>NC_139986.1:27714035-28449035 GCF_963993115.1 Abramis brama | reverse complement strand
ATTCACTTGCACCGGGGAAAAAAATCATAAAATCTAAATTAACTGGTTTTATTGAAGTCGAAACATCTCTGAATCAACCTCAATACATTAAATTATATATATATATTAAAAAAAAGGTTAAATTAAGTGCACAAGGCTTTTTAAGATTGCAGGTTAGGACTTTTTACAGTGCTCAACAAAATGTTCTCGAATACGTTTATTACTGCGCTTTTTATTCATCTGAATATTAGCAATACACAGTCCTCTTCAGTTCATTCTGGCTTATGTCTCTACAGTGTAAAAATGACTAACTTTAATGGTAAAAATTTGACGAGAAAAACCTGTTCCCTGGTTAACGGTAAGTTTCCTTATACAGTGAAAAACTGTAATAGATCCAATGTGGCTTTTTTTACAGTAAAATACAGTTAAATTACAGTTTTTGGGTGTGAAAATGAACACGCCATCTTAATTTACAGTAAAAAAAAAAACGTACATTTAGATTGTTGCCTTATTTACTAATCACTAGTTAATAAAAAATACAACTGTTGATTGTCAGTTCATGTTAGCTCAGGTCAATTATATTAACAGAAAAAAAAGTATTTAATAATGTATTAGTAAATGTTGAAATTAACTATAATAAATGCTTTAGAATAATTTTTCATTGTTAGTTCATATTAACTATAACATTAAGAAATAAAACCTTAATGTAAAGTGTTACTATATTTAACAACTGTAAATGTAAGTTTAATCCATTTGCTACCATGTTATTTTTACGGTAAAGTTCTTTCAACCGGCATTTTTTGCCATAAATTTCAGGGTTTTTTAGCACAGCCTCGATGGAGGTGAAGCACGCAAACATCCATCACAGAAGAAAAGACTTAAACCAGTGAAAGAGTGTGTAAAACTCCAGAACTCCAGGATTTAAAGCGCAGGAACATCGCAGGACTTCAGCTTGTTTTATGACTCTGACATTTTCCCGCTGTTTGAGAGCCGGAGTGAGTCCGGGAATCTCTCAGCGTGACCGAGGCTCATTCAGGTCAACGAGGATTCTTTCCCTCTCAATATTCAAGAGAGATTTCTGTTTCAGGAAAGAAAAGGTCGCTGGGCATCTGGCTAATTACTCCTAACTTGCTGGATTCCCATCAGTCACACACGAGGAAGCGTCCGCGTGACTGATTACAGGGATCATCTCTAATTTCAGTGGTTATTCCTCTGCCAGATGATGTTCCCACAGGATGCTTCATTGATGCCGCTCTACAGTACGACACTAGAAGCGGTTTAATGTCTGGATAAGGAGAATCAAACCTGTGTTTATTGCATTTCCTCAAACCAGGGTTATCATCACAAACTAAAACTATTAAAACATTTCTGAAATAAAATAAAAATAAATAGCAATATTTTTTTTTAAAAACACCTACAAAATGACAAAAGCACATAATGAAATGACTAAAAATTGAACTAAAATAAAATTAACATAAAAAAAGCTCATTCTAAATATATGCATCACTTACAAGAATGAATATCAAGTGGAATATAGAAAATAAAAACTTTAAAATGAAAAATAATATAAAATGAATAAATGCAATTTATAAATACAATATTAATAATTAATATATAATATTTGTTTAATACATAGTATTAAAAATGATAAATATGAAATGCAATAAATAATGAATAAATACTGAAAATCAAAAATGAAAATCAAAAAACAAATTGTTAAAAGTTTTTAAAAAAATTACACACAAAATTAAATATAAATTAATAATATTAATATTATTTTAATACATTATATTAAACGATAAATGTTAAATTAAATAAATAAATATATAAATGATAAATACTGAAAATTAAACTATAAACAAACAAAACAAACAAACAAAACATTTATATAATACAATATTTATATTATATAATACAATGATAAAAATATGACGTACAAAGTACAATATTAAATAATATTAAATATATTATATTATTTTAATAAATAATGTTAAAATAAATAAACATCCAAAAATAAATAAATAAAATAATTAAAAATCTTTAAAAAAAAATAATAAGCAGACAAAAGGCAGTTGAGCTGGTTTGATTGTCAGTCCACAAATGTTGAAAATCAGTACATTAAATGCAACAATGAAGTCTGAAGCTCTGATTCATAATCCATCATCAAGCGCCTCCATTTTAAAACAAATATGCAATATGAAACGTAACTGGCCATTAAACTGAGTCATGCTGAACAGGGAAAGTTTTCGATTGCTCTTCAGCAACAGTGAAACGCTGGAGGAGATCAAGGTCTTCAACCTTTCATCCTTTATCTACACTGAATAAAGACTGAGCTGCACCTGATTATTCAAACATGATTCACAGCAAAAAACATATTTCCCAATATGTCCAGAGCTCAACACATGTGTGACCACGTCTGATGACCACAAAGCCTGCAAATAACACAGACACCAGCGTTTTGCATGATAATACAAGACCCAGACGTACAGATGTGATGAGCCACCATACGCCACACACATCACACACTAATGACACACATTATCACAGAACACACTTCTGCTATTAGCACATCCTTCATTATAATGCAGTGACATTCATACATGAGCCGGATGTACTTTTACACCACACTGATTGAGGATAATATTTACATTCATGCTTTTAGCAGATGCGACTTGCATTCGTCAAATTTCACATTTGATTAATGTACTATAAAAAGTGGTTCAATGAATACCAAGGCAAATCTTCTTACCAAAAACATGGTAATACCATGGTATTTTTTGGTAAGTGTGAGTTACTTTGCAAGGGTTGGAAACAGAGTTGGTTCATATTCAGAAACCACTGTTTTGTAATAAAAATAAGTTTTCGTTTGAAAAAACATTTTTCTCTCCGTTTGACTTTCCGGCTTTCGTTTGATTATGATGATGAATTTATAGTCATGTGACCCATTCAGCCCAGCGATTCTCCGATGATTCTGAATAAACAACTAAACAAAATAATAAAATGCTGCAATCTAATTAAATTAATCTGAATGAATCATTTAAAAATAAAATGGGTTGAGTGAAAGATTCAATGACTCCCTCATACAGACTTCACACTTGTTTCATTACTGGACGAATTAGCATTTTTGAACGAATCTCTTGAATGAACGATTCAATGAAAAATACATTTTAGTCACTCGTCGCCACCTGGTGGCCTAACAGTATAATCAATACAGTGGGAATGAAACGAAAATGCAAACAATGAAATCGTGTGGGTGCTTGATTCGAGATTGCGATCTTTTAACGATTATTCGTGCAGCTCTAAAGAGAACAAACATCTAAACAAATAGTCAATTAATGTGAAAATTCCCCTAATCCAGTTGTCTAATAAACCTGGCATTTTTCCTCTTTTCCAAGTCGCTTTGGATAAAAACGGATGCTAGAAGCACAAATGTAAAAGTCATTTGTTATTTCATTAAACGTGTGTACTTTGATGAGAGGAACAACAGATGCTCTTCAGCGGTTTGGAGAGGTTCACAAGCGAACTCCTTCACAATCTCCAAACTCTCTTTACTCCATCGCCAGCGTTCGGGTTTTTCTTCCGGCGGCGCTCTCTCTCATTCAGATGCTCAAACACTTAATCTATTTATAGCCGCTGGCCAGAAACAAACTGCAGCTCAATCACAAGGAACATTAATCATCATAATCAAGCCAGATCGCAATAAAAACAAACCCAGAGGAAGAAAAGCGGGTCTGGCGTTTGATTCTGGGGAAGCGTCTGAAAACGGCAGTCAGAAATCAAGAAATCAAAGAACCTGATTTCAACCCAGACGGAGAGATTTCGAGTCTGTGTTTGTGAGGGGAGATTCATTGGCATAAAGAATGATATATATGACCCTGGATCACGTCACCGGTCACATGTCGCACTGGTGTCTCTGTGGCAATAGCCAACAATACATTGTATGGGTCAAATTTATCGATTTTTCTTTTATGCCAAAAATCATTAGGATATTAAGTAAAGATCATGTTCCATGAAGATATTTTGTAAATTTCCTAGCGTAAATATATAAACCATGTATGTGTGTGAGTGAATGCAGCACAATCGCCAACATAAATGCACAACTTTAAAGGAGATTTTCTCAATGTTTCGATTTTTTTGCACCCTCAGATTCCAGATTTTCAATAGGCCAATAAATCCAATAAAACAAACCATACATCAATGGAAAGCTTCTTTATTCAGCTTTCATATCATGTATAAATCTCGACTGGTTTTGTGGTCCAGGGTCACATTTACATGCAGACGACGGAGAACTTCTTCAAGTTTGCATCATTTTTGGGTGAACTAACCCTTTAATATATCTGCCAAATTTTCTTATGTAATATTAATACCAAATAATATATATAAAAATACTAAAATAACTGTTCCTAATACAAGAATGAAAATACTCAATAAAGCAAATGATAAAATGTCTTTAAGCTAAACTGTTAACATTTTAATTTTACACTGTAGAATGACACTGATGAATAATTCACAATAAGATCGGGAACATTAATTAAACTGTTTTTGTTTTGAAGATGCAAGTCAAAGTTATTCATCACAGAACACGCATTAAGCCTGACTTCCATTAGTTTTCCAGCAGCAATCTGTTCCCCTTTTCACCCAGCATCAAAACATTCGACTAACAATGACATCAAGTTCAGACAAAATATCGAATTTTGTCACGCTAAAAAAAGTAAATGGCAGATTGTCTCTGGAGGCTGGAAGAGGCACTTTCCCACGAACTCGTGGGCGTCATTGACGGGCCTCTCGCGGCAGGTGGTCACGACTGGCTTTTCCATGACAAAAGCCTGCCCTTCATCACCCCGAGATCCCACGTCACACAACGTCTCGCGTCCTCTCGCCCTTTCTCACACAGAGTCACTGCAACAATGCCTGCAAACTCCACTCCACCAGCTAATTATGCTGTTGGCTGGAGCGACGATTCAGGATTCGACCTCTAACGAAACAGACAAACGCCACATATTTGACTTCCATTGACGACTGTATTAAAGTCAACGAAGAGGGAACAACAGGCACATGTGACTAGCAAACATCGGCAGCTAAGAATGAACCATTTGTGAACTATAAAAATGTTTAAAAACATAAAAATTGTGTTAAAAAACATTCAAACTGAACAATTGTTGTAAAAAAAAAAAAAAAAAAAAAAATGTGTTCAAGTGTTTGAATATGTTTAAAAATCAAAAAATCAAAAACAAACAAAAAATGCTTGAAAAACAAAAATGTTTAAAATTTTACTTTGCTGTAAATTGTTACAATAATTTACGTTTATGTTAAATAATGTTTAACATGGTTGTAAACTGCTACTAAACCAAAAACCAAAAAAATGGGTTTAAGTGTTTAAAATTTTAAAAAGTTTTTTTAATTGTTTAAAAACATAGAAAAAGTGTTTAAAATGTGCAACCTTGCTGTAAATTGTTCATAAAAAAAAGATATATATAAAAAAACTAGTTTCAAAACCTTTTGAAAAACAAAAAATGGTTTAAAGATGTTTAACTTTGATTTAAGTTGTTACAAAAAGACACAATGTTACAATAAAGTATTTTTTTTAAAAAGTGTTTAAAAATGTACAACCTTGTTTTAAATTGTTACTAAAAACCATAAAAAAAAATAAAAATGGTACAAAAAAATCTTTCAAAACATTAAAAATGTGTTTTAAAAAGTACAACCTTATTGTAGTTACCCGAAAAAAGCGTTTTTGTTTAAATTGTAATGGGATGAATTCTTCGAAAGTACTAAAACAATCATAATGGAAACTGAGTAATTCAGTGGAATCGGAACCATATCATGAAATTCCTTCCATTTCTCATCTCTAGACATTAAGTGTGTGTTGATAATGCTCTTCCAGCGCGAGGTATTTTTACTCTCTCTTTCATGGCGGCTCGAGGCAGAAGTGAACAGAGCCACAGCTGAAGTCTGGCGACAGCTGGACGTCAAGATGGAGACGGAGAGGTCAGGAGAGGAGCCTGGGAGTCAGGATTATCCAACACATTCCTCCATCTGGAGCATCTGCCCATCTCCATCTCAAAAACCCCGGAGCCGGAATAATGATTCCTCACACACACACACACACACAGAGAGAGGAGAGATGGCTGCGTGTGGATCTGCTCTCTCAGGTGGAAACCCGAACCGATCTGAGAGATCGTAGAGGTCCAAACACACTTCACACGGGCACATCTCTGGTGTTCACGAGCTTAAAATAATCATTTACCTTCAGAAAACAAACACAGATACACACATCTGTGAGCTCAGAATGGGATGAATGAAAGTTGCTACAAAGCATTCAAATATTAACAATATCACTTCACATCATCATTAGATTAACATTGTAAAATCCCTAATAATGTTGTTATTGTTAACTAAAGCTATTAAAAATCATTTACGAACGTAAATCTAAATCCAAATTTTTATGAGCCTGATTACAAAAACAAAAGTCTCAGCATTAAAATGTCCCAAACGCACAATTATAATGTCCTCATAATAATTAATAGCCTATATGACAGACTTGCACTGCACATGTTGCATTAAACTCTATTTTGAAGTTTTTTGAAGTGATTTCAATCATATTTCAAGCGATTCAAAAGCATCATGTTGAACAGTGATCATCTGAAGTGTCTCAGCTGAAGGAAATATTACATTATTTATCGGCTTTAATATATCAGTCAAATTTTCGTATCGTATATGTCGTATGAAGTGATCATATATCAGTCGATGCCGATATGGTGGCAGATATATAGTGCATCCCTACAGTTTATTGCTTGAACAATCTGTATTGTGTAAAGCGCTATAGAAATAAATGTGACTTGACTCAAAGCTGCACACACAAAAACTTCCTAAAAAACTGAACATCTTCACTGCAACATTTGAAGTGGATCAAAACCTTTCATCAAAGTTATACATGAATTTTGAACAATACCCGATCTTGTCTTAGGAAAACTTTGCTAAACTTTTTTGATCCACTTCAAATGTTGACTTCTGTAGATCGAATTACTTTCACCATGAGAGAATAACGCAATCTTAAAGGGGCGGTTGATTATGATTTGACTTTTCTAACTTTAGTTAGTGTGTAATGTTGCTGTTTGAGCATAAACAACATCTGCAAAGTTACAACGCTCAAAGCTCAAAGCAAAGGGAGATATTTGCTTTTAAAGAAATCGCTTTTTAAGAACTACAACAAACGGCTGGTAGAGACTACACCACATTCCTCCCGGGTTAGTGACATCACCAACCCTAGAATTTACATAAACCCCGCCCCCTGAACACGATTTATAGATTATCAAGACAGAATATGCTAATCAATGACTAGAAGATAACTACACATCAGCTTCATAAATTCATCAACTAACCCTTCAGAAATGTCCTGTTGCTTCTACATGTTGTCACTTCTTCTTGAGTCTCTCCATCATTGTCTGACTCCGGTTTGAACATAAAAGGCTAAAAGTTTAGAAATGTTCAGTGCATGTGTGTGTGAGGTAAAAGGACACAAGCTGTTGAAGCTCCGCCCCCTGTGCCGGGAGCAGCAGCTCATTTGCATTTAAAGGGACAGACACAAAACGGTGCGTTTTTGCTCACCCTCAAAAAGTGACGATTTTAACATGCTATATAAAAATATCTGTGGTGTATTTTGAGCTAAAACTTCACACACACACTCTAGGGACATCAGAGACTTATTTTACATCTTGTGAAAAGGGCATTACACCACCCCTTTAAAACATCTCATCAATAAGAAGAAACAAACTCAGATGGTGCGATTCCCCCGTGTGTCCAGAGTGAGCTCAGCATGAGGACAGATCTCAACAAACATCGAAGTCTGACATATCTGAGCCCAGACCGACTGACACACACACACACACACACACACACACACAAGCAGACGGGCCCCGGCCCCGCGACAAATGCCTTCCAAAGGCAAGAAACAAACACACAGGGAAAGGGACACAAAAACACAGACAGACACAAACACACACCCAGACTGCTTGAACTGAGCATAAGAGCCATCAATCGTCTGTTGAATGAAGCCCGTCGCGACCCGGCCTCCCTTTCTAGGCTATTCTCTACGAGTAGAAAGAAACTTCTGCGACAAACAAGGTCAGTCTCAACGACGCAGCCACTGAGACATCAGCAGGGTGAAATGAAGAGATCCGCAACAACAAAAACCACAGCAATGACCTTTAAGACAGTCACCGATTACAGACCCACACCTGAGAATGAGCTGGAAAAGTTTTGCTTTACAAATAGAGAAAATATAATAAATAAAACACTGTAACTAGTTGCACAAATCTGGATAAATTGAGAAACTTGATTTTTGTTTAAAATAGAGATCACGATTCTGAATAGACATATTAAAATAATAAATTAAAATAAAATAACATAATTTACAAGAGTTTCTGAGAAAATGTTAATTGCTGCAGGCAATTTAAAAATATTGAATTAATTTGAGCTAAAATCGGCTGAATGAATAATTCAATGACTCACTCATAAAGACTTCACTTGTTTCATTACTGGCTGAATCAGCGTTTTTGAGCTAATCTCTTGAACGAAATATTCAATGACCAATACATGTTTTAACAGTCACTTGTCGCCACCTACTGGTGTAACGATGTAATTAATACAATCTTTAAAATGGGTATTTCCTCTATTTTGACCGCTAGACATCCGTGTTTATATCTGAACTATAAACTTTTACCCCAGTGCCTCTGTGATAATCTGAATTATTATAACAAAGAAATAATGATTCTGTGCGGTTGAAAAGACTGTTTATGATGCGATTTCATTTTATAGTTTCATTTCATAGCTGAATCGTCATTTAGGAATAAGATCGCGTGAGTGTTTGAATCGAGATCGCAAACTTTTAACAATTAATCACAATTTATTCCTGATCAAAGCTGAATTTTCAGCATCATTACTCCAGTCTTCAGTGTCACATGATCCTTCACAAATCATTCTAATATGATGATTTGATGCTCAAGAAATATGATTATTATCAATGTGGAAAACAGTTGTGCTTCATATTTTTGTGGAAACTATGGTAATTTTTTTCAGGATTATTTGAGAAATAGAAATCTTATAAAATTATAAATGTCTTTACTGTCCCTTTTGATAAATTCTGTCATTGGTGAATAAAAGTATTAAATACTAAAACAAAATATTTATATTTATATATATTTATATATATTAATATAATATAATATAATATAATATAATATAATATAATATAATATATGTGCATTCCTTCTCTCCCAAGAAAACAGAATAAAAATTCTCATGACATCATCTTGCATCATCTTGAAGGCAAATTATTGTCCAATGAAATGACAACATCTGCCTCTAACTAGCAACAAGAGTAGATAATCATGACTAATTTTTTAAATCATATGCATTAAAAAAAAAGTGCTTAAAGGCCATCAAACTATTTTATACCGTAAAAAAAATATTGTTGCAGTTTGCCATCGCAACTTAAAATTTGGCATTAGAAAAATCGTCCCAGATTTAACTTGAGATGTATCCAACATGTCACTTAATCCACCTTTGACATTTCAAGTTGACTAAACTTAAAATTGAAAGGCAGTTGAAACCATTTTTTTCACAGTTGACAACAAATTTGTTGAAGCAAATGTACAATGTTGTATAGGAACTTGCATACCCATTTATTAAATGCATTAGAATATTTATATATAAACATTCTAATGTACGTATTTATCTATAATTGTAATATATCCCCCACATGCAGATTTAGTGTTTTAATAGTGTGCGTTCAGGAACTATATAGTCTATTAGCATGACAGTCTGTCGCACTGTAAACATTCGTATAATCATTTGGTGGAATATCTGAGCTGAACAAACCCAGAGCTGAGCCGAACCCTCGTGTGTTCACGAGCGCCACACCATGTGATGTACGACAGTCCCGCGCGGGCGAGAGATAAGGCCTGCAGAATATCAGTGTTTGCGTACGGCGTTCTGGCCATGCAGCTCGAGCCCAGATAAGCCTTATCTGAGCAGATAAACACACGACACGGTGAGAACGGCAAGACTTCTCCGCAGCACGAGACTCACTCTCTCTTCAAACACGCTCGCCTCGTCTGAGAAATAACAGAACTGGATGTGCAACAATAACAAACCTGGGAAATTATCCAAGACTTGCCAAGCAAGCGTTTCATTTGCAATTACAGAGCGTTTCTGGAAACGTACATGACGCTCTGTGGACGCGGGAGTGAAACACGAGACCCTGAAAACGTCCCTCAGAGAGCAAGCACACGTGACGGAGAGGAAGAGGAGCGCGCAGACTCATCCGAGAGGAATTCCTCACTCAAACTGCACAAGCCTTTAAGGTTTTAACTCAATAACACTCAATCTCCATCTGATAAATGAAGGTTTATCGACTTTAAAGATCACATTCTTATGAACTATGCACCTGCATTAAAATATATAAAAATGATCACCTAATACAAATATAAAATGAGGCCTGAATGATTGCCAGCTGGATTTTTCTTCATTTCCTAAAGAGAGTCCCTAAATAAAAGAATAAAAAGAGACACTTTACCCACCAAAGACCTTGAAAAACAAAGTTCACCGTGCAGTGTGTGGTGTTTGCCAAGTCAAGCGTCTCTATTACCACCGCTGAAACTGGCTTAACCAAACTGGCAACACTTAGTATTAAATTTAATCATGAAACACGATTTTAACCGATAAAACGCCAAAGACTTGAAATCCCAGAGCAATATTTAGAGGCCAGAATACCTCAGAGACTTAAACAACACACAGAAATGTTATTTTGGTTATCCTTAATCTCCGGCACAATCAATCATTACAAATGTCTAATCTTGTTACAGGATGATCCATCATTCCTAGAAAAAGCTTCAACAAAACTGCCGGCCAATAGTTTCTACAGTGAGAACAATGCTTTAAATAAATCTCTTTGTTATTGCTCATATTGATCTTCTGTGGCCCAAAATGACTCTGTAGTGCATTATGGGTAATAATCTAGACAGCCGAAGATAATAATAATAATAATAATAATAATAATCACTTATCAAATTAGCTCAGATTTGAAACGTGGGTTTCGAGGGTCAGCAACAGATCAGAATGAAAGTCAGGAGGAAAATACATTCAGGAAAATAGTACATATAGGAAAGTATATATAGGAAACTAAAGTAAATTACGGACAATTTGAGCAAATCCCAGCATACATCTTTGTGTTTGGATAACATTTCACGTTCTAACGCAAAGATCTGACACAGTAAATGAAAAACACAATATGGAGATTGTCAAGAGTCTAGCAGACTTTGCTTTTAGTGCAGGTCATGCTCATGGAAGTGCACTCACACACGGTTTGAATACGGTTCAGTTTCACACAGATTTGTATAAAGGCCTGAATGTGATTCTCTCAGCACGCACACGGCTGTTTTACATAATCACAAACTATGTTACGGGCTCAAACACGTCCTCAAACAGGACAATCTGTGCCTTCATACCTCATTAAACATATGCAATGAAACTTAATGTTTAACAACCGCTAACTTCCACTGTGATTCTTCAATTGACACGACTCCAACGGGAACAGTTGTGGCTCAAAGAAAAACTTAAACTTCCCAATAGTAATTATGACAGATGATGGATTAAACGGTCATTATTTGGACTTTGATATTATGACCACTTCCCAATTAACAAAAGCCTAGATTCCAGAGTGCATGTGTTCTGTTTAAATGCAATACTCAATTTTAACTCTACACAGTACAAACTATGCAAGGAATTGTTAAGAAAATTCAATGCAACATGATGCATAACAGAATTCTTAACATTCCATCAATATTGGTCATTGTGAAATTCTTTGTGTTTGACTTGCTGGCACAAAATTTGGACTAATTCATTTGGTCCAACCTGAGTTTAAATTCACATTTCTTCCTATAAACTGGAACATATGTAGCTTTTTCACAGTGTGTGTGGGCTAAATATAAACCTTCTATAGCGCTAGAAAATTGTGATGACTGACTGTCAAAACAAATCTTGAAAAACCCTCATGAGACAAACAGGATTCTGGACATTAATTCGTAAGAAGCTCAACAGAATATTCCTGAGGGATCAACACTTCATTTCAGACTGTTTGGGATTAAATCCCATTCAAATTCCATAAAAACAACTTACAACCTCATTCACAGGGTCTTCATCTGTGGAGCATGTTCATATCAACCCCGACCTCTGTGTGCACGTCAATCAGAGCCATCGACTCGCGGCACTGCTGTTCTCCACAGGATGACGGGAATGTTTACAAACTGCATGCATGTAAAAAAAAAAGTTGTAAACTAAAAGATTTTTCAATACTTCACTCTTTCTACTTCAAAATTTCAATGTGTTACTTGCCAATTCTTTGTAATTCAAATCAAGTCAAATTTATTTATATGATGCTTTTTTGCAAAACACATTGTTTCAAAACAGCTTTACAGAAAATCTAAGTTATTATTTGTAATAATTGAATAATTACTTGTGAACATGATTTGACGAAGCGCACAATGACATGCAATACTCAGTGTTGGACGAAACATCACACCAGTACTACACTGTAAAAAACGTTTTTTTTCAAAGATAAAATATTTGTGAAATTTTAAAAGCAATTAGTAAGTAAAAATGTATTCAAAATAAATCCTATGCCAATTTATCTTTTCAGTGATTCAATCCCAGTTTATGGAATTACACTGTAAAAAAAGAAGATTTTTGACGATATGAATAAAACTAATTATTATTGGAATACCATTTCAGTTTTTTTGCTCAAAATTTCACATTCAATGTGTTATTTGCAGTTTCTTTGTAAATGTTTGTGATATTTACTAATTTCTGAGTGAAAGCTGTTTTTACACCAAATTTCTTTCCAGTGGAGTGTTGATTGACTTGGTAAAGACCACAAGAAAAACACATACTGTTGCTTTAAATCACAGTTCTTGCTTCAGGCGACCCATCCCCCATTTCTCACACACACACACACACACACACACACACACACTCTCTCTCTCTCTCTCTCTCTCTCTCTCTCTCTCTCTCTCTCTACTAGCCCCCCCCACCCCCCCACGCGCCACAGCTTGCATCCATAACGCAACATGCAAACCACCGTATGTCCCTCTGGATGATCCCACGGCAGCTCTACAGCTCCTCTGATTGGAGCGCTGATGGACTATATGGTGGCCATTTCAGTCCAGAGAGGAATTTCACTTCACCCTCCCCCCGCCGTCCAACCATGTGGTCAATCCTTTGAACAAACCCGACACACACACACACACCCCACATACAAGGCATCTCGCGGTCAGTAATGCAGCGGCCCTCCGAGGGGAAGCGTTCAGCAGAAACACACGGATGTACAGGGAAACTGATCACCCATCCCACCGTTCAGACATGCAGAAACTCCAGCAGATACGAGCAGTAAACGGAGCATCAAGAGTCATTCGTTTCCTCCAATAGAAGGGTGTTTAAAAGCCACATTGCCCTGCTTTTCTTTTTACGGCACCCTCCGCTCAGCCAGGGGAATCTTGGAATGCTCTACGCAAAGACTATTACACAACACACACACACACACAAACATCAGGCTTTATGAGCCCTCGCGGCATCGCAAAAGCATTGAACAATGACAGAAAGACACGCCAGGGACACATTTCGCCAGGGACACATCAGATGGAAAAATCAAGAAATTATATTTTGCATTAAGAAAATTAAGGGATAATAGGATTGTTTGCATTGTAACTATTTTCTAATGATTGTAATGCAAAAAATGGTCATTCTTATTTCTATAAACTTATGTAGGATTTTACTCAATTTGAATACATTTTCACTCAGAAACTTTCACGAATAAATGACGCATTTTGAACTAGAAAGACTGAAATAGCCTAGTATTTTCTTGTCAAACTTATTCCAATTATCTGTTTTATTTACAACTTCGAAAAGTAATTTTTACAGTGCAATAGGATAATGAAAATCACAGAATTTTTTTTATTTAAATAAAAAAAAACTGAATAAATTAAATTAGGTACAATAAATACTACAGTGATGTAAACTTCACACATTTATTTTACAAATTAAATTATATATTTACTGGTCAACCAATATGGGTTTTTTAATTGGCCGAAACAATATCTAGAGGGTGTTTGATATAGTAATAAAAGTCAATGACAGCATAAATTGTAACAATCGCTAAAAAAAACAAAGTTATTTTCAACTGACAAGAAATGAATAATTCCTTTAATCTGATAAGAAAACACAAATTTCAAAGTGACCAAATATATCAGCCACATATTCTGCATTACAATAAAATATACAGCATAAAATGAATGAGAATTTTAGGGGGAAATGTGTTGCATATTCATTTAGCAGACAGTTTTATCCAAAGCGACTTACAAATCAGGATTACAACAAGCAATTCATCGAAGTTGGACGAGTTTTAGACAGGTTTTGTGAGATTCACCAGAATATCTACTGCGTCTCATTTGAACCAATGCAAGAACATTTCTGTTGCATTAATGGAGAAGTAAGATCATATTTCAATATACTATACAAACTAAAGCAGGATACGAGTATGAAATAAAGTAAATCTGCATCACATATTATGACAATGGAACAGGGTAAAATAACACCAACTTCTGTCATGTGAGTCTCTATAGACAATAAACATCCTTGAAGACCAACTTCTATTGAACCAAAAACACACATCATGTGACGTCTGAACGCACGTTTCCGAAGTTGCTTTCTTACTACATTTTTTAACAAATTTTTGTGTCTTTTAACTCTTTGAGTATGAAGCGTACCAAAGTTGCTGTTGGAGGAAAAACAACAACCAGAAAGAGCTCAGGTGTTGACCGTCTGCTAAACCAGAGGCTTGTTGGTTATGAACACGACACAACATATGCTGGTCTGTTCAACAGGGAACTCAAAGACCAAACAGAAACTTCTGAGCAGGGTTATCATCGTCAACTAAACCGATTCAAACATTTATGTTAACTGAAATAAAGCTGAAATGGAATCAAACATAAATATTAGCTGAAAACCACATGAAACTTAGAAATGTTGCCTGGTAATACACTGAAATAAGTTTAAGCTGAAGCACTAAAATGATTAACTGGAAATAAATAAATCAAATAAAACTAAACTAAACTAAGAATAAAATTAAAATTAAATAAAAACAAATTAAACTTAAAAAGCAATATTTTAAAATAAACTGAAATAAGTTGAAGCACTAAAATGATTAACCGTAAATAAATAAAAATAAACTAAGACTAAAATGAAAACTGAAATAAAAAGAACTTAACCGTAGAGCAAAATATAGTTAATTCTTTTTTACAAAAGTACATAATGAAAATTACAAAAATTTTAACTAAACTTAACATGTATATGTATATGATATATATATATATATATATATATATATATATATATATATATATATATATTTCCAGTGTTTTACCCAACAAGGCCATTCCTGGTGGTAAAACACTGGGAATTCTGTCCCTGAATTGAAAACAATGCATCCATATCTCTGAGAGTATGAGAAATATGTCACCTGAGATCGTTCATTAAAGTGCACTGTGATGTTATATGTTATTTAATGTGAATTCAGCATGATATTGAGCTGTATAGATCCACCCCTCCCCCCAAACCCTCCAACACAACAAAGCCACAGTCCAGAAGTAGCCAAACACACATTTACTGCATTCAGAGAGAGGACTTTCAGTGGGATGGCTTGAGGAATAGAAACACTTCCACAAATCACTACACTCTCTATCCTATCCATATTTAACATGGATCCAGAAATCATTTAACCAATATGATCATGCACTTGATTCATAAATGCAACTATTATAAATCCTCGGACTGAATTGGCTGTCCATGTGTTATTGTTGAGGACAGTGAGTAGTATTTATAGTTATGAATGAATGCGAGCACAAAAACTAAGATATTTCAGCTGTCATTATTATAATTATTCATCAAACACTGATGGAACTCAAACAGGTTTCCTAATGCAAATACAACGACAGGAGCGCTTTAGCAATAAAAGTCCAATGCATCCTATCAAAACGCATGGTTTATATAAGAGAAAGTAAGAATTGCATTGATGCAAATCTCACCCAAGTCTTGTCAGAAGAATAAATGAGCGCTTACCTGCACAAAAAGTTCCCAGAAGAAGTGCAAAAGTCAGCCAGGAAGCGAACATATTCCTCTAATGGCACAAAAACACCCCAGGTTTTCTCCTTTTCAGTGTCTTCTGCTTTGCACACATTTAAAACGATCGGGAGAAACACACACACATGCACGCACACACTCACTCAGTCTCTCTCTCTCTCTCACACACACTCTCTCTCTCGCTCTCACACACACACACACACACGAGCCCGAGTGACCGTCGGCCTGATGTCCACCCAATCAAACTTTAACATATGCAGAAATCCATCAGGAAAAGCGGCTATTCCAACAGAAACGCCTTCCAGCATGAAACAGTGAGTGATTTCCACCCAAAAGCCAGTCCGTGTGTGAAGCTTCTCCTGCTCAGAGTGAGAATGGCTGGACAGGGTCCGATTCTGACATGCACGGAACTGAACTGAGTCCAAAATGGCTTCGGAGAGCGAAACACAGCCAGCAGGGAAACCAATTTTCCAGTTCTACTAAGTCGAAGGCTCGGCTCATGAATATTAACTACGCAACGTGACGCTCGTCCAGCAGCGCGCCCTCATTGGCTGAGTCTGCTGAGAAGGCCTGGCTCATGAATATTAATCAATCACAGGACTGGACGCTCCTGGAATGTTGGCGAGTGGCGTCATCAAGGTCTGATTAATATTCAGGAGCCGTAGCCTCTCCGTAGTAGGATTGGGAATTTCGCAGCAGGAAAACCCGGATGTTGAAACACAAAGAGAGAAATGCAAAGCCTTTGAGTCCATATGCTCAGGCTACACAATATACACACACATACTGCTCGTCACGCCTGTTTTAAAGGCCAACACTGCGGTATTTTGGTGCGAATATGAACAGGAAAGTGCTTTATTTTTGTCATGCAGAAAATTTCTTACTGTTTTGATTTGGGGTGAATTGATTGATTCATCTGAACATTAGTTACTGAGATCAAACTAATGCGTTTTGGAGGCATAATTCCAAATAAAATTACAAATAAATAAAAATAACTGATAAATAGTATACAACAACAACAACAAATCAGCTAAATCATATTGCTGAACTAGAGAACATAAGATCATATTTAAAGATAATAATCTCAAAATTAAACAGGGCAAAGTGCCTGAAGTTTAATATTAAAAATGAAATATCTGGAGTTTTAATAATCACAGAATGTACTTCTCTGTGTAAAAAACACTTCACCTTCACACACTGTGAGCCAGATGACAATAGCATCCTTGAGAAGCGACTTTACTGAGTTTGACTTCTGACAGTAAAACTGCTTGGTTTTCAAAACTGCTTATTCTCAATTCATTTAAACAACAAGCTTGTGGATCCATATACTTTTTAGGAGACAGAAGAACATTAAAAACTCATGATTCTTCCGTCGAGAGCATATGACTACTTAAAGTCTTTAAAGACATATATGAAACTTCTTTAAACTTTTTAAGTAGCCTATCACATATCTTGGAATAAAGATTTGGTAATGTTCTTAATACTCTAGTGGATTTTTAATATTGTATGATAGAAACAGCAAAAAAAAAAAAAAAAAAAAAAAGTGCATCCATTGAAAAAAATGTTTTAAGCTTGCAAAGAATTTTCCTGATTTTAATGCTTTTTATAAATATTTTACAAGGACGGGTAAACAGTTTGGGTGTAGGGGACTGGTAAATAATAGAGGAATTCTGAGTAATAATAGAGGAATTCTGAGTAATAATAGAGGAATTCTGAGTAATAATAGAGGAATTCTGAGGAATTTTCTGGCAAGGTTCTCTCAGAGTTATAGAAAAACGTTCTTCCAGTAAGAATGTTCATCAAAATCTGGTCTTTAATAATGCTCTAGAAACATTAGCACAAACTTTATTAATCATCGTTTGTGGAACCTTTTCTGAAACATTTTAATTGGACGTTTTTTTTTTATGTTCTTGTTTCGAAATGTTCAGAGAACCTTCAAATGTATCATTCCCATAATGTTTGAAGATGATGAAATGGAATGTTTCCTTAACTTTTAAAAAACAACAACTGGACGTTTGGAATGTTCCTACAACCTAATGGAAACGCAAGTAAAACGTTCTAAAAACATATGGGATCATGTTTTGGTGCAATGCATCTAAAAGACTCTAGAAACCTTTACAGGAACAATGGGATTTCAAAAAGACAACAAAAAAAATAATCACTTCAGTTTATTATAGTCATTGGTGAGATAAGGTTACAAAACTGTGGCTCTCAAAGCTCGCCGCTAATTAGAAATCACAATAAAAAACACATTTATTTATTTCTTTATCATAAAGTTATAAAACAAAACAGTTTTAAATTAAGTTAAGAAGCTATTAAATAAGCAAAGATTTTTTTTTTTTGTCAAATTAGTTTTATCAGGCTGTTTTGTGGCCTTAGCACTGAAAGGCAAATTATGTGTCAAAATATATTCTGTGTAATTACTGTTGACACCAAATTGCTTCCACACACTGAATCACTCTCACAAACACTAAGCTGTTATTTTGATAATTATATTGTTGTGAAGAATCAGACCCTCATGTCATGGCAAAGAAAAGACCAACTTCACAGGAGGATAGACACTAACTACTGTAAATATGAATATGTCTCTTCTCAGAGCCGTGTTGAATAACTCTGCATTAGTTTTAGGGCTGCGATGGGTATTTCTCACACTGACAGCGGTGACATTAGAGGAACTGAGAGCTCAGACTGAGAGATGAGCTGCTGAAGCCACTCTAAAACTCTGCTAAGTAGGTCTGCCAAGCAGCACTTAGACAAATAAAATATATGACAACCTGTATAGAGTCATTACAGTCGGCCACATGATTCAACACAAACTCCAACTCTATTACTGCATCGGTTCCTCTCGCACAGATCGCATCGATCGCAGATCAGCGCTGCCAAGAGCCACACTGCATTCCCTGTCAAACTGACCACTCACTGTAACACACTATTTATGATTAACGCATACTGTAAACTAGCGGGCAAAAGTTTGGAAAAATTATGATTTTTTTTTAATGTTTCTGAAAGTCAACCAAGCATTTATTTGATCAAAAATACAGTAAAATTACAATTTGAACTTTTCTATTTTCATATATTTTCATCATCATATTAGAGTGATTTCTGAAGGATCATGTGACACTGAAGACTGGAGTAATGATGCTGAAAATTCAGCTTTGATCACAGGAATAAATTACACTTTACTATATATTTACATAGAAATCAGCTGTTTTAAATGGTAATAATATTTCACATTTTTTACTGTATTTTTGATCAAATAAATGTAGCCTTGCACTGTAAAAAATTATTGTTGGATTAACTTAAAAAAGCAAGTAACCTGGTTGCCTTAAAATTTTAAGTTAATTTAAATTAGAAAATTTAGTTAATACAATGAAGGAGATTGGTTTAATCAACAGAAACTCAAAATATTATGTTATCTGAATCACATAAATTATGTTGATTTGACAAAAGAAAAAAATTAGTGATAACAAATAAAAAAAATAATAATTTACGTTAACTTATTTTGGTGAGTTAACATAATGTAAAAACATGTTGTCATAAATTATTGATCATATAATTTTTTTACAGATGTGGTGAGCATATTAGAGACTTTTTTTATTATTATATAGTATATATACACATTTTTAATTCTTGAATTAAAAAACAACTTTTTAATTAAACAAACTTTTGACCGGTAGTGCATGAGCCAAAATAACTGTAACATTCACAATCTAATGCATTTTCTTCTCTAATGTGTGTCAAACATGATATTTAAAGAGAAAAATGCATGATGGGATGATTATTCAACTTTATCAACTTTTTTTCTGTTGTCAAATCAACTTAGATAATTCATATGGTTCAGTTTCTGTTGATTAAACCAATCTCCTTTATCAACTCAAATGTTTAATTTCAATGAACTCAAAAATGTTAAGGTAACCAGGTTACTAATGTTTTTAAGTTAAACCAACGATAATTGTGTACAGTGAGATCGGCCCGGGTTGGCCAGCAATGACAGCTACACAATGGTGAAAAATAAAAGCGAAAGGAAAGTAATTTCAGAGGCACATTTTTAAAATGCTTCTTATGCAATGATAACAAGCAATAGAAGAAGAAATCAGAGCTTGACTTGTGACAGCTTGTTAAAATCTGCTTTCTTCATTAGTCAGGGTTGAGCTTGGGATCGGGCCGGCTGCTTTCCTCTTCAAGGGCACTAAATCCCGGGCACTGGAAAATGACGGAGACGCCACCCAGGTTAATGGAATCTCGGCTCTTAAAAAAGTCCTGAATGCCATGTAAAGACAGGTGTAAAACCGGTTGCCATGACGACGGCAGACCTTCAGCCGTTCCGGAATGAAACCCCTTCAATCTCGACATATTCATCGACACTCGTCTGGAGTCTGGAACACTTGAATTAAAGTTGTGCTTCATTCTGAAAATAAAGTATTTGCTCTCAACTTTTACACAGAATAAAGACTTTAGTCTAAAACAGAACGGGCTGGAAATTAAACTGTTTCTTTTAATTTATTAATATTAATCCAGCAGTTATTATGGCCAAATTATTTCATCAGATTAATCAGATAATAATGTCCAATTTCAATTTTTTACATCTGCAAAGTGTCTGTAAATGTGACTTAAAAACTAACTGACAAAAAAATGAATTAATTGATGACTATTTTCACTGTCAATTTGTTTCAGTTCTATTTCATGCAACTGTTGTACATCAAGCTAATGAAACTTTAATTAATGATTTATTAAAACACACTAGGATACTAGAAAATGACTTTTTACTTTGAGAAATTGTTTGTAGTTGTTTTTTATGTGTTGTTTTTATTTATTTAAAATTTGAATTTGAAAATTTGAAATATTTCCATTATAGTAGGCCTACTATTATTTTTTCAAACTATTATAACTAGTATAAATATACGAGAATATGGATTATGAGACTTTGCTGGAGCACTATGTATCTGATAGACTAGAAAATGCCTATTACATAATTTAATTATATATTTTTTATATATATTTTTAAATGTTCCATTTTTATGTCTGCTTAATTTTATGACCCGAAAGATAACTGTAGTGAATCTCCTATCAGTGCCAAGGTATATATATATATATATGACATTTTTCATATTTACATTTTCTTTTAAGATCTGAATGAGATCTGAAAGATAACTATTATAAATCTACTTTTTATTTAACTCAAACTTCACTATCAACACCAATAATGAATGGAATCTCAGTGAATGTATTTACTGATAAAATATACATTCTGAATGCGCTGTAGAATGTTTTCTGAATAGAAGCATGGCAGACGCACAAGAGCGAGCGCACAGTGAGAATGAATGCTGTTCATTCTTTCTGTCCTTCCTCATCTCTGTAAAAGCTGCCGTGACCAAAAGCACTTCCAGCCTGTGAATATAAAGATCCACACGGCCTTCAGAGTCTCAGACACATCATACAGGACCTGAAGGAAACCTTTCACTGCGGCTCATCGATGCTTTCAGAGCAAGAGGACGACAAAATATTTCAGAAATAAACAGAGTGTAAGCTATACATTGAGGCGAACAGATGGGCAGAGAACACACACACACACACACACAAACTCACACACACACACACACACACACACACACACACACACACACACACACTCACTCACTCACATAGACAAACACACACACACACACACACACACACACTCACACACACACACACACACACACACACACACACACACACACACACACACACACACACACACACACACAACCAGATACAACCAGATACAAACATACACACACACACTCACACACAACCAGATACAACCAGATACAAACATACACACACACACTCACACACAACCAGATACAACCAGATACAAACATACACACACACACTCACACACAACCAGATACAACCAGATACAAACATACACACACACACTCACGCACCCCTCATACATCACGCTAGTGTCAGTGGAGAGAAGCTTCTGGATGAAAACATTTACATAGTTTATAGATTCAACCGTGTTGTTGTAACTGAGGATTGAACAAGCTGAACTATTTGAAGCGTGTGTTTGTGTGTGTGTGTGTGTGTGTGTGTGTGTGTGTGTGTGTGTGTGAAGAGTGAACTGAATCTCACTGAATCTCATCATCACTGAGTTTACTGTGTGTATTATTGGCCGGTAGAGTCTCAGTGAGACAGAGAGAGACTGTAATGACTCTGTGTTCGGTCATTAAGCTCTGCAGCGAGAGTGAAGAATACAGAGGTCACTGTCCTCACGAGTGACCGAACGCTGACCGCTGGACACAATTACTGCAGCGCACAACACAGAGTGTGTGTGAGTGTGTGAGGCCTTCAGGACCCAGAGGAATCACTCTGTTCGCTTGTTAGTGAGGAAGAGAAAATTATGAGACGCATGGAGATTTACGTGTGGATATACATACACACGCACACAAACACACACGCACGCACGCACACGCACACACACACACACACACACACACACACACCACACATGCACACACACACACACACACACACACACTGAAATGCACTACAAAAACTCACTATTTGACTTCATCTGGCCTGAATGAGTGTGTGGGTGAACATCAGGCTGTGTGTGTTGAGGTCATGTGTAAATATCTCTAAAACACACACACATCTGCTGTCTCAGAAGGACAGAAGCTCTGATTTACGGCCCGGTTCACTCCTTAGGGGACGATGTTCTGTTCTCTAATATTCGACCCGAAGCGTCTCATCTTCAGCACAACACCGTCAACAGCTCCACGATTTATAACACAGTCAGACCTCAGAGGAAACACAACATCCACTCAACCATCAACTGTGTTTCTCCTGATGATTATGACGCAAACAAGAATTCAAGTTGCTTTAATAAAAAATGGTTGTGCTATGATGCAATCACCATCTTTAGACTGCCAACATCTAACATCATATGTATTAAAAGAAAAGCTGTATAGTACATACATTTTGGGTACCAAAATACGGGAGACCAGTTCAAGCACATGGTTTCATGTCATAGGCCTACATTACACACCCCATCACCAAATCATAGAAAAATAATAGGCCTACGTAGTTTTTTTTTTTTTTTCTGTATAGTTCTATTTTGTTAATAAATTTTGCATTCTATTTTGGCTTTCTCGTGTGTCCCTATTTTTGTTGTGTCCCTTTTGAACCACGGGGCGAAACGGGTAGCCTATGGATTGAAAAACTAAAGCAACTGTACGGTTTAAAAATCTGAGCACAGCTGAGACTTTTTCTCTGGTACTTTTGGCGTAGGATAGCCTATTTTTTTCCGTCAAGGTCAGACTGTGATGTCAGATGTATTCCCAGGAATGAGTGATGCGCTTTCTGCTTTTAAAGTTTTATAAAAAAAGGTAGGTTATGGCTTGAATGGTTTAAAAGCATTAGCAAGAATAAAAGCGCATCATATAATGTAACGCCATACAGCCAAAGGATGCATTTCTACCATTTCTACCAGTAACGCTTATTCTTATACTAACTTCCCACATCTACTACCTGCGCAGATATCGACGGCACAACTGGGTTGTAGGTTGCCAGGCTGAGCTCACAAATGGGTTGAAATTTGTATAATGTGTTGATTGCACGAGTAGGATGGGTGTTGACAGGTATGTGATAGTATGTTATTATAACTCTGTGTGTTTATTAAATACAAAAATATTTAATTTATTACAGTGTAGTTTATTACACACAAAAATAACTCTTTGGTTTAAATTAAAGATTAAATTAAGATTAAAGAAATTTTTAATTCAGTCATGGACAGTGGTTCCACACGATGGAACCATGTTATATCAACTCAAATACTTCATGTTGGATGAACTTAAGCAAAGTTTTTTTCGTGTCCAAATAACTTAAATCAATCGTGTCAAAATAACTTGATACAGTCGTGTCCAAATAACTCAAATCAATAACTTGATTCAGTCGTGTCCAAATAACTCAAATCAATAACTTGATTCAGTCTCAAGTTATTTGGACATGATTGATTAGAGTTATTTGGACACTTCAGTCATGTCCAAATAACTCGAATCAATAACTTGATTCAGTTGTGTCCAAATAACTTGATTCAGTTGTGTCCAAATAACTCGAATCAATAACTTGATTCAGTCATGTCCAAATGACTTGATTCAGTCGTGTCCAAATAACTCAAATCAATCATGTCCAAATAACTTTGATTCAGTCGTGTCCAAATAACTCAAATCAATAACTTGATTCAGTCGTGTCCAAATAACTCAAATCAATCATGTCCAAATAACTTTGATTCAGTCGTGTCCAAATAACTCAAATCAATAACTTGATTCAGTCGTGTCCAAATAACTCAAATCAATAACTTGATTCAGTCGTGTCCAAATAACTCAAATCAATCATGTCCAAATAACTCAAATCAATCATGTCCAAATAACTTGATTTAGTCATGTCCAAATAACTCGAATCAATAACTTGATTCAGTCGTGTCCAAATAACTTCGAATCAATCATGTCCAAATAACTCAAATCAATCATGTCCAAATAACTTGATTCAGTCGTGTCCAAATAACTTGAATCAATCGTGTCCAAATAACTTAATTCAATCACGTGAAACCACTGTCCATGATTCAATCATGTTCAACCAAAGAGTTATGTTTATGTTCTTCCTCACAGCTTCAGTTGGAGAAAGAGAAAGGACAGAATATTCAGTAAGTTTTAGTTCAGTCTGACTGTGTTCCTGCCTGAACTCATCAAGACAAACCCTCATTAGTGAAGGAACTCATGGATGTTGAGAGTGGCATTAGTGTTGTGAGATTGATCTGAGCTCTTTAGTCTTCACTGCATTCGGCGCAGTTCGCATTGATACGGCATTGATGTGCTTGATTCCACCACGTCTCTTATCAGTCAGGAAAAGTCATTTCATCAGGCCTGGGTGCAGTTGATATCGACACCTGTGATTTACAGTCCAGAGAGAGGAGAGAAAGAATAAAGTGCCACAGTAAAAAAAAAAGTTGGGTCAACTAAAAAAAAAAAAGGCAACTTATCACAAGCTCTTTTTTGAGTAAACTCCACGAACAGGGACTGAAGTCCACACAACTCAAAAGATTAGGTTAAAATCATAAGTTGCCACAACATAAATAGTCATGTTTACTTTATGAATAACAGAACAAAGTATTTTTAGTTGGCTGAACACAAATAAGTTGATAGTTGAGTTGATGTTGTGTTTCCTTTGAGGTCTGACTGTGTTATAAATCGTGGAGCTGTTGACGGTGTTGTGCTGAAGATGAGACGCTTCGGGTCGAACATTAGAGAACAGAACATCGTCCCCTAAGGAGTGAACCGGGCCGTTAATCGGAGCTTCTGTCCTTCTCCGGGTCTGAGACAGCAGATGTGTGTGTAAAGTGTACCTAAAGTATAATTGCAATATTTCCACTTTAGCACAATCAAATATACTACATTTCTGTTGTTGTTCTAATTAAGCAGACTTAAAGTATACCAATTTAGTTCACTAAAAGTACAATTGCAGGGTATTAATATTAAAGGGGCGGTTGATTATGATTTCACTTTCCTAACTTTAGTTAGTGTGAACATAAAACTTCGGTTTGAACATAAAAGGCTAAAAGTTTAGAAATTTTCAGTGCATGTGTGTATGAGGTAAAAGAACACCAGCTGTTGAAGCTCCACCCTCTGTGCCGGGAGCAGCAGCTCATTTGCATTTAAAGGGACAGACACAAAACGGTGCGTTTTTGCTCACCCTCAAAAAGTGACAACATTAACATGCTATATAAAAATATCTGTGGGATACTAAAACTAAAGCTAAAAGGAAGCTTTGAGCTAAAACTTCACACACACACTCTGGGGACATCAAAGACTTATTTTACATCTTGTGAAAAGGGCATTATACCACCCCTTTAAGTACATAAATATGTAAATGTATTTGTAGTATACTTAGCACAAAATAAATGTATTTTAAATGCATTTTAGTATATTTATTTTTTTGCCTTTTATTTTAATTGTGTCAGACAAATACCATACTGTATTGTTCTTCCCTCATGTTTAAAATCTTTGAAACATATCAAATATTTCCTCATATTTTGATGGTTTAATCAAAGCAAGGTCATCAAAAACAAATCCAGACATCACTTTTGGCCACAATATATCACAATTTGAAATATTCAATAGCTGTAATACAGTAACCTTGTAAAAAAAATAAATAAAAAAAAAAATAGGGTGATTTGCTTGTTGGTTTTGGTTGAGGGTTAGTTGCATGTAATTATGCATAATTTACCGTTATTACTACGGTATGTAACAAGGACACTGTAAAATAAAGTGGGTAACACTTTATTTTACAGTGTCTTTGTTACATATGTTACATGTACTTACCATAGTAATAACAGTAAATTATGCATAAATACATGCAACTAACCCTCAACCAAATCCTAATCCTACCCTAACCCTATAGTAAGTACATGTAGTTAATTAATATTACTCAGTACTTAAATGTATAATTACACTGTAACAATGACACCTTAAAATAAAGTGTAACCATAAAGTGTTACCATGAGTTATTATAGTGATGACTGACTTAAACACCATTAAATAGCCTAGAATGTTTGAGGAAAATCAATACAGTGTTTAGTCAGCATTTGCTATAGAAAGGCACTTTGTATATTTGGACTCTGAAGACTTGGAAGCACTATACGAGCTTGAGCATTATTTTCGATTGCGCTTGTTTGAATAAACACCCCGTGGCTTTCACATCGAGCGTGCTGGAGATTTGCTGTGGGTGTGTTTCTCAGTAAACACTCGTCCTCCGAGGTTTATTCTGGAAACATATGCTATCAGAGGAGAAGATTCCCTCCAGAGACTCTGTGGCATTAATGGATTTCATTGTACGACGGATCGCTGGGTGTTTTCGCTCAGATCCTTATCGGCTAATCAAAGTCAAGTTCATTAACCAATGGTGCTCCATCAATTAGTGGGAGATTGCTAAACAGATAAACAAGCTAATTAAACTTTAATTATTTGATAGTGGGTTTGTGCAAACAAAGTGAAGATTGTGTTTCCTCTTCTGGGCTGTTTTCTGTCGTGTGGTAAATAATATCCACTTACTCAGATTTATGGGCCTTTCAA
The DNA here is from genome assembly GCF_963993115.1 of Abramis brama. NCBI lineage: Eukaryota > Metazoa > Chordata > Actinopteri > Cypriniformes > Leuciscidae > Abramis > Abramis brama. The sequence goes on along the minus strand of NC_139986.1, from coordinate 28,421,751 downwards.
ATAAAACAGATTTAATCAGTCTGATGTTTTTACATCTAATAGAATTTCTCCAAAGTTATTCGCTTTGTGCGGAAATAAAGAGTTGATTTGTCGAATAAGCGTGAGCAAAATGAGATGATCTCAGAACGTGCTTTTGTATGAATTCATTACAGAAATGATGAATATGTTTTCAGCAATCATACAATGAACTCATTTAAAACATTCACAAATATGAAAAGCTGGCAAAACACCGAATGCCAAAGGCAAGCAAGATAAACAAACAAACATGGTTTGAAACAACATGAGGGCGAGTAAATGATGTGCAATTTACATGTACAACAGAAAATGATGAGAGAGAAAGAAAGACACCTGTAGAGTTTAAGAGCAGCAGATGGTCTAAGAGTCAAAGGTCAAAGTTCAGTGCAAAAATCCTATGTTTTTCCTTCAAGAAACACGTAAGCGATTATGTTGCGGTGGGAATGAACTGAAGGTCTTAATGAAGGCGTCTGAAGCTCATCACGAGTCTATCGTCTACTAATCGTCATCTCCAATGAGCCGCGGAAAACATAAATTGGTATTTTTTTCCCCTCATTATCATTTTCAGCGAGTTCGACGGTCCCACACAGTTCTTCCTTTCATCTCGTGAACCTGAGAAGACTAGACCTGCGAAACAGAAGCGGTTAATTAATCTACCGGCCTGAAATGAGTCTCATGCATAATTAATGCAGGTTTGTTCAAATGAACAAAGTGAAGTCATGGGTATCATTGTCATAAATGATGGAGGACGGCGTTCTTCAGGAGGGCGACGATCTGGATTTTCTTCACTGAAAGGCAGGCTACAGATTTGTGAAAAACATTTTTATTTATCCGCGTCGTTCCGATGACCTTTAAATCAGCAAGAGGGAGAAAAACACAGACATTAGAAACAGAAAACATATTTTAATCGTATAATCTCGTCGTGTAGTCACAACTTTAATTTGAACTTCTCAAGCCCCGCCCACTGAGACAGAAAGAGAATGACTGACATGTAAAGTGACCAATCACAGTTCACTTTGTTTAACCATGGGACTTCTTTATCTGAAATAGTTTGTTGCTTTATAATTGACCATCATAAACAAATTGATTGCAACCAATTGTACTAATCACTTAAAAAAGAAAATCCAAAAGTAATAAGTAGCCAACAGATTATTTCTGAATAGCCTACTGTTTGATAATTTTTTTGTCAAATATGAAAATTATTTTTAATTTTATTAATTATTTAATGAAAGGACGCACTAAATCGATCAAAAGTGACAGTAAAGACATTTATAATGTTACAAAGGATTTCTATTCACATAAATGCTGTTCTTTTGAACTTTCTTTTAAAAGAAAGTATCACTGTTTTCACAGAAATATGAACTGTTTTCAACATTGATAATAATCATAAATGCATCAAATCATCATATTAGAAGGATCATGTGACACTGAAGACTGGAGTAATGATGCTGAAAATTCAGCTTTGATCAGGAATAAATTACACTTTACTATATATTCACATAGAAAACAGATAGGCCTATTTTAAATTGTAAAAATATGTAAAAAAAAAAATTCCTGTAGTTTTGATCAAATAAATGCAGCATTGCTGAGCAGTTTCCAGGCAGATTTGTAAAAACACCTAAACCTGGTTTCTTGAAGTTGTATCAGAGCTTGACTGATCAAGCTGTTTGATAATCATCAGATGGACTGTTTTCTGAACCTGAGACTAATCGCTCCCTGAGAAAACCATCATCATCATCATCATCATCATCGTCAGGGGTTTGGGGTTTGATTAGTCCATGATAAGCCTAACATAAATTGATTCAGCTGCTCATCGATACACAGACAGACACCCTGAGGGATCGATCGATCACAGAGTTTGACGAACACAAGAAACACACAACCAACCTGAGGAACTACAACGGACTCCATTTCCTTTCATCTGTTTCTCTGTGAATAATTCCTCAGTGCAAGTCAATATAGTCTTTCATCTAAAACTTCACTGACAATATCGCATGAGAAAAAAGCTCAATTGACCTGAATAATTTAAAAAGTCTTTTTAAAGCTGCTTTATGGCTGAAATTGTGTTTCATAATTGATGAATTTTGCAACATTATTGCTGTCATTTTCCTGTTTATTACCGTGAAGCTGCTTTGAAACAATCTGTTCTGTAAAGCTCTTAATAAATAAAGCGTCCAAAGGGGAAGAACATTTTAATAATTTAAAGAACCCTTTTCCACTATAAAAGATTCCATGGATGTTTCATGTTAAAGGATCTTCATGGAACCGTCAATGCCAATAAATAACCTTTATTTTTAATAAATGTGACTTGACTCAAATAACTTACACAATGTCTGAAACGACTTTCCTTTTAAGCTGATGTCACTATATGTACAATCACGGGCGTAATTTCCTATGGGGACAGGGGGGACATGTCCCCCCCACTTTTCAAAATCCCGTTCGTGTCCCCCCCACTTTCAAATTCATTTGTTATTATTTTTTGACCGCGCGCCGTCATCGTCACGGAGGAGCAGGACCATAGACTGTAAAAAATAGAGCAGGACCGAGCAGAACAGACATCCTATGTCGATGCGCGCGTCCGCGTACAGGCAGGGACGTCTCGTGCACACTCATAGTGTAAGCGCGCTGAAAGTTCTACTGAGAAGCCGGTATCGCAGTCAGTCATGAAACGCCAGCAACAGATGACTTTAATGTCTTCATGGATGAAAAAAAAGAAAGGAGATGTGAGTTGGTTGTTTTTAGCTCAGGTCAGGGTAATCAAAATTTCTGTCTACTTATTTTTTTACAGTCTATGGTCTACACCTGTTGATGAGCTAACGTTAACATACACTGTTGCTAGGTAACTTCAGACTGTTAGCTAAACATTTAATGTTGCCTAGAACATTCTGTGTCCACTTTAAACAGCAGCGTTTTCTGTCAGCAATGTATGACAAGCAGACTCTGGCTGCTAGTTAATGTTATAATCAACTCATTATACTCAGATGCAGAAATAAAATAAGTCTTAATAATAAATGTTTTTCTAAACTTGGGCTATTGTTGTTCACTTACATTATTTGTTCATTTAAAATGGAAGTTCATTTGTAAAAAATATCTGCCGACATTCGGACTGCCAACCAATCCGCAAACAGACTGACGGTAACAAAGTTGTGCTGTTGAGGATCTCGCCCGATGAAAACAAATGAGCGCAGCTCACACACAGAAACTCTGAACATACAGCGGCAAAAATTCATGTGGAGTTTTTATATTTTTACAGTTAAGCAACATCACACGATCAAGAGTGCTGAATACCATCACAATTGAAAATGTGACACCAATTTCATATGACAGTTAAATAAACAAGACATTAATATTATTAAGTCACTTACATTTTATACGCTATATTGACTGTTTTTCTTTTATTTCAGCATCGAAAATAGTTCAAAACAAAGATCACAGCAGAAAACACCTCTCACAGGAACACGTAAAGTGTTTTCATTACTGAATGATTCAGCATTTTGAACGAATCGGTTGAGTGAGTCAAAGATTCAATGACCCATTAATAAATAAATGCCTAATTCCTGAACAAATCAGCAGTTTGAACGAATCGTTTGAATAAATGACTCAATGACTACCTAATTAAGACGGGCGCCTGCCGCCTCCTACTGGAGAGTTAGTTTCTTGTTTAAAAGTATCATTCTTTACAATATTTCATATTTGCATATTCAAAAAATATTTAAAACAATCTCATAACATTATTTAATGCAGTTGTAATTTTTCAGTGTAAATTCTTAAATTTGATTGGTAACAGCCATATAGTGTCTTATTATTATAATTTAATTTACTGATCAAATTTAAGAATTTAAAATGAAAGATGAATAATATATTTAAAACGATTTAGGGAAAAATGCCCTTTATAAAGGTTAAAATATTAATATGCTGATTTAAATATGTCAAAGCTGACTGAACACTGATGACAGAATAAATGATATGTACAACAAAAGAAAATCCTATTTTTGTCTGGACAGTGAATGACCAATTTACTTGTTCAAAGAAAAGGCTTAATGTCGAGCTAGCCTGAGTTAGCCTATATTTTATATAGTGTTATGGTTATGTGGTGAACCTGAGTATAGTTTTACACATCAGCCCAGTCTATTCTGTAAAGTTATTGATACACAGTCAGGTTTTTTTTACACATTAATCTGAAAATAAATGTGGCACACCCAGTTTTTATGATGTACATCCAGAGACTCTTTTCTGGCTACGCTAGTGGAGTAGTAGTCAATATGATCATAACTCAGTTGTTTTCATATCAGAGCACAGATGAGGTGGAGCTGCTTCAGAACAGAGAGGGTGAGATAGGGAAAAGCAGTAGCAGCACAACGTTACAGGTAGGTTATGTGCTGTATGAAAGGCCAGGTGATTTTGATTTGTTGGTGATAAAAGGGAAGAAGTGTACATGATAAATAGTGAATACAGTTTGCATATTATCAAATTAAATGTTCTTCTTGTAGGAGCCAAAGTGCGTGTTGTTATTTGTTTAGAATATTGTTTTAACATGGTCACATCATCACATGGGTGTGGTTTCATATTATTTACCTGCTCACGTGTGGTGGGAGAGAAACAAAGAGTCAGGCTGTGATATTTTATAATATAGGTTCAGTTGTGATGAACTTTTGTTTATTTTTATTTGTGCCATGCTTTTATATCAGAGAACAGATGAGGTGAAGCTGCTTAAAGACAGGGAGGGTGAGACAGGGAGAAGTAGCTCAGAGTTGCAGGTATGTGCTGTGTAAAGGGTCAGGTAATTAATTTTAATTATGTCATGTCAGAAACAGGCTAGCATATTTTCATATTTCATAGGTGAGACAGGGAACAGGCGCAAGCGAAGAAGTGCAGGTAGGCAGGCAGGATGCGGAACCCAACCATGCTAACCCGAAGCTCATTGCAGTACAGCAGCTCACCAACAAAACGCTAAGGTTCCAAGAAAAGTGGTACCGTGAATTTCCTTGGCTCCACTACAGTTCAGGAGTCAATGGAATCCTATGTTTTTTCTGTGCTCAAGCTTTTGGGCATGAAAAATCAAATTTGGCCAAGAATGCAGATCCAACATTTGTTAAAACTGGTTTCCGAAACTGGAAAAAGGCAACTCAAAAATTTGCAGAACATGTCCAAAGTAATGCACACAAAGTTGCTGTCACTACCCACTGCCAAAAAACAAAACCAGTAGATGTCCAGTTATCTTCAGCCAAAGCTGCACAGCAACAGGAATCAAGACGGTGTCTCCTGAAAATTGCGGGCTCTGTACAGCTCTTGGCACGCCAGGGAGCTGCTCTTAGGGGCCATGAAGCTGAAGAGGGTAACTTAAACCAATTACTGAAAGTAAGATGTGAAGATGACCCTGGCTTAGAGAAATGGCTGTCAACAAGAAAACATGATTACACATCCCCCAAAATCCAGAATGAAATTTTAAATCTATTTGCAAACAGCATAATTAGGGAAATCATTAGCTCAATTCACATGCTGCCTCTCCTCCAATATTCCATTATTATTGATGGAACACAGGACATTGAAGGAACTGAACAGGAAGCCATATGTGTCAGGTATGTAGACCATGATTTGGTCCCTCACGAGGTCTTCTTGGGGTTTTACGAAGTCTCATGCACTACTGGAGAAAACCTAGCAAAAGTTGCCACAGATGTGTTGTTGCGCTTGAATCTTCCGCTGTCTGGTCTGCGTGGACAGACATATGATGGAGCAGCAAACATGTCAGGCAACAGAAAGGGAGCACAGGCCAGGATAAGGGAGATGCAGCCACTGGCTTTGTATGTACACTGTGGCGCCCACTGTGCAAATCTGGTCACCCAGGCTGCTTGTACAGCATCATCACTGACATCTGATGCCCTGGATTGGGTCCACAAGCTTGGCTGTCTGTACAAAATGTCAGGCAAATACAAAACAAAATTTGTGAATATTGCAGCTGCAGTATCTGGGACAGTTAGCAACCTGCAACCCTTGTGTCAAACAAGATGGACGACCAGGACTCCAGCAATCTGGTCTGTGCTACGTCAGTATGAGTCCGTGCTACTCAGCTTAGAGGACATGGCCCAAACAGATGCCTCAAACACTGGTGTGACAGCAAGAGGGCTGCTGGAGAGGTTTGGAAAAGGTACCACAGTGTTAGGGCTCATGATGGCCACTGAAGTAATCCAAGAGTTGGAGTGCCTTAATTGCACACTGCAGAAGCGAACAGAAACAGTGTCTGGTATGACCTCTGCAGCAGATTGTGTAAGGACCACCCTGAGGGCAAAGAGAACTGAGGAGAAGTTCCAGGAGATATATAGCCATGCAACAGAGATGATTACCAAGCTAAATATTGAGCCCATAACCATGCCCCACATCCGCCGTCCACCAAAACGCTTCATTGGTAATGTCACTACTGCACACACATCTACAACACCAGAAGAACACTACAGAGCTGATTTCTTCAAGGTGCTGGATACTGTGGACATCCAGCTGAAGGAGAGGTTTGATCAGGGTAGTCTGAAAACACTGACGAAGCTGGAGGAAGCCCTCCTAACTGGGGATGTAGACACTGCTGTGGTGGACCAGTATCCTGAATTAAACGAAAGGTCACTGAAGGTGCAGCTGAACATGTTTAAGCTCCAATACTCATACACAACCACTTCAGAGGCCGCAACTATTCTGAGGAATCAGTTGCCTGAAGTCCGTGGACTTTTCAACCAAATTGAAGCACTTGTTCGACTACTTATGGTTGTTCCTACTGCCTCTGCGGAAGCAGAGAGGAGCTTCAGTGCTCTGAGGAGGTTGAAGACCTGGCTGAGAAGCACAATGTTGCAGATTCGCATTAACAATGTAGCAGTCTGTCACATCCACAAAGAAATGCTGGATAAAGTCAGCAAGGAAAACATTTGCCAGGAGTTCATCATGGCAAATGACTACAGGAAGCATGTGTTTGGTTCTTACATGTGAGGAGACAGGACAGTATAGAAGGGTGAATAGTTAGTATATTGAGAAATGGGATTGAATTGATAGATGGAGGACAATGAAAAAATATATTTATTAAAATTACATGTTTGTTTTTATGTTTGTGAGATTGTGTTTCAATTTTGCATCTTGTGTAACAAATAATCTTGTGTACCTGCGGTTTGGTGGATGTGTCTCTGACAAATGTCAGATTTAACGGTTAGTTTGAAATAAAAGTTTGTTTAACAGTGAAAATTGTGTTTCACATTATTTACATTTTATTCACACACAAAACGTGAACATTTTTAGTGAAAGTTTTTGACTTTATAAAATGATTCTCTCAAGTCTTTATAAACAATAAATAAAGCAAGACATCTTTTCTTATACATAGTTTAGTAGCCTATTATTATTTTTGGCAGAATTTATCATTATAAACAACTTAATTATTTCCTGGATTTTGTATCACCATAGTCCCTAAATGTATGTAAATGGAGGAAATGGGATTCAAATCGAAAACATTTCCCCCCATTTTGTGTCCCCCCCACTTCTCAAACCAAAGTTACACCCTTGTGTACAATAATGTTGTTTACTCATTGTTTAAGACTATAGTTAACAATAATTTAATGCTAGTTATGTACTAAACGTTACAGTAATAGTTCACGTTGGAATGCTTTAGGCTACTATCAAATGACATTGTTCTTGTTTGTGAAGTAGATCCACGTTTCAAGGTGCTTTAGTTTAAGAAGAAGAAGAAATCTCATCCAATAACTCCATTGAAGAGCTCAGTGGCTGCTAGAAACAGCCAATTAACTCCTGCGGTACCTCCTCGCTTAACACGGTAAACCTAGAGGAGAACAGGATTGCTTTTCTTGATTGCACATGAAGGATTCTGCAAACCCACCCGACAAACGTCTTAATCAAACAAACAGCTGAACGTGTTACAAAAAGAGTGCGAAAGAGCAGAGTTATTCACTTTTATTTATTTATATAATTTTTCACAAAAGGTTAAACATTTTGGAGAAAATCTGATTACGTTTTTGGAGAAAATTAAATGGAATTTAAAAAAATATATATATTAGTATAATTATTTATTTCATGAAATTTGATAAATTGCAGAAAATTAAATGTTAATGTTTGAAATAAATAAATGTGAATGAATATATGAATGAATAGGGTTGTGACCAAATAAGTGTAAAAAAAATATCTATATTTATTTATTTATAAATGTTTTAAAAAATTGCCTTAGCTATAGCCTACCGTGCAATTCACGTCCCAATTTACATAATGTGAAAAAAGTGAAAATAATATCCACTGATTGGAATTGACTGGTTGTGTCTCTAAAGTGTCTCTATTTCAAGGTGCCCTAAAAAAAAAGAAAAAAAAAGTGAAATTTACGGTAAAAAAACGGTAACAACCGATTATGTTTTACAGGACTTAAATTTACGGTAAATTTACGGGTTTGGCTCGAGGTCATGGTGCAAAGGACCCTAGGTTGATTTTACTCTGAACTATCCCTTTAATATTACTCAGTACTTAAATATATACTGTAGTTACACTGTAACAATAACACCTTAAAACAAAGTGTAACCAAACTATCATATAGGCTAGACTTGTAATACAGCACATGAGTCATATGGACTTCAGTTATGATATTTTAACAGTTTGACGGCCTTTCAACACAAGATCCTCCAACACTTCTGAGTTCTGCAGAATGAAAGAAAGCCACACAGGTTTGAAATAACATGCAGGTGAGTAACTGAAATAAATTATTCATTTCCAGGTGAATTATTCCTTACCAAAGCAGTTCCAGTTCTCACATTTCTTCTCCTGTCGCTCTCAAATCTTGAGAATCCATCAGTTATTTCCAACGTTCATCTGCTGGAATATCAATAAATATCAATGCGTTCGTGCCATCACTAAACGGTATGACATTTCCCAAGGATGTTCGCTCTGCGGTGTTGCTTACAAGACAATGGAGGTCTGTGCTTCAGTCAATACTCGCGTCCAAGGACAGATCAACATGTTTCCTCCTACAGAGATGAAGGATGTTCTTGAACAGCACTATATATATATATATATATATATTAACAATAAAACTGTTTTCTGTGACTCACGGTTCATACACGGACATAGAGATCTTTCTCCAACATGAACGTGGGCCTGATACAACAGATCTTATCCTTTTTATACTTTCAGTTCTTAAAGATAAGTTCTTTCTGTCACAGAACGAGAGATTAGTAATGGCATATAACAATATATCATATATACTGGAAGTCTGACAGATCAGTGAAAAACATTTTTGTGTTATGAAACCAAAAACTCAAGACTAAGAACAGTCAAACTAATAATATAAAATGAACAGTTCTGGATGAGACGCATTCAAACAGAAACACATCAGCTGGAATGTTTTAACCGCCGTCTTCGGTAATTTAAATAAAGTTGAAATAAAATATAAATATTACATGAACAACTTAAACTTGGAAAACTAAAATAAATAAGTTTAAGTACTTACATAACTAAAACTAGAACTCAAATAAAAATAAATTAAAGATAGATATAAATATTTAATTAATAATATTAATAATAAAGCACATAACAAAATCACCACAACAGTAAACTAAAATTAAAATGAAAACTAAAAAAATATATGAATATTATAATTACTAGTGCTGTCAAATCGATTAATCGCGATTAATCACATCTAACATAAAAGTTTGTTTATATAATATGCTGTATGTGTGTATATATATATTATATTTGTATATATATTTTGTATATATGAGTGTGTATATACAGTATATAGTCACACACACACACACAGATATATGCATAAATATGTGTGTACACACACACACACACACATATCATATAAACACAAACTTTTCTGTTAGATGTGAATAATCGCTATTAATCGATTTGATAGCACTAATAAATACAATAATATACTATATAAATATTAATATAAAATATACAAATGCTATAGCCTAATAGTATACCAAAAAAACGTGCCATGCATGACCTGAAGTTTTATTTTAATATTAAACGCATTTCTACAGTCCAAACATTCAGTTTCTGTTTGATACTGACAGAATAAGCAGTATTATAGAAAATGCAATAACATGATTTAAATATGTTTGATGGTAATATCTGTTGCGTTTTTCCATTTCTCTGTGTGTTCAGGAGAACATCCTCAATTCAATCGTGACTTCAAAGCAAGGATCTCTCTTCGTTTCCTCAGATAAATAATCCCATCAAACGCTCTTAATGCGCCGCATTTGTAAACATGTCAAACTGCATTTGTTGATGGAAAAGCAACATTCATTCTAAATTAATTCATTTACATTTGGCAGATGCTTTTATCCAAAGCGACTAACATTGCATTTCAAGGTACACATTTACAGTCTTATCAGTTCTTGCTTTGCCTGGGAATCGAACCCATGACCTTAGCGTTGCCTGCGCCAGCGCTCCACTGTTTGAGCTGCAGGAAAGCTTTAATTCATAATTCAAACTCATAATGATTAACATTAAAGTAGTGCTTTGAAAAAGAAGAGCGAACTGATTCATCACATCTGTGATTCGTTTCAGATGTTTACATTCCCAGAATCCACTGGAGTGTGTCCTCGACACGCACAAATGTCAGTGTTTTCCGCGTCTGGTTTCTCTTTCCCGAGGCAGTGATGCTTCTGTTGACCTTTCGTCGGAGCCGATGATGTACGCGTGACTCCAGGTGTCAGATATGGTGTTTGTCTGAGAGGGTTTCTCCTGTGTCAGACTCGCCTTGAGCAGATGAAGTTTATACTAAAGTAAGTTTTCATATGACATTTCTTCTGGAAGATAGATGTATTTATAGCATTTTTGTTGTTTGTTATTGGTCTGAAATGGTTGGCTACACTAGATATTATTATGTTTGAGTGGATATTACCTTTCATGTGTGTGATAAAGCTGTCTGTGAATGTAAAAGGTCTGCAAAGTTTAAAACACCAAAGTGCACGACAAATAAAATGATCGATTCAATCCTGAACTGCCTGAAGCGAGTCGTCTAATTCCAGTCTCACTTCCTGTTCGAACTTATGTATGTTTGTAACTAATTTGCATAATGCCAGTCTATGGTTTTGATTGGCTGCCTGCGAACAGCGTCTCTTTGCCCCTCAAACACTGTAGTTTATCTGAGACTGGAAGAGTTTGGTTCGTGTTGTTCGTGTCGAGAAGACGCTGTTTTCTGCTGACAAAGCAAATCCACTTTGATGAGATTGATACGGTAAAACCCACGCCATCGTCACTGTTCGTATCACTGTGATCAAGAGCTGAGACTCAGATATCATCATGAGCGTTTGCTTTCTGACATGAGCTGTAAGCGGTCGACCAATCACAACAGACTGGACCATCTGACCAATCAGAGCTGAGCAGCTCTCAGAGAGGCGGGGTTTAGAGAGACTGAATCTGCAAACTAACCGTTATTAGACTCGAAATGAAATGAAATGAGAAGTTTATGAGAAAATGAAAGTGCTTTTTGACCTTGGATGCATGTGAACATTGTAGGAGACTCCAAAACAACATTAGGAACATTTAAAATAGCATAATGGGGGACTTTAAATGAGCATTTAATTCATATATGATAATAGGGTGATCATACAGAAAAAAAACTATATTAAATTCACATATTATTTTAGCTGGAAATATATATTTTTTAATTCTCTGTATCTGAAGCAATATTATTTGTTTAAAAAAAAAACGTCAAATTTGAATAAGTAGAGAAAATATGTTTTTGAAAAAACTGCCAAAGTGTGATATTTTCTTTTTTCTTTTCTATGTTCTTTATATATATATCCAGGTTACCAGGATGAAGCAGAAGGAATTTCTTCCTCCATTAAGATCTTCCCTCCACCGCGCTCTCCAGATTTACGACTGGCTGTAAAAAAAAAATCCCTGTGAGGAAAAAACTCTGAATTTATGAGCCATTCTTTGAACTTCTGATTCTGCTAATGCTCCTGACGTGACCGTAATTCCAGCCCAGATAGATCTGACGGTGACGAGCGGGTCGTCTGTGTGTCGGCAGGCCTGAGAACATGTAGAGGTGAGTTCAGGTTGACTGGGACGCTTTTTCCAAGTCATCTCAATGGCCAAAAGTACGGTGGCCGAGAGAGCTCAATGCGCTGCAACTGAAGAAAACACATGCAAATAGAAAAACACCTGCAAATTAAGAAAACATCTTCATCAGTTTCACAACACATGTGTGCTCCAAATACTCACAACACAAACACATACAGAAACGCGCTGCAAATAAGACAGAACACAACGGAAATGTTTCCGGGGAACCCAATAAGTGACGGACCCGGCTGGGACGTGCTTACAGCTGTCTACTTTTATTATTATTATTTTTTTTTACAAAACATACAGAGATGACACGTTTATGACATACAACTTTGTATACAATATACAAAATGTATTTACAATATGTTCAAAGTCATAAGAATACTAAAAAGAACAATGAGCTGAAGACTAAAATAAATAAATAAATAAATAAAGATAGAGAAAAAGAACATGAGGGAAAGACATTAATCTATACATCAGTTACATTGAACACATTTTGTCATGTTATGTTAAAATAAGTTTCATAAGAAATGTTAGAATGCAGCTAGGGTCCAAATATGAGACGGCAAGTTTTAAAGTTGAGACACACACAGATATAACGCATATTTTAAAAACTTTGTTGTATAAAATGTATATTTATTTGCAACAGTTATGTTAACAGCATTAATACTATATTTCTGGTAAGAACAGCTATTCAGCTGATGGACACGCGCTGCGTTGTCATGGGAACATCCCAGGTGAAAATAATGAGGAAATTACGTTGTCTTTCGTTGCTCCCTTCATCAACATAATGGCACACAAGTGCCCCACTCCCTCCAAAGTGCCCAATTCAAGGGCTCTGCCGTCTGCCCTTTTAAGAGAGTAGGGCATAGGTAATGCTCACGAGCAATAAGCACGTCCCAGCTGTCCGTCCGTCACTTATTGGGTTCCCCGGAAACATTTCTGTTGTGTTCTGTCCTATTTGCAGCGCGTTTCTGTATGTGTTTGTGTTGTGAGTATTTGGAGCACACATGTGTTGTGAAACTGATGAAGATGTTTTCTTAATTTGCGGGTGTTTTTTCTATTGCATGTGTTTTCTTCAGTTGCAGCGCGTTGAGCTCTCTCGGCCACTGTACAAAAGTGTCCAATAAAATCACCCATACACCCGATCAATCGTGTGTAAATAAGCCACACTGTAGATCAAACATGATTTTCAATGGAGAATCAAAGATGATCACATTGAAATATTCCTGCAGATGGAGATATGAAGACACGTAACCACGTCACACTCTGCAATTCGACTGAATAAGCGAAAGAATCATCATAGATTGATTTGGCGCACTCACTGATGCATTACACGTGAACCGGCGGATATGTCACAAAAATGTGTGTGTAACTTTGAGCAGCCGCGTCTCAAGATCAGCTGACACACATTTGTGGATGATCTGTTGAAAGATCCAGGACGAGATTCATGTTAAAACTATTCAAAATGATGTAAATGGAAACCAGCGGCCTCTTGGCATGCGATAAAGAATCAGAGGAACTTCGTTTCTAGACTAAGATCTTCTACGGTTTCTTCTGGTTTGGAGTCCACAGATAGTCTGATACCAGACGGGAAACGCTGTTAGAGGAGAGTCTCAACTCAAAGTTTGTGGTCAGCAATGATGAAAAAAATCCTGAAAAATAAAATGTATCATGGGTTCCACAAAAGTATGAAGTGTTTTCAACACTGGTAATAATCATAAATGTTTCATGAGCATCAAATCATCATATTAGAATGATTTCTGAAGGATCATGTGACACTGAAGACTGGAGTAATGATGCTGAAAATTCAGCTTTGATCACAGGAATAAATTACACTTTACTATATATTCACATAGAAAACAGATATTTTAAAGTGCAATAATATTTCACTTTTTTCACATTTTTGCTTAAATAAATGCAGCCTTGCAGAGCAGAAGAGACTTTAAAAAACTTTTAAATAATATTGTTCTTGATGTGAATAAATATTATATATATATATATATATATATAATATTATCTCATATTATCTGTAGAGTCTATATACGTATAGTCTCTACTTAAGAAAATGATTTAATGGTAAATTATTTTTAATATAATAGTATATTAATGTATTATAATATATCAGTATAAAATAGTATACCATAAGAAAATAGGCTTCACAAATAGTAAGTGAATGTTGGAGCGTCACAAACTCATTTCTGTGGATTTATTTATGTGCTTATTATTTATGGATATTGTATAAGAGATGCACATTCATGCCCTGCAGAAAGTTCCTCTGTTGAAGTTTGGTGTGCGATTGATGATCACATGACTGTCCCTGCTGTGTGAACTTACACACACAGATCCTGCTCTATGCATTATTTATGCGTACAGTCGCAACACATGCACTTTGCAGAGAACATGACTTGTTCTGTTTGGCGGTGAGTTGTGAAGGACTTGATTTCCCAGGAGAGCCGTTTCGTCTCTGCTTGTGCGTTTGCTCGGAGAGGGAAAGGCTCCTGGAGAAATGGTTATATCCCTCCATAAAACGGCGTATTGTTATTTTCTCTTGAAGGCTATTAAAATAGACATCGTTTCAAATGCATAATTACAGTGCGGTGATTGACTACCGCGCATTTAAAGCAGCTCTTTGCTCGTAAAAATCATTTTAGCTGCTATTTCACAGCAGGAATAATATTTGGCCTTCGACTTATTTGGTAAAAGCGTAAATCCAGCCTGATTAAAGGCTAAGTGAGCGCTGATGGGTTCAATCTCAGACGTCCCTTTACAAAACCTCGGAAAATCACAAGCTTCAATCCATGGAACCCTATTTTTGCCACATGGGAGAGGGATCATACTTTGGTAAATCATAATTATGATATTAAAAACTTTATGAGGTAAAATGTCAAAATTATGACATGTTAAGTTCAATGACAACCCTCTAAATAGTTTTAGTTACTGAAAATGGCAATGTTAATGTATTCGGTCTTGCGGACTTGCTGCTGCTAATAGATACACAGACACACTGCTGTGAGTGTGTAAGATGTGCTGTTGCTTCATAAACAGACATACATGAATCCTGTAGCAGATCTAGGCAGGTGGAGCTGGGGGAGGTGGAGGGGTTCAGAGGAAACACTGCAAACACTGAAGTAGACTGTTTAAATGTTGAGCAAGCAATCTGTTAACATGCGCTAGCATTATGTATGATTAGCATGTTGCTAGCATGGTGCTCACACGATTAAAATGTTGCTAGCATGTTTTTAACAAGATGCTAACATGGTTAACATGTTGATAACATGATGCTAACACAATTAGCATGTTGCTACGTGTTTTTAGCAAGATGTTAACACAATTAGCATGTCAGCATTGAGGCTAACATGATTATCATGTTGCTAACATGATGCTAACAAGATTACCATGTAATTAGCATGTTTTAGCAAGATGCTAACATGATTACCATGTTGCTATCATGTTTTCAGTTAGATGCTAACACGATTAGCATTTTGCTAGCACATTTTAACATGTTTTATCATGTTTTAACCCTAAGCAAATATGTTAACATTTAGCTATTCCCTGTTGCCTTTGTCAAGCATCACTAATTAATAAATATAAGAAAATTTTTGAGTGTTAAAACAATAACTAAATTGTTAAATTTAACTATTAATTAACATTACTGAACAACAACCTGTGCAGTTTATTTTTGTAAAATATATATATATTTTTTTTTTTTTGCTTTAAAATGCATTGATGAATCGTTCAAAATAAGATCAGAAACATGCATTAGGAAAGAAAATCGAGTCACTTCTTTATTTCTAAAACTTGCAATAATGGCAAGGTGTATAAAAAAGATGGTTCATATTCAGTGGTTTGTTTCACATGCAGATTTGCATTTGTAACCTGTAGAAGTGGGCCACGCTCCTGTAGAGCTCCAGGAACACACAATCTCTCATTCTACACATCTTAAACATGTTACATAAGCCACGCATCTGCGTTACATAAGCTTTCTGAATAATAACACATCGGGGTGAGGACAGAACATGCAGATAGTGTCTGCAGTGACACCGCTGGAGTCTGAAGGTGGAAACACACACATCAACACACATACAGTCAACATAATAACTATTGTTAGGAATATTTCAAGATGAACACCTACTGCATTGAATCCACAGGGCCGACACTATGTTTCTATCTGGGCAGCCGTCTATTATTCACCCTGATGATGAACGCTGAAAGCTTTCCTTTCATAACTAGAATAGCACTTCAATGTTTCTGCGAAAGCTTCAGCAGCTTCTGACTTTCACACACACTCTTGTGATAGAGCTTGTGTAAACTTTCAAAGTGTTTGATCAAACATTCATCATTCATGCATGTGTGGAACGAGTGCTGAATATCTGCACGTCTAAAAAATATTCCGTAAAATTTACGGTAAAAACGGCAGCTGTGGTTTCCAGAAATTTACCGTAAAAAATACAGTAGCAACATTTTAGGTTTTACAGACTTAACTTAAATTTACAGTAAAAAAAAAAGTAATATTCTGATATAATATTAATTTACTGATCTATTGAAGTACTTTGTGTTTTGTACTATTGTAATACACTGACATCCACCAATCACAGCGGTGATGAGAGTCACATGATCAATCAAAGCTCATCACAAGCAGCTTTTCCACACGCTGAGAAAGATCATACTAATATACAGAAGCTGCATCTATATATTCATCATTCACACAAACACTGAACACCATCATGGTAAAACATGAAATTTAAAAAATGCGATAAACATTCATTTAAAAACATTAAATGTAGCATAAAACCCAAGCGTACATAACTGTACTGTAGAAACAACTAAGAAAAACTATGAAGAAACAGTTATTTCAACAAAAATACATAAAATGTGAATGTCAATTCACGGTTTTTACTGTAAATTATACAATGCCTTGTTCTTTTTCACCTCAAAAAACTGTAAATTTAACAATGTTTATTTTACTGTAAAATTACATTAAATGTACGGTTAGCTCTATCACAGTTATTCACCGTATATAGTACGGAAACTTTCTGTTAACCAATTAACAGTTTTTCACCGTGGCATTTTTACAGTGTTTTACCGTTAAAATCACGATCATTTTTTTACACACTATGAGCCACTTTTTGTGGCTCATAGTGTGTAAAAAAATGATCGTGATTTTAACGGTAAAACACTGTAAAAATGCCACGGTGAAAAACAAGTAAGAAGAAAAACAAGTAACTGGCACTTTATGAGAGCTTGCTCATGCTTTGTTGTTTTACAGCAGGAGGTTTTAAACTTTACAGCCTCAAGAAGACAATCCTGCAACCTTTAATGTAATAAAGACAGATATATATAATATAGACAGATACACAGTTCGGCGTCAGTGATCTTCATGAAGAGCTCGTCTAACTCGGACTGGTCAAACTGTCCTTTTTGTCCTCGAGATTTTACAGCCTATTTTATTGCCAGAGCATCCGTGTTTTTTAATGAGTTCTTTAAAATTACAGTAATAAAGAGATCACGCATGCAAAATTTCATGAGAATGGCATACACGTTTCATTGCTGGTTATTAAGTTTTGATGTGGAAATATAACACAGCTTTCATGTCACCCGACCTAAAGCCCACACTATGA
Organism: Abramis brama; assembly: GCF_963993115.1. Lineage (NCBI taxonomy): Eukaryota > Metazoa > Chordata > Actinopteri > Cypriniformes > Leuciscidae > Abramis > Abramis brama. The sequence continues at coordinate 28,404,061 of NC_139986.1, read as the reverse complement.
ATATTCATGCTTTTATTAATGAGGAAGACGAGCGTCTGACCTTTCTCATCTGATGGCCTCATGATGGTAAAAGATCAATTCTGTGTTTTAATGACGACAAATCGGAGTCGTTCGGCAGCATAAATTTATTATTTACTTACAGAAAGCTTTCTCAATAATTGTGATGCAAAGATGTATGTGAAATAATCCTGCTGTACAGCATTAGAGGACTAGTTAATGTTACACAGGCTCTCTCTGCTCTTCTGAAGCATTAACGGGTCATTCAAAAGCAATTACCTTTTTCATGTGAACTTTAAAATGAAATGTCAAGATCCGGTGTACATTAGGCTAATGTGGCGTCATTATAATCTCATCCGTGTTCTCGATGGGAAAGAACAGAAAGTCAGAAACTTTAAACAGCTTGACCTCCAGCAACACCTCGAACACTGAGAGCTGTTAATCTGAGGCCGAACGCTGTTCATCATGCTCATATCAGCACGCGTCTGTTCATGTGTGTGTGCATGTTCACATATAATGTCAATGTAGCACAGATATTAAAAACACATGCTTTAGAACTTTAGTGATATAAAAATGTTAACAAACCTAACAAACGCACACACACACACACACACACACACACACACACACACACACAAACCCCCCCCCCCACACACACACAATCTCACACATACACTTACACTCATTCACACACGCAGTCTCTCTCTCTCACACACACACACACACACACACACAATCTCACACATACACTTACACTCATTCACACACGCAGTCTCTCTCTCACACACACACACACACACACACACACACACACGCGCACACACACACACACACACACACACACACACACACACACACACTGTCTCTCTCTCTCTCTCTCTCAAACACACACACAAACATACACACACACACTCTCACACACCCTTACACTCACTCACACACGCACAGTCTCTCTCTCTTAAACACACACACAATTTTTTCAATTGCTAACACACAATTTTGCAAACTAGGCTGGTTTTATCAAAATACTGAACACAACAAACACAACCACACACCCAAACTGCAAAATGAAGCACTGCAACCAAAACTACACATAGCATTATCAAAATCAAACTTTTGCACGAGATGACACACACTTCATTCATATTAGCAGATTTTTGTCTAACCAACTACACACAGCTGGGCGTAATGAAGAGCACTCTCATCTTAACTATGCTTTGCCATAAAACTAAAATAGTTCAAATTGTAGAACATTCTTCAGATTGTTCACATGCACAGAAATATTTGCAGAGACACACACACATGCTGTTGAAAAATTTATTTTTCACCAAACAAGTCCGTGCAACATATGCACAGCAGAAATATTTACACTGGACTGAACAGAAACATGCTCACAAAAAAACAGTAAACTGAAAAAGATTGAAGTGTTAACAGTGTTTGGTCAGGTGACACATGTATCGGCCAATCAGATCATGGAGTGTCATTTTGAATGGCAGTGTTTTGAAATGGCAATCATGTGACTTTATGTCAGATTGTTGTGTGTTATGCAGAGAACCGTGTTCAGTGTGTTTAAAAAGTGCCATTCTGAATTACAAAATGTGTGTAAAGCAGAAAATGTGTTTAGACTTTTGGAGACGTGAGAAGAGGTTTTGCTCTGTGTGTGTCAGTGTAAATAACTGTGCTGTGCGTGTCAGTTTAGTGTGTTAGCAACTGGGAAAAAACTGTAATTATGACACAAACAGAAAAACAATCAAGGTGTGATTGGTTGTTTAACGCGTCAGTCAGGTGTAACTTTTATACCTGAATGTTCGGTTTTACAGAATAAGCTGTAATTCGCCACATCTGTGGATGTGAGATGGAGAATTTGTGGTTTTCAACACAATAATAGGCTAACTCCTAAAACTAGAGCAGAACCTCCATTTCTACAGGCCGCTTCTCCGTGTGGAGATAAAGCACGACATGTCGTCCGCGTGAAGCGAAAGGAGGACAGCTTTATCTCTCAGATTGATGAACAGGCGTCCGGCCGGAGGAGAGCAACACACTCCATGTGGAAATCATAAAAGTGCCGGAAATCTCTGAGGAAAACCATCTTTATCAAGGTCACGGCTGATATCAGGGGCCAGAGGATGACAGTGTGTGTGTGCAGGGTCCCGGCAAAGGTCACATGTTGTTAAAGAGAGTTTTAGAGAGAAAGAAATGTGAGATTTCAGCTGTGTAGAAAACATCTCTCGTCTTTCTGAGGAGTGAGTGATGAAATGTCTGACGTTACTACAACGCTGCTAAATATTCTGAGTGTGTTTTAGTGCAGAACTGCTTACACACTAAATCCTTACTACACAATTTCTGAAACCTGACACTCAAACACCAGAAACACACTGAATCTGCAAAACCATACACTAATTCTCGGCCTTCGACTCGGTTTTCAATTTCATAAAACACTTTTTGCAAACCAATTCTCTATGTAACACACAAAAATGTAACTGGAAGTCTCTTGATTTCCTTTTTTCAAAGACAACGTATCAAAACACCACAGTAATTCATCAGTGCCTCACACACACACACACACACACACTCCTCACATGTGCAAACTCATTGCTTTACTGAACACAAACCAATCACGGCTTTAGAATAGGCCAAAGGTCAAGTTAAAGGTTTTTCAGATGTAATACTGTATTCATAACCACAAATGCTTACAGTAAAAAATAATAATAGTTTGGTTTCAATCTTGCTTTTGTGTTTACCGTGAATTGTTCAACATCTCTCTGACAAATACAGTTTTTTTCCAGTTGCTAACACACTAAACTGACACGCACAGCACAGTTATTTACACTGACACACACAGAGCAAAACCTCTTCTCACGTCTCCAAAAGTCTAAACACATTTTCTGCTTTACACACATTTTGTAATTCAAAATGGCACTTTTTAAACACACTGAACACGGTTCTCTGCATAAGACACAACAATCTGACATAAAGTCACATGATTGCCATTTCAAAACACTGCCATTCAAAATGACACTCCATGATCTGATTGGCCGATACATGTGTCACCTGACCAAACACCTCAATGCTTAACTGGGGCATGTTCAAGTTCAAAACGGTGCGCAACGTTTTGCTATGGTTTCCGGGTTGAACGTCATGTTTCCTGGAAACGTCGTGCACCGGTGTGCAACGGGGTTTGAGATACGTTTTCTCTTGTTTGGTGGGTGTGTCAGAACTGCAGTCCAATCAGCAGCAACATGTATATAAAGCACGCGGTATTAAAGTGAACTCGCACAATGGGTTCAAGGAAAGTAATTTACAAATGTGTTCGATGTAGCTCGGTATACACAACAACTGAGGATATTAGAAGACATGTTTGTCGAAAGTTTTATTGTAAAAAATATAGGATATCAACATAATGATGTAGTTGTTTATATTTTTAGCTTCATTGCAATTGTATTGGTATAGAAATAAACAATGGTAATTAAGTGCTTTTCCTAAAAATGAGAAAGAAAATACAGGGTTTTAAAACAGTATGACCTACAAATAAAGTCAGTATGTGAGGCTAAATAGATGTGTTTTAGTCTGAATTAGGTAAGATGTGTGCTTTAGTTTCAGTTTCAGCAATTCCTTCACTCGATTGGGATGTTCTCTTTTGTTCTGGGCGGCAAGTGCAGTAACTGTAACATCGGGCATATTTTGTAGTATTAAACACATATTTATACCGACTTCATCAGGCTCAGAAAATTATTTACAAAGAATGGCCTTCTCAGCTGCCATAGTTGCAACTCTTGCGTCATCAGAACAGTGAGTTCAACGCATCACCGTTTCTGTTTAAAAAACGTTGTGTAACGTTTTGCCTGGGCTGAACGCAGCCCTGTTAACACTTCAATCTTTTTCAGTTTACTGTTTTTTTGTGAGCATATTTTTTGTGAAAAAAAAAATAAAATAAATGTTTCAACAGCATGTGTGTGTATCTGCAAATATTTCTGTGAACAATCTGAAGAATTTTCTACGATTTTAACTATTTTAGTATTATGGCGAAGCATAGTAAAGATGAGAGTGCTCTTCATTACGCCCAACTGTGTTTAGTTGGTTAGACAAAAATCTTCTAATATGAATGAAGTGCCATTTCGTGCAAAAGTTTGATTTTGATAATGCTATGTGTAGTTTTGGTTGCAGTGCTTCATTTTGCAGGATATATTCGGTATTTTGCAGTTTGGGTGTGTGGTTTTGTGAATTGTGTTCAGTATTTTGATAAAGTCAGCCTAGTCTGCAAAATTGTGTGTTAGCAATTGGAAAAAACTGTAATTTCAATCTTGTACAGAAATGTACAGAGGAGCTCATGAAAGAAGAGCTTTATGTTTTGAATAACTGTGTGTATATGATATATCGAAAAATACAATATTATGGCAAAGGTGTTTGCAACATAAGAAAATGTTTGCTTTTGAGGTGTGTTTGTGATATTTTGCATTTTGCGTGTGCAATTTTTGGATTTGTGTGTAAAGTTTGGGGAAAAAAAGATGCAAAGTTTGGAAAATGTGTGTAAGCAGTTGAACAAAACTGTAGTAAACATCTCTAATACACAGACGAAACCCATACAGTCTCACACACACACTGAACACAGCGGCACACGCGTGTCTCCTCTGATAATGGCGGGAACTCTTTCTGCTCACGTATGAGCCAGACGAAGGTTATGGCGGAGTATTAATTGTGTTAATGTGCTGGCGACTGACCTGTGATGATATGGACCGGGTAACTCGAGGTAAGTCAAAGACTCTCACACACACGGTAATGGCCGTCATTATGACACAGCAATCTACGACCATTCATCATCACTGGAACCCAGAGCGCACGTCCTCGTATCCTCGTATCACCCCAGTCCGGGAACACACTGACGACAGTGGCGCTGATCCGTCCTGATGGATGTTCGCAGTCGGGATAGTTGACGGGCCAGCGCTGCATCATCACGAAAACTTTACATTTAAATATTCAAGATCAAGAAGATGCGAAAAGAAACTCATTAACTCGATTATTATTCAGTATTAGCACGCATATCCTGAATTTAACTCTCTTTCACGTCGTCTTGTGCTTTAACCGACATATTCAATGAAAATCATGTCAAACGCCCAGTTTCGTCTTAACTGAACATAAACAGTTAAGAGATAAAACGCATGCGTAACAGTATATTGGATCCGTGCATCCGCTCTTAAAGTGACAGCAGCCTAATAAACCTGCTGTTGTCTATGTTTTAATGTTAATCAAACAACAAATCACTATAATTGATTGTGTTGTTTAAACATTTACCTTGGTTGGCACAAGTTTTTTGGGGGTGGTGGGGGGTTGAGGGGTAATTTTTGCATATTTGATACTGTATTGGGTATATTTGAGCATTCTTATTTGGGGTTAATAATTGTTCCCTTTATATTAGGTATGTCCTGGATCCCTGCTTATCTTCTGATCTTACCTTTTTTCCCCCTTTTTCTCTACACATGTTAAATTGTACAACTGTGTTCTGGAATGGTTGGAATTTTGTAATATGTGGAGAAACCTATAAATAATGTGAGGGAAAACAACAACAACAACAACAAATCACTCATTGCTCTTGGCTGAATAACTTCTGTAACTTTAAAGTCCAACTGAAATCAAAATTGACCCTATTTACTTTGTTAGCGCATATTACTAGTCTTGTGGTGAAAAATGAATCCGTGCAAGTTAATACACAGAAAAAAATTGTTTGCCGTCGTAATCTTTAATCAAAGTCTGAAAAGTTACTTCCGGTCTGGAATGGCGTTCCTTCTCTGATGACGTAGGTTTGACGGCTTGGTTTGGGAAACGCTTCAAACCGTTAGTCTGTAATGAGCGAGAGATAAAGAGGAGGAGCGCTGGAGTAAAACCCTGCCCTCTGTTCAATATTCCTTTTCACTGGGAAATACGTCACAACACCGGAGAAAAGTCGTTTGCAGCTTCCGGTTCACGCAGACTTTAATAAGGATTAACCTTAACCGGTAAAGTTTAAGCCACCAGCCTTTGGCAGATGTGGCAAAAAGTTAGTTTTAGGCCCAGTTTGAAGTGATGTGTTCAAACACGACAAAACAAAAGGAGGTTTCTGGCTTAAAGCAGTCGTTCAACCAAAATATAAAAATTCTGTCATAATTTATTCACCCTTGTGTCGTTTGTTCATTCGTGAAATATAAATGCAGATGTTTAGCAGAATGTTCATGCTGTTCTTTTATATAAAATTCATGTAGATCAGATACAGTTGAGCGTCAGTCATGCACTGAAAAATGTGATTTCCTCCCTGTCTTGTTTTCCCGTACAAATATCTAAACATTCTTAAATCAAGACACATTTACTGGAGAAGCAAAATGACTTGAAAAATGTGTCAAAATTAAGTGTTTCTATGCTTCTTAAAAAAAAAAAAAAATTGCAACATGATAAAAAATAATTAAAATAATCTGGTTTTCCCTCTGAATTAAGTTTTAAGCACAAACTCACCAAATTTGGATGCATTTTTCATAAAACAAGACTTACTATCTAAAGTAATTTAAATGTAGGCTATCTTTATTTAAGATAGATATTTGGAAATCAAGACAAAATATAGATTTTTGCAGTGTGGGATTGATTCACAGTGAATGCATGAACTGATAACATGTAAAGGCAGGTTGCTTTAAAAGCATCTGTCAAAGTCATATAGAATGCAAATAAATGAGGACAGATGCTGCACACCTTAAAATACCATAAAAGTAGTGCATATAGCAGTTTTCTCTAAAGATTGTTCTCTAAAGTCACACAGGTTTGAAACAAAACAAGGGTGGATAAATGATGACAGAATTATAATTTCTGAGTGAAATAAATAACTTTTTTTCCACACTGTGAAACAATAAGCATTCCACAAAAATGCAAAGCAACTGCAAAAGCAATGAAAAGCACAATAAAGCTAGAAATACTCAACAAACAGGAAACCAATGAAGCAGAAAGAGGTTCATCTGTGGTGGTCTGAAAGTGTGCGGCTTCTCGTCTAATTTTCTTGAACTGAACTCAAATTGAATGCCTCATTTCCCATTTCCACAGTGTCTGTTAATGAGCAATACTGAGTTTGCCATTTCTGCTCAATTACTGGGTAAAACCAGGAGCTCTAAAGCCTGTTCAGTTTTAGAAATGTGATTGGTTTATGAGATTTAACAGCGGCTTTGATTTGTTCTCAAGCAATGGACAGCATGATGAGAGATCAACCAAACTGTACATTTCCATTGGGTGCATTCAGCCTTTGAAAAGCTGTGTGTTAATGTTTGTGTACCTGAATATGAGTGTGAATGGCTTGTTAATGCTCTCGTTTAACTTCTCCTGACATCAAACTGAACCTATGAAAGTCAACATGGACTTAAAAGTGACTCAATTCATGTTCTTGTCAGACTGTGATTCATCAAGATACACTGTAAAAAACGCTGGGTTGCTTTAACCCAATTTTGGGTCAAATACAAACAAAAAAGTTGGGTTAAAAATGTCATTTAAAATGTAAAATGTAATTTTTTGTCCATATTTGACCTAAAGTTGGGCATTTTTCAGAGTGTAAATCCACCTCTAAACCAATTCTCACCATCCAATTCACCCCCAAAATGAGTTTATAATGTCACTGACAGGTTTGAAGAATATCTGCATTCGTTTGCCGCTTACATCAGTCTGCCGTAATCTCGACACGGTTCTGTCTGAAAATACAGCTGGACTATAAATTATACAACAGAATAAATATGAAATGAACCTAAAACAGATGCAAACACACAGACAGAAACACTAGCAGACAGTATTTGTTTCTGAAAGCGTTTTTTGATCTGCTAACATGTAAATCTTTGAAGTCTGTTTTCTGAGGCTTTTCCTTTATAGTTATACATAGAAAATGATGACAGGTTTCATCTCTTCCTCTCTCAAACCAACGAGGATATTCCCGATTCTCTCCGTTCAAGCATTAATCCAGAGTTGCATCAGTTCCTCTAACATGAGTCCAGAAACGCTGAACACACTGAAACAGAAGAGCGCTTTTCTAGTTTGTCACCAAATGCTAAACTTTAGAGTTATTATAAGGCAGAATTATTATATCCGCAGAAATTAAGATCAGTCAATGATTTATAGCAGGAAACAGAATGCAAAGTCTTTTTCATCTGTTTATTTGACATCCTCTGGGAAAGCGATCAGGCCAACAAAATAAAAGTTTATGCATCAAGGAATTATTTGGCATGAATCTGTTCATCACGTGTGCAACTCCAAAAAGAGTCAGTTTTTCTGTCAAGGTTTATCTGGTTAATTAATTAATTTATTATTATAATTAATCAATCAATCAATATTTGCTATTAAAGATGTACTTTATTATTAATTAATGTAAATGTTAAAAATCACACACCGGTAAAGAATCTTTAATATTAATATTAAATATTAATTAGTATTACATACTAATATTAAAAAATTATATTAGCCTAAATATGTTTCAGTAGTAATTCATTTTAATGTTAAAGGAACACGCCGATTTTTTGGGACTTTTATCTTATTCACCGTATCCCCCAGAGTTAGATAAGTCCATACATACCCTTCTCATCTCCGTGCGTGCCGTAACTCTGTCTGACACACCCACCGCTAGCCTAGCTTAGCACAAAGACTCCGCCCAAGTAGCAGTGCTTCGCCTTCTGAGAATATAGTTCCCAGTATGTATACGGTTAGAAGATGGCTGTGTCTCATGTGACCTTGTTATTTGTACACGCTGTGACTATACAGCTCACAACATGTAAATAGGAAAATGTTGGCGTTATTTTGTCACTTATTGTCACAGTATGCTAGCTGGAGCCATTTACCTCCAGTCTTTGTGCTAAGCTAGGCTAGCGGTGGGTGCGTCAGACAGAGTTACGGCACGCACGGAGATGAGAAGGGTGTGTGTGGACTTATCTAACTCTGGGGGATACGGTGAATAAGATAAAGTCCCAAAAAATCGGCGTGTTCCTTTAACATTAAAATGAATTACTATTGAAACATAGTCCCAAAAAGTCGGCGTGTTCCTTTAAGAAATGCCCACTGGTAAATAATTTTTTATATAAAACATTTATATTAAAATATGAATATCAAATAATTTTTACTATTAAAGATGTACTATTAATTAATTAATATTAATGTCAAAATCCCCCACTGGTAAATCATCTGTAATATTAAATATTAATATAATAATCAAATAATATTCAATTATTCATATTTAATAATGCCCCCATCTGTGGTGCTCAGTCTTTAAACACACACAGATCTGTTTGTTCTCATGTCTCCCGCTGTCACTTCTCTTCCTCACTCTCTCTCTCTCTCTCTCTCTCTCTCTCTCTCTTCCTCTCTCTCTCTCTCTCTCTCTCTCTCTCTCTCTCTCTCTCTTCCTCTCTCTCTCTCTCTCTCTCTCTCTCTCTCTTCCCCTCTCTCTCTCTCTCTCTCTCTCGCTCTCTCTCTCTCTCTCTTTCTCTCGCTCTCTTCTCACTCCCGCCAACAGTGATGATAAACAAACAGTAGCAGCGTTTCAGAGTCTCTGCGTGTGTGTGTGTGTGTGTGTGTGTGAGAGAGAGAGAGCTGAAGTCTCTCAGTGGGTCACCGATCTGTTCTTACCATCTTTAAGGTCACAAAACTCTGGACGTCTGGTGGTTCATATAGGATAAATCCACTAAAGGAGGGAGAGCGTTTTTCACATTTGGCTCCTAAACTCTGGAATATCCTTCCTGATAATGTCCGGGGCTCAGACTCGCTCTTTTATCTATAAACACACACAGAAATGAGTCTGAAAAACACCTGAGACGCAGGAGAACGTTCATTTGCTCTCTGATTGCTGTTTAGGAGACACAGGTGAGGCATTACAGAATCTCATGCAGGATTGTTCTCTCCTATGGGAGAAGCTGGCGTAATAAACCTGGAAAGCGATTTTCTCGTTCTCTTCCACTTCAAAGATGAAGTTCACTGCACACGCTCTGAACTCCTGTCAGGAATCTGTGCTTTTCTACATTGTTTGCAGCAGCAGAGCGGATGAATCTCCCTCAAGACGCCGCCTGCCATTACAGCACGAGTTACTGCAGTCGGTTTCATTCTTCTTTTACTCTCTTCTTTATTCATTCTCGCTTTTCCCCACGCTCTCCTGGGTCATTCCTGCTATTCAGAGCCATGAATTATAATTTCAACTCTGTAACTTTAAACATGAATATGCACGAGATGAAATTAAAGGAGGCATTTCTATGAAAGGGTTTAAAAATATTAATAAATCGGCTCTGGTCAAGATCAGACACTTCAAGCTTAACTTGATTATTTAAAGTAGCCTATGGCATGAAAATGATTGAGATGAAGTTAGTCATTGCTTTATGAGAATAAGTTCAATTACATGTACAGTAAGTACAACAAGACACATGACACATGAAGTTTCATTCATGTGCTGGAAAAAATAATTTAAGTCATTTAAGTCATAGCAACATAATTCATCAACTAATGTCCAAAAAGACTTTGTCAGTGCTGTGAATACATTTTGTATGAACTTCAAAAAGACACGGACTCCTTACTGTTGATATCACTGTTTGTATAGCCTGACCAATCAGAGCAGAGACCAATCACAACAGACTGGGCCGTCTGACCAATCAGAGCAGAGTAGACCAATCACAACAGACAGGGCCGTCTGACCAATCAGAGCAGAGTAGACCAATCACAACAGACTGGGCCGTCTGACCAATCAGAGCAGAGTAGACCAATCACAACAGACTGGGCCATCTGACCAATCAGAGCAGAGTACACCAATCACAACAGACTGGGCCGTCTGACCAATCAGAGCAGAGTAGACCAATCACAACAGACTGGGCCATCTGACCAATCAGAGCAGAGTAGACCAATCACAACAGACTGGGCCATCTGACCAATCAGAGCAGAGTAGACCAATCACAACAGACAGGGCCATCGGAACCAATCAGAGCAGAGTAGACCAATCACAACAGACTGGGCCGTCTGACCAATCAGAACAGAGTAGACCAATCACAACAGACAGGGCCGTCTGACCAATCAGAGCAGAGTAGACCAATCACAACAGACTGGGTCATCGGACCAATCAGAGCAGAGTAGACCAATCACAACAAACTGGGCCATCTGACCAATCAGAGCAGAGAAGACCAATCACAACAGCCTGAGCCATTTGACCAATCAGAGAAGAGAAGACCAATCACAACAGCCTGAGCCATTTGACCAATCAGAGCAGAGTAGACCAATCACAACAGCCTGAGCCATTTGACCAATCAGAGCAGAGAAGACCAATCACAACAGCCTGAGCCATTTGACCAATCAGAGCAGAGTAGACCAATCACAACAGCCTGAGCCATTTGACCAATCAGAGCAGAGAAGACCAATCACAACAGCCTGAGCCATTTGACCAATCAGAGCAGAGAAGACCAATCACAACAGCCTGAGCCATTTGACCAATCAGAGCAGAGTAGACCAATTGTAGACCAAATCATTGCACAAACAGTCGGTCCGTGCCCAATCTTATTATTTAGTGTTAAAGGTTTGTTCAAATCACTAACATCAAGTGTGTAAAAGTGATGCATTACTCAAACACAGCAAATTACTTAATCAGTGCATAGAAAACAAAACGAAACGAAAGTGTGTGTTTATTCAACACCATACAGCACTGATGCTAATCAGACGGAGTCACATGACCGGTTCTGCAGATGATGGACTGGAGATGAAACACGGGCGGATGTGTTTTGAGAGCGAGTCATGATGGGTATTTCTGTCTGTCGGGAAGGTCCTGACACACTCTGACACACTCGATGAAGTCAAAGAACCCTGGTCTTCCTCTGCATCAGTGTTTCAGTGATCGGATGAGCTGACACACACACTCCTGCACTCAGCACACTGTTTCTGAAGAGGAGCATTACAGAAGGGAATACTATCTCAGAGAATACTCATTTTGAATACTGTACAATTCACTAGAAAACAATTGGTGTAGAGACAATTTCACAAATAATTGCAAAGAAATGCCAAAAAATGTAATTTTGAAGTAGAAAGACTGAAAAAGTATCGTCTTGTAAAACGTACTCTAACGAACTTTGAATTTTTTTTGTTAAATAATATTTTTTTTAGAATGTATATATTGCACAATACAGTGAGTTATAGAGAACATATTATTATACGGTAAACTAGAATGCAACATTGTCACATGACCTCATCATGTTTAATTTAGCGAATGGCATTCAGTTATCATCTTTAAAATAATTATAAATATAACACATCTTTGATTTATTATTTAAAACAGAAATATTTTATTTTATATCATTTATTAGAATGTATTATGTATTACTTTATGTATATTGTATATTATGTATAATGTTTTAATGATTTAATAAAAAAAAATTACGTATGCACATTTTATATAATTGTCAATTATTAATTTATTAATAAAGTTAATTTTTTCACACTGGAAACAGAAGGTCAAACTGAGCATGATACAACATTCTATGTATTTATATACTGCATATTTCAATGCTAATGTAGTTGGTAATGCGGGTATTTGTGATTCAGATTCAGAATACTGCAGAATATACTATAATACGCAGTGTGTGTATATTGAGAACGCAGCCATGGAGACGGTCCTGATGAGCCGGATCAGTTAGCTATATCTTCCACACTAATACTACAGTGTGCAGATGTGCATACCTACGCAGGACGGCTCATAGCCTACGTTTGGAAACAAAGCAAGAGTGAATGATTACTGTAATTCATCTGTGCAATAGAAAACTCGCACTAGAAAGTCAACAGAGCGATTTCAAAGGTGAATTAGTTAATAACTGTTTTCCTGGCCAGATCTGAGGGGTTCGCAGGGTTTCCCCGCGGGAGCGAGTCCGGTAGAAACGTAATTCACTGAGAGAAGGAGAATAAGAGAAGTCTGAGTTTCAGTCGTGTGTCTCAGCGTGTGTTTCTGCGGTTCTGGAGCGAGAGTGTTTCTGCTGCATTATTCTTCAAACTGACACAATGACAATCCAATGTGCGGCGTCAGCTGACAGTGATTTATCCAGAATGGCACACCGCCTCGTCTCACGACATGCTAATGCATCGGAATCAAATCAAACCTGACACTTTAATTGATCTGGGAATGTATAATTGGGAAATGCAAGGACAGGCGTTATTTTCTGCAACACTTACATAAACTGCACTGCAGACACAGAACCAGAACAGAACCGGAACCAGAACCAGAACCAGAACCAGAACCAGAACCAGAACCAGAACCAGAGAACCAGAGAACCAGAACCAGAACCAAAACCATAAACAGAACCAGAACCAGAGAACCAGAGAACCAGAGAACCAGAACCAAAACCATAAACATAACCAGAACCAGAGAACCAGAACCAGAACCAGAACCAGAACCATAAACATAACCAGAACCAGAGAACCAGAACCAGAACCAGAACCATAAACAGAACCAGAACCAGAAACAGAAACAGAAACAGAACCAAAACCAAAACCAAAACCATAAACATAACCAGAACCATAAACAGAACCATAACCAGAACCATAAACAGAACCAGAACCAGAACCAAAACCATAAACATAAACATAAACATAAACATAACCAGAACCAGAGAACCAGAACCAGAACCAGAACCAAAACCAGAACCAGAACCAGAGAACCAGAGAACCAGACCCAAAACCATAAACATAAACATAACCAGAACCAAAACCAAAACCAAAACCATAAACATAAACATAAACATAAACAGAATCAGAATCAGAACCAGAACCAGAACCAGAACCAGAGAACCAAAACCATAAACATAAACATAAACATAAACATAAACATAAACAGAACCAAACCAAACCAGAGAACCAGAACCAGAACCAAAACCAGAACCAGAACCAGAACCAGAACCAGAACCAGAACCAGAGAACCAGAGAACCAGAGAACCAGAGAACCAGAACCAAAACCAAAACCATAAACATAACCATAACCATAACCATAACCAAAACCATAACCAGAACCAAAACCATAAACATAACCAGAACCAGAGAACCAGAACCAGAACCAGAGAATACAGAACCACTCTGTATGTATCCCACAATGCAATGTGCTTGACCTATTTCTAGAGTGATACAAAATTGTGTGTGATATCATTTTTTTTTATCACAGATTATGTTCATCAGGCTGCCAGAAGTCAAAATATTCCTCAAAATCAGATTTATAATGCAAAAAATACCTGAATATGAATAATGAGCTCGTTCTACTGCATGAAACGCATCACACGTTTATAAAAACACTAAGCATGTCTTACTTTATAAAGACAACATTATCTCTTAATTTACTAATTTAAGATCTTGAATTCATCAGGTTATTCAAAAGAATCTGAATTCTCATCTGTTTCTTTCAGAAGAAAATCACCTGAATGGCATTTCATGTTGACTTAAAAGCAGAAATATGATATCTGTGCTCCGTACTGATGATAATATAATGTTGGCTAAAGCACATAAACTAGAATTCCCTCAAATCTACAGTGATGTTAAATTAGCATCAGAAGCGTGTTTTGTACATTAATTAGGAGGCGTATTAATTGTATGAAATGAATCTGCTGTGTCCACAGGGGGAACACACGAAGACGAGAGCGAATCCAAACCAGATGAAGTCATTTCACACAATAAAGCAGCAGATTAACCAGCAGATTGATGAGCCAAATGAAATATAACTCACTAACGAGCCGTTGGCGGGAACGAAGAGCGGATTAAACGACTTCCTGCGGCGAGAGGAAGCATGTGACCATCGAGATCTTGTGTCGGGTGTTAAACACCTCTGATGTGTTTGCATTCATAAAAAGGAGTTAGTCACGTCAGGGTCAGCGTGCTTCAGGCACATGATGCGTTATGAATCTGGTCAGATATTAGTCATGAATATTAATTAGTTTGCCTGAAACACATCATCAGTTACGGCCAAAATCTGCCTGAATCAACATCAGGAAACGCAAACACTTTAAATATGATATTACTGCAAATTTGAGGATATTCCATAAGTCAACATTTTAGATTAAAACAACAAATATCTGCCAATGAGGTCAGAAAAATAAATTGTTATCCTTTTGAATTAAGTTTATTTTTTCTTCTTTTAAAGCTGCAGTCTGTAGTTTTTCCTCTTTGTCGCCATCTCTGTTCGAAATCTGCAATTGCAGTTATTCGCGGAGTTATCAGCTGTACGTGGGTTGTGTTCGCAATCACAGATTATACTTTTTGGAAGTATGACCAACATAAGAGTTTTCACCGGAAAATGTTCTGAACAAGTAACATCCACTTTTGTTCTGACCAACTAAAGGGAAAAAGCATTGCAATAAATCGCGCTGATTAAATCACCAAAATCGGCAAACCGTGCAAATTATACTTTGTTCTCAAATTGTTAATGTTAACAACATCAGCATCGCGTGACTACATTTAATGCCTTTCCGAAATGTATCCTTGTTTCTGCATGGGCCGGTTGCAGTCTCTTTTTTTCTCCGAAGTCTTTTGCGTTTTACGACAGGTGAATCTCCAGTTGTTACTGGTGATCGTCGTTTAAACCTTTCTGGATCCGTCATCAAATTGCTAAGTTTAATTATATCAAGTGCTGAGAGAAAAGGCTATAAATCTCCACCTCCAGCATCCTCACACTCATAGAGACAGAGCGCAACGCATCATAATCTGAAGGCCACGCCCACCGGGGGGGAAAACAATCCAACCGTCTCCATTGACTTTGCATTGCGAGAGGCTGCCTCCTTGTCATTTCTTGCTTCTAACAAAAGACAGAATAATGCCTAAAAGCTGCTATGTGACAAGGTGTACAGCAAACAAGCTAAGAAACCCAGAAATAAGTTTTCATAAGCTGTCGACCCCAAAAAACGAGCGTTTGAGGACATAAAAGTGGATACAGGCTGGAACGAATGGGTAAATTGTGGGATCCTGACACTCAGTATGCACTAAAAATACACTGTGTGCAGTAAGTTAAACATTTGGTCACTGGTGAGTCAAATATCCAAATGTCAGTTTTATATATTATATTTCTGTAAGATAAACTATCCTGTGTAGCCGATTATGGTCTCCTCCAGTGGCGTACGTTAGTTCTCTGAGTAATGAGACACGTGACGCTCTGTCTAAACTGCCTGTATCCACTTTTATGTCCTAAACACTCGTTTTTTGAGGTTGAGAGCTAATAAAAACTTATTTCTGGGTTTCTTAGCTTGTTTGCTGTACACCTTGTCACACAGCAGCTTTTAGGCATTATTCTGTCTTTTGTTAGAAGCAAGAAATGACAAGGAAGCAGCCTCTCACAATGCAAAGTCAATGGAGACGGTTGGATTGTTTGTGGGGGCGTGGCCTAAATGCGCTCTGTCTCTATGGCCCATAGATATCATATATAAACGCTAGATGTCTTATGGCGCAGTCACTTCCGGCATCACCGTTCGGCCATCTTACCACAGGTTAGGTGAATGATCAGCACGCACACAAATCCTCATATCTCGCTGAAATATTGACGGATTTACAAACGGTTTGGTTTCTTACAAACGTTATTAACGTGGCTATAATTCCGAATGCTTGAACATGTATGTTATAATTATTCATATGTATGCAGTGTATGTATGTATGTAGTGTCATAACTACATCTCTGACGTTTATAACAAACCAAACCGTTTGAAAATCGGTAGAAAATTGAGCAAGTTATGGTTATTTAAAAGTATATGCACCATTAAACGAGTGAGCGAGCACACTGTGGCAAGATGGCCGCCACGTGCGGACGTCGACCTGCATTGGCCAGCAGCGCGCACGAGACATCTAGCCTTCATATATGATATCTATGTCTATGGCCGACTAGCCGAGACTCTTCTTTATGTGGACAGATGTGACGTAATGACGCAAAGACATGCTCGAATTTCCCGTGGAAATCCACCAGTACCACTGGAGTTAAAAACATTATTACAAGCTTATCTTATCGAGCTACGGCAAGCAGAGAGTTTTCAACACTGGCTGGTGATGTACTTGCTCAGAAATAAATTTGGGATCATTTTTAACCCAAAAAACTTACGGACTGCAGCTTTAAATTTAAACTCACTTAATTTTTGTACATTTTTTTCTGTACAGTATATATATATATATGTGTGTGTGTGTGTGTGTGTGTATTTTTGCTTTAAATGTATGTTGATTTAAGAATGTTTAGATATTTTTACTGGAAAATAAGACAAATTAGAGTTATAAATACTAGCATGAATTTCCATGCTGGTTAATACTGTTAAAAAATAGTTGAGAAATAGACAAAATGTGCATAAATGTCTTGTTGTGAAGCAAATGTTGGACTTGAAAACCATGAGAAGTGTCTTCAAAATAAAACAATTATAAGAAATAAGATTACTGCAGTATGTTTTACAAGAAAATACTATTTCAGTGTTTCTACTATGTTTTCATTTAATTCTAAGCAGGGTTATAATCGTTACCTAAAACTCGTCTGGAAATAAATAATAATAAAATAAAATAAATGAAACCTAAAAAAGTTCAAGTTTGAAAATTCAAACTAAATTTAACAAGATTTAACAAGATCAAAAATTGAAAATAATAAAATGAAAATAACTGCTTCAGTGGTGAACTCGCTGTATGTCTGTACTGATCACTGAGTGTGAACGCGTGTTTTTCTCTGCATGTGTTTCTGAGGCTCATTAACATGCAGCTGCTTCTGCTCATTATCATGTTAATCTCACGTCTTCACTGTTGACTTCAGCCTGAAATCATAAAAACAGATCCTGGCTCGTACACACATCACAGCCCAGCGTGAAGCTCTTTATTCACAGATCCACTCGGACACGCAGAACAGCATCAATAACTCAATCAGATCTCCACACATCAGCATCAGCATCAGCAGAATAACAGCGTTTCACACACACACAAGCTCCACCGCAGAGAGATCACCAACACGTCACACACACTCACTGATCGTTTATATCAGCCCAAAATTGAACATGAAGATGGATATATACAGTCAAACCAAAAATTATTCAGACACCAGATATCATTTTTGATATTGTTTCACTAGTGTAATCAGGACACTATAGTTCATTTCTGTAAGTGAGAAGAGCAGAATAAAGTAAACTGTGACATATTATACCCAAAAATCCTTCATACAGTGACTAAATTTATACAAATGTGGGACCAAAAATGATTCGGACACTTTGAGCTGATCATGTTTTCCTGAAGTGTGTTTTGTCTTTAATTGCTAATGCTCTTTTTACACACAGACTGAACACAATGAAGCATTGCTTGGTGATTGGTTGAGCTAAACTGGTATTATCTAATTGTGTAGTTAAATTTAACAGCTGACAGATATTCAACATAATTCATGTGTGAGACAGTCTAACAGAAGGACGGACAAAACCAGTCAAATATCAACTGAGTTCTGCTCATATTTTAGTACCATTTTCTAAACTATAGCGAATAAACTGTGATAATGTGAGAAATGTTGAAGGTGTCTGAATAAATGTGTGTTTGACTGTAACTCACTTTTATGCTATATAGTAAATCTCAACTGCTTGATTCTTTATATCATCGCAAAATGTAACTATATCACCGTCCAGCTCTACCGCAACTATGAAGATATTAAGATGTTCTAAACACTAACATCATGATTTTCTGTAACGCTGCTGTGAAACGGATATAATCGGACAGGTCTGAGTGACGGTGTTCCAGCATTAGTCCGGGTGTTAAAGGTCAAACCTTCCTCAGATCTGTGTGACCCTAAACGCTGCGGGACAGTGTGACCCCTGTAGAACACACCATCTGTGTCCCTGCACTCAGACATTACACACACAACTGATGATCTTCACAACTGCAGGAGGACAGTGAGCTGTTCAAACGTGTACTTTAGTCAAATATGAAAAATATGCTCTAAGAATGTTCGTTTTCTAGGTTATGCGAACATTCCGTTTTGTCGTTCTTCAAACACTGTTGGAATGTTACTTTTAAATGTTCTCTGAACATTCCGAAACTAGTAACATTTAAAAATGTAAAGTCCTCCTGTGGTGCAAATCCAGCTTTTAATGTAGTTTATGTGTCTATGTGGTGTTTTTAATATGCTTTAACACAAACCATGTGTAAATTCATAAGTCGACTCCATTGCTGAGTATTTCCTCCTTAAAACTGCAGTGAACCAAAGACAGTCTCAAAAACACGCTTTGAAATCGCTGGTGTTTCTGACGTCAGATCAACGTGTGATCGTCAACCAGTGGATCTCTGAGCTGAGTGAGTGAGTGGAGGCGGGGCTCATTTGCATATTCATAGAACCACGAATACTAAATGAGGCGAGGGTGTCGAGTTACATTCAAGATATTTTAAGGAATTTTGAAGGAAAAAACTTTTAAATATGTCATTTTGGGGATCAAAGGTAGGTTTTAAGGGAAAAAATGATTGAATACAGGAGGACTTTAAAACAACATCCAACTAAATAGTTCCATGAATGATGTATAAATAAATAATGTTTTTGTGCTAAGGTTTTTAGAGTATTATAAAGACCAGATATTTAATGTTACTGAAAGAACGTTTGTTCCTCACTGTGAGAGAACGTCGGCAGTGAGCTGAGGATCTTCTTAATGCAGATGAAAGACAGAAACAGAAGTACATGGCTGTTGATTTGAGGACTCATGTTCATCTGACGGTGTGTGTGTGTGTTGTTGAGTGTCTCAGTGTGGAAGCGTTTGATCAGATCTTCACGGATGCATTCGTCACTTCTGCATCTTTGAAGTTCAGCATCTTTGTTCGTGCGGTTGCAGCTCGTGTTGTTTGACATGAATATACGCCAGTGTACGAGACGTGTCAAAACCACAGCAGATCCGAGTCTCCACAAACTCTGTCACGCTCAATCAACTCCTAATTCAGAAGGAAAAGATTCACTGATTGTGGAAATATAAATGTTACACATTTTTCATTTGTTAAATCCACAGACATACAGTATGATCATCTGGAGCTTCAAAAGTCCAGAAGGAGCACGAATCAACATTAAAGTCACCATGAAATCAAACTGGAATATTGCAGTGTTTTTTCCTAAGTGATTTATCCATGCATTACACATCATTATTATTATTATTTTTAATCATGTTTCTGGTAATCTTGAATCAGAATAACTTCATCTCTTCTCTAATCTGATGACGAGGGCGGGGCTAGAACCTGTCACTCACATGAGATCCGCCAATAGCAAACCACAACCGTCCAATCAATTCCTCACAGACAAAATCAAGCCCCGCCCACATCTGTTCTCGTTCCAGAAGCGTTTCACTCGGAGATACGGAACAATATGGCTATTCCTACCAGATCACATGATCAAGATAACCACAAAACTGGAAGAAAATGACATTAACATGTGCAAAGTTCACCATAATAACATCTTCTGGTCTTTGAGTTCCTTGTTCTCGCAGAGATAAATCCAGCCAAACACACGTGAACATCCTCCAACAGTCTTTTATTATGACATCAAGTCCCTTTACAGAAGCTCATGAACATGTGTGTCTGCTCTGATCACATGATTCACACGTTTATCGCCAGAATGAAGGTTTATTAAGGAATATGGAAGATCACATAGTCGAGCTGCTGGTAACTGAACTCAACTCTTGCATAATTGATGAAGTTTGAACTGAGTTGAGCAGAATAATGACACTATTGTCTTCTGCTTTATACATGAAACTGAGTTAGTGTTGCAAAATTAATCACTTATGAAACTGTTATTGTCCTGTTTATTACTGTGAAGCTGCTCTGAAACTCTGTATTGTATAAAGCGCTACACAAATAAAGCGGTTCTCGTGATTTCTCCTTTGTGGAACGTTTCAAACCTTTTCAATGTTGTTAGACTCATTTATTTTACACAGTCGGTTAAATGTTTTAATTAGTTAAAGTGTTAATGCATTACTACAAAAATCTGTCATTGCAATTTATGTTAATAGTCTGACATCCTTCATTTGTTATGCAATTATGAAATAATTTGAGTAAATCATATTTGAATAGTTGTATAATCTAACTGTATTGTAGACGTGGTGTATTAATAAAAGTGTGTGTTTCTGAGTTCACAGCAGAAGTTGATCTTCCAGCGCAGTGTATCTGAGCAGCAGCGGCGCATAAACCTGCAAACACAGAAAACACACGTCACACACACACACTCAACACACACCATCCAGAGCTTCAGCATCTGACCTCTCAATAACACTAAAGATTAATGCATTTGTGTTTTGCTCTCTCTCTCTGAGGTTAAGATGATGACGTCCACATCCAGCTCATATTTCTGTGATATCTAAAGTTGAATGAATAGTAATTATTCTTGTTCTTTTTATTATTATAAGCATAATTATTCTATTTAAGTTGAATGATTATTTATTATTATTATTATTAATATTATTATCCTTTAAAACATTTATAATTATATATATATATAATTTTTAATAATTATATGTATATTTACCATATTCATGATTATTTATCTTTTTTTTTATAGTTATTATTGTATATAACCTTTATGATTATTACTATAATTATTTTATAATGATACTAATAATTATTATTTTTGTACTTATGTTTAATTATTTTTTTTCTCTATTATTATTTTTAATTTCATTTATTTATTGATATGTTATTAACACTTTTGGGCATTGAATCAAACACAAACTGATTTATAATCAGCTTTTCTCTTCCGTCACATTCACATGCGTGACGCCTGCAGTGCTGTCTATGTAGGGCGCCGCAGACTCTTCACTACACAGGGATCCAGCTGACTTTATATCCCACTGAAGTGTGTCTGGATCAATACTAGACAAGTACAACGACTGGAAATAAAATGATCATCAGGATTTATGATCCATCAGATGATGGAGAAGAGCACTGGTCGTGTCGTGCGCTCAGGAAGGGTTTGTTAGATCGTCTCCATCATGTTTTCTCCCTCGGAAAATTGCTTTCCGGCCCTTGACATGATCCATTGATTTTGTGTGCGGGCAGGAGTGTGTGTGACATGTCAACAGCATTAACACGACAGTGTGACGCAACTGAGGATGAGGAGGTTTACAGTTCAAGAGCAGAGAATATTCCTGAGTCAGCACAAACTCTGAAGGTCACAGCAGAATCAGCGCTTCTGTAACACACAATCTTAATAAACAACAGCACTTTATATATTTGTATTTGTTTTCTTTCAGCGCTTTATATACGGACACTAAAACATTTTGGGGTCAGTAAGATTTTTTATTAATTAATACTTTTATTCAGCAAGGTGACAGTAAAGACATTTATTATGTTACAAAAGATTCTATTTTAATTAAATGCTGTTCTTTTGAACTTTCTATTCATCAAAGAATCCTGAATAAATGTATCAGTTTCTACACGGTTTTCAACACTGATGATAATCATAAATGTTTCTTGAGCATCAAATCATCATATTAGAGTGATTTCTGAAGGATCATGTGACTCTGAAGACTGGAGTAATGATGCTGAAAATTCAGCTTTGATCACAGGAATAAATTACAGTTTAACACGTTCACGTAAAAAACAGCTGTTTTAAAGTGTAAACATATTTTTACAAAAATTGCCAGTATTTTTGATTAATTAAATGCAGCGTCAGTGAGCAAGAAGAAGCATTACAACTTTTGAACATTAATTGTGATGGGCATCATATGAGCTAATAATCAGGACTAAGAACTGATTCAAATTAAGAATCGATCTCGTGAATCAATTCTGTTGACAGACTCTCAGGAATCATCCGTCTCGCAGTTTAACAAGGCAAGGCTAGTTTATTTATATGCCACATTTCATACACTATGGCAATTCAAAGTGCTTTACACAGAGAGGAATAAAAATAATCACTAAATAAAAGCAGTTTTTTGAAAAACAAGTAAATGTAACAGCACACGTTTCTTTTTTTAAACGCATTATTGTTCAAAGCAATCATTTCCCCGTATGAGCCTCGCAAGCAGAGCGACTTCATCTGTTTCTGCTGCTTTAGGGCACACACACACACACACACACACACACACACACACACATCCGCGTGATTGATTCCTCTCTGCCGATCTGATGTTTCCCACCGATCAGAACTGACACGATCCCACCGGAGTTTGAAGAGATACAGCTCAAACTATCAGAGATGCACTTACAAATACAAGGAACTGAACAAAAGGACGTGTGGGGAAGAAAAATAATAATAAAAATACAGCAATTTCTGCTTTTAAAGAAAAGCAAGTTACTGCAAGATTTTCACAATAATTCACCTGAATAAAATGATAAATATCACATTGAAAGGACACTAAAGGTCATTAAAGGGGTGGTATAATGCCCTTTTCAGAGTGTGTGTGTGAAGTTTCAGCTCAAAATACCCCTCAGATATTTTTATAGCATGTTAAAATTGTCACTTTTTGAGGGTGAGCAAAAACGCACCGTTTTTGTGTCTGTCCCTTTAAATGCAAATGAGCTGCTGCTCCCGGCACAGAGGGCGGAGCTTTAACAGCTCGTGTCCTTTTACCTCACACACACATGCACTGAAAATTTCTAAACTTTTAGCCTTTTATGTTCAAACCGGAGTCAGACAATGATGGAGAGACTCAAGAAGTGACAACATGTAGAAGCAACAGGACATTTCTGAAGGGTTAGTTGATGAATTTATGAAGCTTATGTGTAGTTATCTTCTAGTCATTGATTAGCATATTCTGTCTTGATAATCTATAAATCGTGTTCTGGGGGCGGGGTTTATGTAAATTCTAGGGTTTGTGATGTCACTAACCCGGGAGGAATGTGGTGTAGTCTCTACCAGCCGTTTGTTGTAGTCCTTAAAAAGCAATTTCTTTAAAAGCAAATATCTCCCTTTGCTTTGAACTTTGAGCGTCGTAACTTTGCAGATGTTGTTTATGCTCAAACAGCAACATTACACACTAACTAAAGTTAGAAAAGTCAAATCATAATCAACCACCCCTTTAAAGTCAACATGAAATCAACATTAACTTGTAATTAATTCATGTTCCTGGTCTTACTGTAAATGATTCGCCAGTCACATTATTCTAAAAAAAAATCTTTCATCATAATCTCTGAAACAATTTTGCATTTTGGCTGATGTCACTTCAGTTGTTTTTATGAATTATTGGTTAATGGGTAACACTTTACACTGAGGTTAACTTTAATTAACTGCACTAAACATGAACAAAACTAAAGTAGGCTATGTGTTAACCTTGCTCAGTTCATTTCAACATTTACTAATAAAATCCTAAGTTGTATTTGTTAACATTGCTGTATTTTTAGACTTCCAGTCTTTCATATTCTGCCCTATTTTCCTGCAAATATTCGGCTTAGGAAAATAATTGGCTGTCAATGTCATTTCATGTTGACTTAAAAAAGTAATCTAACCATTAGTAGCATTTACTGAAGTGTGAAAACAGAAAAAAGAAAACAAAGAGACACAACTCCAGCTCTTCTTAAGGAATGAGATACATAAGCGATATTGGAGATATAATCAAGGCCCATTTGATTTGAATATGAAGTTGATGTAGGCGCTTCAGGTCAGAGCGAGTTATTACGGTTATAATAATCCAGAGCCCTGAGCACGACACACGCTAATATAATCAAAAGCATATCTGTAATTCATGTTCCTCGAGCTACTCCACACATTCGATGGATCCCGTTTCAGTCACAGGGAAATATGCTTTGGTGAATTCATTATTAGGAGATGAAGGGAATTTTTACATGACAGCGATATATTAGAAAGGATAAAGTTTTTAAAAATCTTTGTGTTCAGACAAAACGATCCCCGTTCACACGGATCCACGGAAACGACTGAAATCGCTGTATTCTGCTATCAGGCCAGTAGATGGCGATGTCACTTTGTAAAGAAACTGCGCACCTATTGACTGAAGAACACGTCACACGCGTGTGCATGACGTCACCGTTTTCACAAATTTGCATGTTTGTAGATTACGGTAACGGTACGGTGTTCAAAAACTTGCCATTTGAAACCCGTTTTCAAAACGCAGTTGTCATGTAAATGAACGGACAAAATGCATCAAATGTTTTCCGTTTTTCGATGAAAACGGTGTTGTGTAAACGACCCATAAAAAGGCTCATAATTGGCTAATCAAAATTATAACATATTAAGTCATAAATACAAATACAAATTCATGACTTATGACATAAGTCATAACTATGAGATAAAAAGTGACAATATTTTTTGACAAATGTCAAAAATAGAATATACATAGTCATAATTACAATAAAAAGTGAAAAAGTCAATTATGAGATTAAAAGTCAATTATGAGAAAAGTTAAATTGAGGCTTTTTTTTTACTTTTTATGTCATAATCTTTACTTTTTATACACACTTTCAACTTTTTAATATAGGTTCAACTCTTAATATACGTCAAAATTATGACATAAAAAGTTATAATTAAGATAAAAGTAGAAATTATGACAAACTAAGTCATAATTTATGACATAAAAAGTCAAATAGAAAAAAGAAAAAAAAGGAGAAAAGATAAATTAAGGCATTTAATTTCATTATTCAGTCACAATTTTACTTTTTCTAACATAATTTCGACTTTTTATTTCATAATTATGATTTAGAAAAAGTCCAAATTATAACAAAAGCAAACTATGAGACAGAAGTAAATTATGAAAAAAGTTAAAAATTCATAATTTCAACTTTGTATCACAATTTTGACTTTTTATCTCCTAATCATGTCTTAGTATGTCATAATGTCAAGTTTTAATAACATATTTGTGATAATTGTGATTTTTGTGTCATAATTATGATTTACCAAAGCATGTTTTTTTCCTCATGTGGTGGAAAAGGGCTTCCATACATTTCACATGCAAAAGTGACTAAACAGTTTTGGAAGTTAGAATATGTTGCATTATAGTACATTGAACTTTTTATGGAAATTTCCATATATTTCACTTTGTTTCAGGATATTAATATGTCAAAGACGTTAACAGAGTAATTTATCTAAAAATTATAATTCTGTCATCACTTACTTACTTAATATGACTTTATTTCATTTGTGTCGAGCTCCACCAGAACAGAACAGCACGACTCTCTCTCTCTTTACTGCTAGTCTTCTGAAGTCCAAGGCTTTCAGTGGACAACGGCTTCAGTTCAGTGTGCTTTTACTCGTGCAATATAACACACAGCTCACATATAGATGACTTTATTCACATTCTGCTCAACATCTCCTTTGTGTTCTGCAAAAGAATGTCTGATCTCTAATACACATATTCAACCTTCAGCAACAGCATTCAGAAAGAAAAACAGATCGTAATGTTTCCTGTTGAGCTGTCAAAGCCAAACTCATGCATAGTAATGAGGTTTAAGCCTGTCACCTCATTCACAGAGCATGATGGGAAATTTTTGTTCAATTTGCCTTTTGTTAAATAGAGCCGTCAATCTTAGCTGTAATCGGGAAGGTAGTTAAAACGCTTCTGACAAGTTAACTGGACCACCAAAAAACAAAATATAATATAATTGGTTCATAATAACAAATCATACTTGTACTTTGACATGTTAATATCCAGAAACAAAGTGAAATGTATGGAAATTTCCATAAAAAAGTTCACTGTACTTTGCAACATGTTCTGTCTTCCAGAACTCAAAACTTCCTCCCCTTTATCTATTATTAAATAGAATAACTAATTCAAACATAATTATTTAAATAATATACTTATAATAAAATTACTTGAATAATTTAAATATAATTATAAGCATTTTATAATAAATGCATACGTTTAAATGCATTTAATAAATACATTAAAATGCAATAAATATATAAATAAATAAACTATTTAAATACATTTAAATGCATTTCAACAAATTACATTTTCAATTAAATTAAATAAATACATTTAAATGCAATAAATATTTAAATTCATTAAATTCAATATTAAATGCATTTCAACAAATTACTTTAATAAATTCAAATGCATTCAAGAAATAAATGTAAATGCAATAAATTAATGATTAAATAATTAAATAAACAAACACACACACACACACACACACACACACACACACACACACACACACACACACACACACACACACATATATACAATATAAACCGTTAAAAATTATATTCGGGTGAACTTCAATTCTCTTGACTTCTGTTGTTCAGGATCATGTTAACACGACATCGATGCATCAGTCTTATATTTTCTGTTAAGTATGAGAGCTTTATTATTTTCCTCCTGCGGGTTCATGAAGTCTAATAGTGTTTGTAAAGCTTTATAAGATCCAGCGCTCAATGAAAGAGTCCTTATCTACAGTCAGCGCTGTTCGGCTCGTCCCGGACTGACCCTGCTGAACGAGCAGAGAGGAGAGCATGTCATTTCCTACACAACCCGTCTCTCTAAACGAGAAGAAGCGCTTAATGAAGACGCAGTGACTCATAACGCAGAGTTCAGCGGGTAAAAACACAGGAGACGCAGCGTGAAGAGGTCACAGTGACTCCAGTTTCACTAATAACAGCAGATAGTTCAGGTCAGGACTCAACAATAAAGAGACACTGTTACTATTATATATGTGGATTTAAAGAGGTTGCTGTTTGAGCATGAAGAAGTTCTTCTCTATATCAGTGTCAGTGTTCCTGAACCCCTGAAACGCCTCCATTGTAGTCTTGAGTTTCTTCCGGGAACGAACACGTCACAATATTCCTCATTATAATAATTCATGCGCAGAATAAAGGGGCGGGGCCTGGTTGAGTGAGTTAGTAGTGTGTTAAACTGGTGGTTATGGAAAGGGGCGGGACATTTCCCAAACACACTCGAAGCGCTCGACCAATCACAACACACTGCTCCAGCCGACCAATCAGAGCACAGTGTGCTTTTCAGAAGGAGGGGCTTCATAGAGACAGGAAGTAAACAGAGCGTTACTGACAGACTGGGAAGAGAGGAGCCGCAACAATGGAGAATATGAGGAGAATAATCAACATTCAAGCAGGAAAACCTGTTCTAGTATACATTACAGTTTTTCTACATCACAGAAAAACTAAGCGATTCATTTACCTTGAACATGTGCAATAACATCATCAGTGTGAGATTTAGTCAAAATTGAGACTGTTTTGTGATAGTCTTTAGTTAGAAAGAGCCATGAATCATAAATAAATCACGATAAACCACAAAAATGTTTATGAATTTATCAACTATCAATTCATAAACTCTATTTTGCTGTAAAAAGCAGACATGCAGTGATGGAGTTACCCTAAAGCTGCATATTTTCCAGCTAATATATGTTAAAAACCTACGAATTTTAAATTGTGTTTTTGTTTGCGAGACGTCCACATCTTTCACTGCCTTATATCTGAATCAGTTCACAAATGACTTCACAGAATCGAAAGATTCTGAAAGCGATGAAAATGCTGCTGTAATGCAAGAGCACAGTGTGAATGCTCCTGAAGAGAAAGACTGTGAAGTGTGTGTGTGTGTGTGTGTGTGTGTGTGTGTGTGTGTGTGTGTACCTCAAGAGCTCCTGGTTCGGGTCTCACGGCCAGCTGTGGATCCGGAGCGCTTCGGGTCGTCTCGGAGAACGATTGTCCTGTTTCTGCCATCAGGCCTGAGGAACACAGTCACCGTCACTGAACACACTCCATCACTGAACACACACCGTCACTGAACACACACCGTCACTGAACACACTCCATCACTGAACACACTCCATCACTGAACACACACCGTCACTGAACACACACCGTCACTGAACACACTCCATCACTGAACACACACCATCACTGAACACACACCGTCACTGAACACACTCCATCACTGAACACACTCCATCACTGAACACACACCATCACTGAACACACACCGTCACTGAACACACTCCATCACTGAACACACACCATCACTGAACACACACCGTCACTGAACACACTCCATTACTGAACACACACCGTCACTGAACACACACCGTCACTGAACACACTCCATCACTGAACACACACCATCACTGAACACACACCGTCACTGAACACACTCCATCACCATCACTGAACACACACCGTCACTGAACACACTCCATCACTGAACACACACCATCACTGAACACACACCGTCACTGAACACACACCGTCACTGAACACACTCCATCACCATCACTGAACACACTCCATCACTGAACACACACCGTCACTGAACACACTCCATCACCATCACTGAACACACTCCATCACTGAACACACACCGTCACTGAACACACTCCATCACCATCACTGAACACACACCGTCACTGAACACACTCCATCACTGAACACACACCATCACTGAACACACACCGTCACTGAACACACACCGTCACTGAACACACTCCATCACCATCACTGAACACACACCATCACTGAACACACACCGTCACTGAACACACTCCATCACCATCACTGAACACACACCGTCACTGAACACACTCCATCACTGAACACACACCATCACTGAACACACACCGTCACTGAACACACACCGTCACTGAACACACTCCATCACCATCACTGAACACACTAGGGCTGGGAATCACTGGGTACTTCACGATACGATACGATACGCGATACATTGTTCACGATACCGATAATATCACGATATGGCGATACTGCGATAATCGATATATTATCAGTAATAACTCACAATATATCATGTTTTAAGAAATAAAAAGATTTTTTTTTTAATTAGGAAAATGAATCTCCATTTCGTTTTTGGATGAAACACAATAACAAAAACAACTTGTGTCTTATCAGTTGCAACAAAACAGTCACAGACACTATTTTCGTTTTGCTGCAGATGATTTTTTTCACTCGGGAGAAATCGAGTGGAATCGGTGATGCTCGCATGGTCGCGGCTCGTAGCGTGTGAGAGGAATTACAAGCCGAGCCGAGCACGTTACAAGCACCTCCCGACACTTTTTAAACATGTTTTTTCACCAGCTGTCCCCTATTGCCAAATCATACACAACCACGTCGATGGGGCTATACCTCAGTGGCAGCAACCATACAGCGTGCGCATACACTGTCACTGTCACACACACACACACACACACACACGCTTTTCTCTCTCTCTCCCATTCACAACATGACGGTTTAGCGCGAAAGCCCACGTGATTGCTGCCGGCTCGGGATAAAATTCATGCAGGACAGTCGTGCCTTGTACCAGCTCGATACTTGGCAAGAGCGCATCGAGAATCGATCGCGGGAGAAAATATCGCGAGATATCGCCATATCGATATTTTGGCGCACCCCTAGAACACACACCATCATTCTGCCATCAGGCTTGAGGAACACAGTCACCGTCACTGAACACACTCCATCACTGAACACACACCGTCACTGAACACACTCCATCACTGAACACACACCGTCACTGAACACACTCCATCACTGAACACACACCGTCACTGAACACACTCCATCACTGAACACACACCGTCACTGAACACACTCCATCACTGAACACACACCGTCACTGAACACACTCCATCACTGAACACACACCGTCACTGAACACACACCATCACCATCACTGAACACACTCCATCACTGAACACACACCATCACCATCACTGAACACACACCATCACTGAACACACACCATCACCATCACTGAACACACTCCATCACCGTCACTGAACACACTCCATCACTGAACACACACCATCACTGAACACACACCATCACTGAACACACACCATCACTGAACACACACCATCACTGAACACACACCATCACTGAACATACACCATCACCGTCACTGAACACACTCCATCACTGAACACACACCGTCACTGAACACACACCATCACCATCACTGAACACACACCATCACTGAACACACACCGTCACTGAACACACACCATCACTGAACACACACCATCACTGAACACACACCATCACCGTCACTGAACACACACCATCACTGAACACACACCATCACTGAACACACACCATCACCGTCACTGAACACACTCCATCACTGAACACACACCATCACTGAACACACACCATCACTGAACACACACCATCACTGAACACACACCATCACTGAACATACACCATCACTGAACACACTCCATCACTGAACACACACCGTCACTGAACACACACCGTCACTGAACACACACCATCACCATCACTGAACACACACCATCACTGAACACACACCGTCACTGAACACACACCATCACCATCACTGAACACACACCATCAAACACTGAGGAGTGAATGACAGGATCACACTGGGCCTTTAATGGAATAGTATAAATTACAATCCAAATTTCATTCATTTTATGGAATAGAGCAGCTCAGACAAAAACTAACTAACTAAATATATACAACATTTATGGTGCTTTTTTATCCTTATTTTAGAGATTTTAACTATAAATCACAATAAGGAATAGAGCAACTCAGAAAAAACGAACTAACAAACGAACTAAATAACTAAATAAATAAACTTTGCTTTTTGTCCTAACTATAAATCACAATCTAATTTTAATTTTAAGGAATAGAACAGATCAGACTAATACAATAACACTTTTATGGTGTTTTTTATCCTTATTTTATATATTTTAACTATAAATCATGATCCAAATTTCATTTTATGAAATAGAGCAATCAGAAAAATTAAATAATTGAAATAAATAAATAGGCATACAACTTTTACAGAGCTTTTTTTTTGTCCTTTTTAGAGCTTTTAACTATAATCCCCATCTAAATTCACCCTCTAAATTCATACAAAGAAAGTGTTCATGAAGTTTGCAATCTATATTTCACTTCTATTACCAGTTCATTTGTAAATATCACAAAAGCACGTTCTCAAGTTTTCATGTTGCCTGGAGAAAACCATCATTTTCCAGTCGTTTCATATAATTAATAGCCGCTACTTTTTCCACTGGGAAACTTGATTGATATAAAAGAAAAAGCACTTTATATCTGAAATCAAAAATGTGTGACAAATAAAATCTGTGGTTTCATGACATGTTGTCCAAATCAAACATGAAAAGGTCTGTCACACAATATTTTTTATTTCATTTTTGTTGGGTATGATGATAATCAACATCTTTCAGACCCACAGTGATATTCATCTGATGTCTTCACGACACAATGCTCAGACTCAGTGAATCTCAGGCATTATGGCACTGAGAAGAGCAGAATAATGAGAGGAGCCATGAAGGCCTGATACCGCGACTTCATCTGAAAGGATTATTGAGCCGAGTGATTTGCTTACGAGAGGATGCAATGAACCGTATCCGGGAGACGGGCGTCCATATGATGTCATGTGATATTAGAGGCAAGAGTTGCTTATTAAATCATAGACAAAAGCAAACAGACTCAAAATAAGGACCAGCACATCTTACAAAGCATCGCATCACTGACCTTTCGCAGGAGTGGACGGATCTATCGGCATAATAGGCCTGAACTCACACTCACACACACACACACACACACACAGGCGGTCAGTGTGTTAAAGATGCCACAGTGTGTAACGGTTTCTCAGAAGTTGCTTCATCTCGTGTGAAAGACTAATGAGGCTTTAGAGCAACTAACACAGTTTCTCTTTCGGCTCGCAGTCGTTGCGTCATCATCTGAGACACTGTACGTACGGTACACTCCATGCTCAATGCACACCAGATTACATCTGAGTTTCATATGTCAGATTTCAGACACTTTATCTCAGCAGACAAGACTTGAAAAAAGTGATTAAGCTTCAAAAACTCACAATCATGTGAATACAACAATATAACATAATATTGTGCACTTTGAAACTTTTGATTATGTTATTTTAAATATTATATTAAATCACATAATTAAAATAAAATGGATTTAAATTATGTAATTGTAATAAAATTAAATAAATAAAATTATTTGAATTTTATTATTTGAATTTTATTATTATAATACATTAAAAAAAGAATAAATAAATGCATTTATTCAAACAAACTTACAGTGAGGAAAATAAGTATTTGAACACCCTGCTATTTTGCAAGTTCTCCCACTTAGAAATCATGGAGGTGTCTGAAATTGTCATCGTAGGTGCATGTCCACTGTGAGAGACATAATCTAAAAAAAAAAAATCCAGAAATCACAATATATGATTTTTTAACTATTTATTTGTATGATACAGCTGCAAATAAGTATTTGAACACCTGTCTATCAGCTAGAATTCTGACCCTCAAAGACCTGTTAGTCTGCCTTTAAAATGTCCACCTCCACTCCATTTATTATCCTAAATTAGATGCACCTGTTTGAGGTCGTTAGCTGCATAAAGACACCTGTCCACCCCATACAATCAGTAAGAATCCAACTACTAACATGGCCAAGACCAAAGAGCTGTCCAAAGACACTAGAGACAAAATTGTACACCTCCACAAGGCTGGAAAGGGCTACGGGGAAATTGCCAAGCAGCTTGGTGAAAAAAGGTCCACTGATGGAGCAATCATTAGAAAATGGAAGAAGCTAAACATGACTGTCAATCTCCCTCGGACTGGGGCTCCATGCAAGATCTCACCTCGTGGGGTCTCAATGATCCTAAGAAAGGTGAGAAATCAGCCCAGAACTACACGGGAGGAGCTGGTCAATGACCTGAAAAGAGCTGGGACCACCGTTTCCAAGGTTACTGTTGGTAATACACTAAGACGTCATGGTTTGAAATCATGCATGGCACGGAAGGTTCCCCTGCTTAAACCAGCACATGTCAAGGCCCGTCTTAAGTTTGCCAATGACCATTTGGATGATCCAGAGGAGTCATGGGAGAAAGTCATGTGGTCAGATGAGACCAAAATAGAACTTTTTGGTCATAATTCCACTAAACGTGTTTGGAGGAAGAAGAATGATGAGTACCATCCCAAGAACACCATCCCTACTGTGAAGCATGGGGGTGGTAGCATCATGCTTTGGGGGTGTTTTTCTGCACATGGGACAGGGCGACTGCACTGTATGAAGGAGAGGATGACCGGGGCCATGTATTGCGAGATTTTGGGGAACAACCTCCTTCCCTCAGTTAGAGCATTGAAGATGGGTCGAGGCTGGGTCTTCCAACATGACAATGACCCGAAGCACACAGCCAGGATAACCAAGGAGTGGCTCTGTAAGAAGCATATCAAGGTTCTGGCGTGGCCTAGCCAGTCTCCAGACCTAAACCCAATAGAGAATCTTTGGAGGGAGCTCAAACTCCGTGTTTCTCAGCGACAGCCCAGAAACCTGACTGATCTAGAGAAGATCTGTGTGGAGGAGTGGGCCAAAATCCCTCCTGCAGTGTGTGCAAACCTGGTGAAAAACTACAGGAAACGTTTGACCTCTGTAATTGCAAACAAAGGCTACTGTACCAAATATTAACATTGATTTTCTCAGGTGTTCAAATACTTATTTGCAGCTGTATCATACAAATAAATAGTTAAAAAATCATACATTGTGATTTCTGGATTTTTTTTTTTAGATTATGTCTCTCACAGTGGACTTGCAAAATAGCAGGGTGTTCAAATACTTATTTTCCTCACTGTAAATGCATTCAAACAAATTAAATTTAAATGCATTTAAAACCAATTAAATTTTCAATGCATTTAACCAAATAAATGGAAATGCATTTAAACATAAATGGTTTAATAAATAAACAAAGGCAAATTAATAAAGGCAAATAAAAATAAATAAATAGCTCACGTGACTGGCTTATTTGTAAGGATTGCAGCATGCAGGTTGTGTATTATTAATCATATTAATATTATGCCAATCATACTAATGGCAATGCTAATGTCTCTCTGCAGGTGTTACACACTCGCTGGTTTATTCTCCAGCATGTTCAGTTCCAGCAAACGCAGCAGAAACACTGTTCTCACTGCAGCGACTCTAACAGCCAGCAGCAAACACAATAAATCATGACAGGCGATTAAATCCAGCGGCAGACGGAATGAAAATGGACTTGTGTTGATGTGAGCGAGTGTTGACTGGAGTCAGAAGACCAGCGCTAACTAAAGGCCTTCAGTTACGACAGATCATCGGGTTCAACGCTCGAGGCTTCGTTTCTTTACTGACTCACCACAAGAACGTATGATTAATCCGTCTAATGGATCATAATCTAACAGAGTTTGGGAAACTGATTCAGACCACATCCGTCATGAACTCAATCTCTCTTATCCTGATAAAAAGGCTCTTACTGTATGTTTCACACTGCAGGCAAACGTTTCTCTGAGAGGAAAAGCAACAGCACTTCAGATCTGATCAGACCTTTTATGACTGTTCGCAACACGTTTTACTTCTGTAAAGATTGAATAAAAAAAACATGCATTCACACACATCCACTATCATGCATTCACACACATGCACTATGATGCATTCACACACATCCACTATGATGCATTCACACACATCCACTATCATGCATTCACACACATCCACTTACTATGATGCATTCACACACATCCACTATCATGCATTCACACACATGCACTATCATGCATTCACACACATCCACTATCATGCATTCACACACATCCACTATCATGCATTCACACACATCCACTATCATGCATTCACACACATCCACTATCATGCATTTACAGGAATCCAACGAAGGAAGTCGCTCTCCATGTAAAGTCTAACGTCTATTAAAGAAAGCGATGACCCAGGGTCATTAATGACTGTTAGTATGAAGCAGAAAGTCTTCATCATCCAGACAGAGATTAAAGTCTCATCTGTGTGTGTTTGATTCTGGTAATGAAGCACTGAAGAGCGACTGGCTTTTAAACGACGCTCTCCATCACATCATATTAATATGATCCGACTGAAGCGTCTGTCTGAGTTTTGGCCCTCACACACTCAAAAGCAGAAGACATCATTAGTGGAGTAAAACGAGCTTCCTCTGTACGATCAGATCGATGCGGGACGTCAAAGAGACGGAGACGATGGAGGCTCAACTGAAGGACACACAGTTATTCAGATACTCTGCTCAGTTAGTGAAGCATCGCTCTGTTCCTTCAGTCTGAGGTGCCAAATATAACAATTTTGTCAGATTGACCTAAATACATATTTAATAAAACATTAAAATGTCTCATTTATCATATATATTACATATTATATAATTTATCATATTTTATAGTATGTATATTATATTATTATAGTATGCATATACTGTATATTATAAAGTATTTTTCATGCATTAGTACTTATAAATAAAAAATAAAAAAATAAAAGAAAATAATAATAAAAAAACTATTACCTATAAATATAAATCCTAAATTAATTTCTATTATATACAAAAAATATTTAAGCAAATGCAAATGAGTGAAAACTTATGAATATGGATTTCTATTTAACATTTAAATGAAAATATGAATTAAGTTTACATTTAATACATTAATAGTATAATTTATACATTAAAATACATTAAAATACAGCATTATCTTATAAAATGTGAATCTGGTACATCATCCTTCAACTAGCGGATATAAAATAAAATAACATAAAATAATTAAAAATAAACTATTACATATAAATCTTACATCTATTTTTGTCCAAATGTAAATATTACATCTAACTTTAAATCAAAATGTTAAATAAATAAAAAATCTTGAATGTTATTTAAAAAATGTAAATGTTAATTACATTTACATTTAATGACAATGACTTGTATATTAATATAATTAATTAATTGATATATTCATATATTAATTAAAATATATAAAAATGAGACATTTGAAACGGCATTATCTTATAAAATGTAAATATGGCAAATCTCCCTTCAGCTGGTAGAATAAGATCTAGTGATGACATTTAATAAACTAAGGTTAATAGTTGTGTATTGACCAATCAGACGACAGGACCAGAATGATCTGTGTTATAATAACTATAAGCACGATCTGAGTTTACCGTGCAGAGCTCTGTAAGCGCCGCCCAGACAGGCAGAGTTCGGCACGTCGATGGTGTAAACCGGAGCGTTGAAGACATCAGACAGAACCTGTGGAGTTGAGATATGAACGAACATTACAAGTCCTGACACAATGATCAGATGCATCATAACATATGCTATAACTACACACTCATATTCATGTGATCAGTGTTGATCCTAAAATAATACCTGTAAAATGTCCTTGTTAGATGACGCTCCTCCTGTGGCCAGCACTCGAGTGCCCTGAACTACAGGAGAGAGAGAGAGTGATTTATAGTTATTCATCATCATAATCTATGTGACAACTAACTAGATTAACAGACAGATCATAACAGAAGAGCTGTGTCTGTGTGTGTGTGTGTGTGTGTGTGTGTGTGTGTGTGTGTGTGAAGCATGCCAGACATCAGTCATGTTAACACTGCCATCACAGGCTGAATGAGACATAAAACATTATGTTATGCTAATTAAAGCATAATTCAGCCTGCATAAAGCATATAAACAAATGTTATGCAATAAAATGGCACATAAAAAGGAAAATCACTGCAGATCCAAACCGTAAAATTATTGCACCTGTAAAATTTGAGTACCATGAGGAACAGATCTGAGATCAACAAACTGCATCTTTATAGAGAACATGAACCTGATAATCAGACAGAAAGTGATGGAGATAATAAATAATAGATATTAATATAAAACAACACATGCAGTGGATCTCGGTTTGATTCTTCATAAGCACAAGCAAACAACACTGCAGGTATTTTCTGGAGGAGTCTATGCTTTGGCTTTTTCCCAGCATTCCCTCCGCATAAAAAGACTGACGGAATGATTAAGATCAGCCTCATTTGCATTCATTAAATATTCATGAGACTCGTTCCTAAGAGTGTGTGTGTGTGCATGAGATCTACAGGTGCTGCTGAAGACGGACACACACACACACACACACACACACACATGTCTGGTTTACTATCTTTGTGGGGACTCTCCATAGACTTAATGGTTTTTATACTGTACAAACGGTATATTCTATCTCCTTACACTAACCCTACCCCTAAACCTACCCATCACAGGAAACTTTCTGCATTTTTACATTTCCAAAAAAACTCATTCTGTATGATTTATAAGCTTGTTTACCCATGGGGACCTCAATTTAGGTCCCCACTGTGACACGAGTCCCCATGAGTCTGTGTGCATTCAGGTTGAAGTCCCCACCGGGATAGAAAAACAGGTACACACACACACACACACACACACACACACACACACACACACACACACACACACACACACACACACACACACACACACACACACACACACACACACACACACACACACACACACACAATCAGAGTCTATCAGCATCTATTGTGTTACTCCTACACATGAACATAACACCAATCATTAGAAAGAAAGAAAGAAACCCAGGGTATATTTACATACAATTTTAAAACCTGAACATCATTACCATAATAATAATAATAATAATACATTTTTATTTGGGGATACAAATAACAGTAATACTGTATAGTTTTGTTTTAATTCACTTTTATGCATTAGACCGGTTTAAAATGTTCAAAAAGCAAGAGACAATTTCTAAATCTTAATTTTTAACACCTTTGAAAAGTGGATTAAAAACATTTTAATGCGAATTACGGCTTTATTTTTACATTAAGGCATTTTAAAACTTTAATTATCCGTGGACACCCTGAAAGCAATAAAGAAATAAATGAATATTACAAGCAAAAATAAATATAAATCTTACTTATAAAAATAAATATAAATGCAACTAAAATATGCAATAAAGTTTATATAATTTAAATGTGAATGCCTTCCATTTGGATTTATAATTAACATCCGGATCATTCAAATTTACATTCAGCTTTTATATGAAAGACTTACACATTTTTTAAAGAATAAATGTTTTTATACAATACAGATATTCAACAGAATGAATAATTCCAGCCTCAGAGCATCAATATCCTCATTAATTGCATCCAAAATAAGTTTGTTTACATATATATATATATGTATTTTATATTTGCATGTATATATTTATATAATATATAAATATTTCATATATAAATAACACATTTTTCTTAAATATATACATACATGTGTGTGTATTTATATATACAAAATAATTATACACAGTACACACACATATATCAGTAAACACAAACTTTTATTTTGTATGTGATTAATCATTTTTAGTGAGATATGCTAATTTAGTGAGATCTCCATCCATATGAGTCAGAATAAACTGTGAGGGGGTGTGGCCATCTTCATCATCTTCATCATCATCATCAATGCCTTCTCACAGGGATACATTGCAAAAGCACATATATATTCAGGACAGAGAGAATCACACGGACGCACACAGAATGAATCACATGGTTATTTACTGATCAATAATGCAAATGCGCTCTGCATGTGTCTCATATCCTCAGCCGGCGCCGTGTTTCTCAATCAACGAGCTTCTGATGTGGTGTTTTCATGCGCTGAAACGCACCCATGCGTCTGCAGGCTCATTGAGATGTTAGTGTTGACTACAGAGCCTGCATGTGCATTATTAATAACTATTGACAGACGTGTCCAGCGTGACTCTGGTTAAACCCTGGTCAGAACACCGCTGACCTGCGGATGAGAGCGCGCTCACATCACGCCATCGCCCTGCGGCAACAGCAAATGTCAAAACACCTTCGGCACAAATCGACACGCAGCGTTCCTGTCTGATAAAAGACTAACTGAGAAACTCCCTCAGGCCTGGAAATATCCGAGAGAACATACAGTGTGTGGAAGAAATGCTGGCGCTCAGATTAAAACAACTACAAAAAATAAATAACATTTGTAACTGAAGTAGATTACATATATTTTTAATGCATTTGAAATTTAGATATACCTGCTATATATTAGAATTCATTTAAGGCATGCACTTTATATTTTAGGTATTAATTTCTGTACTTTTGAACATAGATTACATTGAGTAATCGGCAGCATGTCATTTTTTCCACTTTTTTCTCTTGTTTATTTATAGTCTTTTTTCATCTTCTGTTCAAAAACACTTTCCAATAAGGTTTCATTTGTTAATATTAGTTAAAATGAGCTAACAATGGACAATACTTCTACAGTTAATATTAATCTCAACATTTAATAATATTATTAAGATAAAAATGTGCTTCTGTTTTTCATTTTTATTCACCAGCATTAAAAAAATGTAAATTAATGCTGAAAAAAATTATTGGTCATTGTTAGTTAATGCATTAACTGAAGTTAACTAATGAGACTTTATTGTAAAGTGTTATCAAAATATTTAATGTAATGCAGCGAGATAAAAATGTAAATTCTTTTGAGACTAAACTTCAAAACACGAACTGTCTGATGTCAAAACATGA
The DNA here is from genome assembly GCF_963993115.1 of Abramis brama. Classification (NCBI taxonomy): domain Eukaryota; kingdom Metazoa; phylum Chordata; class Actinopteri; order Cypriniformes; family Leuciscidae; genus Abramis; species Abramis brama. Next base: position 28,363,797 of record NC_139986.1, on the reverse strand, counting down.
TGGTCTACATTTACACATCAATGACGCCTAATGAGTGATCAGAAACCTTGATCTAATATTTATGCTGGATCACTGGAAAAACATTAAATTCTAAAATGGTTAAAAAAAAAAGCATGATGCCATGAAGAGTATTTATTTCATTTATAAATCAAAAGTTTGGGGTCTGTACGATTTAATGAGTTTTAAATCTCTTCCACTCACCAACGCTGCATTTATTTGACAAAAAATACGGTAAAAAATGTGAAATATTATTTCAATGTAAAACAGCTGTTTTCTATGTGAATATTATAGGAAAATGTAATTTATTCCTGTGATCAAAGCTGAATTTTCAGCATCATTACTCCAGTCAATTTAATGCTTCCTTGTTGTATAAAAGTATGATTATTATAATTTTTATTTAAATCTTACTGGCTTTAAACTTATGAATTGTATAATATACAGCATAATAATGTTTAATAATTTTATTTCATATATGTTTAAAAATTATCCCTTTAAAATAATGTCAGGGACACTTGAGACCTAAAAATGGTATTAATTATCTAGTATTGGTGTGCAAATACAGAGAGAATATTAGCCATGATGATTGACAGGTAAGAGTTTAGCGTGGTGCAGCTCTGCTCCTGAGCGCTGGTCTTCTTCTAACAGTGAGCCGTGAGCGGGTCAGACAATAATCAGGGGAATTTCTTTCAGGCGAGGAGGACATTCCCCGTGCTCAGTGGCTGATGGGAGTTTAATTAAAGCGTGTTTGTTTCTGCAGCTCTTGGCAGCCGGAGTCTCGCTTCATCGTATAATCACCCGCGCCGCGCCGCGCTCGCCGCCACACAGCAGAGGCCGAGAAACGAGCGCCACTCACAGCGACACGCCGGCACATGGGTGCGGAGATACTCAAATACAGTAGATGCTCATTCAGCAGTGAAAAGAGCTAAGAATGAGAAGAACCTGAAATACATGTGTAAACTCCAACAAAAGCTAGTAAAGTTTTTTTTTAGCACGTTACCATGTGGTTGCTAGGGTGTTGCTATGTAGATGTTAAAGTAATTTCGGTGGTTTTAGCACAATGCCATGTGGTTGCTAGGGTGTTGCTATGCAGATGTTAAAGTAATATAGGTGGGTTTTAGCACATTGTCGTGTGGTCGCAAGGTTGTATGCAGTTTCTAAGGTTATATAGGTGAGTTTTAACACATTTTATTGTGGTTGCTAGGGTGTTGCTATGTAGTTGCTAAGGTAATATAGGTGGTTTTAGCACAATGCCATGTGGTTGCTAGGGTGTTGCTATGCAGATGTTAAAGTAATATAGGTGGGTTTTAGCACATTGTTGTGTGGTCGCAAGGTTGTTGCTATGCAGTTTCTAAGGTTATATAGCCTAGGTGAGTTTTAACACATTTTACTGTGGTTGCTAGGGTGTTGCTATGCAGTTGCTAAGGTAATACAGGTGGGTTTTAGCATTTTGCTGTATAGTTGCAAGGGTGTTTCTATGCGGTTGCTAAGGACATATAGCTGGGTTTTAGCACGATGCCATATGGTTGCTAAGGTGTTGCTATGCGGTTGCTGCTGCAGTTTTAACAAAGTTGTTGTGCAGTTGAAAGGTAATATAGGTAGGATTTAGCATGTTGCCATGCAGTGTCTAGGGTGTTGCTATGCAGTTGCTGCAATGCGGTTGCTGTTGTGGTTTCAGCATGTTGCCATGCGTTTGCTAAGGTGTTGCTATGCAGTTGCTAAGGTAATATAGGTAGGATTTAGCATGTTGTTATGGTAATATTAATGACTGACAAAGGAAACAGCACTGCAGTGTCAGGAGAGAGATAACTCGCTCTAAGACGAGCAGACAACAGCGAGAACATGAGATGGAGATCAGACACTTACTGATCTTGTAGCCCAGCTTTTCGGCATGAACTCGTTTGGCCAAGAACTGTCCTTCAACCAGGGCTCGGATTTCCACCTCACGGTCAAAGGCAGCTACCTGTGCAAGAGCGAACACAAAGACGGGCTTCAGGTAACCAGAGACCGTTCCTGCTCCCATAAAGCATTCTTTGAGTCTGACGCCAACATTCCCACAGATGAGCACTGAGCTGAACTCAACTGACACCGCGAGCTGTCAATCAAACTCAGGATGAGAACCGGGTTTGTGCTTCAACCGACCCATGCTGGAAAAATACAGATTCTGCTTAGAACAGAAAAGGTTTTACAGACAGGAACTGATTATCTAGTTCTTTAGAAAATCTGTGTTCTGGTGCTTAAAACAAACCAGAAACAAAAAAACAGAAGATCCTATAACACATCAAGAACTTTTCTACACAACCATACAATTCAAGAATCCTTCATTTCATGAACATGTCCGGGTCATAGTTTACCTCAAAATCACAGAACTGATAAATATAGATTAGATTTATAAAAAAAAAATAATTTTTTTTTTACGAGACATTATTTTCATGACAATTAAACAAACCCCCCAAATTGTCATTACTGCAATGCAATAAATAAATAAATAAATACATGCTAACTTACATTTTTTTTTGAGTATCTGAGTCACATTAGAGGATATGTTAGGACATCCACCAAAGATGCAGTATACCAATTTTCAACTTTATCGATCATATGGTCACAGAGCTACAATGATTTTTTGTTGTTGTAGCGCCCCCTATTGGTGGAATTTTCGTTAAGCTTGAAAAATGCATTCAACAACTAATTGACTCAAGGATTCTGAGGGAGAAAATAAATTAGTTTCTAAACCTTAGGATTCCAAAGTTATGATCCAAAATGCAAATAGCCTTATTATAGCGCCACCTAGTGTCGGATGTGTGTCTGTGCGCCTGAGTATCAATGCACCTGCTAATTTTTTCCAGAATTTTTGGTGTTTGGACCCCTAAAAATCCTAAGATTCTAGGGTGAAATGTGACCAGCATGTTTTCATGAAAAATAGTTCAGAGTAAAAACACTGTAAATACCACAGAAAGAACAAACTCAGTCGGTGCGACTGCTGGAGGGTTAATGAGCATCTTATTGCAGGTGAACTGAACTATGACCCAATTAGCTCAAATTAAGCAATTATCTGATCAGTGGCAATATTTGCAAACCCGTTCAGCCGAAGTAAATGAAGCTGAAAAGGGCAGATCAATCTGTAGCGAGTGTGTGTTGTTTACAGCACACACGCTCGTGACTCACCCTTTGACCTTCAGCATTAAACCTGTGAACGCCGACAGCGGGAGGCGTAATCTCCATCACGTCGAAATACATGCCTGAAAACACACAGACGGATCAGGACAAGGACAAACGGCTCGGCTTCATCAGGCCTCATTGATTAAACACCCACGTGAGACGGCAGGGTCGTGAGAGAAGCATATGGACCCGACATCACTAATGTCTCTGAACACAGACAATCCCGTCACTGGCTGAAGGAGACAGTATTATTGAGATGCTGTTTTTTTTATGTATTTTTAAAAATATATTTTACATATTATTTATATATATATATATATATATATATATATATATATATATATATATATATAATATGTTTAAAAAAAAATATATATATATATATATATATATATATATCTTTTTTTTATTTAATATACGACTTTCTATTAATGTTACAATTTAATGTTACTGGAAGAATTCTCTTTTATTTTTGTATTTTATTTTTGCATTTTAATAAAATTAATATAAAAAAAAAATTTCATTTCAGTTATCATTTATTTTATTTCGTCACAACGAAAATGTTCTTTATGGTTTTAGTAATTTTGTTGTGTTTTTGTAATTTTTATAGCTTTTTTAATATGTATATTTTTTATTAATTTTATTTCAGTTTAAGTTTGAGTTATTTTAGTACATTAAGTTAATCTAAATGACAATGAGAAATGTTGCTCTGGAAAATGAGCTGAAATAAAATAAAATATAAAAAATGTTAACTGATTTTATTTACCTTTTTTTTGAATGGTTTTAGTAATTTTGTTGTATTTTGTCTTTAAAAAAAAAAAAAAAAAATCTGTATATATATATTATTCATTTTTATTTCAGTTTGAATTTTAGTTATTTTAATACATCAAATTAAACAAAATGAAAATGAGAAATTTTGCTTCGGCAACGAGCTGAAATAAAATAAGTGTATTGTATTGTATTTTATTTTATAATATTTTTTTAATTCAAGTATCGAAAGTGTTTTTTTACGGTTTTAGTTCGCTTCAATAACCCTGGTATCTACAATATTTAATCACCTAAATTTCCATTGTTTCCCATCGGTGTGGACCTCAAAGCGCTGGAGAAAAGTTCCCATGATCCTCCAGCACATTCATTTCGAATCCTCTCTCGTGTGAAAGAGCCGTTTTTAAAGCTGAGAGAAACAAAAGAGAAGAGTTTCAGATGAAACACAAACAACCAGTAACTGTGACGCTCTTCACATTTAACATTCAAACTAAACGTTCTTCCTTTGAACGCTGTGAATGCGGCTCTTCTCCTCGTCTGACAGACTGACGTGAATGAGGTTGTAAATGAGGTCAATCTTCATTACATCTAGAAGAAGAAGCGCAGCACTTATGCGAGCTTCCTTTCAACTCAGGAAACAATTTCACATCTTCAGGAAAAAGCACATGACTAAAATCACTTTTTATACATTCAGCATTGAAAGGTAAACCACCACATCTCTCCCGTAAAGAAAAACACTCAAACGTAATTTAAAACACTGCAACAAGGTCAGTGGAGAGAGAGAGCCGCACAGAGAACACAGTACATGTGCTCCTCAAACACTGAAGTGAAGAGTGTTCAGCTGCACACGAGGACCTGAGACTCAAGGGTTGAGGTTATTCCTCAAACACACTGAATTATGACACAACATCAGTTCTTCTGTCAAACACTTATAGACCAGATCGAATTCATGAGTGCACTAGACATTAAACATATAGGGCCCTATTTTAACGATCTGAAACGCAAGTATCAAAGGTGAAACGCAAGTAACTTTGTGGGCGGATCTCCGGTGCTGTTGCTATTATCGGCGGGATAAATGACTCTTGCGCCCGACGCAAATCTAAAATGTGTTGGTCTGAAGTCGCTTCATTACTCATAGGTGTGGTTTGGGTGTAACGTGAAATAAACCAATCATCTCACATTCCCTTTAAGAGCAGGCGCGCTTGTTCCATGGCGGATTGATGGCGGATGCTATTATAACGGCGGATTTGCCAGACGCACGCCAGGAGCGGTTCACAGCCGAGGAGACCGACGTTCTCGTCAGGGCCGTAAAACACAGAGAAGTGACATTGGGGATGGAGAAACACACACAAATTAGCTTCGGTTAAACAGGCGCATGATAATGTGTAAGCTAGATTTATGCCTATTTTTCTTCATGGACACAACAATGATTTCCCTCGTGTGGAATATTTTTCCTTGTAATGGTTTGCAAAAATGTCAACTGCGTCTGTGTAGATGAGAGAAGCAAAGTGTGTGTGCGTTGTGCACACGCTACATTATGGCCAAGCATGCGCCCTTAAAATAGCATCTTAAAACGCGCCACTGACTTTAGACGAGGTTTTTACTGGTCTGTGGTGGAATTGTTTTCTGAAACTGCAAAATAGCACCAGGGAACGTTTGCGCCGGAACGCTCTTTTCGCTGAACCGCCCCCGGGAGCACAAGTTCATTTACTGATGTGCGTCTGTGGAGGGAAAAGTCCGCTGTGCGCGGGTGCAAGATAGCAATGAAACACGTGTGACTGGGTGCGCTGGGTGCAAGATAGGGCCCATCCAAACAGCCAAATGTCACTAAGCAGATCTAAATCTATTTCACCCCAAAATCTAGAGAAAAAAATAGGGATGCACCGATATGAAAATTCTGGCCGAGACCGATAACCGATAATTCTTTACATTTGAAAGCCGATAACAGATATATTGACCGATACATCTACATCCAATTTTTTTTATATTTTTTGAGAGCCTGATTAAAAAAACTAAAGTCTGACCATTAAAGCCGTGTCCCAATCACACAATTATAATGTTCTCAGTATAATTTTATGTAGCCGATATGACAGACTTGCGCTGCACATGTCGCACTGAACCTTATTTTCCTTTTTGAAGTGATTTCAATCATATTTCAAGCAATTCAAACCCATCATGTTGAACAGTGATCATCTGAAGCGTCTCAGCTGAAGGAAATAATACATTATTTATCAGATTTAATATATCGGCCAAATTTTCTTAAAGGGCCGATAACAATAACATTAAAAATGAACATATATCGGCCGATACCGATATGGTGGCCGATATATCGTGCATCCCTAGAAACTGAATTATTTTGTCAGTCTGGCGGTAACGTACGCCCTGTTTACTGCGGTTTACATGTTTTACCATATCAAAGCCATGTACGCGCTGCAGTCCACCGGGTTGCAGAAGATGTGGCCCTCGACCGTGGGTTTGGGGTCCTGGATCCACAGGAACACGGTGTCGCTGGTGCCCAAACTGACCTGGAGAGAATCCAGAACAACATCACATCTCTAACAGAGTCTGAGAACGCTTTACTGACGTTCCTATGAAGTTATGAAAACGTTTTAATCAGGAAATTTAAATTCTGAAGTGAACTAATCCTTTAAATATTTTTAATTCATTTTTTTGGTCACACTTTATTTTAAGGTGTCAGTATTACAGTGTAATTATAAATTTAAGTACTGAGTGATACTTACTATAGGGTTAGGATTTGGATGAGGGTTTGGTTTAGGGTTAATTGCATGTAATTAAGCATAATTTATAGTTATTACTACAGTAATTACATGTATGTAATGACAATGACACTGTAAAATAAAGTGTTATTTCAGTTTTAGTTATTTTAGTAACTAAATATTAGTTCATAGTAACATTTTTATTTCAGTTAAACTAAATGAAAATGAGAAATGTTGCCTTCTCAACAAGCTGAAGTAAAATAATGCTTTTTAATATTTTATTTTATGTCATTTAAAGTTTATTTTAAGCAACGAAAATGTTTTTTACACCTTTTATTTTAGTAAACTATAGATTTAACATTTAACCCCAAACTACTAAAACGATATTATTCAACAGTAATAAGCAGATATATACATTTTTATGTTGTGTAGTTGACCGAAAGTGGCCAGTTGTGAATGTGTGCAAAATATCATAACTTTTCAGCATGTCTTAAATGTTCGCTAGGTTTCAGCGCACATTTGCTGTTTAGGCCCTAATAATGTTTAGTATTTTCATATGTTTATTAGTCAAACACTCACCGCTAGATCTCCTTCTTGCAGCCTCATACCAGCCAGAGACCCTGGAACGACACAACATTTCTCATCCTTAAAGCCAACTAATAAAGCGTCTTCCCTTATCCCCAGATATCTGCTGTTTGAACACAGACGTCACAGAGCGGATGAAGAGTGTGATGGGCTTTTGCTAACACAGTTACACGGTTACACTGACGTCTCTCACACGCTTTAATCTGGAGCGCAGAGAGAGGAAGAGGAGAACACTTCAGATTTAATCACAGGTGGTCAGCGTTATTCTTGGCAGCCTTGCAGAAACCAAAACTTCAATAAATCACCAGAAACGTCACGCTAACAGGAGCTTCAGCGCCCGAGAAAAATGATCCCGGAATTCTAATTTCAATACAACAGGAAAAAAACAAGGAAAAAAACGAGCAAAATAAAACATTTCAGCACTTTCTAGAAAAATGAAACTTATGCTTTCAATGCGCACTAACTTTACATCAAATGAAATGCAGCTGTTGGATAAAACGACTTATAGTGCTATAGTATTATTCATATATTATTATAGTATTTATTAATATTTTATTTTTATACTTACAGTTTTTTATCTTAATTTTAGTTTGTTTTAGTAATTTTGCTATGTGCTAATAATTAATTAAATAATCAAAATGTCAAATTAAAGTAAATAATGTTAAAATAAAAGCAATCAAAATAAAAGATGAGATATATCATTTGTTTCTGTGCATGTGCCCAATAACCAGCGTCAGAGAACCGTGAACATGCAAATGTGCTGTTCAATTATTGAAATATTAAATTAAAATCTCAGGGGGACTCCAAGAAAATATTTGAGCTCAAAGGGGTTCGGCTGACAAAAACGTTTGGGAAAAATTAATTAATATTAATTCACCTCAGCGGTCGTTCTAGGCCTTTTTGTGCGAAGTATAAATTCCACGAAATTATCATGAACACAGGTTCAGAAGACACATATGTTTGTAAATCAACCAAATTATAAACTATATTTCTAATATAATTTATATTCATTTATAAAATGCATATATTCAATATGAATATATTGAATATATATTATTACACACACACACACACACACACACACACATATATATGTATATATATATATATATATATATATAGTAAAAAATATATAAATTAATATAAATTATATTAGTAACATAAATTGTTACTTTAACAGTTATAGCATTATATATATATATATATATATATATATATATATATATATATATACATATATATATATATGAATATTTATTACTATTTCATTTTTATTATTATTTTATATAAATATATATATTATTATTATTATATCTTTTTTTAATTACTTTTTTACAATCTCATATTTGTTTCTGTGTTCATTTTTAATTCAAGTCAATGTTTTAGTAATTATGTTTTTGTCATTTTTATTTTTTTATTTTGTTTAAATACGTCTATGTGATTTTTTTAAATTATTGTTTTATAAATTATATACAGTATATGTGTGTGTGTTTCTTGGAATATTATATTATATAATATAATTGTATTATATAATATATATTATATTAAATTATATTAGTAACATAAATTGTTACTTTAATAGTTATAACATTATATGTATATATATGAACATTTATTACTATTACTATTTCATTTTTATTATTATTTTATACATCATATATAAATATATATTATTATTATTTATTTATTTATTTTATTACTTTTTTACAACCGTATATATTTTTTTCTGTGTTCATTTTTAATTCAAGTCAATGTTTTAGTAATTATGTTTTTGTCATTTTTATTAGTTTTTTTTTTTTTTTAAATACGTCTATGTGATTTTTAAATTTTTATTATTGTTTTATATATTATATACAGCATATGTGTGTATCTTGGAATGGCTGCACATGGAGAGCTGTATAGTGTGTCGCTGCTGCCATCTACAGTCAGGAAGATCTCATCATTATTCTGATGCTGATGCGTTTGATCACATGATCACAGAAACACAGAACATGAGCAGGGTTTACCAGGGTTGTCTCCAGTGAAGGCCACCACTTTACAGCTCTGAGGAAACCCGTAGCGTTCAGTGTAATACGGAGACACACAACCCTGTGAAAGAGACAAACTTCATCACTTCAGGCCTCAAAACGTGAAAAAGCGTCAAAACGTCAAAGTCAGACATCTTTACAGTAAAAACGATCTAAATCACCAGAACATCTGTAGACGGCGCGAGATCACCGAGTTTTTCAGCCAACTCCGGCGCTGTGGCGTCCAAACACGCCTGAGACCAGCGCTTCTCACTAATGTCCATCAGATTCATCCCAGAACCTTCATGTGAAGAGAAACACACATGACCAGACTGTGTGAGATTCAATGCAGTTTAGTCATAAAGACTTCAGGTCCTTCTTAATAATTCACACTTTAATGCTCCAGCTCAAACTTCTTCATCTGATCACAGTTTTATATTCACAGCTGATTCAACTGGGACAATATTCTACAGGAAAGTCATCAGTGAGTTATTTATAATGCATTATTTCTTGACATAGCATGAGCGATCAGAGGACAGAGAGGTCGGAGGTCAATCAAACACAGTTTTACAGTGAAGAATGATCGTACCGTCGCTGTAGTCGATCGCCGCGTACTCGCCCAGGAACAGCGATGAGGCGAAACTGCTGATCAGTGATATTCTCTGGAAACATACACACATTTACATAAAGTCTATATATAATTATAATCACACACACACACACACACACACATATAAATCATGATAAATATTTAACATATCATGATGAATATTTATTTATTACTGAAACAATGTGTTTACAGCTGTTTTAATCACTTGAATATAATTAAAATTACTATTTACATAATAATTTTTTTTTTTAAATTATCAACAAAAATAATTATTTTAAATTCTATAATATTTTTTTGATAAAAATATACTTATATAAGATATAATAATATAAAAACATATTTTAATTGACATAAATTCTATATATAATTATAATCACACACACACATATATATCAATCATGAGAAGTATTTATCATATCATGATGAATATTTATTTATTACTGAAACAATGTGTTTACAGCTGTTTTAATCGCTTGAATATAATTAAAATGACTATTTACATAGTAAAAAAAATAATAATATATTTTATCAACAAAAATATTATTTTAAATTCTATAACAATTTTTTGATAAAATATACTTTTTATATAAGATTTAATAATATATATAAGATTTAATTTACATAAATTCTAAATATAATTATAATTACACACACATGCATATATATATAGCCTATATATATATATATATATATATATATATATATATCATAATTCATATTAAAGTAGTTTGATGAGCAAAGTTTCTTTCCTGTGTTGATTTATTTTCTACTGAAACATAATTTTTTATGTGATAAACAAACTTTTCCCTTTTTATGTTGAAACATCTTTATATTTCATTCTAGAGAGCGTTTTATTGATCAGCTGATCAGTTTTACCTCCAACTCGCTGAACTCATTCGGCTTCAAGCGAGAAATCTTTGCAATCTGATTTCCAGTGAAGCGCTGTTTGACAAATACAGAAAATGTTAAGTGATTAATATTATTTATTATCATTATAGATAATCTATATAACACAGATTTGTCAGGGTTACTCGCACCTCATAGGCTCGTGAGCCAGTGATGTCAGCAAGCCTTTGAGCGCCTCCTACTGTCTCCTCCAGGAACTGACACTGATCTGACGTGCTGGAGTCCATCCAAACCGGACTGTCCCGCAGCGCAAAACTGTCCTACACACACACAATACATATGTGACCCTGGACCACAAAACCAGTCACATGGATACATTTTCTGATTTATACATCATCTGAAAGCTGAATAAATAAGCTTTCCATTGATGTATGGTTTGTTAGGATAGGACAATATTTGGTTGAGATACAACTATTGAAAATCTGGAATCTGAGGGTGTAAAGAAATGTAAACATTGAGAAAATCTCCTTTAAAGTTGTTCATTTATGTTCACGATTGTGCTGCATTCACTCACAAAAATAAATGTTTTATATATTTACAGTTGGAAATTTACAAAATATCTTCATGGAACATGATCTTTACTTAATATCCTAATGATTTTTGACATAAAAGGAAAATTGATAATTTTGACCCATACAATGTATTGTTGGCTATTGCCACAGAGACACCAGTGCGACTCGAGACTGGTGACGTGATCCAGGGTCACATATAGAGACCCAGTAAACAATTCTGCATTTAAAAGATGTCTATTAGCTGTCCAAACACAGCTCAGACGTCTAGGCTGAAACAAGACAAAATTTGGGCTGTCAGTGAAAATGTAATAAACGTCTAACCATCACACTAGAATAGACTAGTTATCAATTAGATACTAAAGAAATTAAATGAGTGAAGAAATGAAACCAAACGCCTTGTAATCTGTTGACTTTGCTTACATGATGGAATATCAAACATCTCGCAAGTTATTTTGGCAAAAACGACATGTAACCAAATTCAAGGTTATTTTGGCTAGAAGTGGCCGGACTATATCGGGTCTAGTTGACCTAGACGGGGAAATGACGGCTATTGCTTGCTGGGTATACACTACTATACACACAAGCTGTAAATAAGCAATGCCACTATAAAACACTTCATATTTGTGTGGACGGAGGGTGTTGCTCCCACTTCAACATGCAATGTAAGATTTTATACAAAACAAACACACTGTTCCACATCATCTGGCCTGTGCATCAGATGATCTCTGGAAGTGTGTGTCATCAGACATCAGGTGAAGTATTAACCATTATGATGGACGTTAGACCCGAAACAAACAGTGTGAGCGCGAGGACAGTGAGGAGAATCGCAGTTCACCGTGTGTCTGTAATCCTCAGAGAAACACCAGTACGTGAGAGAAGGGAAACTGATGTTCGTCACCTGTAGAAGGACGTGTAAATGTTTCTGCGGGTCCAGATGATTGAGGGTTTGTCTCGTGCCCTTCCTCCAGAACACACTGCCGTGTTGCTGAAACACACATTAAATAGATGAGATTAAACATCAGTCCAAACATGCAGTAAAATCCAGGCGTGAACTGAACAGAAAAAATATATATATATATATATATTCTGTAAAAAATATTTAACACAGCATCCGTTTTTAGCATTACTGCATATGATCATGAAAACAATAAAAACAATAACTAAATGTGACATTTATTATAATGGATTTATGTAAAGATTGTTTTAAGTTCACTTAAATTAAAAGTTGTTATATTTTTAAAGCCAATTAAATGTAAAAAAATTAAGGCTTTCAATTATACTGTACTGTTGAATTGCAATAATTACTTAAAATTACATTAAAAACAAAAAACGTCCTTATGACATTTCTACATTCATTTGGAGATTCAATGTGAAATTGTGCATTTCAATATAAATTTAATTAAATTTTAGGAGTGATTAGATAGATAGATAGATAGATATGCTAAACACGTCGTAAACATATGTTGCAGTCTTATATTGAATATAATATAAGTAATATAAATAAGTATAATATTTATATTAGTGCTATTTGTATATTTTCAACAAAAAAAAATTTTTTTTTGCTATGACTAAAATTTTGAAATGTCTGTCAATCAAAATGTTCATGAGTTTTCTTTTCTTTCATGAGTGTCAGTTTAATAATTGTTAAATGTTTTCCACATTTTACCATCTTCAAATACAGAGAATCCCGAAAATTCGCCCCAAATCAACACTGAAAATTCACATTTAAAAAACACTGATCATCATTATGAGGGACGATTTATTTCAGATAATCAAATAGTATATGTGACCCTGGATCACGTCACCAGTCACATGTCGCACTGGTGTCTCTGTGGCAATAGCCAACAATACATTGAATGGGTCAAAATTATCGATTTTTCTTTTATGCCAAAAATCATTAGGATATTAAGTAAAGATCATGTTCCATGAAGATATTTTGTAAATTTCCTACCGTAAATATATAAAACATTTATTTTTGTGAGTGAATGCAGCACAATCGCCAACATAAATGCACAACTTTAAAGGAGATTTTCTCAATGTTTCGATTTTTTTGCACCCTCAGATTCCAGATTATCAACAGTTGTCTCTCAACCAAATATTGTCCTATCCTAACAAACCATACAACAATGGAAAGCTTATTTATTCAGCTTTCAGATGATGTATAAATCAGAAAATGTACCCATGTGACTGGTTTTGTGGTCCAGGGTCACATATGTATTGTGTGTGTGTAGGACAGTTTTGCGCTGTGGGACAGTCCGGTTTGTATGTCCGGTGGCATAAATCTTCAATTTCATACAATTGACCCATGTGACTGGTTTAATGATCCAGGGCCACATATTATACTACATAAATAACCCATTAAAGGTCACCTGTCCACTGCCTGAGACGGCCTTCACTCGAGAGAAGTCAAACCCAGCGTTCCTCATTTTCTCCAGGAGAACGTCAAGCGCCTGCAGTCCGAACACACAAACAGCACAACAGATGTCAACACAACACAACACAACACAACACAGCACAACACAACACAACACAACACAACACAACACAACACACGAGGAATCACTGTAGGTCTGCTTTACCTTCACCCACATGAGCGCTGGAGACGTGACCGTCAGCTGGTCCGTGTGGATGTGAACTCCTCCATGAGTCCTGCAGAAACACACGGGGAAAAATCAGGATCCTGAGGAAAACAACTGTGTTACTGGACACAAAAAGCATATCAGGAAATATTCTAATTGTGAATTCCAGGCCTGGAAAATGAATAGACATTGACATGTATAGCAGATATATATTTTTGTAGTTATGCTTATCTCTAAAATACATTATTGCTTAGAAATTGTTCTTTATGAGTTATTAATAATAATTATCCAGTAATCATGGAGCAAAAGGGTAAATTTGATATATAAAAGTATAATAAGCAGCACTTTGGCGTCTTCAAACTATGGAGTGTGTGAATGTGATACCTGAACTCCGGCAGCTCGCTGTCGAACTGAACACTGCTCTGGTGGACAACCGCAAGGTTTCCATCAATCGCGACCACTTTCAGCTTAAAAGATCAAATCAGCACGTCACGTTTCAGTTTAAAACTGTCTGCATCAGTTTAATGCACATTTACATTATGCATTTGGCAGATGATTTTATTCAATGCTATTTTCAGTGCATTCAATCTATGCATTTTATCATGAACCCAAGTTTTCTGATGTTATTAAATCAATTGCATGTGTCCAGTTGCCCACGCCAGGCTCATTTAATGATTTTGTTGTCAAATTCACACTTTTTGAGCACTAGGTGATCTCTCACCCGGATCCGTGGGTCAACACAAAAATCTAACCAAATATTCAAGATTCTGAGAGATCAAAGGTCATTGAAAAGCCACTGATTGAACATTAATCTTAGTGTCTGTGCACTGATTACACTCAGAGGCAGATTCTACTAAATGTGAATTTAAGAGCTCTTTCTAAGCATCTTCATGATGACTGTCGGTAACACTTTACTGTTCCTCATGTACATACTATGTAGGCTACTTATTACAATAACTGGGTTATAATAACTAGGTACTAACCATGAACCTACCCCTAAACCCATGTAGGTACCTTATATTAACCAGTACTTTCTTGGGTAATACACTGTAAGTACTTGTACTGTAAAATAAAGTGCAATCTAATTGTCTGAATGTGTTTTGTATAACGGGTACAAAGAAATATCATGGTACTTGTTTTTTTTTTGTTTTTTTTTACATGTAGACTACCATAGTTTTACCGTGGTATTTTTAAAATAACAAGTAGCCTACCTCGTAAATATCATGGTAAATCACTGTACTATAGTAGCACTACACTGCTTTTTGTACGTGACTCTATCATAAAACATCATGTAATTATTTCTCCAGTAACGTTAAGTCTCTTATCCAATATAGACACTGACATGTTTATTTATAAACACCCCTCTTTAAAAGCGTGTGTGTGTGTGTGCGTGTGTGTGTGTTTCTACCTGTTGCGTGCTGAAATCAAACCCTAGAAAACAAGAATCTGCTACTTCAGCCATTCAGATCACAAACATCCCGCCATCGAACGCTACAGTAGCGAAGGCTTACATCATTAATATTCATGAGGACGCAAACGCAAACTTCCTGGAGCGACAGTCATGTGACCTACTTAATATTCATAAGCTCAACCTTCACCATGGCTGGATTCGTTCATCCACCCGCTGACTAGAGTTCCACTCACCAATCACGTCGGCGAACTTCATGTAGCCTAATGAATATTCATGACCTCAGCGAGCATGTGATATTAACAGGTACAGGACACTTAAAGGGACTGCGCATCTCAGAAATAACACGTTTTGCAAAGTTTCATGAACTTTAACCTGTAGCCCAAGGCATGTCCGTTGTGTATTTAATGTCATGTGCTTTAGAAATATGTATTTAAAACAGCTCATTTACTCATTTTCAGCACATAATATTCAGAAACAGGAAACTAGCCTAATTAATGTCTGAGACAATTCATGGAAGTATCAGAGGAAGTGAACAGGAAAAAGAGAAGATTAAACATGCACGTGTAAAAACATTGATTATTCACACCACAGTCAGTTGGATGTTGGATATTGTGTTATGTAAATGTATATTTTAAAATGAAACACATTTCAGCTGAGAGAAAGAGAGATATTTAAGGCATTTTCAAACGATACATTTTTTGTGTGCAATGATATTCATGTCTCAGTTAATAACTAACTATATAGCATATACATACAATACAATCGTATTATTTCAATATTGCTAGCAATTCACCTAAACAAACTGCAATCTTACTTGGCCAATACACTTCAACTTTAACACAAGTAGGCTACGTGCTAAATGAGTTCACCTCACCCACTGCATCAACAATACTGTGCAAACATGCCGAGGAACTGCATGATTAATGAAATTATTAAGTTTAACTACATAATTTTCTTTTTCTAATGTCACTATTTTGCCTTATTTATTTGTTTCTCACGCAGACTTTGCACATCATATGAATGTTAATATATGAATATTGCACATGAATATCTTAACATTGTCTTTGCAAACAGAACAACCTTGGATTGCCCTGGTTTGTTTGCACTTTGTTGCAACTCTTGGAGGAAATGCCCACAAAGCACACATCCACACGAGATCTTCTGTTGAGGGAAATCAGCTGCATTTATGATCATACTTCAATAAAAGTGTGTTATCATCAGGATGAAGCCTTGCTGTTGCTCATCTCTGGTGTATTCAGATGAGTGGGGGGAGATGAGGACAGCTCACTCAGAGCAGAGCAGCGTTAGGATGGACATCGCACTGTTAACAGAGCAATACAACTCCACCAGAGACGAGCAGAGACGGCAGACTCGCGTGCTGTGCTTCAAAACAGGTACGAATGTTGTTTGGGTTTACTCAGCTAACAGAGAACGTTCTCAGAGCGTTTAGACGTTACGCTCTGTTCGAAGAATGATAAAAATAGAACGTTAAACGTTAAAAGAAAAAACGTTTTTAAAACATTTAAAAACTGGACGTTATGTAGCCTATTCCAAAACACTGGAAAGACAATAATAATAATAATTGTATGAATTAATTATCCCATCTTGTGTGATTGATAGGCCTATTTGTTGCATCTAAATGTTAAACACAGCAGAATGTCTTTTAAAGGTTATGTTTATGTACCTTATCACATAAACTTGTCCGGGGCAAGTTGTCACACACTCTACTTCATGGACTGAACATTTCTCGGGGTGGGTTATTATCAAAACTCAATATATGCATGGACAGAAATGTTGAAATATTGATTACATTGAAAAAAAAAAAATATATATATATATAATTATTATTATTATTATATATATATACTCCAATAGAGCGCTTTCACTATCATTACCCATGCAGGTAGGAAAAAAGAAAACCAAAATGCATGAAGAAAAAAAAATATCATGTGGCAACTTGCCCCACCCTGGGTTTATGTGAAATCCTGTAATGCAATCTTCTTTATTTACAGTAGCTTTTGTCCTAATGTTTGTCACTGTGGTTTTATTATTTTCACTCATTACTCAACGTAGCATTATTAAAGGCCAGATAACTCCGGAAACTAACACAACTGGAAGAACGTTTGTTTGTAGCACTGAGAGAATCTCGCCAGCACATTCTGAGAACGTTCCATGTCAGGGAAGTCTTACAAATCATGATTTAGGCCTACATTTATATTTAACTCCTTATCTTTCCCTCGCGTTTTGTAACACATCTTTCCCTCGCGGGTCAAAATAACCCGAAGCCCTAAAATTATACTTACTTTTTTTATTTCATTTTGATAACATGTTTTCTATTTTTTAATGCATTTTTTTTTTTTGGAGATTTAAAAAAAAATATATATTTACCATTAAATTACTAGATTTAAGCACATTGCTCACATTCTTCCAACCATTCATTCAAAATAACTCACAATTTCATGCCTAAACCTTTTAATTCAGCTGTAAATATCTTGCATTGGGTGTCTCTGTCGGCCTCTTGTGGGACAAAATTAACATAACATGATCTTTCATGACTCTAGCCACTAGATGGCGTTATAGCTGAATATGCAGCACATGAGCTGTTCCTCTGGGTCAGCTAACTGTTCAGTATGCAGATACACATGTAGACAGACATTATAAAATAATTTTTTCGAAAAGTTTTAGCATTTTAAGTTTGAATTTTGAGCATTTTTAGGTTTTTCTATGTGTACTGAAGCATTCATGAATGACCCGAGGGAAGGATGAGGATCATGTGATGTTGTATTGAAAGGCACAATATGTATTTTTTTTGCTTTAAAAATATAAAAAATCACTATATCTATGTTATATATTTTTTAAAGTTGTGTATTTACATTATCCCGACAGTTCCAATTAACTTCTAAATCCAGAGAAATTAATATTTTAATTCGAAGACACGGACCGTGTCTTTATTTCCGTTATGTCGCAGTCAATGGCGTCATATCCGCGTTGTCCCTGGTTTCCGCTCGTACTGCCATGGTAACCAGAGCTATGAACCAGAGCCCTCTGATAGTAACCAAGACGACAGACGTGTAGTTCGCAATGTCTATCTGCACGCTGTTGTTGTTTTGTTCAAACATTATGGACCATGGCAAGCAGACTTTGGATAAAAAGGAGAACTAAAACGAGAATCAATATCAGCGCGGTGTTTTCGAGATGCCGAGAGCTCCCATAGACAGTATATAAACGAAAGCTCCAGGTCCGAGACTTCGACTGCTCCTACATGTAACTTACTTTATTAAACAGGTGAGCACAGTTACATAAAACTAATCAATGTTATATAGTTCAACAATGATAAAATGTCAGAATATGATCTGTATGTTATTCTAATGTTGATCTAGCTTAACGTTACTGCTAACGTTAGTCTCATACAGACAAACTAACACATAAGTTAACACATAGAACACATTCAAATGCAGTTTAGTGTGCTAGTGTAATGTTAGACCAAGTGTAGTCTCGCGTAGCCAGACCTTCAGACTGACGGCTGAAGGTCTGGAATTCATAGCAGCTTTCTTTGGCCAAGGCCCGCCCATAAGGCCGTTTGACCGACATGTCAAACAACCAATTACAGTTCGTTTCGTTCAGCGTCACGTTTCGGGGCGTGGAAATGTCCCCACAACAACAGACCGGCGTGCAACAAGTCAGTCAGCATAGAAAATCAAAGAAGGAGAAGAAAACAAGCAGTAAGTCATTGATCTGTTCGTGCACGTATAACCTCGCATACTTTTGAGAATCCTACGTTTAGCTGATCTTGATAAATGCTCATTGTCACTCATGTAAACACAACAGTTTTTCTTCCGCAATCACACGTCTGCGCTTTGTTTCCCGGCGGACCGAAAATAAACGTGACACTCGCGCCCCCGGAAATCCGATAAAATTCAACCAATCAGATGACGACTTCGACATTCCTGAAGTGTTTCCAGTTAAGTGTACCATATGCATCAGACGTTTAGCCAACGTTCCGTGGGCGTGACGTCTGAGGCTGAGACTAGACCAAGTGAAACAGCGCTACGTTACCTCACAAGTTTAATTTGTCTAATAAACTGACCTGTGAGTAGTAATTCTGCGTGTAGTTCGGTAGAATGAAATGTCCATATTCCTTTTATATCCGCGGGACTCACGTAGCGTTTGGAGCGGTTTGGAGCTGATAGCTGTCTCTTAGCAATCCCGAACTGCTTCATATCACAGTCATGATAAAAGCATCGATGTATTCAGTCATCCATAAACATTATTAGATCGGTCGGCTTGACGTTGACGACAAGTTCCATAATTCTTAGCAAATGTTGCGTCATCAAACTACGCCTTTGTTATTGTAAATAGGTTAGCGACCCCTAGTGGAGAAAAAATCCCATACTGTACGTTTAATGACAAATGCTCTTCTTGTGTTCATCTACAGCACAAAACAGTGAAGAGATAAATGGTGAACATCTAGTCGACGTGCTTCCCGTGTTCCAGGTCAAGCGTTCTCCTTCTTCAACGCAAGCGCCGGTCAGTGAGTTTGCAGTGGATTGCGCTGGCGGTCAGTGGCGCACACATCTGGACGCTCACCGTCTCACACACACCACATCTGGATCCGCACACAGGAGTCACGTGTCTTCTGAAGCCTCCAGCACGAGCTCAGACTCAGAACGGCTCTCGGACTCTCTCGATCTGAGGATGAAGAACGCCAGTGCTCTGAACTCCAGGGCGTTTTCTGCTCCAGCGGTTCTGTCCCGCCAGATGAGCTTCGGGGGTTATCGCTCCACTCCTGCGGGATCCAAACACCAGCCGTTCCCTCAGAGGAAGAGCCTGAGGAAGTCTGAGACCGCCAGGAGACTCGGCCTTTACGCCTCATTTTAACCAGGATAAACTCTGACTGATACAAACTGACAGGGAACGTTCTCAGAATGTAATGGACGGCAACGATAAAGGTGCAGTGTGTAATATTTAGGAGGATCTGTTGACAGAAATGCAATCTAATATTCATAACTATGTTTTCAGTGGTGTATAAAGACCTTACATAATGAAGCGTTGTGTGTTTATTAGCTTAGAATGAGTCATTTCTCTCTACACACACTGTGGGTCCGCTTACATCCACATGTTTCTACGGTGGCCCTGAACGGACAAACGCGTTTCATCACTATTGTTGTTCTTCGTGTAAAGAAGCTTCAGCTAAAGTCAGCGAATAAAACACTGACACAATGATGAACAAGTCACAATAATATTCACAATAACATCGTTTTACTGAATAATTAAGTAAACCTAATTTCTTGATTTATCTTTGTAAAGAAACTGGCTACTCTCTGCTGTCTCAGACGACGACATCACTTCCTGTCGGCCACCGTAACTTCTGTTGGGTGCAGTTCACAACCTCGCCACTAGATGCTGCTAAACTTACACACTGCACCTTTAATAGAACATTCGTTCAAAGTAATCTGGTCTCCAATAATGCTCATTTCATCATGCATGGAACTGTTCTGAAACGTTTTAGTTTGTTTGACATTTTTAAATGTTCAGAAAACATTCAAAAGTAACATTCGAACGTTCTTAACTTCATTGGAACATTCTTAGAACATGCTTTTGGCAAAACATGTGCAGAAAATATTTCATACTTTTTTATTTGTTATATACCAGTAGTATTTTTACAGAAATTGTCTGACAGCAAAAACAGTGGCTATTTCTCATTGCTTAATTTCATTGACTGAGTAGTTGGTTGATTCTCATGTAGCATGTGAAGAAAGCTCATATGCACTTGGAATATTGTTATATATTGATATGCATTGGTTTATAACACATAAACATGGATATTACAGGAGTCAAGTGATGGATTGATGAGAGGCACCATGATTTGCTTTGCATAGTTTGCACTATCACTAATTGTCTAATCAATGTTTGATATACACTGTAAACAATATTGTAAATAAAACAACAATACTATTTCAGTCTTTCTACTTCAACATGTCATGTTTAATTCATTGTGTCACTTCTTGTTTCTTTGTAATTATTGGTGAAAAGTTTGCAAAGTAAGGTTCAGTGTAAATAATGCAAACACAATCAGTCTGTGTAACCTGACACTGATATTTATGTAATATAAACATTGATCATTTAAAAACATCTCTATTGAATAATATATATTAATTTATAATAATCAAATTGTAATATTAGAACAAAGTATACAATAGTATGCGAACATATATAAAAAAATTATACAAACAGAATCTGTCACACACACACACACACACACACACACACACACACACACACACACACACACAGCCAGAGTACATAACAACTATTCATTTGATAAAAGCTTTATATTAATGACATATATTACATATAAATTGTTTCTCTGTTTTTTTATTGACAATGTTCTCCAAACAGGTGTTGTATATCGAATGGAGTTAACAAATATTTAGCTGGATATATTACAAATTAGTGAAGTAAGTCATGTGAACTCTCAGAAACAAGCATTTCCTCCTTTACGAGTGTTTTAAATAAATAAAAATAATAAATAATATCATAATTTTAAACATAAATCAAAAAATTAAAACTAACAAAAAGAGTTCATCCCCAGTCCAGCAGGAGGTGCTAAAAGCAACAACAACAAAAAAAGAAACCAGGAAGAAAACAACAACATCACGTGTGCGCAGCGCAGCAGAGTGGGTGAGACGTCCTCAACATCTCGACAACCGATATATTTAATCACACTGACAACATATACACACACATAAGAATAACATCTATATAAATCGTCTAAATGTGTGTACTCGCTGGTGTTATTTTATGCGTATATAGTGTATGACTTAATGGTATATTCTGGATTTCTAGGGGATTTCCATCCATTCAAGAGCTACTGGTTTCAGTTTCAGTTCCAGACGCGTTTGATTCCGATCCTCTTCATCTCTGCTGGTTTGCAGCGATGGATGAGCAGCACATCTAGGCCCGGCTGATCACTCTCCTCCGGCAGGACAACAGGACTCGAGCCCTTCACGACGGACACCGGAGACCCGCAGCTCCGCAACTTACAGGTGAGCGAGCGAGTGTGAGGGAGAGACCTGCTGCTCGATCACCTGTTTCTCTTATAATTGCTTTCATCTCTTCTGCTCAGGAACTGGCTGTGAAATACGCTCCTGTCACTGGCTTCACTGTGTGTGTGTGAGTGAGTGAGTGAGTGTGTGAAACACCTGTTCGATCACCTGTTTCTCCTGCTAACTGCTTCTCTCATCTCTCATCAGGAACTGGCTGTGAAATACGCTTCTGTCACTGGCTTCACTGTGGAGGAAGTGATGTCATCGCTGGAGGTCCTCAGGTCAGACACCAGCAGGAAGGATGAAGGGAATAAAGAGTTTAAAGAGACTTCAGTGACTTCGCTTAAGCTTCAACTGCCCAGAGAAGAAGGAGAGGTGCGGGATGCATTCAGATTCACTCTTACTCAACTGTTTACTGACTTAACTCTGTGTTTGTTGTTTCCTTCAAGAAAAAGAATAGTAAAGTTAATTTTAAAACCAAACTGGACATCACCACACAAGAGCTGAAGAACCGGTGAGTTGTTACATGTTGTTGTTGTTGAGTTGTGACATGTTACAATACAGACATATTACAGAAGAGGGAAAGAACAGAATAAATGATGCAAACTGCATTAGGGGCCGATCACACCTAACGCGTTTTTCAGGTTGGAAAACATGAGGTGCACAGCACTTTACCATCACACAGAACGAGCAGTGCGCTGTGTTTTTTATGTTACTAGGCAACCACTGAAACAGCTGTCCTGTCAGTCAAGTAAACGTCAAATCAGCCTTTTATTATCTTTATTTACTTTCTGTTAACATTATGGTCGTTATGGTTCGTGAAGTCGTTAAGCTCCTGGTAACCTGCGAGAGCACCACAAGTTTATCCTCCATCCTCGCACTCTCCTGGCGTTCAAGCAACTGTAGCTTTCATCACTAAAACAGAAGGCCCGCCTCTCACTTAATTCGATTGGACAGTGGAAAAAAAACGCGATGACGTCGGGCGCTTTTTCCACTCGGAGTTGCTTTTTTTCAATTTCAAAAATGTCTCGGGTTACTTTCGTAACCTCGGTTCCCTGAAAGGCAAGGAACGAGACATTACGGATGTCGTATATGGGAACTCCTCTCCTCCTTCACTTCCGCTGAAATCTTATAGGCTAACGCCAGCAGAGCTGGCCAATTGACGCAAAATATGCAAATACTGAAACACTGTTGCAGTAATAATGCAAGTGCAGCGTCAATTCCCTTCAGAATTGAACAAACACTAAATCAATAGCGACACAGCGGCGAGCGTAATGTCTCGTTCCTTGCCTTTCAGGGAAACGAGGTTACGAAAGTAACCGGAGACGTTCCCTATCAAGACTACGGAACTTTGACATTACGGATGTCGTATATGGGAACTTGTATAGAATTCCGCCGTGTCAGCATAACAACCACTGACAAAAGAACCCAATACCAAGACCGCCTCCCCCAGCATGCGAGCATCTGATAGGCCGAGATTGGCCAATAGCGAACCTCTAGCCTCTAATAGGTCAAAGAGACCAATCACAAACTCACAAAACACTGCCAGAATTAGCATGTCCTGGACAGTATAACCGGGGGAAGTTAGCACTGTCGAGCAACAGGGCAACAACAACAGAAGAGAAGGCCAACGCATAGCGGTGACAACAGTAAAAAACATACACAATAGCACATAGAACAACTCATGAGCGAAGCGCAGAGCAGCTCCCTTAATGCTATGCAATGCAATCAACTCACCGAAAGCACCCGAGACGCTACAGAGGGTATATCCAACTTGTAAAACCTGGCAAACGTGTTCTGAGAAGACCAGCCAGCCGCAAGACATAAATCCTGAATAGACATACCCTTAGTCCAGGCCCACGATGAGGAAATTGCCCTAGTCGAATGGGCCTTGACGTTAAAGGAGCACTCCTGCCCCAGGCAATCATAAGCCAAAACAATAGCGTCCACGATCCAGTGAGCAAGCCTCTGTTTAGAGACCCCCCATCCCTTGTTGCACCCACCAAAGCGCACAAACAGCTGGTCCGATTGTCGAAAAGCGGCCGAGCGAAAAATATATTCCCGGAGCGCTCTGACTGGGCAAACAGCACTCTGAGCATCCGAACCCTGAGAGGTTGATGGCTCAGTGGACAGGGCAGGCAGAGAAACAATCTGCGCTCTAAACGGGGTATTGAGCGACTTAGGGACATAACCCGGCCTCGGTCTGAGAGTCATATTACAGTTTCCCTGTCCAAAGCGAATACAATCTTCACTTACAGAGAAAGCCTGTAAATCCCCAACCCGCTTCGCCGAAGCGAGAGCGAGAAGCAAAGCCGTTTTTATCGAAAGCTCCTTAATGGCAATCGAAGCCAAGGGCTCGAAAGGTGGTCATGACAGAGCCTCCAAGACCAAAGCTAAATCCCAGCCCGGCACTGAAGGCGGCCGAGCAGGGCATAATCTCCCCTAAGGAACCGGGTCACCGACGCATGTCTACCGATAGACTGCCCGTCAACAGAGGGATGAAACGCTGCGATAGCTGCCACATATACCTTCAGAGTGGATGGCAGGCTCCCCTCGTCCATCCTGTACTGAAGGAAGCGCAGAATATCCGACACAGACAACTCCCTGGGTCGATGCCGACATCCTGACACCATTTTGAGAAAACTCCCGACTTCAGGGCATACAGACGCCTGGTGGACGGGGCTCGCCCTTCCGCGATGGTACTCAAGGCTCGCGAGTGTAGCGCATCCAGCCCGCTCAGCGACCCTGCAATGGCCACACGTGGAGGCTCCACAGCCCGGGGCTGGAAATGCCAGATCGATCCACTCGCCTGAGACAGTAGGTCCTTCCTGAGCGGAATCTCCCATGGCCGTCCTGCAAGTAACTCCACCAAATCCGCAAACCATGGCTGGTTCGGCCAGTTCGGGGCTACCAGAGTCACCGCCGCTTTCTCTTCCCTGATTTTGCACAACACCATGGGCAAAATTTTTACTGGAGGAAAAGCATAGAGGCAAACCTTTGGCCATCGCACGGTCAGCGAGTCCTCCTCCCGGGGGGAATGAGACAGTGAGAAAAACATCCGACAATGCGTGTTCTCGCTTGTTGCAAAGAGGTCGACCTCCACTCTGCCGAAACGCTTCCATATCAGCTGAACCGTCCCGGGGTGAAGCCTCCATTCCCCTTGAGGAATCCCGCTCCTCGAGAGCATGTCCGCCCCGCGGTTCAGAATACCGGGATGTGAGCGTCGGGAAAACTCACCAGGGGTCGAACCTCGACTCTGCGATTGGGGGGGCCCACCAGCGGCTCGGTGGCGGCAGTGGGCCCGATCCCAGCTGCTGTGCGAGCTTCAGCTTTCCTGGCCCTGAGAGCTCGCAGGGACATGTCTGCGCAGTGTTCGAAAGACCCGCTATCCTTGAGGGCTGACTCGGCGTGGGCCAGCCCCATGCACTCGACGCAAAACAGGTGCGTCTGGGGGCACTATGGGGCCCGAGCATAAGTTGCAAGTGGTCGCCATCGGATGCAGAAGACAGTAGAGGTATCTCCGGCGCACCTTCGACGACGGCGAATATCCTTTTGTAAGTTGGAGTATCAGCTTTCTAGCACACGATTTGAGCGTGAAGAGAGAGATTCTGAAGGGAATTGACGCTGCACTTGCATTATTACTGCAACGGTGTTTCAGTATTTGCATATTTTGCGTCAATTGGCCAGCTCTGCTGGCGTTAGCCTATAAGATTTCAGCGGAAGTGAAGGAGGAGAGGAGTTCCCATATACGACATCCGTAATGTCGAAGTTCTGTAGCCTTGATAGGGAACGCGAGGCTCAGCGGGCGGTAAAACCCGAGGCGCAGCAGGCGCATAAACAGTGCGCCGAACGCTCGCTGCCATAGGAAACCACTTGAAAAAAGGCACCTCTCACTGCAAAAAAAACGCGTCAGGTGTGATCGGCCCCTTAAAGGACAAGTTCGGTATTTTACACATAAAGCCCTGTGTACAGATCGTTTCTGATGAAATATAACGGAAGATTAAAATTTGGACACATGCTGCTGTCCCGAGAATTTTAGGTTTCTTTCGCCCCCCCCCCCCCCCCCCAACAGGTTTTATCATAGTTTTTGTCCAACTCCATTGACTTGTATTGGATGTGCTGTGAGGTACGGTATTATTACGCCGCCGGAAACTCAAATGGGGTTGTTTTCTTCTTCTTCTTGTTTTTTTTTTTTTTGGCGGATCGCAAACAAATATGCAAGATAGGCTAGATAAGACAAATATGAAACAAAGGTGCATTATCGCCACCAACTGGGCTGGAGTGTCTATTATTCAAGCTCTCAGCGGAAGAATGTACGGGTGTGAGGCGTTAGGAAAAATAGGTCCACAGTTTTACAACGAATGGTAAACACCTGTTGGAAAGCATCTTTTGCATCGATTTTTGTGTGAGCTAGTGGTGTAGTCTAGTTTTTTGTAGTGAGTATACTGTAATATCCCCCCCCCCCCCCCCCCCGCCGCCTCATACTCACCCATCCCAGACCGTCACCCCATAAGCACCACCACACTCACTAAGGCATACAGTATGCATCGACATGTAATTGAGAGCATTATGAAATATTAGGTGTTATCAACATGTCAATTTATTATAAGCAACACAAGACTTTAACAGCCAATGACATTTACAGCTGGGGAGACTTGACTGATTTTCTACTGTTTAGTGTTAATCACCATCTAACTCAGCTAGTTAAGAGCTACATTTAGCCAAGATGTTATATGAATATGGTCCCTGAAGCACAGGTTTTATCAGCTGACAATTTTCCAAAAAAAAAAAAAAAAAAAAGAAACATTATAGGCACAAATACAAATTTACTTTTAGAAATGGTGTTTAAAAAAATAAATAAAAAAAATGGTGTTATTGTTTTGGCAAGTTTACTTTTTAAATTAAAACATGTATGAAAACTTGTGTGATATTCCCTTAAAATAACGTTTTAATAGATTTTATTATTATTATTTTTATTATTATTATATGGTGGTCGAGAAGGGTCACAACACAAACAAACGCCACAACAACTACATATGCAGAAAACACCTCCAAATTCAGAAAACACATGCAAACGCCACAACAACTACATATTCAGAAAACAACTTTGTCGATTTCACATCACGTACACTGCAAATATTCACAGCACGAGCAAATAGGGAAACGAACTGCAAACTGCAAAGACACAACGGAAATGTTTCCAGGGGGGCCATAATCAGTGACGGCTACAAGAGGTAAGTGTTTCCCCGTCTACGGCCTTATTAGACATTCTCTGGTGTTTCTCTTTTATTATGACAGACTTGTCGATGTGCTCTGATACCGAAGTGGTTTGCAGCACAAAACGGACAGGGCTGGGTTTCCCGAAACCTTCTTAACGCTACGTCGTTCTTAAGTTACACCTTAGCTGTACCTTATCGATAATACGTGTTTCCCGAAACGTTCTTAGTTAAGTATACCTTCTGTAAGTCATACTTTCGGAAGGTTGGTCTGGACCACTCTTAGCTTTACCTTATCACTGTTGCAGGTCTATATGAATATAATTCTGAAGTTTTAATACACCCAGACAGTGTTCAGTTAGGCTAATTCAAGTGTTTTCATGCAAAGAATAAAATTGTCATTACACTGATTGTTAATAGAATTTTAATTATATTATTATATATAATATTTTTTTTTATACATTTATTTTAATTAAAGAGCGCTTTTAAATGCCAGTGAAAGCATAGGCTACTGTCAGTTAAGTCCTATTCGGAAGCTGTTATTGTTTCTCATGGGCTCGTAGTGGGTTATTTTAGTGCCGTCCAATCCATAATATCAGTGTTTTTCTCATCCAACCCACGTAAAAATCCCAGGGCAAATTAGTACCTACTGTGTTTTGACAAACAGGTCGTACGTTAATTTTGACTCCATATAATTGCCGTCTGAATCCACATCTCCGAGTTTACAAGAAGAGATTCAAAATCCACTGTTTAAATCCTTTTTGATCACTGCCGAGCACCGTACATGACGTACACTTTTATTACTGAAATGCTTTAAAGTATTTACAAGAACAATATTTCATCACAGCTCCATCTCAGTGAACAAAAATAGTAAAGAGAAGAAAGTACATAAATAATTTAAATGGTTATTATGGCAGCAATATATGATACAATTTTAAAATATGTCGGCAAGGCTATTATAGGCTATTATAGTTTGGGTTTTTTATAATATCCCATGAGTCCTAATAAATGTAATTTAAACTATTTCTGAAGTGCTTATTTTATAAAGAACACCGCTTTCTCACATAAACAGCCCCTGCACGAGCGAATAATTGATTCTCGAGCCATCGATATCAGCCAGTTCAGCACCATCGCCACGGACAGCACCGGTTAACGTCGCAAGTAAAGCCCCGTTCACACTATAAGCGACTTTATCGCTGCATGTCGCCAGTGGCTGGCGATGAGGTCGTTAGTGGGCGTTCTCACTTCTGGTTGCCTAGGTAATGTTTGTGAGTGACATTCACGGATGTTACGTGTTGTAGACAACAAATCTGTTTTCTTGCCGCTACAAGCTAACATTTTGGAAGGAAAAGTCTAAATATAAATGGGATCAGTACATAAAATGCATAATATTAAAGATGAATGAGAAACAGCGAGTGCCCTGTGCTATCGCGGCTATTTAACTGCAGAAAATGGGCAAATACTGGTCTTTCTGAGTTCACGAAACCATTCGGCCTCAGAGTCAGCACGACGAGCACTACTGTATGTACACAGAGACATATCATAAATTATTGGACAGTTTCTGACTGCTAAAATAAACTTCTCATTCATCTTGCCTCGGTCAGACGCTGCACTGAAGAGTGACGGATCACGTGTGCTCCACTGACTTCACTGCTATTGGTTGTCGCTCGTGAAAGTCGCTCTTCATTTGCATGAAGTTAAACATTTCCCAACTTTGTCGCGTCGCGTGTAGTGTGAACGCAGCTTAGAAGGTATATCTTAAGCAGCTTCCTAAGGCATAGTTCGGGGAACACGCCTAGAAATGGTATACCTTCAGTTAAGTTATACCTTAAGAGTCTTCGTAGCGCGCTAAGAGACAACTTTATCGGGAGCTCAGCCCAGAAAATTTCAATCTGAAAAATAAATAAATAGTTCAGATATCAGGACAACAATGTAAAAACGCCGGTAATGCATCTATTTAGTGACCAGAAGCGAGCTAGCCAGCTAGTTTCCAGCTAACAACGTTGGCAGAACATTTAACAATTATGTTATATTAAACCACTTCGGTATCAGAGCACATCGACAAGTCTGTCATAATAAAAGAGAAACACTTACCTCTTGTAGCCGTCACTGATTATGGCAAGGAGCTGTTTTGTCTCTCAGTATATTTTCCTGCTTTTTTGTCCTTGGCCAATCACATGCCTGAGGATTGTTCCAGTGCACATATGCAGCCATTCTGGAGGTGGGGGGAAAGCAAAATAAACCTAAAATTCTCGGGACAGCAGCATATGTGTCCAAATTTTAATCTTAACCGTTCTATTTCATCAGAAACGATCTGTAAACAGGGCTTTAAGTGTAAAATACCGAACTTGTCCTTTAAATATGAAACAAGTCAATTGTGATGTAAAGCTGATGTAAAGTTTTGTTTTTGTGTTGATTCAGATCAGTAACTATAAAGTTCATAAATTATGAAACAAGATCAGTTCAGTTCAATTCTATTAGCAGTTCTACAGAGTACAATGGTGTCATTATTCAGTTCAGTTCATAACAGTGTTGCAAAATTAATAATTTCTGAAGTGTAAATGTTGATTTCTTGGTGAATCATTTCTGAAGTGATTCACTCATTTGAACAGTTCTGTCTCATCCTCTGTGTCCTGTGTTTGATTATAAACCTCTTCTGCTTTAAGGATAAGCAAGGAATTTAAATTCAAACACTTCAATCTGATTTTTTCTGGAAAGAAGCTTTCTCCAGGTAAACGACTGACGCTGAGTTGAACATTTATTCATCCATTGATCAGCGCATGTTGTAAGACGGGCCGTGTGTGTTTAAGGGATGCGGCTGGATGAACAGAAGGTGAAGAACAACAGTACGATCATGGTGGTGAAAGTGACGTCGGACGAGGTGAAGAGTGAAATGCTGAAGGAAGAGAAGAAGAAGCGCAGTCAGGATGAAGGAGTGCAGAGGACACAGAAGGGCTTCCAGATCCTGTCAGAGAGAGGTGAACATCACAAAATGTGTTATATTCCAGATAATCTGGGCCTGGATTGGTCAGTCCAGTTCCAAAATACACAAAATAATATAAGCTGTGACGTGAAACATAATAACTAATACCTTAATAATAATGCTTAAATTGCTAAGCTTACAAAGAAACTAACATATGTGTGAGTGTGTGTAGTTTTTTTGTCAATTATATATGTTACATACATGTATATACATATATAAAATTTCTACATCTTTAAATAAATATAAAAAAAGTAAAGTTATCATAATTATCATTTTTTGCATAATAGACATAAAAAATACATAAAAGAAATATGCTGATAAAAATGGTCAATTATACATATTACATGTATGTTATATGCATATAAAATAAATATATAATAAATAAATAAATAAATAAACCTGCTGTTGTATGTTATGAATGTTGTTGGCCTCTTTTGTCAGTTACTTAGTATAAAATTGTCTGCAAAATGCATAAATTTGTGTGTATGTGTATATATATATAGTAGTGCTGTCAAATCGATGAATCACATCTAACATAAAAGTTTGTAATATGTTTGTGCATATATATATAGTAAATTATGTACTTTAAAGTTTTTGGTCAATAAAAAATCATTTTAATAATAATAATAAATAATGTGCACTTCTGTGTCCCTCAGATGGGAGTGAGGATCCAGCCACTACCTCGTTTTTAGAGATCGCAGATCAGAAAGGAAATCCACTCCAGATCCCCGACGAGGAGAGGAAGGTGATTCCTGTCGTCCTCATGTTACTGTATCAGTCCAAAACTATTCTAATAAATGTGTCATCCAGCCTTCTGAAACTCACAGATGAAATATGAGTGTATAATCCTTCAGAAGATTGGTTTTAAAGTGATCAGTGATAGTCTGACACTGTTTTCCTCTCATGATCATTGCTCCAGCACATCATCACGAGTGTGTGTTCAGACAGACGGCAGTGCTTGCATTAATATCCCATCTCTTCCGATCTCAGGCTCTGATCCTGGCGATGGGTTTCCATGAGAAAGGCCGATCTCTGCTGAAGAAGAGAGATCACAGCGCTGCTCTGTGTCATCTACTCCTCGCTGACGAACAGTTCAAGTACGGCTTCATCACACTGTACATTAATCATGACATCAATAATACATCAAGACCATTCACTGCAGTCACTTAATGTGCACACAAAATATAATCATTGCAGTGTATAAATTACTATTTATATGCATAAAGGCAAAGACCAGTAATAATACAATCAATAATGCTTAAAAAAGATCAATTCATGTTTAGAATGCAGATATTACAATGACATCAGCGCCGTTAGATTAGATGTTCAAGCTGTAATTTAGTAAAAAGCAGGGTTATTATTGTTTTATTCTTAGTGTTGCAGCCAGTCGCTGACGCGCTCAAAGATAACCTCAAGTCCGTTTCATTCCATTGAAGTTTTTTATTGCATCTCATGTGAGTAATTATGCCTGAATTTCCAGTGGTTTTATTGTCCTACCGTACAGCAGGGAGGGTGATGGAGCTTTCAGTAAATAATCCAAAGCTTGTTACGGGATAAATGAGCGGTCAAAGAAAATATACGGCTGCACCTCGCTAGCCACGACAAATCACTTTCAAAACTTAGCTCCATGTTAGATTGAACCCATGAAAACAGGTGCTGCAGTCACCTGATTGCTGGTGGGCGGGTTCAGTAACGCACGCCTCCATGTTGCACTCGTAGAAAAGCAAAACCAAAGCAATATTAAAGCAAAAAAAAAAATCTGAATATAAACAAATATAACATAACCACACCAAACTATTGTTAACAAACACATTATCATAATTCGACTCAAACCATAATAAAGAAAGCAAGTCTGGCTCCAACATACCGGCCCCCAATTGTTCTGTGAAAAAACAGTACAATTACAAACATACTATAGAAGACAGATAATATTTACAGAAATGTACATCCAGCTTACCAACACACTCCCTTTTTTTTTTTTTTTTTTTTTTTTAATAGACGCAACGCATCAGTTCATAAAAAAATCAGTTCATCAAAAAATCAGTGTAAACGTCAAGTGAAAGAGCAAGAGAAAAGAGAGGGACAGAGAGATAGAAAAAGAGATAGAAAGAAGGCTCGTCAATCTCAGTCAGTGGCTTCCAGAAGTAAGGCAAGTTTTGAGATCGGCCTTATCAAGGTGCTGGTCTTGGTTTGCACCTCTACTTGTCTCACAAACCCCCTTCTATCTGGTAAAGTTCGGGTTACGCGGCCCATGAGCCACGAGTTCCTTGGAGCAGAGTCATCCACTATCAATATAATGTCTCCAACAGCAAGATTTCTCTGTTTTGTTGTCCACTTCTGTCTCTCTTGTAACTCTGGCAGATATTCTTTTGTCCACCTCTTCCAGAAAAGATTTGCCATGTACTGCACTTGGCGCCATCTCCTCCTGCCATTGCAGTCATTTGAGCTGAATACACCAGGTGGTAGGGAAGGCTTTCCTCTGAGAAGTAAGAGGTGGTTTGGTGTGAGAGGCTCCAAGTCTAGAGGGTCGTCAGAAGCTTTGCAAATGGGTCTGTCATTGATTATGGCTTCAACTTCACATAGTAAAGTAGCCAATCCTTCCTCATCCAGAGCCTGTTCTTGCAACAGGGCTCTAAGAACACGTCTGACAGTTCTTATTAGTCTTTCCCAAATTCCACCATGATGGGATCCAGTGGGTGGGTTAAAAGTCCAGGATATGCCCCTTTTGAGCAATGCGGCATGGATCTTTGAATTGTCCAGATCTTGAATGGACTCTCGTAAGTCTCGTTCTGCTCTTACGAGGTTCGTCCCATTGTCTGATCTGATGGTCTTGACCATACCTCGTCTGGCAATAAATCGCCGTATAGCATTAATGCACGAGTCAGCGTTCAATGTATGGGCGACTTCCAAATGTACAGCTCTGATGTTTAAGCATGTAAAGATCACACCATACCGTTTCAATGTAGTCCGTCCTCTTTTGATTTCAAAAGGTCCAAAGTAGTCGATGCCTACATTGGTAAATGGTGGTTCGTCCGGTGATAGTCTTTCTTGAGGCAAGTCCGACATGTACTGTTTAACTCTGACACAGCTTTCTCTTCTGCAGTGGACGCATTTGCTGATCACATTCCTAACTGCAGAGTTGGCCTTTGGTATCCAATACTTCTGTCTTAAACGTGAAAGTGTAAGGTTTCGACCACTGTGTCCGACAGTTTCATGAACATGCCTAATAATGAGTGTCGTCACATGATGGTGTCTTGGCAGAATGGCTGGATGCTTGGCTTCAGATGGCATTGCGGACCTTACCAACCTTCCACCGACTCTTATTACACCGTCTTGAAGAGTAGGGGTAAGCTTTTGTATGTGACTGTTCTTTTTCACAGTCATTCCTTTTGTCAGACATTCCAGTTCATGTTTGTACTCCATAGATTGACAGAATTGCACTATAGCTTTTTCAGCATCCTGCAATGTTTCCACACACAGTAAACCTTTACTGCATCCTTTCACTTCAAGTGGCTCTTTACTTTCCTTTTTCTTTTTGCAAATCCTTTTCAGTTCTTCCTTTATCATCAACATCCAAGCAACAGCTTTGCGTAGACGATGCCAGTCTGAGTAGTGAGTGATGAATTTTGTGATTGTTTTTGCAGATTCGTCCAAGGTGGAAATACTGATAGTGAACACTTTCACTTCTGGATCGTGTTGTGTCAATATGATCTCTGGGAACTGTGGCCACTCTGCCTCCGGTTGCTGCAAGAATGCAGGGCCTTGTATCCACTTAGATTGTAAGAATTGTGTTGCAGACAAACCTCTTGATGCACTATCAGCAGGGTTTATAGTGCCTTTGACATACCTCCACTGTGTTACTTCCGATGCTGCGCGGATGATGGCAACTCTGTTGGCAACGAAAGTACGAAATCTAGATGTTTCATTTCGTATGTATTTGAGTACAGAGGTACTGTCTGTCCAGAAAACAGAAGGCTCCAGAGGGAGTTCAAGCTCTTCTTGCAGCACTTTGTCCATTCGTATTGCCATTGCAGCGGCTGTGAGCTCAAGCCTTGGGATGGTAATGGGTTTCAATGGCACCACTCTGGCCTTGCCCATGATAAAGGCACAACAAATCTCATGCTCATGATTTACAAGCCGTTGGTAAGATACAGTGCCAAAACCACTCTCACTCGCGTCTGCGAAATGATGAAGCTGTCCAGATATGAGGCCTCCAAACTGCTCAGGTGTGAAGCATCTCCTAACTTGGACATTCTCTAATAGAGACAGGTTGGATACCCATGTCATCCATCTTTTTTCCAGATGTTCAGGTATTTGGTCGTCCCATCCTAGCTTCAAGCCACACAGTTCTTGCAGTACCTGTTTTGCAACGAGGATGACAGGTGCCAACATACCTAGAGGATCATATATAGAGCTTATCATAGACAACAAGCCCCTTCTTGTCAATGGAACGTCTTTGAGTTGGATTTTGAAGACAAACGAGTCAGACTGCACACACCATTGAACTCCAAGAGCTCTTTCAATAGGCAATGCATCCTTGTCCAAGTCTAAGTCTTTCAACTCCTGGGTTAAGCTTTGCTCTGGAAGGGATGCAAGCAATGTTCGGCTATTACTAACCCATTTGTTCAGCGTGAAACCACCTGAGGCACACAGTTGGGTGAGCTGTCCTGCAAATTGTACTGCCTCTTGCTCGGTATTCACAGACTTTAACCCTCTGGGGTCTGAGGTGTTTTTGGGGTCCTTGAGATGTTCTGACATGCCCTGACATTTGTGCTTTTTTCAGTTGCTTATAAACATATTAATGGCAAAAAAAATTACACAATATTTAGCACAAACAGGGCTACCATAATATGTGAGCAACAAGAATGTACATGTCTGCATTTTTGAGAGAATAATGTTTATGCGTGGTTATTGAAAAAACTAAAAACTAAAGTTTCTGAAATAAGGCTATAAAACACATTCTAAATATGTGCCAATAAGACTTTTGTCTAATGGATGTCATCACCTAGTGTTTTTTCTTCAAAATGATGTGAAAATCACCCTGCCTTATCATTCACATAACACAATACATTGATTTGAATTTTGCAAAGCACTTTCTGTTTGGAAAGGCAATATGCGGAGTGGGCGTCAACGATCATGCATATTTAGTGGTTCACACCTGAAGAGACAATGGGGCCTGCATACTTAATTAGCCATTCATTCAGGTGAGTCACTGAGCCACAAGAATGCAAGAGCAACAGTTGGAAGCATCTCAATTCTTTTTTATTTTTCCACATATTGTGCTTGCAAATTGGCCTATAATATCCAAGGAAAACATGTCTAGTAATTGTGCAGTTAATTCTCATACTGTATTTTCAGTTTTGGAATATTTATCCTCTCCCCAAATTTGTCACTAATAAAACACAATAAAAATTATTTAAAGAAATAATTGTATAGGCTTATATTTACCTTTTAATAGTTTGTTTACATACCTTGTAAATATATTTTTTTATTAAAAAGGTTACAATTACAACAACAATTCAAGTGTAATCTTTCTTTGTAAAAACTAAAGTATACATTTTATCATACATATTTCAAAGTTAAGGATTTGATTGATTATTTGA
The DNA here is from genome assembly GCF_963993115.1 of Abramis brama. Classification (NCBI taxonomy): domain Eukaryota; kingdom Metazoa; phylum Chordata; class Actinopteri; order Cypriniformes; family Leuciscidae; genus Abramis; species Abramis brama. Next base: position 28,327,702 of record NC_139986.1, on the reverse strand, counting down.
TAACTTTATTTTTGACAAAACATACTATATTTAACATGAGCAAATATTGGCAAACAAAAGCTTATTTGAGGTGGCAGATATTTTACAGTAAAAATGTATAATCTATCCAAAACTAATCAACGAAATGTTGTCTTTCATATGTCTGTAACATAGGTCTTTCATTTTTATTATAAGAAATATAAATGTTAATTTGCAGTTTAATGCGTTGCTTATACAAATACAATTTATTTACAAAAACATATTTCAGTCGATTTTTACTCAGTATAGCAATACAGTTTGCTAAAACCGAAACATTCATTCACAAACAGAAACGCCTGACTGTAACGTTGTTTTTATGAAATATTAGGGCATATAAATGTTAATTTTCAGTTTAATACGTTGCTTATACAAATAGCCTACATTTTATTTCAACATATTTCTGTCGATTTTTACTCAACTCAGTATAGCAATACAGTTTGCTAAAACATCATCATTCATTCACACAGAGACGAGCTGTGCTTTTTGCGAGCTGTGATAAACAGCGCGCATCTCTGCGGCTGCCGTTCATTCATTCACAGAAACGCGATTAACTTGAGAAGGAAAAAAAACTTACTACATATTCGGATCCTCTCTCCTGCAATACCCGCACTCTGAGGTAGATTTTCCATTATTATTATTCCTCACAGCGCTGCCAGATGGTGTAAACAACATATGATTAAACTTGTGTTTTCTAGAGCTGATATGGGGGCGTTCACAGGTTTGCTTGGATTGCCTCAGTAATTTGCGTTTGAATAGCGCGCGCTCTCCGTGGGCGGAGTCACATTACATTTGAATTAGCTCTAATGAGCTCGACTGGAATCGCTCTCTTTTAATACAGATTTCACAAGATGAGAATATTTGTTTTTTATATAAATTACCTCATTTAAAAGAAGATAATTCAAGCTTCATGCCTGTGTGTCTGTATGCCTGTTTGACTGAGTATTCGCTGAGTTACAGTTCATTTTCGGACGCGTTTCAGAATGGTCTTCACTGACAGAGAGAAGGCAGAACTCGCATCACGTTTATTTTTCTTTATTTGGCAAAAAGCACAACACTTTGTTTTAATTGTGAGTATACACAAAAATAATACACATTTAACAGAATCGATTGATGCATGAAACTTGCTTGTAATATCAAAGTCCACAGAGCAAAATTAATTTCTTTTGAACTGAACTGAAAAAAAGCGAGCCTATCGCGCCGGCGCGATTGTCGACCCCAGGGGGTTAAGCAGTCGTCCACGTAAAAATTCCTGAGCACAGTGTGTGTAACATCTGGGTCAAATTTGCCAATATTGTCTCTGGCACATTGCTGCAATGCAAAAGTCGCACAGCTTGGAGAAGATGTAGCCCCAAAGTTGTGCACGACCATTTTGTATTCTTCAAGAGCCATGTCCAAGTCCCCATCAGGCCACCACAAGAATCTCAAGAGATCCGAGTCTTCCTCGGATACATGCACCTGATGAAACATGGCTTCAACATCGGTAATGAAGGCAACAGGATTTTGGCGAAATCTAGTGAGGACCCCAATGAGATTGTTGGTGAGATCCGGGCCTTGTAGAAGTCGCGAGTTTAGAGACACACCTTGGTAGGTAGCTCCACAATCAAATACTACCCTCAGTTTGAGTGTTTTAGGGTGGTACACCCCGTGGTGAGGAATATACCACTTTCGTCCTTCATTTGTCCTCTTTTGCTCCTCCTCTGATGGTATTCGGACTGCAAAGCCTTTTCTCAGAGTTTCAGCCATTAATGTTTTGTAGTTCTCATAGAATTTGTTGTTTCTTAACATCTTCCTCTTTAGACTTATAGCTCTTTGCTCAGCAAGGCAGCGCTTATTGGGAAATGCCACATCTGCATCCTTCAAGGGCAGTCCAATGCTGTAATGTCCTTCATGCAGTTTCACAGAGTTAGAGACCAACTGCATGAACATTTTATCCTCTTGAGACATCTACAAATGCTCCACCTGCTGGCGCTCTGGGAAATCTACTTTCATTTGTTGCTGCAGCAATTCCTCAATTTTCACTACAGAAATTCTGTTTGCTGTAACATCCTTCCATGTGCTTTTCATGAGTGGTCCATTAACTGTCCATCCCAGAGTTGTTTTTATTGCATAGGGACCATTTCCCTGGCTGTTAATTATCCGCCATGGTTCCAATGCCTTAGGAACATTGTTTCCGATGAGTAGACCAATTTCTGCATTTATCTGTGGAATGTTCACATCGTGGAGATATTCCCATTGAGCGATATCTTCCTGATTGTGGATGTTTTCAGCCTTTACAGGAATGTCAGGGTGCGAATATATCTCTGGCAAGTCAAAGAAGTCATCATTGTCCAGTCCACTGATTTCCATGTCTGCCACCACAGATGTATCAACCACTTTTTCCTTGTTCATTGTTCTTAACAAGATTCTTGTCCTTTTTCCAGTTGTCTGCAGTTGCCTCAGAAGGGATTCTGTGCAGAAGCTTGCAGAGTTCCCAGGGTCCATAAAGGCATGTGTGCAAATTACTTTGTCACTTTTCTTTAGTTTGACTTTAACCGGCACTATGGCAAGCTTGCATGCCGTGTCTCCGGCCCCAGTTTCTCTCCACATGTCTGCTTGACTTGTGTAGGTCTGAACATTGGCTATAGCCCCGTCATTCTTCTGCACACTGGTCTTGTTGATGTGCAAGATAGTAGGATGCTTAAGAGAGCATACATGACAGGTAAGCCTACTTTGGCAATGTTTGCTCATGTGACCTACATCAAAACATCCAAAACATACTCCTTTTTTCCGAAGGAATTCCAATTTCTGTTCATGATTTTTGCTTTTCAGCTGTTTGCAAGAGCTTAGATGATGATCTGCACGGCAAAACAAACACTCTTTCACCATTTTCTTGTGTTACAGGACTGCTGCTACTCACCGGCTCCGCACTGGTTGCAAACCCAGTAAATCAATGTCTGGGCCTTCTTTCTCTGAGCATTGTTGTCTGTGCAGGTTCAGGTTTTCTCGCTTGTGTGGCATTCAGACTTCCAAACAACGGATGTGACAAGATCCTAGATTGTTGGGTTATGAAGTCTGTCAAGTCTGAAAACGTTGCTCTACGGCCATTACGTTCCTGTAATTCATAAGCTTTTACTCGCCATCGTTCTTGGATTTTGTATGGCAGTTTACTGAGAATGGCCTTCAAATTAGTTGGATGATCCAATTCTTCCAAGTACTGAACAGAAGACATAGCACTCAGACAACCATTGAGAAACACAGAATAAGTTTGTAATGCATCTGCATCCTCAGATCTGATCAATGGCCATTTGAGCACTTTATTCAAATATGAAGTGGCAATATTGTGTTCATCACCAAAGTGTCTTTTGAGAAGTTCCTTGGCTTTGGCATAACCTCGTTCCGGATCCATGAATTGGCAACTGCGCACAAGTTCTCTGGGTTGGCCAGCTGTAAATTGCTCCAGAAAATACAGCCTATCCGGATTGTTTTTAGTTTTCTTTTCAATTCCATAATCAAAAGCTCTTATGAAGAATTGGTAGTCCAAAGGATCACCTTTGAAAACGGGAATTACAACTGATGGTAAGGAGTGTTGACCTTGTTGTGTAATGAAAGTTTCTGTAATTTTGTTTTGTTTTTCCATTAGAGTCATGACATCGTCAAATTCATTCCTTTTGGTTGTGTTTTGCAACACTGGAGGTTGTTGGTATTGTTTATCTTGTGGAAGTGTTAAATGGTCAGCAGCTTTACGTGCATCTGCACCACGTGCTGCATATGCATGTTGAATATTTGGTAGAGCTTGAGAAGTAGAAGGCTTTGGATTCTGATGAGATGCAACATTTCTCTGTTCTCTACTGCCATCTACTGGAGGTAGGCTGGCAGGTGCAACGTAATTGGGATCCAAAGGTGCATAATGAGTCTGAAAAGGGGGGATTTTTGAACGAACAGATAAATCCTTTGCTGGTATGGCAGGTTTCCTTTGAGTGGATGTAACTGGTTGAAAATTGTATGGTGCATTCCTTTCCAAAGTTAATGGCAGTTGTGTGAACACAGGTGTTAGTTGTTCTGCACCCTCATCAAAAGTATGATGGTCAGAGTTGACTGTTCCAGTTGCCTGATGAGACAATCCAGTTTCTATGTTCTCATTTTGATTCATTCTTTCAGGGACAACGTGTTGCATTTCGTATCCTTTCACAAGGTTCAACTTTGCTGTATTTACAGCCATCTTAGTTTTTAACTCAAGCTCCTCCTTTTCAGCTTTGAGTGCAGCTTCCCTTCTCTCAAGAGCTTGCTTCTGTTGAAGAGCTTCTGCTTTAACAGCCAGTTCCACTTGTTCACTTTCAAGTTGCACTTTAAGAGAAGCAATAGACGACTTGGATGAGTTAGATGACCGTGATGACCATGAGTGCTTTGATTTCACTTGGGAAATACTGTCTTTGGGACCAATATCATCCAGACCAGCAGCAATATCAGCAATAACAGGAGCATCGACCATAACAGGAGCGTCACCAGTGTTTGCAATTTCATTTTCTGCCCCCTCAGCCTCATCATCAATCATTTTTGTTTGCGACAACCATTTTTCAGCATAATTTTTAAATTCATTTATGACAGTCATTTTTGGCAAAAACCATTCATTTTGATCAATTTCAGCATTGTTTGGTGACAACAGCCTTTTAATTGACTCATTTACTTTGTGCAAGTCATTATAAGCTTTATCAAACTCAGTTCCCATTTTTAACTGGACTGTTTCCACGTTTTGTGCATCATTCATTAATGCCATGATTTCGTTTTTCTTTCTCGTCATTTTTGCACGTCGATACGCTTTCAGTTTTGCCAGTCTCTCACTTTGATCAGCGTTGTCATGACTCTCTTCCTCCATGTTCAATTAATCTCGTTTTACAACTCAAATATTTTCTCATTGCAATCCCAAATCTCAAACAGAAACATCAGGGACTTCATATTCACAACGTGCGGGCTTGTTCGTTCATTCAGCTGAGATCGCTACAAACTTTATCAATGAAATGACGTCGGATGTTTAAAGACGCGCGTCCAATGAGAATAGCGAATTTCAGTTCATTCAAGCAGAGTAGCAGGCCCACGATATGTTGAGATTTGCAAGCAGATGATCGGGTACAACTTAGTTCAAGCAAACAATTCCTTCTTCCAAATGTTCAAGTTCTTTCTAAGGTTAGCAGGCAACACAAGCCTATTTTCTTTGACTATGTACTATTCTTAGTGTTGCAGCCAGTCGCTGACGCGCTCAAACATAATTCCTCGAGTCCGTTCCATTCCATTTAAGTTTTTTATTGAATGTCGTGTGAATAATTGTACCTGAATTTCCAGTGGTTTTATTGTCCTACCGTACAGCAGGGAGGGTGATGGAGCTTTCAGTGAATAATCCAAAGCTTGTTATGGGATAAATGAGCGGTCAAAGAAAATATACGGCTGCACCTCGCTAGCCACGACAAATCACTTTCAAAACAAAACTGAGCTCCATGTTAGATTGAACCCATAAAACAGGTGCTGCAGTCACCTGTTTGCTGGTGGGCGGGTTCAGTAACGCACACCTCCATGTTGCACTCATAGAAAAGCAAAACCAAAACAATATTAAAGCAAGAAAATCTGAATATAAACAAATGTAACATAACCACACCAAACTATTGTTAACAAAACACATTATTATCATAATTCGACTCAAACCATAATAAAGAAAGCAAGTCTGGCTCCAACATTCAGTATTACAATGACATCAGCGCTGTTATTCTGACATTTAACTGACATTCTGTAAGGCATTTAACACATGATGAATTTTAAAATTGCGCTGTCCTGCGAACTATGAAATTATTCTTTATATTAAATTTATCATGAAAAAAAAACAATAATCCCGGTAGTTCAGTATGCAAATATTACAATTACATTAGCGCTGTTCAATTTTGATGTTAAACATTCTGTGAAATCTGTCATTTTACAAGTATAAAGCTTACAAAAGATATTTTTTCAAGGCGTTTTCTGCTTGAGGAATTTTAATATATGGTGCTCTCATACAACTGATGATGATGTTCCTCCAGTAAGTGTTACTCTGATGTAGATGTTGATGTTCCTCCAGTAAGTGTTACTCTGATGTAGCTGTAGATGTTCCTCCAGTAAGTGTAACTCTGATGTTGATGTTCCTCCAGTAAGTGTAACTCTGATGTAGATGTAGATGTTCCTCCAGTAAGTGTAACTCTGATGTTGATGTTCCTCCAGTAAGTGTTACTCTGATGTAGATGTAGATGTTCCTCCAGTAAGTGTAACTCTGATGTTGATGTTCCTCCAGTAAGTGTAACTCTGATGTAGATGTTGATGTTCCTCCAGTAAGTGTAACTCTGATGTAGATGTTGATGTTCCTCCAGTAAGTGTAACTCTGATGTAGATGTTGATGTTCCTCCAGTAAAAGTGTAACTCTGATGTAGATGTAGATGTTCCTCCAGTAAGTGTAACTCTGATGTAGATGTAGATGTTCCTCCAGTAAGTGTAACTCTGATGTAGATGTAGATGTTGATGTTCCTCCAGTAAGTGTAACTCTGATGTAGATGTTGATGTTCCTCCAGTAAGTGTAACTCTGATGTAGATGTTGATGTTCCTCCAGTAAGTGTTACTCTGATGTAGATGTAGATGTTCCTCCAGTAAGTGTAACTCTGATGTTGATGTAGATGTTGATGTTCCTCCAGTAAGTGTAACTCTGATGTAGATGTTGATGTTCCTCCAGTAAGTGTAACTCTGATGTAGATGTAGATGTTGATGTTCCTCCAGTAAGTGTAACTCTGATGTAGATGTAGATGTTGATGTTCCTCCAGTAAGTTTAACTCTGATGTAGATGTAGATGTTCCTCCAGTAAGTGTAACTCTGATGTAGATGTTGATGTTCCTCCAGTAAGTGTAACTTTGATGTAGATGTAGATGTTGATGTTCCTCCAGTAAGTGTAACTGATGTAGATGTTGATGTTCCTCCAGTAAGTGTTACTCTGATGTAGATGTTCCTCCAGTAAGTGTAACTCTGATGTTGATGTAGATGTTGATGTTCCTCCAGTAAGTGTAACTCTGATGTAGATGTAGATGTTCCTCCAGTAAGTGTAACTCTGATGTTGATGTAGATGTTGATGTTCCTCCAGTAAGTGTAACTCTGATGTAGATGTTGATGTTCCTCCAGTAAGTGTAACTCTGATGTAGATGTAGATGTTGATGTTCCTCCAGTAAGTGTAACTCTGATGTAGATGTAGATGTTGATGTTCCTCCAGTAAGTTTAACTCTGATGTAGATGTAGATGTTCCTCCAGTAAGTGTAACTCTGATGTAGATGTTGATGTTCCTCCAGTAAGTGTAACTCTGATGTTGATGTAGATGTTGATGTTCCTCCAGTAAGTGTAACTCTGATGATGATGTAGATGTTCCTCCAGTAAGTGTTACTCTGATGTAGATGTAGATGTTCCTCCAGTAAGTGTTACTCTGATGTTGATGTTCCTCCAGTAAGTGTTACTCTGATGTAGATGTTGATGTTCCTCCAGTAAGTGTAACTGTGATGTAGATGTAGATGTTCCTCCAGTAAGTGTAACTCTGATGTAGATGTAGATGTTCCTCCAGTAAGTGTTACTCTGATGTAGCTGTAGATGTTCCTCCAGTAAGTGTTACTCTGATGTAGATGTAGATGTTCCTCCAGTAAGTGTAACTCTGATGTAGATGTAGATGTTCCTCCAGTAAGTGTAACTCTGATGTAGATGTAGATGTTCCTCCAGTAAGTGTTACTCTGATGTAGATGTTGATGTTCCTCCAGTAAGTGTTACTCTGATGTTGATGTTCCTCCAGTAAGTGTTACTCTGATGTAGATGTTGATGTTCCTCCAGTAAGTGTTACTCTGATGTAGATGTTGATGTTCCTCCAGTAAGTGTAACTCTGATGTAGATGTAGATGTTCCTCCAGTAAGTGTAACTCTGATGTAGATGTAGATGTTCCTCCAGTAAGTGTAACTCTGATGTAGATGTAGATGTTCCTCCAGTAAGTGTTACTCTGATGTAGATGTTGATGTTCCTCCAGTAAGTGTTACTCTGATGTTGATGTTCCTCCAGTAAGTGTTACTCTGATGTAGATGTTGATGTTCCTCCAGTAAGTGTTACTCTGATGTAGATGTTGATGTTCCTCCAGTAAGTGTAACTCTGATGTAGATGTAGATGTTCCTCCAGTAAGTGTAACTCTGATGTAGATGTAGATGTTCCTCCAGTAAGTGTAACTCTGATGTAGATGTAGATGTTCCTCCAGTAAGTGTAACTCTGATGTAGATGTAGATGTTCCTCCAGTAAGTGTTACTCTGATGTAGATGTAGATGTTCCTCCAGTAAGTGTTACTCTGATGTAGATGTTGATGTTCCTCCAGTAAGTGTAACTCTGATGTAGATGTAGATGTTCCTCCAGTAAGTGTAACTCTGATGATGATGTAGATGTTCCTCCAGTAAGTGTTACTCTGATGTAGATGTAGATGTTCCTCCAGTAAGTGTTACTCTGATGTTGATGTTCCTCCAGTAAGTGTTACTCTGATGTAGATGTTGATGTTCCTCCAGTAAGTGTAACTGTGATGTAGATGTAGATGTTCCTCCAGTAAGTGTAACTCTGATGTAGATGTAGATGTTCCTCCAGTAAGTGTTACTCTGATGTAGCTGTAGATGTTCCTCCAGTAAGTGTTACTCTGATGTAGATGTAGATGTTCCTCCAGTAAGTGTAACTCTGATGTAGATGTAGATGTTCCTCCAGTAAGTGTAACTCTGATGTAGATGTAGATGTTCCTCCAGTAAGTGTTACTCTGATGTAGATGTTGATGTTCCTCCAGTAAGTGTTACTCTGATGTTGATGTTCCTCCAGTAAGTGTTACTCTGATGTAGATGTTGATGTTCCTCCAGTAAGTGTTACTCTGATGTAGATGTTGATGTTCCTCCAGTAAGTGTAACTCTGATGTAGATGTAGATGTTCCTCCAGTAAGTGTAACTCTGATGTAGATGTAGATGTTCCTCCAGTAAGTGTAACTCTGATGTAGATGTAGATGTTCCTCCAGTAAGTGTTACTCTGATGTAGATGTTGATGTTCCTCCAGTAAGTGTTACTCTGATGTTGATGTTCCTCCAGTAAGTGTTACTCTGATGTAGATGTTGATGTTCCTCCAGTAAGTGTTACTCTGATGTAGATGTTGATGTTCCTCCAGTAAGTGTAACTCTGATGTAGATGTAGATGTTCCTCCAGTAAGTGTAACTCTGATGTAGATGTAGATGTTCCTCCAGTAAGTGTAACTCTGATGTAGATGTTGATGTTCCTCCAGTAAGTGTTACTCTGATGTAGATGTTGATGTTCCTCCAGTAAGTGTTACTCTGATGTTGATGTTCCTCCAGTAAGTGTTACTCTGATGTAGATGTTGATGTTCCTCCATTAAGTGTTACTCTGATGTAGATGTTCCTCCAGTAAGTGTTACTCTGATGTAGATGTTGATGTTCCTCCAGTAAGTGTTACTCTGATGTTGATGTTCCTCCAGTAAGTGTTACTCTGATGTAGATGTTTATGTTCCTCCATTAAGTGTTACTCTGATGTAGATGTTGATGTTCCTCCATTAAGTGTTACTCTGATGTAGATGTTGATGTTCCTCCAGTAAGTGTTACTCTGATGTAGATGTTGATGTTCCTCCATTAAGTGTTACTCTGATGTAGATGTTGATGTTCCTCCAGTAAGTGTTACTCTGATGTAGATGTTCCTCCAGTAAGTGTTACTCTGATGTAGATGTTGATGTTCCTCCAGTAAGTGTTACTCTGATGTAGATGTAGATGTTCCTCCAGTAAGCGTAACTCCTGTAGATGTTCCTCCAGTTCCTGTGATGTAGATGTTGATGTTCCTCCAGTAAGTGTTACTCTGATGTAGATGTTGATGTTCCTCCAGTAAGTGTTACTCTGATGTAGATGTAGATGTTCCTCCAGTAAGTGTTACTCTGATGTAGATGTTGATGTTCCTCCAGTAAGTGTTACTCTGATGTTGATGTTCCTCCAGTAAGTGTTACTCTGATGTAGATGTTGATGTTCCTCCATTAAGTGTTACTCTGATGTAGATGTAGATGTTCCTCCAGTAAGCGTAACTCTGATGTTGATGTTCCTCCAGTAAGTGTAACTCTGATGTAGATGTTGATGTTCCTCCAGTAAGTGTAACTCTGATGTAGATGTTGATGTTCCTCCAGTAAGTGTAACTCTGATGTAGATGTTCCTCCAGTAAGTGTAACTCTGATGTAGATGTTCCTCCAGTAAGTGTTACTCTGATGTAGATGTAGATGTTCCTCCAGTAAGTGTAACTCTGATGTAGATGTTCCTCCAGTAAGTGTTACTCTGATGTAGATGTAGATGTTCCTCCAGTAAGCGTAACTCTGATGTTGATGTTCCTCCAGTAAGTGTTACTCTGATGTTGATGTTCCTCCAGTAAGTGTTACTCTGATGTAGATGTAGATGTTCCTCCAGTAAGTGTAACTCTGATGTAGATGTAGATGTTCCTCCAGTAAGCGTAACTCTGATGTTGATGTTCCTCCAGTAAGTGTTACTCTGATGTTGATGTTCCTCCAGTAAGTGTTACTCTGATGTAGATGTTGATGTTCCTCCAGTAAGTGTAACTCTGATGTAGATGTAGAGGTTCCTCCAGTAAGCGTAACTCTGATGTTGATGTTCCTCCAGTAAGTGTAACTCTGATGTAGATGTTGATGTTCCTCCAGTAAGTGTAACTCTGATGTAGATGTAGAGGTTCCTCCAGTAAGCGTAACTCTGATGTTGATGTTCCTCCAGTAAGTGTAACTCTGATGTAGATGTTGATGTTCCTCCAGTAAGTGTAACTCTGATGTAGATGTAGAGGTTCCTCCAGTAAGCGTAACTCTGATGTTGATGTTCCTCCAGTAAGTGTAACTCTGATGTAGATGTTGATGTTCCTCCAGTAAGTGTAACTCTGATGTAGATGTTGATGTTCCTCCAGTAAGTGTAACTCTGATGTAGATGTTCCTCCAGTAAGTGTAACTCTGATGTAGATGTTCCTCCAGTAAGTGTTACTCTGATGTAGATGTAGATGTTCCTCCAGTAAGTGTTACTCTGATGTAGATGTTGATGTTCCTCCAGTAAGTGTAACTCTGATGTAGATGTAGAGGTTCCTCCAGTAAGCGTAACTCTGATGTTGATGTTCCTCCAGTAAGTGTAACTCTGATGTAGATGTTGATGTTCCTCCAGTAAGTGTAACTCTGATGTAGATGTTGATGTTCCTCCAGTAAGTGTAACTCTGATGTAGATGTTCCTCCAGTAAGTGTAACTCTGATGTAGATGTTCCTCCAGTAAGTGTTACTCTGATGTAGATGTAGATGTTCCTCCAGTAAGCGTAACTCTGATGTTGATGTTCCTCCAGTAAGTGTTACTCTGATGTTGATGTTCCTCCAGTAAGTGTTACTCTGATGTTGATGTTCCTCCAGTAAGTGTTACTCTGATGTAGATGTAGATGTTCCTCCAGTAAGTGTAACTCTGATGTAGATGTAGATGTTCCTCCAGTAAGTGTAACTCTGATGTAGATGTAGATGTTCCTCCAGTAAGCGTAACTCTGATGTAGATGTTCCTCCAGTAAGCGTAACTCTGATGTAGATGTAGATGTTCCTCCAGTAAGTGTAACTCTGATGTAGATGTTGATGTTCCTCCAGTAAGTGTTACTCTGATGTAGATGTAGATGTTCCTCCAGTAAGTGTAACTCTGATGTAGATGTAGATGTTCCTCCAGTAAGTGTAACTCTGATGTAGATGTAGATGTTCCTCCAGTAAGCGTAACTCTGATGTAGATGTTCCTCCAGTAAGTGTAACTCTGATGTAGATGTAGATGTTCCTCCAGTAAGTGTAACTCTGATGTAGATGTTGATGTTCCTCCAGTAAGTGTAACTCTGATGTTGATGTTCCTCCAGTAAGTGTAACTCTGATGTTGATGTTCCTCCAGTAAGTGTTACTCTGATGTAGATGTAGATGTTCCTCCAGTAAGCGTAACTCTGATGTTGATGTTCCTCCAGTAAGTGTAACTCTGATGTAGATGTTCCTCCAGTAAGTGTAACTCTGATGTAGATGTTCCTCCAGTAAGTGTTACTCTGATGTAGATGTTCCTCCAGTAAGTGTAACTCTGATGTAGATGTTCCTCCAGTAAGTGTTACTCTGATGTAGATGTAGATGTTCCTCCAGTAAGTGTTACTCTGATGTAGATGTAGATGTTCCTACAGTAAGTGTTACTCTGATGTAGATGTAGATGTTCCTCCAGTAAGCGTAACTCTGATGTTGATGTTCCTCCAGTAAGTGTTACTCTGATGTTGATGTTCCTCCAGTAAGTGTTACTCTGATGTTGATGTTCCTCCAGTAAGTGTTACTCTGATGTAGATGTAGATGTTCCTCCAGTAAGTGTAACTCTGATGTAGATGTAGATGTTCCTCCAGTAAGCGTAACTCTGATGTTGATGTTCCTCCAGTAAGTGTAACTCTGATGTTGATGTTCCTCCAGTAAGTGTTACTCTGATGTAGATGTTGATGTTCCTCCAGTAAGTGTAACTCTGATGTAGATGTTCCTCCAGTAAGTGTAACTCTGATGTAGATGTAGATGTTCCTCCAGTAAGTGTAACTCTGATGTAGATGTTCCTCCAGTAAGTGTAACTCTGATGTAGATGTTCCTCCAGTAAGTGTAACTCTGATGTAGATGTAGATGTTCCTCCAGTAAGTGTTACTCTGATGTAGATGTTGATGTTCCTCCAGTAAGTGTTACTCTGATGTAGATGTTCCTCCAGTAAGTGTAACTCTGATGTAGATGTTCCTCCAGTAAGTGTTACTCTGATGTAGATGTTGATGTTCCTCCAGTAAGTGTTACTCTGATGTAGATGTTGATGTTCCTCCAGTAAGCGTAACTCTGATGTAGATGTTCCTCCAGTAAGTGTAACTCTGATGTAGATGTAGATGTTCCTCCAGTAAGTGTAACTCTGATGTAGATGTAGATGTTCCTCCAGTAAGTGTAACTCTGATGTAGATGTAGATGTTCCTCCAGTAAGTGTTACTCTGATGTAGATGTAGATGTTCCTCCAGTAAGTGTTACTCTGATGTAGATGTTGATGTTCCTCCAGTAAGTGTTACTCTGATGTAGATGTTGATGTTCCTCCAGTAAGTGTTACTCTGATGTTGATGTTCCTCCATTAAGTGTTACTCTGATGTAGATGTTGATGTTCCTCCAGTAAGTGTTACTATGATGTTGATGTTCCTCCATTAAGTGTAACTCTGATGTAGATGTTCCTCCAGTAAGTGTAACTCTGATGTAGATGTAGATGTTCCTCCAGTAAGTGTTACTCTGATGTAGATGTAGATGTTCCTCCAGTAAGTGTTACTCTGATGTAGATGTAGATGTTCCTCCAGTAAGTGTAACTCTGATGTAGATGTAGATGTTCCTCCAGTAAGTGTTACTCTGATGTAGATGTTCCTCCATTAAGTGTTACTCTGATGTTGATGTTCCTCCATTAAGTGTAACTCTGATGTAGATGTTCCTCCAGTAAGTGTTACTCTGATGTAGATGTAGATGTTCCTCCAGTAAGTGTTACTCTGATGTAGATGTTGATGTTCCTCCAGTAAGTGTTACTCTGATGTAGATGTTCCTCCATTAAGTGTTACTCTGATGTAGATGTTGATGTTCCTCCAGTAAGTGTTACTCTGATGTTGATGTTCCTCCATTAAGTGTAACTCTGATGTAGATGTTCCTCCAGTAAGTGTAACTCTGATGTAGATGTTGATGTTCCTCCAGTAAGTGTAACTCTGATGTTGATGTTCCTCCAGTAAGTGTTACTCTGATGTTGATGTTGATGTTCCTCCAGTAAGTGTAACTCTGATGTTGATGTAGATGTTCCTCCAGTAAGTGTAACTCTGATGTTGATGTTCCTCCAGTAAGTGTTACTCTGATGTTGATGTTCCTCCAGTAAGTGTTACTCTGATGTTGATGTTCCTCCATTAAGTGTAACTCTGATGTTGATGTTCCTCCTGTAAGTGTAACTCTGATGTTGATGTTCCTCCTGTAAGTGTTACTCTGATGTTGATGTTCCTCCTGTAAGTGTAACTCTGATGTTGATGTTCCTCCTGTAAGTGTAACTCTGATGTTGATGTTCCTCCAGTAAGTGTTACTCTGATGTTGATGTTCCTCCAGTAAGTGTAACTCTGATGTTGATGTTCCTCCTGTAAGTGTTACTCTGATGTTGATGTTCCTCCATTAAGTGTAACTCTGATGTTGATGTTGATGTTCCTCCAGTAAGTGTAACTCTGATGTTGATGTTCCTCCAGTAAGTGTAACTCTGCGCTGCTTAACACGGTGGATAACTACGCCGTCCTGCAGCTGGATATCGTGTGGTGTTACCAGGCTCTGAAACAGCTGGACTGCCTGGACAACGCCAGACAGAGACTGTCCCGGGCCGAGGAGTGTTTCCAGATGTGTTACGGAAAAGAGCAGAAACGACTGAGGGAGATCAAGGTCTGTGTGTGTGTGTGTGTGTGATACTGTTCTTCACCTCACACGCGTGTGTGTGTGTGTGTGTGTGTGTGTGTGTGTGTGTTCACTGCTTGATCCGTGTGTTTCTGGCTCTCAGGGCCACACTGGAGGAGAAGACGTGCTGTTTCTGAGGCTGTATCTTCTTCAGAGTGTGCTGGCGTACCACGACGGAGATGAGGTTCAAGCCTCGTCCAAGCTCAAAGAAGTAAATGCTCTGAGTTTTGATGATTGTGTCTCTATTATTGTGTCTATTTACCTCTAAAAGAACCTGTACTACTAGCAGTGCTGATTGTGAATCATCCCAGTGATCTGAATCTTTTGATTCTTTTGACTGTTCAGTGATTCATTTGGTGACTCTTCCTGTAAGTCACCAGTAGATTGAAACCAGTGAAATTCCAGTGAGAATTCTGAGTGAATCTTTGAATCATTTGCTCAACATGTTTGTTTAAAAACACAGATTAAACCCCCATACGTGTATTCTCACATTAATGCTCTAGATAGCGGCAAATATATTTCCTTATTATGGGAGTTTATGTTTTTAATAAAAAAAAAATTAATTAAAAATTGGAATCAAAGTTTATTGTAAATATTCTGGATTTAAATCAAGCCCTTGTGAACATCAGAAGATATCCACGTCATATTTAACTCCAAAATCAATATATAAAATGATAAATAATAATGCTATGAATACATTTTGCTTTGCAACATTTAAATACATTTAATAGACCATATAGAAATCATGAAGGAGTCACTTTTGAAGCATTTTATTGTTATTACTGTATAACAACAATAAAATAATTAAAAAGTGTCTCATTTGATTCATGTGGAATGTGACTGTTTTGATTCATATGGAATATGACTCATTTGATTCTTATAAAAAACAACGTTTAATTTTTATAGAATACGACTCGTTTAATTTGATATAATATAACTTGTTTTGACTTTTAGTATATGGCTGGTTTTATTCTTATAGAATATGACTCATTTGTATACATAGAATATAACTCGTTTGATTCGTCTAGAGTGATTAGTTTGATTCTTCTAGACCATGAGTCAATTGATTCTTCTTCTAGACCATGAGTCATTTGATTCTTCTTGACCATGACTCATTTGATTCTTCTAGAGTGATTAGTTTGATTGTTCTAGACCATGACTCGTTTGATTCTTCTTGACCATGACTCATTTGATTCTTCTAGAGTGATTAGTTTGATTGTTCTAGACCATGACTCGTTTGATTCTTCTTGACCATGACTCATTTGATTCTTCTAGAGTGATTAGTTTGATTGTTCTAGACCATGACTCGTTTGATTCTTCTTGACCATGACTCGTTTGATTCTTCTGGAGTATGACTCGTGATTGTGTCTCTGTGTCGGTCAGGTTGATTGTCTGTTCGGTCAGTTGTGTCTGGACCCGGATAAGATCACACAGCTGATGAGTTTGGGTTTCTCTGAGCAGGACGCTCGTCTGGGTCTGAGAGCCTGTCGAGGAGATTCCTCAAAGGCCGTGCTGCACATCAGACAGAGGAAGAAGGTTCTGCACTATAAACACGTAAAGCACATGTTCACTCATGACACCTCAGAATTAAACATGTGCTGATGTCCATCAGGAGAAGGAAGAGATGGAGGAGATGAAGGAGAGAGAGCGAGAGAAGAAGAGACAACATCTGCAGGACATCAACACACTGGTGGCGCTGAGCTTCAGTAAGAGAGACGCGGCCCGAGCCCTGCATCAGGCCAGAGGAGACGTGGACAAGGCCTATAACGTGAGCTCACACACACACACACACACACACACACACACACACACACTGGTGGCGCTGAGCTTCAGTAAGAGAGACGCGACCTGAGCCCTGCATCAGGCCAGAGGAGACGTGGACAAGGCCTATAACGTGAGCACACACACACGCACGCACGAACGCACGCACGCACACACACACACTCACACACACACTGGTGGAGCTGAGCTTCAGTAAGAGAGACGCGACCCGAGCCCTGCATCAGGCCAGAGGAGCCGTGGACAAGGCCTATAACGTGAGCACACACACGCACGCACGCACACACACTACCAGAGCCCTGCATCAGGCCAGAGGAGACGTGGACAAGGCCTATAACGTGAGCACACACACGCACGCACGCACGCACTCACTCACTCACTCACTCACTCACTCACTCACTCACTCACTCACTCACTCACTCACTCACTCACTCACTCACACGCACACACACATACACACTACCAGAGCCCTGAATCAGGCCAGAGGAGACGTGGACAAGGCCTATAACGTGAACACACACACACACACACACACACAGACTCATGATTAACGCTGAGATGTTCTTCTGCAGATTCTGCTGGACGGCGCTGAAGCTCAGACTCACACACACACACACACACACACACACACACACACTCATGATTAACGCTGAGATGTTCTTCTGCAGATTCTGCTGGATGGCGCTGAAGCTCAGACTCACACACACACACACACACACACACTCATGATTAACGCTGAGATGTACTTCTGCATATTCTGCTGGATGGCGCTGAAGCTCAGACTCACACACACACACACACACACACTCATGATTAACGCTGAGATGTACTTCTGCATATTCTGCTGGATGGCGCTGAAGCTCAGAATCACACACACACACACACTCATGATTAACGCTGAGATGTACTTCTGCATATTCTGCTGGATGGCGCTGAAGCTCAGAATCACACACACACACACACTCATGATTAACGCTGAGATGTTCTTCTGCAGATTCTGCTGGACGGCGCTGAAGCTCAGACTCACACACACACACACACACACACACACACTCATGATTAACGCTGAGATGTACTTCTGCAGATTCTGCTGGACGGCGCTGAAGCTCAGACTCACACACACACACACACACACACTCATGATTAACGCTGAGATGTTCTTCTGCAGATTCTGCTGGACGGCGCTGAAACTCAGACTCACACACACACACACACACACACACACTCATGATTAACGCTGAGATGTACTTCTGCAGATTCAGCTGGACGGTGCTGAAGCTCAGACTCTCACACACACACACACTCATGATTAACGCTGAGATGTTCTTCTGCAGATTCTGCTGGACGGCGCTGAAGCTCAGACTCACACACACACACACACACACACTCATGATTAACGCTGAGATGTACTTCTGCAGATTCTGCTGGACGGCGCTGAAGCTCAGACTCTCACACACACACACACACACACACACACACTCATGATTAACGCTGAGATGTACTTCTACAGATTCTGCTGGACGGCGCTGAAGCTCAGACTCTCACACACACACACACTCATGATTAACGCTGAGATGTTCTTCTGCAGATTCTGCTGGATGGCGCTGAAGCTCAGACTCACACACACACACACACACTCATGATTAACGCTGAGATGTTCTTCTGCAGATTCTGCTGGATGGCGCTGAAGCTCAGACTCACACACACACACACACACTCATGATTAACGCTGAGATGTTCTTCTGCAGATTCTGCTGGACGACGCTGATCTCCTGTCTCCTCCATCCTCCTCCGACAACACCGGTGAGAGCATCAGAGTAAACACACCATATCAGCAACAAACAGGAAACATCAACAACAACAAAAGTGCATATTACAAACATCCAGAAATATGTAAAATGGCATTATTTATTCTTAATAAAATTGCATTCATAAGTCTAATGAGTTTGTTTAATACAATAAAAAATATATATTATATATATGCATATATACACTATGCATATATAAAAATAGAAAAATGCCATTGTTTATTATTAATAAAAACAAACAAATAATATATATATATAACAATGACAATGCTTAATATTAATGACATTGAATACAAAAAATGTGTATCTACATTAAGCATGTAAAACATATAATAAAAATAAATAAATATGTATATATAACTGCACGCATAAGCATTTCTGTTATACTAAATATAGATACTAATTGATATAAAAATAATGACAATGCTTTGCATCAGTTAAAATGAATACAAAAAATGCATATTATAAATATGCATATTTACAATATGCATATATATTAAATGCCATTCTTTATTAATAAAAATAAATAAATATGCATATACAACTGCATTCACAAACACACACACACACACTCACACACACTCACCTAAAGGATTATTAGGAACACCATACTAATACTGTGTTTGACCCCCTTTCGCCTTCAGAACTGCCTTAATTCTACGTGGCATTGATTCAACAAGGTGCTGAAAGCATTCTTTAGAAATGTTGGCCCATATTGATAGGATAGCATCTTGCAGTTGATGGAGATTTGTGGGATGCACATCCAGGGCACGAAGCTCCCGTTCCACCACATCCCAAAGATGCTCTATTGGGTTGAGATCTGGTGACTGTGGGGGCCATTTTAGTACAGTGAACTCATTGTCATGTTCAAGAAACCAATTTGAAATGATTCGAGCTTTGTGACATGGTGCATTATCCTGCTGGAAGTAGCCATCAGAGGATGGGTACATGGTGGTCATAAAGGGATGGACATGGTCAGAAACAATGCTCAGGTAGGCCGTGGCATTTAAACCATGCCCAATTGGCACTAAGGGGCCTAAAGTGTGCCAAGAAAACATCCCCCACACCATTACACCACCACCACCAGCCTGCACAGTGGTAACAAGGCATGATGGATCCATGTTCTCATTCTGTTTACGCCAAATTCTGACTCTACCATCTGAATGTCTCAACAGAAATCGAGACTCATCAGACCAGGCAACATTTTTCCAGTCTTCAACTGTCCAATTTTGGTGAGCTCGTGCAAATTGTAGCCTCTTTTTCCTATTTGTAGTGGAGATGAGTGGTACCCGGTGGGGTCTTCTGCTGTTGTAGCCCATCCGCCTCAAGGTTGTGTGTGTTGTGGCTTCACAAATGCTTTGCTGCATACCTCGGTTGTAACGAGTGGTTATTTCAGTCAAAGTTGCTCTTCTATCAGCTTGAATCAGTCGGCCCATTCTCCTCTGACCTCTAGCATCAACAAGGCATGTTCGCCCACAGGACTGCCGCATACTGGATGTTTTTCCCTTTTCACACCATTCTTTGTAAACCCTAGAAATGGTTGTGCGTGAAAATCCCAGTAACTGAGCAGATTGTGAAATACTCAGACCGGCCCGTCTGGCACCAACAACCATGCCACGCTCAAAATTGCTTAAATCACTTTTCTTTCCCATTCTGACATTCAGTTTGGAGTTCAGGAGATTGTCTTGACCAGGACCACACCCCTAACTGCATTGAAGCAACTGCCATGTGATTGGTTGATTAGATAATTTCATTAATGAGAAATTGAACAGGTGTTCCTAATAATCCTTTAGGTGAGTGTATATATATATATACACACACACTTAGATATAAAAAGGACAATAATTTGTATATCAGTGACAATGAATAATGTGACAAATTAATTTTATTAATATTATAAATATGCATATTTGTTATATTATGCATGTGTATAAAAGGCCATTATTTATAATGAATGAAAGTAAATCAGTCTCAGTGATGCAGATGTTGAGGAGCTGTGTGTGTTCAGCTTCAGCTTCTAGTCCTGTGGATGAGGAGTTAGTGAACGAGGCTCTGGAGGACATTCCCCGACACGAGGAAGACTATCTGGACCTCACGCTGGATGAAGAGCAGGAGCTCATGACCCGCATCAGATCCTGTCTGGACAAACAGCCCTCGTCCTCCGGATGAGGAGGAGAGATCCAGCGGATGAGGAGAGGAGATCCAGCGGATGAGGAGGAGAGTTTCACCAGATCCAGAGTTCAAGCGTTTAGTTTCTCCTCAGACATTCAAAGTTCAAAACGTTTGATGCTTTTTTGTTTTCAAATATCATTGAATCTTAAAAGGACTTTAGATTTATATAATAATAATGTTGATTTCAGAAAAATAATTTTAGTTTCTACATGATGACGTATAAAAAAAAACGTTGCATAGTTTGCACTATCACTAATTGTCTAATCAATGTTTGATGTACACTGTAAACAATATTGTAAATAAAACAACAATACTATATCAGTCTTTCTACTTCAACATTTCATGTTTAATTCATTGTGTCACTTCTTGTTTCTTTGTAATTATTGGTGAAAATTGTCTGCAAAGTAAGTTTCAGTGTAAATAATGCAAACACAATCAGTCTGTGTAACCTGACATATTTATGTAATATAAACATTGATGATTTAAAACATCTCTATTGAATTATATATTAGGATTTATAATGATCAAATTGTATTATTAGAACAAAATATGCTAACATATTAAAAAAAAATTATACACACACAGAATCTGTCACACACACACACACACACAGCCATGTTTATGTGATTTGTGAGGACATTCCATAGGCGTAATGGTTTTTATACTGTACAAACTGTATATTCTATCCCCCTACACTGCCCCTATCCCTAAACCTACCCATCACAGGAAACATTCTGCATTTTTACATAAAAAAAAAAACACTGCTTAGTATGTTTTTAAAGCCATTTGAAAAATGAGGACCCCCAAAATGTCCTCATATATCACCTATTTTCCCGAGTGTCCTCATTTGCAGGTGTGTTATCATAAAAATGTCCTCAGTTGTCATGAAAACAAACTCACACACACACACACACACACACACAGAGAGAGTACATAACAACTATTAATTTAATAAAAGCTCTATATTAATGACATATATTACATATAAATTGTTTCTCTTTTTTTATTGACAATGTTCTCAAAACAGGTGCTTTATCGAATGGAGTTAACTCATTTTTAGCTGGATATATTACAAATTAGTGAAGTAAGTCATGTGAACTCTCAGGAACAAGCATTAACTCCTTTACGAGTGGCTTTAGATAAAATAGTGTTCTGATTAAATAAAAATATTAAATATTATTATATACATAAATCAAACATTTTTCAATAACAGTTCATCCCCAGTCCAGCAGGAGGTGCTAAAAGCAGCAACAAACAAAAAAAGAAAAAAGAATCAGATGACGAGTGCGACCGGAAGTGACTGAACCAGGAAGAAAACAACAACAACAACATCACGTGTGCGCAGCGCAGCAGAGTGAGTGAGACGTCCTCAACATCTCGACAACTGATATATTTAATCACATTAACACATACACGACATGCATATATAAGTATATCATCTATATAAACCGTCTAAATGTGTCTAATCGCTGGTGTTGTTTTAAGCGGATATAGCGTATAATGGTTTATTCTGGATTTCTAGGGGATTTCCATCCATTCAAGAGCTGCTGGTTTCAGTTCCAGACGCGTTTGATTCCAGTCCTCTTCATCTCTTCATCTCTTCATCTCTGCTGGACTGTAGCGATGGACGAGCAGCACATCCAGAACCGGCTGATCGCTCTCCTCCGGCAGGACAACATCCGCCTGTGGCTCGAGCCCTTCACCTCGGACACCGGGGACCCGGAGCTCCACAACTTACAGGTGAGCGAGCGGGTGTGTGAGTGTGTGAGTGAGTGAGTGTGTGTGAGTGAGTGAGTGAAGGAGATAGTGTGTGTGTGAGTGAGTGAGTGAGTGAGTGTGTGTGAGTGAGTGAGTGAAGGAGATAGTGAGTGTGTGAGTGAGTGTGAGTGTGTAAGTGAGTGAGTGAAACACCTGTTCGATCACTTGTTTCACCTGTGAAATACGCTCCTGTCACTGGTTTCAGTGTGTGTGTGAGTGAGTGAGTGAGTGAGTGAAACACCTGTTCGATCTCCTGTTTCACCTGTGAAATACGCTCCTATCACTGGTTTCAGTGAGTGTGTGAGTGAGTGTGTGAGTGAGTGAGTGAGTGAGTGAAACACCTGTTCGATCTCCTGTTTCTCCTTCATCTCTTCTGCTCAGGAACTGGCTGTGAAATACGCTGCTGTCACTGGCTTCGCTGTGGAGGAAGTGATGTCATCGCTGGAGGTCCTCAGGTCAGACACCAGCAGGAAAGATGAAGGGAATAAAGAGTTTAAAGAGACTTCAGTGGCTTCGCTCGAGCTCCACCTGCCCAGAGAAGGAGAGGTGCGGGATCATGCGTTCAGATTCACTCTTACTCCACTGTTCACTGATTTAACTCTGTGTTTGTGTTTCCTTTAGAAAAAGAAACGGAAAGTTCATTTGAAAACCAAACTGGACATCACCACACAAGAGCTGAAGAGCCGGTGAGTCGAGACGTGTTACAGTACAGACAGTCTCACAGAGATGAACAGAGATGAACAGCCAAATAACAATACAGGTGAAACTCCAAAATATGAATATTGTGCAAAAGTTCATTTATTTCAGTAATTCAACTTAAAATGTGAAACTGATATATTATATAGACTCATTACATGCAAAGTGAGATATTTCAAGCCTTTATTTGTTATCATTTTGATGATTATGGTTTATGAAAACCCCAAATTCAAAATCTCAGAAATTTGAAAAATGTTCATAAGCTGTAAGCCACAATCATCAAAATTATAACAAATAAAGGCTATTTCTATATAATATATTAGTTTCACCTTTTAAGTTGAATTACTGAAATAAATGAACTTTTGCACGATATTCTAATTTTTCGAGTTTCACCTGTAAATGATGCAAACTGCATTAAATATGAAACAAAGTCAATTCTGATGTAAAGTTTAGTGTTGATTCAGTTCAGTTCAGTAACTGTAAAGTTAATCAGTTATGTAACAAATTCAATTCAGTTCAATTCTATTAGCAGCTCTACAGAAAACACTAGTGTGATTCAGTTCGACTCAGTTCAGGGTTGGTTCGATTCAGTTCAGGGTTGATTCGATTCAGTTCAGGATTGATTCGATTCAGTTCAGGGTTGATTCGATTCAGTTCAGGGTTGATTCGATTCAGTTCAATAACTGAAGTTAATCAATTATGAAGCATTGAGTGCAGCTCGACTGAAGACAATAGTAGCTATGTTTCCATCCACACGTTTTTATCCGAATTAAGTGATATCGAATGAAAAATGCCTTATGGAAACAGTAAAATTCGATTGAATTTCATGAATATCGACTCAAATGAAATGCGGTCGGTCTCATCGGATTTTATCTTGATCGATATACGGCTTATGCGATAAACGCTGATGGAAACGTTATTTGCCGAATAAATAATGAATTGCGATTAAGTTTTAGGTCATTTTATGGTTGCAACCTGCCTCAAAACATAGAAGAAGAAGTTTTAGCTCATTTACGCCCAGTATTTCCGCTCTGTTTGCACCTCTTATATACTGTCTATGGTTTGCAAACATTTCGGGTGTCAACAAAGACAGAAGTGGACAAACGAGGATACGAGATACTTTTTGAATTTAATTTACCAGAAAAATAAAACGGCTATTTTAGATAGCAAAAATCTAAGAAATGCCATTATCAAATAATGTCGCTATCAGCTGGCACATAAGCACTATTAGAGTCCTGCAACGGGTCGGGTATCCGCATAAAAAGTGGCTAAAATGGGTGGATTGTGACATTCCTAAAATTCACGGGCGGGGATGCGGGCGGATAATGAACTCCTTGCGGGCGGGTAGCGGATGAACAATATGTGCAATATTTGTATGTCTAAATTAGCCTACCATTACACATACGCAAATATGTGTTTTAGTCAGGCCATCCCTAAAAAATTCTTGTTTGCCATAACCCGACCGACCCTGTCAATTTAGGACCGACCCAATTAATTTTTTCCCCCTTTTAGTCCTACCGACTTGCCGGTTGTAAACTTGCGTTAAGACCGACCGATTTTTTTGTTTGTTTTACTCTTCAGACAACTAATGCAAATGCATTAAAATTATATTAATTATATTTTAGTAGGCTAAGCATTGTGTAGGCTATATAAATTGCCCATATATAGGCCTACATACAAACGTAGGCTACGGTCTTTCTTTTTAATAATAACCCGTGGCGTCAGATTAAGGGCTGTATATGCGAAATGAAACCGAAATCGCGACACTCTGGCCACGAACCTACAATTAAAACTTTCACAGAGATCTCAAACAGGCATTTAGAACACCAAATATTAAGAATTGGTATATCAAGCAAAATAATATTCGATGATTGATCGAAAATCTTATCTCTCCCCCCACATGCTCACCGCTCTGACATTAAATTTCTCTGTAGGCTACTGTAGGGCAGGCTAATAGGCCTATGTGTTGTAGCCCAGTCATTTAAAAACGATTTAGTTTCATATTCATGTTTAAATAAAATAATATATATATTTTTAAATTTCATGTTGATTATATGAAAAGTGAAAAGCATGAATAAGATAAGATGATCCCGAATATAGACAAATGGAGTGGGCAGACATGATTTTGACCACTTTATTAAGTTTGTTTTTATAAAAAGCCTTTCTTTAAAGTGAATTTTGTTTTGTATTAATTGTATCTTAATTTTAATCAAATGTTTCATCAACCAATTTCCTGGATTTAATAAATAAGAGCTAAATAGCCTATAGCAGGCAATATAATCACGGAGGCGCTGGCGCGTGAACTGGAGGTAGGCTACTTGAATGGCGCAAAACAAAGCGCACTTTAGCGCTCATTAGCCCATTCATGAGGCTATTGTGATGTAGAGAGATATGCCATATAAAAAATAAAGCACTTTAATTGGAATGAAGCTTGTGTTTGATTTATCGTAGGCACGGGTCGGGTAATGGGCCAAATATTAACGGATCTGGGCGGTGCGGATTTAATTTTGATATTATCACGGGTGACGGGTCGGATCTGGTGCTGAACTTTGTGGGTACGGGTCTCCGAAAATGGACCCGTGCAGGTGCAGGACTCTAAGCACTATTAAAACTTGTTCAATATTGATCATTTGTTGGTAGAGGGCGCGATCCATTTTGTCTAGCAAAACTTTGTTCGCAAATGTTTGCTTGAATGTTGTGCGATTCAGTGCGAAAATGAATGGAAACACCTTAAATTGTCTCAAATCAATTCGATATACCAATTTGATCGCAAAACACCATGTGACGTCATTACGCACAGGTTTTTATTCGCTTTAAAGCTGTTGGATGGAAACACACTTTCACCAACTTTATTCGCATGAATTTTTTTATCGAACTTCAGATAATTCGATTGACAAGTGGATGGAAACTTAGCTACTGTCATTATTCAGTTCAGTTCATAACAGTGTTACAGAATTAGTCATTTATGAAGTGTAAATGTTGATTTCTTGGTGAATCATTTCTGAAGTGATTCACTCATTTGAACAGTTCTGTCTCATCCTCTGAATCCTGTGTTTGATTATAAACTTCTTCTGCTTTTTAAGGATAAGTGAGGAGTTTAAATTCAAACACTTCAATCTGATTTTGTCTGGAAAGAAGCTTTCTCCAGGTAAACGACTGACGCCGATTTGAACATCTATTCATCCATTGATCAGTGCATGTTGTAAGACGGGCCGTGTGTGTTTAAGGGATGCGGCTGGATCAACAGAATGTGAAGAACAACAGTAAGATCATGGTGCTGAACGTGACGTCGGATGAGGACAAGAATGTAATGCTGGAGGAAGAGGAGAAGAAGCGCAGTCAGGATGAAGGAGTGCAGAGGACACAGAAGGGCTTCCAGATCCTGTCAGAGAGAGGTGAACATCACTCCTTCTACAAATGTTCACACACATGTTCTACACCAGATAATCTGGGCCTGGATTGGTCAACCCAGTGTTGATAATATAAGCTGTGACGTAAAACATAATACCTAATACCTTAATCATAATGCTTAAATTGCCAATCTTACATAAAAACTAACATATGTGTGAGTGTGTGTAGGTTTTTTTGTCAATTATATATGTTACATACATGTTATATACATATATAAAATTTCTACATTTTTAAATAAATATAATTTTTTTTTAATAAATATCATAATTATCATTTTTAAATACATAAAAGAAATATGTACTTACAAATTGTCAATTATACATGTTACATGTATGTTATATGCATATAAAAAAATAAATACATTTTAAATAAATAATTAAAATCTATTTCTTCTTTAACTATTGCATTTATTATGTAAATGCATAATGCATAGGGTTATCTATTGTTATCTATCTATTATCTCTTGCATCGTAATCTAATAAACCTGCTGTCGTATGTTATGAATGTTGTTGGCCACTTGATAAATTGCTTTTGTTTCTCTTTTGTAAGTTACTTAGTATAAAAGTGTCTGCAAAATGCATAATTGTGGGTTTATATATATATATTAGTGCTGTCAAATCGATTAATCGCATCTAACATAAAAGTTTGTAAATATATATGTTTGTGCATATGTGTATATACAGTAAATTATGTAATAGTTGGTCAGTAATAAATCTTTTTAATAATAATAATAAATAATGTGCACTTGTGTGTCCCTCAGATGGGAGTGAGGATCCGACCACTACCCCGTTCTTAGAGATCGCAGATCAGAAAGGAAATCCACTCCAGATCCCCGACAAGGAGAGGAAGGTGATCGTCCTCATGATACTGTATCGATCCATGTCCTAAAGATGATTCTAATAAATGTGTCATCCAGCCTTCTGAAACTCACAGATGAAATATGAGTGTATAATCCTTCAGAAGATTGGTTTTAAAGTGATCAGTGATAGTCTGACACTGTTTTCCTCTCATGATCATTGCTCCAGCACATCATCACGATTGTGTGTTC
Source organism: Abramis brama (assembly GCF_963993115.1). Lineage (NCBI taxonomy): Eukaryota > Metazoa > Chordata > Actinopteri > Cypriniformes > Leuciscidae > Abramis > Abramis brama. The sequence goes on along the minus strand of NC_139986.1, from coordinate 28,300,480 downwards.
AGACAGACGGCAGTGCTTGCATTAATATCCGATCTCTCCCGATCTCAGGCTCTGATCCTGGCGATGGGTTTCCATGAGAAAGGCCGATCTCTGCTGAAGAAGAGAAATCACAGCGCCGCTCTGTGTCATCTACTCCTCGCTGACGAACAGTTCAAGTACGGCTTCATCACACTGTACATTAATCATGATGTCAATAATGCATCATGACTTTTCACTGCAGTCACTTAATGTGCACACAAAATATAATCTGCAGTCTATAAATTACTATATATATGCAAAAAGGCAAAGATCAGTAATAATACAATCAGTAATGCTTGAAAAATAGACCAATTATTTAGTATGCAGATATTACAATAACACCAACGTAACTTCTGACAGTGTGAATCAAGTGGGAAGTATAAAGCAGGGTTAATATCGTTAATTAAAACTATTAAAAACATTTCTGTTCATTGAATTAAAATAAAATCTAAATATTAGTTGAAAAACTTAAGCTAAAATTAGAAACGTTGCTTTGGCGATAAGCTGAAATAAGTTTAATTTGAATAACTAAAGTTATTGACAGAAAACTGAACTGAATAAAAAATATAAAAATAAAAATAAATTAAACCTTAATAGCAATATTTTTTTTAACTAATAAAATCACAAAAGCACAATAAAATGACAAAAATTCTAATTGAAATTAACATGAATATATAAAAATATTAATAAATGAAAACTAAAATAACACTGGAATAAAGCTTCTTACAAGTATTAATTCTTGACATTTAATACCTGAGTAATTTGAATACACCGCTGTCCTGCAAACTCTACAATTATGATCTCTTATGTTTATCATTATGTAAATAAATGCATTAAAAAATTACAAGTTATAGTTCAGTATTACAATGACATCAGCGCTGTTATTCTGACATTGTTAGACATTCTGTAAGGCATTTAACACTTGATGAATTTTAAAATTGTGCTGTCCTGCAAACTGTGAAATTATTTTTTATATTATATTTATCAAAAAAAAAAAAATTCTGGTAGTTCAGTATGCAAATATTACAATTACATCAGCGCTGTTCAATTTCAAAGTGTTAAACATTCTGTGAAATCTGTAATTTTACAAGTATAAAGCTTACAAAAGCTATTTTTAAGGCGTTTTCTGCTTGAGGAATTTTTATATATGGTGCTGTCATACAATTGATGTTGATGTTCCTCCAGTAAGTGTAACTCTGATGTTGATGTTCCTCCAGTAAGTGTAACTCTGCGCTGCTCAATTCGGTGGATAACTACGCCGTCCTGCAGCTGGACATCGTGTGGTGTTACCAGGCTCTGGGACAGCTGGACTGCCTGAACGACGCCAGACAGAGACTGTCCCGGGCCGAGGAGTGTTTCCAGAGGTGTTACGGAGAACAGCAGAACCGACTGAGGCAGATCAAGGTCTGTGTGTGTGTGTGTGATACTGTTCTTCACCTCACACACGTGTCTGTGTGTGTGTGTGTGTGTTCACTGCTTGATCCGTGTGTTTCTGGCTCTCAGGGCCACACTGGAGGAGAAGACGTGCTGTTTCTGAGGCTGTATCTTCTTCAGAGTGTGCTGGCGTACCACGAAGGAAACAAGAACCAAGCCTCGTACAAGCTCAAAGAAGTAAACGCTCTGAGTTTTGATGATTGTGTCTCTATTATTGTGTCTATTTACCTCTAAAAGAACCTGTACTACTAGCAGTGCTGATTGTGAATCATCCCAGTGATCTGAATCTTTTGATTCTTTTGACTGTTCAGTGATTCATTTGGTGACTCTTCCTGTAAGTCACCAGTAGATTGAAACCAGTGAAAGTCCAGTGAGAATTCTGAGTGAATCTTTGAATCATTTGCTCAAAACTCAGATCAAACCCCCTCACATTAATGCTCTTGATAGTGGCAAATATATTTCCTTATTATGGGAGTTTATGTTTTTAATTCAATTTCCATCTTTTCTGCGGTGAACTGTTAGAATTGACTCCACAGATTAAAAAAAATTAGAATTAAAAAAAAATTGGAATCAAGATTTATTGTAAATGTTCTGGATTAAAATCAAGCCCTCGTGAACGTCAGAAGATATCCAAGTCATATTTAACACCAAAATCAATATATAAAATGCTAAATAATAAAAATGCTATGAATACATTTTGCATTGCAACATTTAAATACATTTAATAGACCATATAAAAATCATAAAGGAGTCACTTTTGAAGCATTTTATTCTTATTACTGTATAACAACAATAAAATAATTCATAAGTGACTCCTTTGATTCATGTGGAATGTGACTGTTTTGATTCATATGGAATATGACTCATTTGATTCTTATAGAATACAACGCGTTTGGTTCTTATAGAAAACATGTTTAATATTTATAGAATACGACTCATTTAATTTTATAGAATGTGACTTGTTTTGATTTTTAGTATATGGCTGGTGTTATTCTTATAGAATATGACTCATTTGTTTACTTAGAATATAACTCGTTTGATTCGTCTGGAGAGTGATTAGTTTGATTCTTCTAGACCATGAGTCATTTGATTCTTCTTCTAGACCATGAGTCATTTGATTCTTCTTGACCATGACTCATTTGATTCTTCTAGAGTGATTAGTTTGATTGTTCTAGACCATGACTCGTTTGATTCTTCTTGACCATGACTCGTTTGATTCTTCTGGAGAATGACTCGTGATTGTGTCTCTGTGTCGGTCAGGTTGAGCGTCTGTTCGGTCAGTTGTGTCTGGACCCGGATAAGATCACACAGCTGATGAGTTTGGGTTTCTCTGAGCAGGACGCTCGTCTGGGTCTGAGAGCCTGTCGAGGAGATTTATCAGACGCCGTGCTGCACATCACACAGAGGAAGAAGGTGTTACACTATAAACACGTAAAGCACATGTTCACTCATGACACCTCAGAATTAAACATGTGCTGATGTCCATCAGGAGAGGAAGGAGATGAAGGAGAGAGAGCGAGAGAAGAGGAGACGACGCCTGCAGGACATCAACACACTGGTGGAGATGAGCTTCAGTAAGAGAGACGCGGCCCGAGCCCTGCATCAGGCCAGAGGAGACGTGGAGAAGGCCTATAACGTGAGCTCACACACACGCTCACACACACACACACACACACTCACACACACTACCAGAGCCCTGCATCAGGCCAGAGGAGACGTGGACAAGGTCTATAACGTGAGCACACACACTCACACACACTCTCTCACACACACACACACACACACTACCAGAGTCCTGCATCAGGCCAGAGGAGACGTGGACAAGGCCTATAATGTGAGCACACACACACACACACACACACACTCATGATTAACGCTGAGATGTTCTTCTGCAGATTCTGCTGGACGGCGCTGAAGCTCAGACTCAGACACACACACACACACACACACACACACACACACACACACACACACTCATGATTAATGCTGAGATGTTCTTCTGCAGATTCTGCTGGATGGCGCTGAAGCTCAGACTCAGACTCAGACCCAGAGTTCAGAGCGACAGACCAAGCTGGATCAGGTGTGTGTTCCTGTGATTTACATACAGACTTCAGCTGTGAGATCGTGAGCGTGACGTGTGTGTGTGTGTGTGCAGCTGGTGTCATACGGCTTCCAGCTGGATATCGCAGACTCGGTGCTGAGGCTCATGGGAGATGATCTGGTGTCGGCCACACAGATGCTGCTGGATAATCAGGGTGTCGTTCCTCCTGATCTCCTGTCTCCTTCTCCTCCATCCTCTTCCTCAGAGGAGCCCAGCACCTCCTCCTCCGACAACACCGGTGAGAGCAGCTGCAGAGAAAACACACGATATCAGCAACAAACAGGAAACATCAAAAACAACAAAAATGCATATTACAAACATGCATAAATATGTAAAATGCCATTATTTTTTCTTAATAAAATTGCATTCATAAGTCCACCTACAAACATACACACACATATATATATATATACACTCACCTAAAGGATTATTAGGAACACCTGTTCAATTTCTCATTAATGCAATTATCTAATCAACCAATCACATGGCAGTTGCTTCAATGCATTTAGGGGTGTGGTCCTGGTCAAGACAATCTCCTGAACTCCAAACTGAATGTCAGAATGGGAAAGAAAGGTGATTTAAGCAATTTTGAGCGTGGCATGGTTGTTGGTGCCAGACGGGCCGGTCTGAGTATTTCACAATCTGCTCAGTTACTGGGATTTTCACGCACAACCATTTCTAGGGTTTACAAAGAATGGTGTGAAAAGGGAAAAACATCCAGTATGCGGCAGTCCTGTGGGCGAACATGCCTTGTTGATGCTAGAGGTCAGAGGAGAATGGGCCGACTGATTCAAGCTGATAGAAGAGCAACTTTGACTGAAATAACCAGTCGATACAACCGAGGTATGCAGCAAAGCATTTGTGAAGCCACAACGCGCACAACCTTGAGGCGGATGGGCTACAACAGCAGAAGACCCCACCGGGTACCACTCATCTCCACTACAAATAGGAAAAAGAGGCTACAATTTGCACGAGCTCACCAAAATTGGACAGTTGAAGACTGGAAAAATGTTGCCTGGTCTGATGAGTCTCGATTTCTGTTGAGACATTCAGATGGTAGAGTCAGAATTTGGCGTAAACAGAATGAGAACATGGATCCATCATGCCTTGTTACCACTGTGCAGGCTGGTGGTGGTGGTGTAATGGTGTGGGGGATGTTTTCTTGGCACACTTTAGGCCCCTTAGTGCCAATTGGGCATGGTTTAAATGCCACGGCCTACCTGAGCATTGTTTCTGACCATGTCCATCCCTTTATGACCACCATGTACCCATCCTCTGATGGCTACTTCCAGCAGGATAATGCACCATGTCACAAAGCTCGAATCATTTCAAATTGGTTTCTTGAACATGACAATGAGTTCACTGTACTAAAATGGCCCCCACAGTCACCAGATCTCAACCCAATAGAGCATCTTTGGGATGTGGTGGAACGGGAGCTTCGTGCCCTGGATGTGCATCCCACAAATCTCCATCAACTGCAAGATGCTATCCTATCAATATGGGCCAACATTTCTAAAGAATGCTTTCAGCACCTTGTTGAATCAATGCCACGTAGAATTAAGGCAGTTCTGAAGGCGAAAGGGGGTCAAACACAGTATTAGTATGGTGTTCCTAATAATCCTTTAGGTGAGTGTATGTTTGTAGGTGGACTTATGAATGCAATTTCATACTGTAAAAAATATATATTATAAATATGCATATGTACACTATGCATATATAAAAATGTAAAAAATGCCATTGTTTACTATTAATAAAAAAAAATGCATCTATATATATATACACATACAAAAATAACAATAACAATGCTTTATATTAATGACATTGAATACAAAAAATATTAAGCATATAAAAAATATATACATTATGTATTATTAATAAAAATAAATAAATAAATATGTATATATAACTGCACCCACAAGCATTTCTGTTATACATAAATATAGATATACTAATAGATATAAAAATAATAATGACAATGCTTTGCATCAGTGAAAATGAATACAAAAAATGCATATTATATTATAAATATGCATATATATTAAATGCCATTCTTTATTATTAATAAAAATAAATAAATATGCATATACAACTGCATTCACAAACACACATATATGTACATTCATATGCACACACACACACACATATATATATATATATATATATATATACACACACACTTAGATATAAAAAGGACAGTAATTTGTATCAGTGACAATGAATAACATGACAAATGAATTTTGTTATTAATATTATAAATATGCATATTTGTTATATTATGCATGTGTATAAAAGGCCATTATTTATAATGAATGAAAGTAAATCAGTCTCAGTGATGCAGATGTTGAGGAGCTGTGTGTGTTCAGCTTCAGCTTCTAGTCCTCTGGATGAGGAGTTAGTGAACGAGGCTCTGGAGGACATTCCCCGACACGAGGAAGACTATCTGGACCTCACGCTGGATGAAGAGCAGGAGCTCATGACCCGCATCAGATCCTGTCTGGACAAACAGCCCTCGTCCTCCGGATGAGGAGAAGAGATCCAGCGGATGAGGAGGAGAGATCCAGCGGATGAGGAGAAGAGATCCAGCGGATGAGGAGAAGAGATCCAGCGGATGAGGAGAGGAGATCCAGCGGATGAGGAGAAGAGTTTCACCAGATCCAGAGTTCAAACGTTTAGTTTCTCCTCCACATTCATGTTTCACACGTGTGTTTGAGTTCAAAACGTTTGATGCTTTTCCGTTTTCAAATATCATTGAATCTTAAAAGGACTTTAGATTTATATAATAATAATAATGTTGATTTCAGTAAAATAATTTTAGTTTCTACATGAATGACGACATGTATAAAAAGAAAGAGAGCTTTATTTAAAGATCAGGGGAACTTGAGTTTGTTTGATTGATGGTGATTTTAGACACTAATTTCACGATCCTGTTGAATGTAAGAGCTTTTAGTTTGACTCCGTTCTGATTCTTCTGTTCATGTTCATACGGTTCATCTTAAGAAGATGTTAATAAAGATTCACTCATTGTGAACATTTACAGTGTCTGTGGTGTCGATCTCATTATTCAGTCTGCAGTATTCGTCTCATCAGGAGCTGAAAGCTCATCTACTGATCTCAGATATGTGTACAATACATTTCTCATTCAATTCCACTGAAATAATGTTCAACTGTTAACCTTTTGTTTTTATAAGCATATCTATCTAGTCCCTTATAAGTCACACAGTAATGATCACCTAATAATACTGTGGTACTCTGACACATGTTTTGTGGTTTTATTTATATAACATTTTTATGAGCTCCAATTAAGACAAAATAAAATATTTGTACTTTTATAAATGTATTTTTCACACTAAAGGACCATTTAAAATGAACAAGTGAAGATAAATGGGTGACTAAAAAGTTAAGATATTTTTTAAACATTTTTAAAAATCTATTCTGCTCATTTATTTGATTTAAAATTTGAAAAAATATTACACTTTAAATCATCTGTTTTCTATGTGAATATATAGTAAAGTGTAATTTATTCCTGTGATCAAAGCTGAATTTTCATCATTACTCCAGTCTTCAGTGTCACATGATCCTTCAGAAATCATTATCATATGATGATTTGATGATCAAGAAACATTTGATTATTATCAGTGTTGAAAACAGTTTTGCTGCTTTAACTGTGATAAATTTTGTTAAATGAATAGAAAGTTCAAAAGAACAGCATTTATTTGAAGTAGAAATCCCATTATAAATGCCTTTATTGTCACTTTTTATCAATTTAATGCGTCCTCGCAGAATAAAAGTATTAATGTCTTTCAAAAAACCTTTGAATGGTTTGAACTTTGAATTTGACCCTAAAAATAATGCTAAAGATGAGCTGGAGAGATGCTGGAGTCAGTGACAGACACAGAGACTGGCGTGTGATAAAATACCGTGTTGGTTTTGGTTCTCAGTGTTTATTTTACATGTTCAGAGAGAAAGGGAGAGGGAGGACTGGAGGAGGAGAGCAGCGTGTGGAGGGTTTAGAAGTAGTTGACGATCCTGCGGATGGACTGGATGTTGGGGTTCTGGGCCTGCCACTCGTTATGGCTGCAGTAGTTTCCTCTTTCCACAATATACATGCGACCACGGAAGTTTGGCTCTTCATACATCACCCACCTAAAGAGAAGAAGAGGAGGAACCACAGCAGTGTGACGTCACTGATGATGAGGAGGAGACCAGATCAAACTAAAGATGAAACATCACTTTCGGGTTATTGAAATAAATACATTTTGCATGAAAAACAAGTTAAACGTTTAAAGGTTTTTCAACATCTAAACATATAGATACAATGCAAACTTAGCAATAATTCTATAATAATACAGAATATCCAGTGACAGGTGTGTGTGGCTGGAGGGATAGCTCTGTGGGAATTGAACTCACGCTCCGTCACCGAACACTCTGACAGAGTTGACGCAGTTCGTGTTGAATCCGCGGCTCTGGAGGAAGGGACAGTCGTCACAGAACTCCATACACTGACCGGTGTAGTTACAGCCCTCGAACATCTCCATCCTGTAGTGCTCTCCGTGCTGAGAGACAAGCACAAGCACACTTTATGACTCAAGCTCACTCCTATAGTGTACTCATTACATTTTACAGCTGGAATTACATGCAACTCTTCCTATTTCTGCAGTATGAGGGATGCATATCGAGCACAGTGTTCCCTGTATGCATGGAATAACATTCTACATTTTTTTAAATATGCAGCACACAACAAAATTACAACTCTTACTATTTCTGAAGTATAAAGCATGCATACTATGCATATTTCCTGTATGCATGGAATAACACTGTGCATTTTATAAAATATGCAGTATACAGCAAAATTACAACTCTATTTCTGCAGAATGAAGTACATTATATTTTATATCTGGAATTGCATGCAACTCTTACTATTTCTACAGAATGAAGCATGCATATTATGCACAGTATGCACATGTCCTGTATGCATGGAATAACATTCTACATTTGCTAAAATATGAAGTAGCATGAGATGCATCATCCGATAATGCAATGCTCTCGACTTCACTTTCCAAAGTGACAAATGTAATGAGGTCATGTGACAACAGAACATTTGTTACTGCATAATGTGTCTTTTTCATGCAATGCTAAAAAAATCATACAGTAATGTTGTTGATATATTGGAATTATGTTTTCATGCACGGCCTCATAAATGTGTTGCATGTAATCGTGTCATGTTTATAGCATTAAAGCTCTTGCTAGTGTGTTATATTTAGAGTGTAGATTGATTTTGAGTAAGCACATTTCCTGAATGCATGGAATAACTTATTTCTAAAATATGCAGTAAACAACAGAGCATATCGCGTGAGATGATGCATCCCATAATGCAATGCTCTTCAACTGAAGTGAGTTCATTTATTGCATTGATGGTTCCACGAAGAACCTTTAACCTCCATTGCATATTAAGTTCTTTCGATTATTAAAATGTTCTTTACACTAAGAAAATTAGACTTTTTCTGATCTTTCTGAAGAACTGATCACTGAAAGGTTCTTTAGGGAACCAGAAATGTTCCTTCTATGAAGAGCAGTGAATGCCTCACCATCCTGATGGGTTTGCAGGAGCCCATGTGATCGTTGTGGGAGTTCCAGCGCTGGAACTCGGGATATTCCCCGCGCTCCAGGATATACTGCTGTCCCTTAAAGTCGGGATGATCGTAGCAGATCCAGGCGCCGCTCTCCACACGGATGGAGTTCACCCTGTTCATGAAACCACGATCCTGGAAGTTATCGCAGTCGCCGTACACCTCCAGCCTCCTGCCGGTGAAGCAGCGGCCCTCGTAGAACACGATCTGAGGACCAGAAGAAGATTCAGATCAACACATCATGAGGAACAAAACGTGTTTCGCATTATGATAACGCTAGCCAAAACCTTCATGTTACAGGCCGGAAAAAATCCTTTCCATTCCTGTGAAACTGATGTCAAGCTAAATATAAAATAATGTTACTAAAGGTCAAAATAATGCCAGAAACTCTTACTAAACCAACTAAAGCATAAACTAAAACCATAAAAAACATTTTCATTACTTAAAAAAATGAATAAAATAAAATAAAATATTAAAAACATTAAAACTTATTTTATTTCAACTAGTTGCTAAAGCAATGTTTCTCGTTTTCATTTTAGCTTTCATCAGTTGAAGTACCAAAATAACTAAATAAACAAAAAATAAAATATATAGACGAAATAACAATTTTAACTAAAATTAAAATGAACTAATTCAAAATATGAATAAACTAAAACTAAATAAAAAATATATAGACATAAAAATTATAAAAATTACAAAAACTGACAAAAAATACTCAACTCAAAATATTAACAAAAACTAAAACTTAATAAAAAAAACTATATAGATATAAAAAAAACTATTAATAAATGACAAAATATTTACAAAATAACAAAAAATGTACTAAAATAAAAATGAAAAATATAAAAATAAAATTTCGAATTCAGAATATTACCAAAAACTAAAACTTAAAAAAAATTATATAGACATAAAAAAGACAAAAACACGCAACAAAATATCTAAAATTTTATATACAATTAAAATAAAAAATTAAAATATAGTCTAATTTAAAATATTAACAAAAAAACAAAAAAAAGACAAAAACACACATTACTAAAACTCTAACTAAAATTTAAATGAAAACAGAAAATACCAAAACTCAAATCTATTTCAAAATATTAACATAAATCACACAGCTCAAGGTGTGCAGGGGCCTAAAAACATCGGCTTAAATATTAACAGAGTAAATTCATAAAACTTCATAAGGAAAGGGATTTTATGAAGATCCATACGTGCTGAATATGTTTTCAGCTAAAGGCTGGTTTCTGTGAGAAAGATGGTGGTTCTCTTGACTCGTGACCAATCAGATCCTTACCTTTCCAGAATACTGCGACATTTTCCACTGGATACTGTCCAAACTGACCCACACGTGAGAAAGTGTGACACTGGAAAAGTTGGACAGCCCAATATATACAGCCGGTCGCGTGCGGGCCGATATCGCGAGAGCCGCTCTACAAAGGTCCCACAATGGAGGGCTTTAGCTTCTGCTGATGGGACGCTTTCCCCTCGCTCACTGCTGATGCTGGGCTTTGACTCCAGGCCTTCAGTCCACGCCACAATAGATTTTGCTTCGCTCGACTTTGTGGGGCCATTTTACAAAAGCGAGGCTTGTGTTCAGTCGAACTGCTCTCGTGTCCCAGTGAATATGCACTCGTACAATCCAGATGACATGAAATTATTCTTTATCGTCTGCTCATATCTGAGGGTTTGAGGCGAGACCTTCTGAATATCTGGAGGGTTTTAGATGGAAAACAAACAAGCATCACTCACATGATCCAATCAAATTCAAAATATGAATCATTCATTCATCAGTCAGAACAGATTTTGTTTGTGTTAATGAATCCTGAGATACATTAAAGAGCTTCTCAAGCTGCTTGTTCTCTGAGTAAATAAGTTAGAAAACCCGAAGCTGCGTCTGTCATTGTGTGACTGATTCACGGCTCAATAGGCTTTTAATGAAACAGCTTCTGCTGTCGTTTCTGATTCATTACTGCATGTGTAATTAGTTTTTAATCAGATCATCCTGTCCGGTCTTTATTAGTATCATAATATTAATCTTGTTCTGAATCACATTCATCTTGTTATACATTTATGAATCAGTGGATTGAAGCTGACTAAAGTGCCACTAGAAATACAACATGTGGATCATTCCTTCAGATCCTGCTTACTGTAAAAATATATAAATAAATATGCTTCATTTAAGCATATATCAGATTATCTGGTATCAATCTCAGTTATATTAACTTATAATTCGATTATTTACTCAATGACAGTAAAACGAGCAGGTTGATAAAGAGCTGAAGTTGGTCATTGCTCAATTACATGACGTCAACTTGGAAGATCATTTTCATATAGCATTTCACATATAGTTTCTTTTGTAATGTTGATATTATCAAAATGATTTGAGTCATTTGATTGAACAGGATGGATGTATTTGGAGAGACACAAAACATCCCAGAATTAATCAAATCCATTCATAATTCATCATCCTGCCGTTTTCCCTCCAAAGTGATGTCACTTCCTGGAGGATAGTGTGTCATTCAGGAAGTGGCTTGCTAATTCAAGGGATTTTACAAAAGACTAACAGGATGGCAACAGTATGCGTGTATACATACATACATACATATATATATATAATTATGTATATAAATCATATGTAGCCTATACTTTATATCGTTACTGAACATTTTCAGAATAATTCACAAAACATAAATCATAATTAATTGCTTCTAATCTCCCTTCGAATTTCGGAATCATCATAACTTTTAACCCATTTAAAAGACTATTGCATGAACATGATATAAAGCCTTCTCTTTCGTTCAAAAACTTCTTCCTTAAAATAAGTTGGAAATACCTTTGCAGACTCAGAGCCGTCCGTGCTGTCGAGTGATGTTTAGATGACTTTTTGTTTGCATCAGCTCTGCAACTCACAGGCATCATGTCGACAGATGAGGTGAAATCACACTATGACAGTTTGATTATATTAAATTTATATTTGAGACTATAGCCTAAACTAGATCTGACTATAGTTTGAATGAATCCCCTTTCTTTGCATTACACATTGACATTACAGTACACTACGGCTCTTTCGGTATTATCCTGAACATTCATGTCTCCATGTGTAGGCTAGCCTACTTGCAATAGCGCGCGTAAATGTCTTTTGATTTTCCCGGCAAAAACGTCCCGAATCCTTCACATAAAAATCAGTCTACAGGCTTTCATAGACAACCTAGGAAGTCAGACTCGGAGAAGGGCTCGTTGTTAAGTTTCGTTACAAACTGTTCACACTTTGGCAATAAAAAGCGATTAACATCGAAAATAAAATTAATAAAATTTAAAATCTTATGTAGCCTATCTTACAAATAGCATCTTTAAACATCATTTCACCTGATTTATTCTCTCCATTACTCTGATTTACTGAACAAACACTGCATTTGCACCTTAATTTAACCAATTACTGCATCTGCCTAATGATGATTTTTTTTTTTTTTTTTTTTGCATTGTGACATTTTCCCCTCTACAAACATTTTACCTCACCAAACTTTCATTACTGATATATTTTATTTAAACTGTAAAGGATAAATTTTTTAATTTCAACAATTTTTGGCATCTAAAAATTCTCTGTGTATAAATGATTAAGAAAATAAATACTAATTTGAAACTGCATGCTCATTTGTGTTATTGTGTAAATCACAGCAAGCGACTCCAGTGATAGTGAAACAAAATGCTGCGTTTAATGATTACAATCAAAAAAAGTCCAACAACATTCACTACTGAATGAATGCTGCCAACTTTATTGGCCATAATTACCGTTTAAGAAACACGATATACAAATTCCAAAGGGTTTGGGACAGAGAGGAACATGAGAGGTAGAGAAGAGCTGAATGAAAACATAAGGCTGAAGACGCAAAATGGACATGAAGCAGAGGGTGTGTGTGTGTGTGTGTGTTATTCATGTATGTCACAGAAAGATTCAGAATAAATAAAAAGAAAAAATATCACAACTTAAAAAAATAAAATTAAATGAAGTATAAAAAAGAAAATGTCAATGCAGGAAAACAGGCAGTTAGCCACTTCAAGTAGAGGGATATCCCAGTGTCCAGTGCTGTGGTGCAGGCCGGGGCAGGAGGGCTCTATAAACAGACTTTTCTAGCAAACATTTCATATTAAGAGTCTTTAACCCTGTTCAAATCAGTTAATCCTACAGCTAACCGCGTCTTAACCGTAAACTAGACCAAAACACAAAAGCACAGCTGCTCAGTGACGCCCAAACACCAGCCTGAAACAAACATGCTTTGCTAGAAAAGTTTGTGCTCGTTCTCCGGTGGGCGGGGCAGACTGCGGGAGAGGGGGCGGGGCCAGGCTGAGAGGGGGCGGGGCCGGTGTGGGAAGAGGGCGGGGTTCTCTACATCATCGAGCAGGGCGTCCGGCCCTGTGGAGCGCCACCATCCATCTTCTCTGCTTCCAGAATTATCCTCTTGAACACCTCCACCGCCGTCTGCAAACACACACACACACACACACACACACACACACACACACACACACACACACACAAAAAAGAGATCTTCAATCAGTATCCTGCTTCACCAATAGCCCAACAAATGAATTTAAAATTCATAAAACAGCAACAAATTTTTAAGCTAAATATTTCAAAGGAAAATAATGGCATAAAAGCAAATGTAAATGTAGCAATATAATAAAACAGCAGCAATCAATGACATGATTTAACTGAAACTCATAATGTTTTGTATCATATTTGTCTGTTTTCTGCACTCCAAAAAAATCAAGGCATTGTTTATTATTAACTATATGCATCTTTATATTTAACAAAATTTAGCAACATTTAGAAATGCATTTATTAAAATATATTTTTTTAAGTTTATAAGTTTCAAGGTATGAACACGTCTAAAATATGTCTAGCTGTGGAATATGCAATATTCAGTTGGATTTATTGATGATAATATATTATTAACCTGGTTATTGTGCATTTAAAACACATTATGTTTATTAGTACTATTGAAGAAATATGACCCGATTCATTTATGCATGACTGACAACTATGCATTGCAGTAAGTTTATTAGTTTGTGCATAATGCAAATGGAATTTTCAATTAAATATAGGTCTAAATAATGTGTTTTCAGGTACAAAACTACTGGAAGAGCATCTTAAGTTCCGACAGACAACAGGAGATTGAATAATAAGAGACTGATGACGTCAGCTGAAGGAGAGTGATCAGAGATGGAGTAATTCAGTAATGCATGCAGACTGACGGCTGGATAAACTTTATTGAGCATTAGAGAGAGTGGAGATCGATGACGGTCTTCTGAGAGTAACGCTGGAGTCATCAGCAGATACAGCACTTCCTCAGGAAACACGAGGACAGGAAACGCATCATTACCTGATTCTCTTTGGCTGAGGACTCCATGAACGCTGCGTTCCACGATTCTGCCAAAGCTTTGCCTTCTTCACAGCTGATGACACTGAGAGACACACGACCACATGCACAGCTTCAGATACATGTTAGACATTACAGTGCACAAGCAAATCTGCACTCATTTTACCTCGTTTTTATTGATTTAACCTTTATTTTAGCCAGAAACCTCTCAGGTTAAAAAATAGGGCTGCATCACATCCAAAATAAAAGTTTGTTTACATAATATATGTGTGTGTACTGTGTGTAATTGTTTTGTATATATAAATACACAAGCATGCATGTATATATTTAAGATTTTTTTTTATTTATATATAAAATATTTATATTTATATATCATATAAATGATGTATAAATATATATATACACATGCAAATATTTCTTAAATATGATGTGATTTCTTAAATACATGCATATGTGTGTATTTATATATACACACAGTACACACACATATATAAACACAAAATTTTATTTTGGATGTGATTAATTGAGATTAATCATTGCATAGCTCTATTAAAAAATCAATTGTACAGTTTTTTCATAAATCAGACGTGAACATGAATGATTGCCGGATCAGTGGGAGTTAAACCGGATCCCTGACGCTCACAGGATCGATACGCCACAGATCACGCACGAAACACGAGATTCACACGGAAGCTGCATCATCATTTCTTCCTCTCATGTTAGTGTAGCGTTAGGATTCACTGCAGGAATAACTGTCCCATCATTCCTCCCGAGGCTCAGATTACACTCGCGTTATGAACGCTAGTAAAGGATGTTGACAGCGGGTTATTCCTCCGCTTCAACGAGGGGAATTTACACGGATTACATCACATCCTGCAAACCGTTTCCTCTCTATTCCTAACTATTGTCTGAAATACTGTTCACAAGAGATCATATTAGTGGAAAAGTTGAATACTTCATCAGATCAATATGAGCACTAGCACTAGTGATGACTGACTGAGCGAATATCATGAAGAAAATAAATTCATCAGTGTCTGTAACATTCATGTTTAAAACATCAAAACTGGGAAAATTGATAAGATATAATTGAGATCTGATTATATTCGTTTAAAGTACATTATTTCCATAATAAGTACTCTTTAAAAAGTATGCAGGAGTGTTTCTCTTCTGACGACGTCTTTACTTCAGGGTTATTATAGTTTTTTCGCAGAAAGATTAATTTGCCTTTAATTTAGGTCAGAGCATCTGCGTCTGCACTGCAGAACACGTGAAAGTGCTGAAGCACATCATCATCATCATCATCATCATCTTCATCATCATGTGACGTATCAGGAACAGAGCATCACATGCTTTCATTAATCAAACGCTCTTCATGCAAAAATAGCCTGAGGTGACGTACCGTTCCATGTGAAGGTCTTTCTTATTGCCCACCAGCATTATGGGTACTCTAGGAGAAGGACATTGCGGCATTAATGTTGAACATTTATAACAGAGAGTTTAACACATGCAAATGTTGTTTATTCTGCTGATAATTCATCATTACAGTCAAAACTGACCTCATTAATATTCTTAATACAGCTTTATTATGAATGATTCATCAGGATTAATCACTCCCATAACATCTTTCTTGTTAAATATCATGTTTTCAACACATTATGGAAGTAAAATGACTTTAATATACTAGCCTTAATGATCAACACAACTCCAGTCTCATTAATTACATGAGGTTTGCTTATATATAAATACTTACTGTACTTTTCCCACCATATCCAACAATTTTTCATGGATAACTTTTACTACTTCAAAACTGCAGAGAAAAGGGAGAGACGGATCAGAATTGGGAATTTAGCAGATGATTATAACCAACTTAAAAATGAGAGACAGGCAGAGGTGATTAATCACAATAAATTCACTAAATTATCCAGTGGTTTATTGCATTATTCATAAAGCAATAAAACTCTTGCTCATAAGCTCAAACTAGAGTGTGGCACAAACCCCATCATCCTCCTAAAACATTATTCATAAAAACACTCGTGGAACGACTCTTGATTACAGTCACATCATGTCCTTGGGCTTTAAACCTCCCGACGACTGAATTTAAACACTTTATAATGAAAGACTTATGGAAACACACTCATTTACATATTCAGATTTTAAAACGCAGTCAGACCGTCAGCACTGCCTCACGATTTAACGGCTGGATGGTTATATTTAATAACTGGTTACGGGGTGTAAGTCAAAGAGAGACTGACATTATAATTTAATTAACATCATCTAATATCCGGAGACGAAGATAATCATGAACAAACACTGACATGGGTTGTTGTTCCCGCTTTAAAATCTTCACCAAAAATAAAACCTCATGTCTGGCATTAAGCACCAGCTGAAAGAGTTCCTCAAGTACAGTACGTTATGCTTTAATAATCACTGTGAGAGTCTGAGGAGATGAGAGCGACTAAATGACAACTCAATCAGACACAATGTTTTATTCATGCACTGGATTCTGACGGACATCAGACACATTTCAGCAGCTGAAGACTTTCACAATGACTTCATCTTCACATTAAAGAGACTATGGGCCCTATCATACACTTGACACAATACAGCGTCAAGCGCGACGCAAGTGTTTTTTGCTAGTTTCAGCCCGACGCAATTATCATTTTCACGTCCTGCGCCACGTTGTTTAATTAGCAAATGAATTTGCGGCCATCTGTGCGCCCATGGGCTGCTGGTCTGAAAACAAAGTGTGTTCTGGCGCGTTGTTGGAGCGTTGCTATTTTGAGGAACTGAAATAGACTGAGCCGTTGACCGACTGAAACCTGGTCTAAAGTCAATGGTGCAATCATTTTTTTTGTTATTTAAAGAGCACATTAGTAATATGCGCCTATAGGCGGGTCCACAACGCACGTACACTCTGCTTATTAAACACACAGGGACGCGCAGCAGCACAAAAACATGCCAAATATTAAAAATAAAAGGATTAAAATGTAAAAGATTAATATTGTGTACATAAAGATATGGTGGAATCTGACTTGTCCCGTAGATGGTCTGCTTGCGCACTTTAACCTCTTATTATAACCTTATTACAACCTCTTGTGCACTTTAACCTCGTGCATGACTCGTATTATATCGAATCGTATCGTATCGTACCGAATCGTATCGTTGGCTCATATATCGTGATATATATCGTATCGTGAGCTGAATATCGTGTATCGTATCGTGAGATTAGTGTATCGCTACAGCCCTACGCTCGAGCGGTTCAGTTTCCTCGCTAGAGAAGCGTTCGGTTTTTCCTCTTGCAAATTCCGGCATGTAAATAGCGAATCCGCCATGGCACGAGCGCAACTGCCATTTAAAGGGAATGGGATATGAGTCTCTGGTTGGTTTATTTCACGTTACGCCCAAAACACACCCATTACTCATTAAGAGAATAGGGACAACCCTTTTAGACCATGCGTGCCGACCATTTTTCCCGGTCGTTAAACTAGCAAAAGTGGTATCGGACATGCCCTAAGTGCACTTGCGCCTTGTGTTTTAGACCATGCGCTTAGATCGTTAAAATAGGACCCTATATATGTAGAATTCAGAAAGTTGTGAAGTGAACTGCAGCCAGCAGCACTCGTGCACAGTAACGTACAATTCAAAGCCCCAATATACTCATGGCCAAGGTCTTTTTCATTCTTTGCTTAGAAGTAAATAGAAGTTACAGTGATATACTGTTCATGAACATCCAGACGCTGCTGAAACCGACGTTTAGATGAATATGTAAATATGAACTGTGTGCTTTCTTCTCAATAATAAAATAAACCGAACAGAAATGCCAGCAGTGAGAAAACAGATGTTCAGAAAGCATCTGATCATAGAGATGTGGATGTTTTTCACCAGCTCTGCGATTCACTGGCATCATGTTGACAGATGAGGTCAAATCACACTATGACAGTTTGATTATAAAGTATATTTGAGACTATATAGATCTGACTATTTGAGACTATAGAGCGTTGATCCCAGAAAACGGCCATGAACTTGCTAGAGAACCTTCTGTGTGAACGCAAACGCATCCCGGGACTGGGACCCAGTAACATTTCTGGGAAGCTGTTCGCACATTGGCAATAAAAAGTGATTACTAGATGAAAATTCATATGCATAACCTCTTTAAGCAATGACACATCCTTTAGGAATCAGTCTCAAAGATGACTTGTTCATCTCAGTGGAGAGTGTATAAAACCATCAGGAATAATCATCTGCACACTTACCTTTTATTTGACGTGACTGAATACACCAGAATGTAACCGTTGATATCTATGGAGTAGGTCTGAGGGAAAATTGAGTATTCGTCCTGAAAGAGGGAGATTCAAAACACACTTCAGAGATGATGCATTCAAAAATTAAATTATTCATGCCATGAAGTTTTTATTACAACTTTTTGAAAAAAAATTTAAGTAGTACTTAAACTTAAACTTGTTTTATCTCAGTTAGTTGCCAAGCCAACATTTCCAATTTACATTTACGTTAAGTGGTATCAAAATGTGTATTGCGATTCCTGCAGTTTTCATGGTCAACTGAACTGGTTTATTGTAAAGAAGTGTGTGAGTAAAGCGCGCTCACCTGTCCTGCCGTGTCGACTAGCTGCAGGTGATACTCCTGACCGTTCACTGTGATCATTTTCGTAAATGCTGCGGAGAGAAATAAATCACCAGATGAGAGTTTGCAGACATCAGCAGCTGCAATCAATACGCCAACATTAATCACACACACCGTATAAATATACACAAACTACTGTCTCTTCTGCTCTACAAGGCTGCCTTTACTTGATCAAAATACAGGAAAAATATGAAATATTATTACAGTTTAAAATAGATGTGTTCTATGTGATCAAAGCATCATTACTCCAGTCTTCAGTGTCACATGATCCTTCAGAAATCATTCTAATATGATGATTTGATGCTCAAGAAACATTTATGATTATTATCAATGTTGAAAAAGTATAAAAATATTAATATCTTTAAAAAAAACTTTTGAATGTTGGCAAAAACATGTTATTTTAGATATATATTACATAATGTATTTATATAAATGGGCAGTTGATTTATATAATGTTATTATGATACAAGCGAAGGTGTATTTTATGTGATTTAAAACTATTGATAAAAATAACTAAAATGATAGAAAATGAAACATGCACAAAATTATATAAAGTAAAAAAGGTTTTATTTTACAAATTATGCTAAATATTTATAAAAGAAAGGGAACATATTACTTCAGTTTATGATTATTGGTTCAGAAATGCCTGAAAATGTAGTTATTACCGGTAGATACATCCTGCTGAAAATATTCCACAGAAACACTGTTTTTGCAATTAAAGTAATCAGGAGTCGATGCGTTAGAGACCCTTAAAAACTCAAGCAAAGAATACTGAGGGGGTGGAGTCACCTCAGCAGAAGCCACACCCACACAACTAAAGCCCCGCCCCCGTGAGTCCACTCACTGTTCCACTGAAGGACATCTGCGTTATGAACCGCCCCTTTAAAAATATCTCATCATAATCTAATCAGACAACATCTGGTCTACTTAAGCGGCTCCTCACAGTCACAGTGACGAGAGCAGAAGCAGTTCATGCTGGTGTGTATCTTCACTGAGTCTGGAATCAGCAGTAAAAACACTGAAGCTGCTCGAGGGATTCACATCACATGCGTTTGCATCTATACCGCCCGCCATTCACGCACCACACAACTAAACAAGACACACACACACACACACATATGGCTTTCCTCCAGAGTTTACATCATCCTGCCAACAGCTCTGTGTCATACAGCCAGATGAAGAGGAGAATGAAGAAAACCAGCATTTACACACACACACACACACACACACACACACACACACACACACACACACAAACACGCACGCACACGACAGGAGGTCAACATACGGTCAATATATTCAAGGAAACAGACAATCACAATGTCCAAACTCGACTGGATGCAACAAGCCATAAAAGGCAAATCTTAGTTTTAATCCAAAATGTGAAACATATATGTAACATAACTTCGCATAACTTAAACTAAATGCTGAGTCATGTCAACAACTCAGTAACAATTCTTTAGTGCACACATATTGAGTCAGATGTTGGTTCAGTGAGTCAGATGTTGTGTAATCAGCCAGAATGATTCAGTGAGTGAATCGTTTTAGAATCATCTGAGTCATTATGAAGAACTGATTCATGAGTCATGTGTAGTAGAGCAGGACTCGCAACCAATGCAACGTGTGGCAACGGGACCATCACTGGCACGTGACAATAACTAAAGAGGTGTATGTATTTCATTTAAATAAAGTTCCTCGAACTTGCATACAGATGTACATTTTGAGGTAATCCTTATAGCCTGTTTTATTAAGTGCTATAAATACTATGAAATACTATTAATCATTATCATGCAGTTGGTTGTGATGTGATTGACTTACTGTTTTCAATAGTGGGGTCGTAGGAGTCGACAAACTGGCCTTCCACAAACTGTATTGTCAAGGAGGATTTCCCTGAAACACAGAAACACGAGAACAGAGTCAGAGAGCGTGAAAGATGATCTTTACCTTCAGATCACGAGACAACGTCAACTTCACACTATAACATGCATTAACACATTACATAATACAGAGTGTAGTTTTCTTCAGTTATATAATGCATGATCAGCCTACAGCTCACAGAATATATATATATATATAGTTAAATGCATATGTTAGATTCATACCTAAGAGATTCATACCACAATGATGCAGAAATCATTATCATAATGCCAAATGAAACAATTAATATCTCACAAACAAAATATAAAATATCTTAATAGATCAAGAAAATGTCAATCCCAAACATAGATTTTAGATTTCTTTATGAAGAATATGATTTCTTCATTATTTCTTCTTTTGATTTTGGGGTGAAACGTGATCTAGACGGGTTCTTGAATGGTTTCATGTGATTCGCTCTCCGGATCTCTGCATGTGAATGCATCACGATTAAACACACTCCCATTCAACAGAGCGTTTGTGATGAAACTGCCATAGTGGTAGTAACGCAGGACATTCACATTCACACACACATACACAGAATGAGTGTGTGGGCAGATTTGCCCTGGAGCCTGTTGCTATAACAACGGCGAGTTCCTCTCCGCATCCAGCATTTGTAAATGCGAGCTCTCATTCACCGGGAAAAGCCCACAGGAACATTGGGACATTCCGGAATGGAAGTGCAGCTCTTTGAAGGACAGAAGTGTGTTTGATCATTCAAAAGGAACATCTAAACATGTTCAGACTAGAGATGCGGGAGAACAGGAGAATCTTTAATGAAAACAAAGAAATAAACATTTTACCCATCAGGAATAAACTGGATTGTGAAAAGCAGGCGTTCCTAAAGTCATTCCACTCAACAGCTAATGGGAATGACCAAAGGCAAAGACTCCAAAAATGTAACAAGGTTGTCAATGTTACAGTTAAATAACATTCCAAATCAGAAATAAAATGCAACAATTGTAGCAACTGTGTCTCTTCAGCTCAAATGATACAAAATAACAGCCTCTCACACTCTAAAGGTGATAGGCTCTTTTAAATGTAAGGCGGGGCTACAGCCGCCATATTGGGTGTTGTGACTTCTCCTATCAATATATTCACGAGTGAATGGTTGTATTTAATTAGGGCTGTCAACGTTAATGCATGCGATTAATTCAAAATCATATGCAAATAAATTACTAAGGCACGTGAAATGCAAATCAGCGCCTCGCTAGTAAAGTTTTGATGGATGAGGATTGTAATCAAGGTAAAGATGATTGCGTGACGTACAGGAGTCGTACAGTCAAGTACACACGAGTCACAACAATCAAGCGGAAACAAACCGTATGTGTATTTATGCACAGACACATTTCACTACATTCACGTTGTTTCCACACACACTCAGGATGTTTTTATCTGTCGTGTGTGTGTTGCTGTGTTTAGTAATTCTGAATGGATCAGTGTACTGTAGTAGGTAAATGCAGTCAGGTCATGGTGGTTAGTTAGGTTAGTTTTTTATGGCATCTCCATGTGTATTCCTTATATCATTTGGTTATTTGGTGTCCTTTTGGAGTCTCCAAGTGTCAATTTTTGAAAAGACTCCTACATTTACCTTGAAAAAAGCTTGCAGAAAATTCAGTCTTGTGAGAATCACCCTTCAATCTGATAGGTTACTTTGCTGGATATTGCAAATGATGACAAAATGAATGAGTTAAACAAGATAAATGGTGTATGCTTCATTTCACAAGTGTGCGATTAATCGTGATTAAGAATTTTAATTTATTGACAGCCCTAATTTACGGTAAATGTATTGCTATATTAGTTTCACAGGTAAGCACACAAACAACGAACACAATACAATAAATACAAACATATTATATAATTCAACCTAGAAAAAAAAATAAAGTCTAAAAAATGTTGTATATAAAACTCTATGGAATACTCTTTAAATGTTCTTGATCTATTTTTTGGGGGTCCATCTAATAAAGTAGGCCAAGTCCTTAAAGATTTGTCCTTATGCCATAAAACATCTCTAGCAGAATGGAAAGAAAAGGTTGGAGGGTTGTAAAAAAAAGCGATTGATGACATCAACAGAAAAAACAAAGTCGTTTCAGAGACTGACAAAAAAGCGAACATTTATTTTTGTTAGAATAACAAACCTTCCTGTAGCTCAAACAGTAGAACGTTGGCGCTTGCAACACAAAGGTCATGGGTTTGATTCCCAGGGAAAGAAAGAACTGATAAGAATGTAAATGTGTAGCTTGAAATGCAATGAAAGTTGCTTTGGATAAAAGTGTCTGCCAAATACGTAGAT
This sequence comes from Abramis brama, assembly GCF_963993115.1. NCBI lineage: Eukaryota > Metazoa > Chordata > Actinopteri > Cypriniformes > Leuciscidae > Abramis > Abramis brama. The sequence goes on along the minus strand of NC_139986.1, from coordinate 28,277,074 downwards.
GTAAACTTTTAAACAGTCTATAAAATTCAACATATATTCCATTGGTTTCTTTTCAGTTGTTCATTACAAGCATTTCCCGATGGTAAAGCCATTAGAGAGCTTCAGTCCTGATTCCCTCCATTTTAATGGAAGCGCATCAGATTTCAAGCATCCTTCCTCATCAGCTCTATAAATAGACCCTGAAACAGGAGCAAACGCATCAGGAACATATAGTTCTGATCGGCCGGCGCGTGACCCCGCAAACAGAGCCCAGATGTGGGCGGACGGCGTTTAGTCAGTGACCAGTGAAGTGGACACCAGAGATCCTCCAACGCAGAGCGCTGAGTCTGAAATGAGAGAGGAATACTATACAATCCCAACACCAGACGGATTAAAGACTTTCTGCTCGAAAAGAAATTCAATTGCTTTTGGAAATCAAGAAATAGAGTTTATGGATGGATTATTTAATCAAACTGAAAAGACTTGAGTGCCTCATTAGAATAAAACGCAAAGGTTTTCATTAGCATTGACTAGTGAAGGTTACGGCATTGCCATAGACTGAGCTGAAAACCAGAAATGTCACGAACGCAGAACTGACGGCTGGATCGAGTCGAAACTGGAGGTCAAAACATACGTCATGTTATATAAAGTTCACATGCATCTGCCATATTGAGGCCTGAGATGAACCTTATGAGAGCTGACAGCTTCATTAAATCATCAAACATAAAACATACATTTATTTCTCCTGCATGCTTTTATTCGTTCGTTCGTTCGTTTATTTATTTATATAGCACCTTACAGACTACCACCGTAGTTCCAAAGTGCTGTACATTGCGATAAAACCAACAGGACAGGAAAACAAGACATATAACATCCATGTACAAAGTGCTAAAAAGCCAGAGAATACAGATAAGGTTTTAAACAACCCTTAAAAACATTAAGATTCAAGGAGGATCTAACGTCCAGTGGTAGATTGTTCCACAATCTAGGACTAGCAACAGCGAAAGCATGATCACCTTTCATTTTAAGACGTGTACGGGGAATCGTTAAGAGAAACTTGTTTACTGATCTTAGTCTTACACCTGTATTAAACATTTTCACTGCAGGTCCAAATCTACATCAGACAGATTTTATTTCTGCATTAAGTTTTGGCGAATCAGACTCAAAGAGAATGAATGGATGGATGGATGGATGGATAGATAAGTGGATGGATAGATGGATGGATGGATGGATGGATGAATGGTGGGTGGATTGATGGATGAATGGGTGGATGGATGAATGAATGGGTGGATGGATGAATGAATGGGTGGATGGATAGATGAGTGGATAGATGAATGGGTGGATGGATAGATGGATGGATGGATGGATGGATGAATGGTGGGTGGATTGATGGATGAATGGGTGGATGGATGAATGAATGGGTGGATGGATGAATGAATGGGTGGATGGATAGATGAGTGGATAGATGAATGGGTGGATGGATAGATGAGTGGATAGATGAATGGGTTAATGAATAGGTGGATTGATGGATGAATGGGTGGATTGATGGATGAATGGGTGGATGGATAGGTGGATGGATGGATGGATGGATAGATAGATAAATGAATGGGTGCATGAATAGGTGGATGGATGGATGGATGGATAGATAGATAGATGAATGGGTGGATGATAGATGAATGGATAGATGAATGGGTGGATGGATGGATGATGGATAGATGAATGGGTGGATGATAGATGAATGGATAGATGAATGGGTGGATGGATAGATGAATGGGTGGGTGGATGGACAGATAGATGAATGGGTGGATGGATGGATAGATAGATGAATGGGTGGATGATAGATGAATGGATAGATGAATGGGTGGATGATAGATGAATGGATAGATGAATGGGTGGATGATAGATGAATGGATAGATGAATGGGTGGATGGATAGATGAATGGGTGGATGGATAGATGAATGGATAGATGAATGGGTGGATGGATAGATGAATGGGTGGATGGATAGATGAATGGATAGATGAATGGGTGGATGGATAGATGAATGGGTGGATGATAGATGAATGGATAGATGAATGGGTGGATGGATAGATGAATGGATAGATGAATGGATAGATGAATGGGTGGATGGATAGATGAATGGGTGGATGATAGATGAATGGATAGATGAATGGGTGGATGATAGATGAATGGGTGGATGGATAGATGAATGGATAGGTGAATGGGTGGATGGATGGATGGGTAAATCACCAAAATTCTGGCTACCAAAAATATTTGTTGATGTTGTTGAATGATGTTGTATATATAATGAGTAGCAATATATAAAATTAGTTTTTCAGTTGAAATAGACAATTTTACTACAACTGGTTTAATGTATTACCTGAGAAAACGACATTCTGAACAACAGTGAAATTACCCACATTTTATTACAAAACTTTATTTTTGACTCATCTTTTTGTTGCATCACTAATTTATATCGTACTGAAAATGATTTAAAAGTTGAAACTGAGTGCAGTGCATATGCATGCTGAGGTTTGGTTATGATTTCATGAAACCAGCATGAATGTATGAGGAACTGTTCCCAAAGCCTGAAAGAAATCCAGTGTGTCCTGATGTGATGTTGGCATGTTCTCTCAACTGTGATCTGCAAGGAATCGTCACACACACATCAGCACACACGTATTCTGTGTAAACGCTTTATTGCAGAGAGAATACATTTGCTCTAAATGTCCACTGACACAATACAATCCACCAGATCACGATCCAACTCAAGTGGGGAGAATCAGAGTTTGATATTTTGAGTCACTTATTGCACAGATCCATGATAATCAGTAGATCCAGGCCAGAACTATAATGAATGTCAAGCTCCAAAATAAGCCTTCTGAACTCATATAATAACTTCCAAGTTATCAAGCTGTACTGAAAACCTTCCCCTCTAATTCAACTCTTATTGAGAGTTCACATATTCAATTGATTGGATACTCGAGATTGGATTGTCGAGAGCATTAAAACAGTGCAAAACTTCAATTTTTTTTCAATCTGAACATCAAATCAAATTAGATCTGCTGAGGAAGGTCAAATTTTCTCTGAGTAGTAAAAAATTTGTTATTTTCAGACACTGATTTTTAGGTGAATTATTACTCTGACACACTCACTGAACAGTGAATACATTAATTACACAACACTCATGTTTGAAATCATATCTGTGTCCTATCCATGAATTCATTATAAAAGAGCTTTTTATATAGCAACTGAGATGTAGACACAAACTGAAATCAAACATTTTAACACTTTACTGAAAATCATCAAAAATAACTAAAAACAAGCATCATTCATTGATTTAAAGGGAGCCAAAGCATGTCAGTTATTGGCCGATAATCTCGAAATGATCAAATATCGGCTGCGGTGAGGAAAAAACTGGACAAACCTGCAGCATCCAAACTCATTCACAACATCACACCACAATCACTGAATGACTCAGAAATAATGTAATAACGTATTATATTAGTATACCAATTTAAATATTTATAAATTGAGTTTTCACATGAAAATATATCCGCGTTTTAATGTTAGGATGAGGGTTACTGATCATATTTAGTGGTCTGTGGCATCTAGCCTATATAGATGTCATGAAGCTACTATAAATGAATACAAGCCTCTGTTAGGTGTTAACATATGTATTCATGATATGAAGAATGAAAATGCATGAACCATAATGAATATACAGGGAGTAAAACACTTTGACACTGGACCGAGGCCTGCATGCATCTGCAGAACAGCATCACGCTGCATTAATAGTAAAGAAAAGGCTAATTAAGTTTAGGGTTAAATGCATGAGGGTGTATTACAATGTTAAATGTCACAAAGCATGCATACATCAGCTCGTGCTTAAATGATGCGGATGCATCACGCGCATGGGGTGACATTCAGCTCACGCGACACGCACGGATCTCATGCATGCGGGGAAATATAAAGAGCTGATGTAAACGATACATAAGACGCAACGAGCAACGCGCACTTACCGACGGATCTGTAGCCCAGGACGGCGATCTTGCGCGATTTCGGCTGCGGCATCTTTATTTATTCCCTACCACATCAATATCCACATGTAAGAGGGCTTGTGCTGTCTGGAAGAAACGAAATCACATGGATTTGATCCAGTATAGAGTTACAGCGTCGTGAAGCTTGAATGGGATAAAGTAATTACTCCGTTCCGGCGAATGAAGCGATTTTTTAGATAAATTACGAGGAAAGTCTCAGACTCTGCGTCACTGCCCACCGCAAGCCTGCGTTAATTATGCAAGAATGAGCGCGCTGGATTGGTTGAGCCCGCCCTGAGAGGCGGGACGTGTCGCTCTTAATAGCACAACCATTGGCTCACCGCGTCTAAACGGTTCTATAGTTGTGAATGTGATTGGATGACTACAGTTGTCAATGATGAGACGCCAGATTAAACACAGATATGCGTTTTACTTTTTTCAGACTTGACAAGAAGAGCAGAACAATTTTTAAAAGACATTACAAGAAATGTACGTGCCACTGGTGTTCGGTTGTTTTAACTATTAGCCTACATTTCCATCATTAGCTATTTATCTTAATATATAGAATAAATTATCAAACTTAAAAGAAAAAAATTCTTTTAATAATTCACTTTAAGTTGATGTTAATTTGTATCTGCACTTCTAACATAAAGAAGGTTAGTATGTCCATCTAAATCTGCATTGTTTTCCTTTTTGAAATCAAAATTTAAAACAAAAAATGTTTTCTTTGGAATATAATTTTAACTGGTAATTAATTTACTTTGCATCATTCAATCCCTTTAGACAAATCCAGTTTTGTGATGACATCATCCTGCAGGAAGTGGCATCATTTTTGGCAGGAAAACAACAGCACAAACATCAGTAAGGATCTGTACACTGAAAAAAATTATTCGTTGAATTTAATAAATTTTTTATGGTAAGTGGTTGCACACAATTGATTTTAGCTACATTTAAACAAATGCATTAAGTTGAACTAAAATTGATTAAGTTCAACTTAATACATTTGTTTAAATGTAGCTAAAATCAATTGTGTACAACCACTTACCATACATTTTTTTATTAAATTCAACTAATAATTTTTTTCAGTGTATTATTAATGGGTGAATTTTGTTTTTAGTGGTTCTTAGGTTGATGTCTTCGTTTAAAGGAACACTCCACCGTTTTTTGAAATAGGGCTTATTCACCTTCTTTCCTACTGTACATTTAGATAGGTGGGCAAATGCATTTTTGTCTCAGTGCATGCATTGTTTTAGTTTGACAGGGTCGGCGCTAGCTTAGCTTAGCAAATGAATGGAATCCTTTGTTGCCAGCTAGCATGTCCTGAGTCAAAGTGATATAAAAAATTTAAAAAACCAGACCTAATTACTTCTTGTGGCCTGCGTATTCACAACGAGTACAAATAGCGATGCAGATTTACACTAGGCGATTTCCTAGGCAGATATTGATTTATATATTAAAGAGGCTATATGCAACTTTTTCCCCAAAATAAACGTAACAATTGCCTTTTTATTTGACCATTTATGACTCAAACATCTCCTGATGAGCATTACTGACACCTTGTTAGCTCACAGTGGGTGCACCTATAAGCCTGTATCCTATTTTTCCTATTTTCTGTCGGGTCGGATTTTTCGCGCGCTGTCTGATGTGACGTCAAGCGCGTTCATGTTAAACGTTTCAGATCACTCTGCCACCACCGCTAGTCAGCAAACAAACTTAGTTTCTCAAACAATATATGTATTTGACTGTTCTTACCTCTGTAAACATAATGTTGACTTCTTTGCAGCGGATGACTTGTGAAGTGTGCACGTACGAGAGCGAGCAGAAACGAAGAGCAGTTCCGTTTTTTGGCCACAGGTGTCAGTCGCGAGTTTAAATTTCAGAAAATCGCATGTAGCCTCTTTAAGGACTATATTAGAGCGAAGCACTGCTACTTGGGCGTGATATCTCTGCGCCCAAGTAGCAGTGCTTCGCCTGTGCTTCCCCCTAATATAGTCCCAAGTCAATATCTGCATAGAAAATCGCCTAGTGTTAATCTGCATTGCTATTTGTACTCGTTGTGAATACGCAGGCCATAAGAAGTAATTAGGTGGGGGGTTTTTTTATATCACTTTTACTCAGGACATGCTAGCTGGCAACAAAGGATTCCATTCATTATGCTAAGCTAAGCTAGCGCCGACCCTGTCAAACTAAAACAATGCATGCACTGAGACAAAAATGCATTTGCCCACCTATCTAAATGTAGGAAAGAAGGTGAATAAGCCCTATTTCAAAAAATGGTGGAGTGTTCCTTTAAGACAACTGTATTTCACTGAGACTAACTATAACTCTTTATGAACATCCAGTTAATTTTCTTGTCTTTAAATACGTGCATTAAATAATTAATGAAGTTGAAGCAGAATTTTGAAGTCTGATATACACTAAAATGCAAAGACTTCTGAAAATTACAACACAAACTCAATTCAGTTTTTCCAAGTTACAGAGTTGAAAAGATGCAGGAATGAGCCAGTTCGTATCCTCGAAAGTTTGTCATCAAAATAATCTCCATGTTATTTGAAAGATTTTGATCAAAATAACATAATTTACAATACTGTAGTTTGACTTTGTGTGAAATGTCAGTCTGTGCTGCCCTCTTCTGGTCAGTCAAACACTCACACAAACTTTAATTTCTTTATTCCAAAACTGAGGAACCTAGCACTGACTAATAATCAAGCACCATTTATTTGGTTGATATGCATCAAGCACACTAACATTTTCATCATTTTCTTCCATGATGCTTTCCTCCAGTAATACAATAAAAAAAATATTTGTTTCAACTTCATAATCACAAAAAAAAAAAACCTTTGTCGATAGGTGTAAATGAAGTGCTCAAGTGAACCATATGGGACAGGGATATGGAGAAAATTATTCAATAGCATTCTTTTACATAATGTCCGTTTTTGCTCTGTTTTGTTATCAACAAAGTGTGTATTGGAGACTATAGTATTTAGTTTTTTAGTTGAATGTTTAATTTGATTTTTTAGAAATATTCTGTCTGAAATAAGTTCACAGCAATAGGCTACTTATATTACTAACACAGTATAAATAATAGTTTTTGCACTTAAATGGTTTGAGGTAATTTACTGTGAAATGACTATTTTTATAGATCATATAGCCTATATGTTAGTAAATGAACTTGAACTTCCAAAAACCCTTAGAGTAGAGGTCTGTTTTTTATTTTATTTTTGTTTTTTTTATAAGAGTCAGCTTTTACAGCCTCGTTATGCTTATAATTGTGATCTTTTAAACTATTCTAACTAAAACTTTCTGGTAAAATGTTTTTAGATAAAAACTGAAAGAGTGTTCATATTTTACAAAACGTGTTAGTAGCCTATCATGAACTTTTGTTGATCACAGAGCTTTTTTTTTTCTCGCTAATCCTATTGGCTTCTTGTAGAGGAAACGTGTGACGCTACAAACTAATGTCATAACTGCGCCACACACTCATGCGTGATCAGAAACTGCACCCGTCCATTTTACATTACCAGGAAGAGACCTTTTTTTGTCGTGACTATCTATTTTCTCTCTTGAGAGATGAAGAGCAAAAGGGAATCAGCGATCAATGAAGAACGAAGATACATTTTTGAATAGTTTGTTTCAGAACAGACAGCAGATCTTTGTGATTCTCGTGGTTGTTCGTTTTTGAAACGATCGTTCAGAAAGTGAAAGTAAAGTCTAGAGTTCAGACGGTGAAAATGGCTTCACGACATGTATATCCAGAAGAGCTTTCTTGTCCAGTGTGCTGTAACATCTTCAAGTCTCCTGTTCTTCTGTCGTGTAATCACAGTTTCTGTAAAGAGTGTCTTCAACAGTTCTGGAGAAGTGAGGAAACTCGGGAGTGTCCACTCTGCAGGAGAAGATCCTCAAGCGAGTTTCATCCTCCTAATATGGCGTTACAAAACGTGTGTGAGTCATTCATGAAGGACAGAGATAAGAGTCGTTCATCAGGATCTGAGGAGATCTGCAGTTTACACAGTGAGAAACTCGAACTCTTCTGTCTGGAGGACAATCAGCCTGTGTGTGTATCGTGCAGAGACTCACAGAAACACGCCAATCACACTTTCAAACCCTTCAGTGAAATTGGTCCATCATATAAGGTAAGAAAGATTAATTTCTGAGGATTAAAGCTTGTATTACTACATACATGAGCATTTATGAAGATTTTCACTTTACATTTTAGGAGGAATCGAAGTCCTTAAAAGAGAAACCTAAACACAAAGAAAACATTAAAGGAGAGAAAACAGTTCAACACACCAAGGTGAGGATTGATTCTTTTGACATATTCACACATTTAATTAGAACAGCTTAGTGATTTATCTGAGATTACATGTTCCATTATTGGAGAACACATGCAGCCATTCTCTGGGAGTGTTTGATTCCAGGTTTTTCGGAGTCGACTCCGAAAAGATTGCAGTTGTTATTACACACTTAATTATTTCCCCCCAATGCAAAGCCTTAAAGGTCCCGTTCTTCATGATACCATGTTTCAAACTTTAGTTAGTGTGTAATGTTGTTGTTAGAGTATAAATAATATCTGTAAAATTATAAAGCTCAAAGTTCAATGCCAAGCGAGATATTTTATTTAACAGAAGACAGTGAACGGTTGATTTGGACTACATCCCTCTACTTCCTTCTTTAATGACGTCACTAGAACCGTTTCTTGACCAGTTCTTGACTAACCTCCGCCCACAGGAATACACAAAAAAGGAATACACGTTTGTCGCCATGTCGTCGAGACGCTGTTATTTTCATCCCGGGTCAAATCACCTTTGTTTTGACCCGCCCTGATCGAGTTCACAGCCATAGATGAGAATGTCTCCTCGTTGTAGGTGTTGTGTATGGAAGCATATGGGTAGCAAATTTCAATTTGAAATGTAATATGCAAAATGACAATGCAATATGTAAAATGGCTATGCATTTCTGTATTTAAATTTAAATTTAAATTTTCCAATACATTTGTGCAACGTTTGGTGCAAAATGAAAATGAAAATTCAATTATATAATTTACATTTTCCATTTCATACACTAGTTTTAATATGCAAATTTAATATATATTTTAACGCTTTATAAGTTGCAAAATTAAAATTAAAATGTATTACAGAAATGATTAGATATGTTTAACATGTTCAAGCAAAAACTGTAGCAAAATTGTAATTTAAATGTTATTTTTTCTTAATTGCATTTACACTCACAGTTAAGACACTTGCGATTGCATTTCCATTAAGTGTCCCGCAATGAATGTAGCAAAATTCAATGTGCAATTTGAAAATGCATTCTGGGCCGATCACGTGCCCGCCCCGCCCTGTCAATCAACTGCGTTGCTCGGCAACAGGTTAACGTATGGTGCTTATTTTGAGGTGTTGGAAGGAAACACGGCGGCGGCAGATCTGATACATTTACTAGCAGATGAAGTGGAGCGTGAACAGAGAAATGGTAGTGTTTTCGAAGATTATTACGCGTCTGCAGGTGATTGAACCAGTACGATGTTGGACCGTCTGGGAGAATGTTCTGCCTTATTAGGCGTCAACATTATGCTGAGCTGCTGTTGTCTGGTGCTGGACTGTATGGTTTCGTTTTGTATAAAATATTCTCATTGTCTGATACATGCTTATCTTTATTCTTATTACTATTAACTTTAGTACCCAATAATGTTGGAGATGATCCTATAGTTTTTCCTTACAAATGCATAGCCTATTACTCTGTGATCACATAATATGACAAAGCTCCAATTGGTATTCGGTATTAATAGCTACCGAAAAATGTGACCGCTCTTTAATAACTGACTGTAATGTTCAATAAAGTGACGAATGTGATGTGTGTGACCATCTCTGTTTGCAGCTGTATAGGCTAATCATAAAATATGAGGCAGACATGCGAATCCCCTTTCTATTTTATAAAGCATATTGAAGGTATTAATACACAGGGTCACGGAATCTGACGGGTCAAATTCATCGACCTATTCACCTTATTTTCGAATGCGGAAGTAAACATGGGTCCAGTATCCGGTTTTTGTGCGGCACTTCCGTTTCCTCGCTTCCCTGGGCTAACTAACGATATCAATCGCAAAGGATTATGCAGAATTGACAGAAAAATGTTACACATAACGTAACAGATGAATACAACAAAGATCTAAAGCCCCGCCTCACCCAGTGCGGGTACCGGACCTGGTTGAAAACACTCATGCATCTAGCTGGCAGACTGCCAACTTCGCCGGCGCCTTCAGCACCGCCCTAAACACGGTCGAGCCAGCGCTGGACTAATATATGGAGGTATTTTGTCATGTCAAATGTATTAATAATGCCATCAGAATGCAACCAAATCACAGGATAGCAATAAGTAGATGGCTATAAATAATTGTAAATCATACAAAATAAACGCCATGATCATGCCATTATGACTAGATTTTATACAGGGGTTACTATGATTTTGTTTCTCCTTAGAGTTTTTTATTGAGACTTCATAGCCCAGCCACTTTTCTGGTATCGGGTGGTCTTCTGTAGGTCTTGTGTTCACGAAATGAAAAGAACAAACATACGGTCGTTTCGGTGGTTTCTTCAAATGTAAAGCTTTTAACCACAGGCGAAGGGTGCGGTAAAGTAGGTTTTATGTTGGACATTCGTTAGACATTCGCCAAGCAAATTAAGGGACTGTCTCAAAACTGCACACACACACACACACACACACAAATAAGCATTCCAAGGTGCGAAACATAAGTGCAGATATAAATGCAATTAAAAAATATTATTTTGATTTTCTAATATCGCACCTGTCAATACAGAACGAAATATTCTGTAGCCTATTTTGCGTCAATACTGCCGACGTTGTCTTTGCTGCTATATATATTTATGTTTAACATATAGGCCTTCCACAACTCTCTCCCCATATGTCGAATATATCACCAATGAGGCTTATCATCATATGTCACCAAGCAGCAGCAGCGCCGCTTCAGACACGTTTCTGGTGTGCAGAGACATAGAAAACGTCACGCAACAGAAACGCCAAGTAAATCTTTCTTTTGTACCAGTTATTATGACAACCTCTAACTGCACAAACAATCCTGGTCTTCCTTGAAGCCATAACGATGAGTTAGTTGTTATGAATACTTGTTTGATTAACCGCTACGGTGAGCTCGCCAGTGACCGGAAGTGCCTGACCGGAAGTCTCGCACAAAATACCGTCAACTGGCTGCGTCCGTATTTCCGTTAAAAATAAGGTGAATAGCCTTTTTTGGGTGAATGTGGAGCAGGTCGAGGGCTGATGACGTCATCGTCTATAATTCAGTGTCTAATATTTTAACAACGAAGCAGCACAAACAAAACTTTAACCGGCACAAACGATCGCACAAACAAACGAGACTATTTTGGGTGAATGTGGAGCAGGTCGGGGGGCTGAGTGACCTCAGAATGACCAATAAATATTATTTTAATATTTAAGAAACCGAAGCAGCACAAAAAAAACGTTTATCGGCGCAAATTAGCACAAACATGAGAATTTTGGGTGAACGTTGAGCATGTGACGTCATCGTCTATAATTCGGTCTAATATTTCAAAAACTGAAGCAGCACAAACAAAACCGGCACAAACCGAATTTTATTTGGAGCATGTGGCGGCCTGGGTGACAGAATTACCTATAAATATTCTTTTACTATCTAAAAAACAGAAGCAGCACAAACGAAGTAAAAACGATTGAGCCTATTTTGTGTTGGGGGCGGGGTTATTTTTGAGTGTAAATGCAATTAAAAAAAATAACATTTAAATTACAATTTTGCTACAGTTTTTGCTTGAACATGTTAAACATATCTAATCATTTCTGTAATACATTTTAATTTTAATTTTGCAACTTATAAAGCGTTAAAATATTTATTCAATTTACATATTAAAACTAGTGTATGAAATGGCAAATGTAAATTTTATAATTGAATTTTCATTTTGCACCAAACGTTGCACAAATGATAGGAAAATTAAAATTTAATTACAGAAATGCATTGCCATTTTACATATTGCATTGTCATTTTGCATATTACATTTCAAATTGAATATTGCTACCCATATGCTTCCATAGGTTGTTTGGCTGGATGTATTAATCCACAGCTCTCTCTATTTACTCCCAAAATCTGAGGCAGCCGCTGAAGACGAGGTGGAATTATTTTGTTTTTAAAGAAAATGCTCCCTCAACTCTACTGAAATTCGTTTATGTACTTGCGCACTTCTTATAACTTACTGTGTTTACTCAGCTCTTACGGTGATTTTCTAAAGTAAAACTGACGCTTCATCTTTTGTGTGATGTACAAAAAACTTTATTAAACTCATGTTTGATCATCATTCGGACCTGATCCGAAACAGCAGACTTGTAGGCTATTAATAATGGATACATACAAGCAGATGACAAATACGTTATAACTGTAATTAAATTACTAAACTATACCTGTTTCATCTCTATACAGCACTCTGACTCTGTAGGCATTATTGTCCGACTCGAAATGAACGCCGTTACTGAGAGTTTCTGATGTTATCATCATTCTGTGAGATGAAATTGTCCTGAGAGACTGAGCGCGAGCTCTTGAAGCTCCGCCCCCTGGGTCGTCCAGCAGCAGCTTATTTGCATTTAAAGGGCACACACTAAAACAGCGCGTTTTTCTGAGCACCAAAAAATGACAATTTAAACATTCTGTAAAAAATTATGTGTTGGGTATTTTGAGCTAAAACTTAACATACACACTCTTGGGACATCAGAGACTCATTTTACATCTTGTGAAAAGGGGCATAATACGGGACCTTTAAAATCCACTGCGCTTTTAGCATGACTGTCCTAACATTACCTTGACTTTTATTACTAGGCTTTTGAATGCTTGATTCTGATTGGTTGACAAACGTTCTAAGGTGTGCAATTATTTTCAGGAAAACTCACTGCTTAAGTAGTAATAAATAACCAGAGGTGGGTAGAGTATCCAAAACTGTACTCAAGTGAAAGTACAAGTACTTATAGAAATATTTACTCAAAGTAAAAGTAATAGTCTTAATAGTTACTTGAGTAAGAGTAAAAAAGTATCCAATGAAAAAACTACTCAAGTAGCTAGTTGCTTAGGATCATATAGGTCTATGAAGAGTTCAGATGCAAAAGCCTCTAAGTGCCATCTGAAATTTTCTTCTAGAATGATAATTTTTATCAAGCTCGTATATTTAAGTTCACTAATTTCACTTAAATGGCAATGCAGATTACCTATTAATTGTCATTTAAGTGAAATTACTGAACATAAATATATGAGCTTGATACAAATGATCATTCTAGAAGAAAATTTCAGATGGCACTTAGAGGCTTTTGCATCTGAACTCTTCATATACAGTACCAGTCAAAAGTTTGGAAACACTACTATTTTTAATGCTTTTGCAAGAAGTCTCTTATGCTCATCAAGCTTGCAGTTAAAACAAAAACAAAAAACAGTAATATTATGAAATATTATTACAATTTAAAATAATGGTTCTCTTTTTTAATATACTTTAAAATGTAATTTATTTTTGTGATGCAAAGCTGAATTTTCATCAGCAAGTACTCCAGTCTTTGGTGTCTTATGATCCTTCAGAAATCATTCTAATATGCTGATTTATGATCAATGTTGGAAACAGTTGTTGCTGCTTAATATTTTTTTTTAACCTGAGATACTTTTTTCAGGATTATTTGATGAATAAAAAGTTAAAAAGAACTGTATTTATTTAGAATAGAAATCTTTTGTAACAATATACACTACCGTTCAAAAGTTTGGGAACAATAACTATTTTTTTTTAAAAGAAATTAGTACTTTAATTCAACAAGGATGCGTTAAATTGATAAAAGGTGATGGTAACGATTTATATTGTTAGAAATGTTTTTACTTTGAATAAATGCTGTTTTTATGAATAAATGCTGTTAACGTTTTACTCATCAATGAATCCTGAAAAAAGTATTCCAAAAAAATATATTAAACAGCACAACTGTTTCCATCATTGATAATAACTGAGTATCAAATCAGCATATTAGAATGATTTCTGAAGGATCATAAGACACCAAAGACTGGAGTACTTGCTGATGAAAATTCAGCTTTGCATCACAAAAATAAATTACATTTTAAAGTATATTAAAAAAGAGAACCATTATTTTAAATTGTAATAATATTTCATAATATTACTGTTTTTTTGTTTTTTTTTTGTTTTTAACTGCAGGCTTGATGAGCATAAGAGACTTCTTGCAAAAGCATTAAAAATAGTAATGTTTCCAAACTTTTGACTGGTACTGTATATAGGCCTATATGTATTTATATGAAGACTTCATGATGCAAAAGCCTCTGAGTGCCATCTGAAATTTTCTTCTAAAACAAGCATTTTTATCAAGCTCATATATATAAGTTCAGTATTTCACTTTAATGACAATTAGGTACTTTTCATTGCCATTTAAGTGAAATAACTGAACATAAACATACAAGCTTGATAAAAATGCTCTTTTAGAAGAAAACTTCAGATGGTACTTAGAGGCTTTTGCATCTGAAGTCGTCATATATATAAAATTATATTATTTAGATATTTTTTTATTTAAATGAATATTATTATCATAAGTAGATAGGCTATATCTTTGCAACAAAAACAGATTAGACAAGCATTATTTCTGCCATCTGTATAGCCCGAAAATCATTGCCTGTCCTTTGGTTTTACTTATACAACTACATTTGGATTATTAGACAATGTCGAAATAAAGTGAATCTGCGAGTGTTGCATTCAAAGGCATGTAATTGACACAGAGAAGAAAGAGTTAAAACTCTTCACATGTGCTCGCATCTCTCTCTCTCATAACTGCATTAATAACTGCACTGGTCTGCTATCAGTGGCTCAAGCATCCGTTACTCACTCTAAAATGGCGTTTTGAAAGTAGAATCGGAGGCTTGGGACGAGATGCGTAGGAAATTAGTCCTTCACACACAAGCGTTTTAAGGGCAAAAACCTGAAAAACATCTTGAAATACATCACCTGAACAATGTTTTGAGGTGTGATTATTACCGCAGTAGAAGATGAATAATTGCCTCCGGTCCATTGAATTATTAGAAAATAATGCACTCCCGAGGTGTAACTCTGCTTCATGTCCGCATAACCAACCAACAACCTGTCGTCAGTTATTCCTTACTTGATGAATAGCTATCAATGTTGTTACCTAGCTATTGCCGATAAGGCCTACCTAATTTTACAGAGGCAAAAGTCATAAGATATAGCCATGGTCTTTTATGAATTCATCTTATTATAATGGCCGGGTGATGGCATGGCACTAAACGCACATGATGATCATTGTCTTAAAAGGTGCATGGAGAGGAGAGTTAAAGCAAGGTATTAAAAATAAATACAATACATACAAAAATACATACAATAATGTACACTTATTGATGTGTTTATTCTTGATGTGAGTTTTTAATCATTTATGGTTAGTTAAATCATATGAACACAAAGCATGGAAAACCACATTTATATTTATTGCAATAATATAACATCAATTAAACTACAAAGCTGCTACGGAGGTATGTATAATTACTAACAAAAGTTACTATGACTTATTTAATTTCTCTAAAGTAAGTTACATGCAGGATAAAACAGCTCCAGCTCACGCACAGTGTAATACGCCAGTGTCTGAATTCCTCACTTCATTTCCTCATTTCTTCCTGATATACTGCACTCAACTGCCATGCATTAGCCTATATAAGGACTAAAGAATCAGCTGAACAAGAGAGTGATCACGTACGGTACACAGCAACAGAGTCGACAGCTAGAGTTGATTCCTGTGCTGGGTTCAACACTGACTCAGGCTATTCAGAGTTGAGGAATCGACTCTTCTGGAGTCGACTCCATCACAAAACTCAAGCCCCTGCCCTTTTTCAAAATGACATATGACTTACCTGACATATGGGCTGTTTAAAATTAAATAACATAGCCTATGAAAGTTGAAAAAAAAGATGAAAAAAAATAATTGTCTTTAATGAAGATGGTGTTCTGCGCCAAGCCAACTCTGCTGATTCTGCAAAACACCTTTGTAAGCCATGTTAGCAGTCTTTCATTTGATTCTTGCTGTTGTAATAATGGATTAATGTATGCAATATATCAATTTGATTGGCAAAGTGTTACATGAGTGGTGTTTGCATCATTACAGAGTACAGACAGGTTTGGGGAACTCTTTTGCATGTTACATTGTTATGCAAGTGAGTGATGTAAGTGAATAAATGATTTAGTGAACGGTATTTAAGTTATTGTATAAAAGCAATATCACACTCATAATTGTTAGACTTTATATCAGCAGGCTGTTACCTGTGGCCCTGTACCTGATATAGAGTTTTTATTTACAGTATTTACAGAGCAATTACAAATGCATCCTTAGATTCTGAGATGGGTCAGAGCTGTAATCATTTAGTCTGAATGTTATTTTTAGTGGCTTTGCTTGGGGTCTCTACTAATAAGCTGATAACTTGAATCAGGTGTGTTTGTTTAAGGAGACATGCAAACTGTGCAGTGTTGGGGGTGTCCTGGAACGTGGTTGGGAACCACAGGGACATTCTGTAATATTATTAAAAAGAAATTGTTCTCAGTTGTATATAAGGCAAGGCAAGGCAAGGCAAGTTTATTTATATAGCACATTTCATACACAGTGGCAATTCAAAGTGCTTTACATAGAAGAAATTAAAATAATAAAAAGAAATAAGAATAAAACAGTTTAGAAAAATAAAAAATAAAATACAGTACAGTACAAACAGTCGGACGAACATTGGCACAGTGCTCATTCATTAAATGCATAGTTAAACAGATGTGTTTTTAGTCTGGATTTGAATGTGACTATTGTAGGAGCACATCTGATCTCCTCTGGAAGCTGGTTCCAGCATAATAGCTAAAAGCGGACTCGCCATGCTTAGAGTGAACCCTTGGTATTTCTAGCTGATATGATCCTAGTGATCTGAGTGATCTGTTGGGTTTATATTCAGTGAGCATATCTGCAATGTATTGAGGTCCTAGGCCATTAAATGATTTATATACCAGTAATAATACTTTAAAATCAATCCTAAATTTAACTGGGAGCCAGTGTAAAGACCTGAGGACTGGTGTGATATGTTCATATTTTCTGGTTCTGCTCAGAATCCTGGCGGCAGCGTTCTGTATGAGCTGCAAATGTCTTATGGTCTTTTTGGGAAGGCCAGTGAGGAGTCCATTACAATAATCCACCCTGCTGGTGATGAAAGCATGAACAAGTTTCTCTAAGTCTTGTCTGGAAACAAAGCATCTAATTCTTGCAATATTTTTCAGATGATAGTATGCTGATTTAGTTATTGCTTTGACATGACTACTGAAACTAAGGTCTGACTCTAGTGTCACACCAAGATTCCTGACTTGATGTTTAGTTGTTTGACCCCTAGAGTGAAGGTATGCGTTCACCTTGAGAACTTCATCTTTGTTTCCAAATGCAATTACTTCAGTTTTGTCTTTGTTTAACTGAAGAAAGTTTTGACACATCCAACTGTTGACTTCATCGATGCATTGGCACAGGGAGTCAATGGGGCTGTAATCGTTAGGCGATAGGGCTAAGTAGATCTGTGTGTCGTCTGCATAGGTGTGGTAAGCAATTTGGTTCTTTCTCATTATTTGGCTCATTGGGAGCATATACAGGTTGAACAGGAGTGGTGCAAGAATTGAGCCTTGAGGGACTCCGCATGTCATGGATGTCCACTCAGACTTATGATCTCCTATACTCACATAATAACCTCTCCCATCTAAGTATGACCTGAACCATTTTAGGACTATCCCAGAAAGCCCCACCCAGCTTTCCAGCCTGTCAAGAAGTATGTTATGATCGACAGTGTCAAATGCAGCACTGAGGTTGAGTAGTACCAGCACTGATAATTTGCCTGAATCAGTATTTAAGCGAATATCGTTTATTATCTTTATGAGCGCTGTCTCTGTGCTGTGGTGCGGTCGGAAACCAGATTGAAAATTGTCAAAGTATCCATTCGAGCATAAGAATTTGTTCAGCTGATTGAAGACAACTTTTTCAATGATCTTGCCTATGAAAGGAAGATTTGATATCGGCCTATAGTTGCTTAATATGGTCTTATCCAGATTGTTCTTTTTCAGGAGGGGCTTGACAACTGCAGTTTTCAGGGAGTTTGGAAAACTCCCAGAGAAGTGAGGCATTTACCACTTCTAGGAGATCTGCTTCTAAACTGTTTAACACACTTTTGAAAAATGATGTGGGAAGTGTGTCAAGAGCGCAGGATGATGTTTTAAGGTGCTGTACGGTTTCTTCCAAAATGTTGCCATCAATTTCTTTGAAGTCAGACATAGTAACTACTTTCTCAGGTGGTCTGATCTGTCTGACCCCAGGGCAACTCAAGGATGTGCTGATCACCTTTCTGATATTATTGATTTTCTCAGAGAAGAAAGAGGCAAACTCACTGCACTTGTTGTCTGAGAGCATTTCACTGGGAATCTGGCTTGGGGGGTTTGTCAGTCTCTCTACAGTAGCAAAAAGAGTGCGTGTGTTGTTTAAATTACTGTTTATAATATTTGAGAAGAAAGTCTGTCTAGCTTTGCCTAGTTCCATATTAAAAGCATGGATGCAGTCTTTGTAGATGTTATAATGGACTACAAGTTTTGTCTTCCGCCACATGCGCTCTGCTTTTCTGCATTGTCTTTTCATATTTTGCACTGCTGTTGAGTTTCTCCAAGGTGCTTTTTGTCTGCCACTCTTCTTCCTGACTTTAACAGGAGCAATATCATCAATTACACTTTTAACTTTTGAGTTAAAGGAATCAAGGAGAAAATCAACAGAGTCTGCAGATATGCTTGGTGTTAAGGATATAGCCTTCATAAATAGTACACTAGTGTTCTCATTTAAGCATCTCTTCTTGACAGACACAGATCTAGCTTCAGTGGCAGGAGAGATCAATATATCAAAGAAAATACAGAAATGATCAGACAGTGCTACATCCTTAATAACAATCGATGAAATGTTTAGACCCTTACTGATAAGTAAATCTAGAGTGTGTCCACGATTGTGTGTGGGTCCATGTATATGCTGAGTCAGATCAAAAGTTTTTAAAACAGTATTGATTTCTTTTGCCATATTGGTTTCTGCATTATCTATGTGGATGTTTAAATCTCCAGCAATGGCAAAACAGTCAAACTCTGAGGTAATTGTTGATAACAGTTCTGTAAAGTCCTCAGCAAAGGCTGGAGAGTATTTTGTAGGCCTGTAAATAATGACAAGTAAAATGCGTGGAGCACCTTTTAACACAATACCCAGATATTCAAAAGACAAGTAATTCCCAAATGATATTTGCTTACATTGATAGATATCTTTAAAAAGAGCAGCTAGACCCCCACCTCTCTTAACAGCTCTGCAGACACTCATAAAAGTAAAGTTCGGGGGGGCTGCTTCATTGAGGATTGTTGCACTGCAGCTGTCTTCTAGCCAGGTTTCATTCAGAAGCATAAAATCCAGATTGTTTGTGGTTATTAAGTCGTTGACTAGAAGTGATTTATTTTTAAGTGAGCGGATGTTAAGGAGTGCTAACTTAACAGACTTACTTTTCCCCACAGCAATATTAGTTTGACGTGTAAGAGGCACCAGATTAGTTAGGTTTGCTGTACGGCTATTGAAGGCCTTAGACTTTCTATCTTGTAATAGAACAGCAATAGAGGAAGATACAGGCACACTGGGTTCCCGTTTGTTCTGTAAACATTTGAGAAAGTTACTGTTATCAAAACGGGGACCCGACACATATCACTGAGAGCTGGTATCAGTTGTTTTTGGTTCACCTCGAGCAGATGGAGGAGGGTGTGGGCCCTGGCGTTGTGGCAGAGGCCGAAGAGCTCTCACAGGAGGAGGGGGAGGGCGAGCTGGGCCCGCAGGCTTGGGTGGTAATGGTGCCTGTCTTTTTTTGGTTGGTATCTGGGGGCTTGCAGCAAAAGAGTGGGATAGTCTGGTTCCAGCATGCACCAGCTCCTCCATTTTCCGTGAGAAGCACAGAAGTGGCGATGCTGATGCTGGGGAGAGGGAGAAAGTGTCTGGTGAAAGGGGCTGTTGCTCTGGTGTTATCGGAGGTTGTGATATGCTGTCCTGGCTTCCCTGGCTGTTTTCCAGGAAGTCGTCCTTGGGTGCTGAAACTTCAAGCAGTTCTGATATGTCTGTCTGTGGTGAGCTCTGTTGGCAGAGCTCAGCTGAGATTGTGTCCGTGAGCAGAGGTTGTTGTGGCGGAGTGGTGTTATCATGTCCATTTTGCTGCTGAAGTGAAGTCCCGTCGTCATTCATACTGTGTCCAGATGTGTGTGTGCCGTTCAGATTGAGTGGATTGGCACACACTGCAGAAGGATGATTGAGGGAGAAGTAGATATTGTCCTTTAACACTCTTGAACCAAGTTTGTTTGGGTGATGGCCATCCCGATGAAAAAGTTGTCTCTGACTCCAGAAAAGATTGAAATTGTCAATGAAGTTTACTCCTTTTATATTGCAGGTTTTTTGCAGCCATGTATTAAGCCCAAGCAACCGTGAAAACCTGTTTGTTCCTCTTGCTGGGAGTGGTCCACTGATGAATGTTTGAACTTTCAGTCTTTTAAGTGTTTCAAAAAGTTCATTGAAATCCTTCTTAAGGAGTTCTGACTGCTCTTTATGAATATCATTCTTCCCCACATGAATGATGAGTCGATTTGCAGTCTTATGTTTCATCACAATGTTCTGAAGTTCCCTGTTTATATCAGAAGTTGTTGCTTGTGGAAGGCAGCACGTAGTTGTGTCCCTGCTGCTAATGTTTCTGATTATGGAGTCCCCCACTATCAGAGTCCTGGGCTCGGCTGCGCTCCTTGAGCGCCAGTTAGCATCAGTGTTAGCCACTGGCCCATTCAGTCTGTGTTCGATCACATTCATCACATTTGGGGATTCCTCATTTACATTCATTAGCACTTCAAATCTGTTCTCAAGATGTATAGGCGGTGGTAGGAGACCAGTGTTTGCAATCCTTGTCAGAGCTGTATCTGGGGTAGAGGATGCTACTGCGGCAATATGTGATGCTCATGACAATCTGATGTCTCGAGTGCCTTTGGGTCTCGCTCCCTGTTTGTGCCATCGATTAGTAAGTCGATCGGCTTGTTTCTCTACCTGTCGAGGAGCACTAGTTTCATGGGACTCACCGGTATGCTGAGGGTGTCCATGACGAAGCTCTGTTGTGTGCTCCGTCTGGTTTGGTGGTCCCGTAAGTAACTTTGTTTCAAGAACTGCAATCCTTTGTAAAAGTCTGTGGCAGTTGGTGCAGCAAGAAGATTTCAGAAGAGGCATTTTCTCTTATCCTTGAGGCAGTTGTGTTTTCTTTTCCTGGAATGTAAGCTGGTCGGGTAAAAGAATTCTCAGTTTTTGTAGTAATCCAAACTTTGTCGTCTGAGCACTGTGCTGATTTGCTGAAGTTAAAATTAGGTGATAAAAGGAAATAAAATAAAGGAAATAAAATATAAAAAAATAGGAGATAAAATGTAAAAGCGATAGAGAAAAGTTTGTTTGGGTGATGCAGTAAGCAAGAGCGTCCGAACAGTAGCTGAGCAGGAAGTAGTATATAAGGGGAGGGTTGTAACACTTTTTAAAGATGTGTTATAAACTATCTCACCCCTGTCAGCCATTGTTTAGCTAGTTGTATTAGCATAATGGTTTAAAATTAGCAGCTTAAAATACATCACATTTTGCCTGAGAAACTGCAATTTAGTCTAATATAAGTTATATGATTATATATATAAGTTAAGTATATAAGTTATGTAAGTATATAAGTTAAGTATATAAGTTATATAAGTAAGTTATATCTGCAAAAGTTTAAGTACTAAATAAAATATAGTTTTAGTAAAAAAAAAAAAAAAAAAAAAAAAAAAATCACATTCTTACCAAGAAATAATTTTTTTGCATGGGCCTATTTCCAGCCTTGACGGCCATTCATATGGGATCTGGGAGGAAGTGGGTAAATAATGAAATGATCATGACTCCAGATAGTTGGTGCAATTGATGGGTTTATATCTCTCCCCATGTTACAACTGTACCCGGTCTACAGTAAAGAGGTTAAATGCTTTACTCACTACACGCACAAAAAAATAGAACAAAGAAAAAGGATACTGGTAATTTTCTTTGTATAGAATAGATTAACATGCTTTAATGTTAAAAAAACAAAACATTTTTCACATACTGTACATAATTGTAGCTCCTCTATTCCCAGTCTGTCTGAAACGCACTGATTTCTACAAAGCCCCTCCTTACTAAAAGCTCAGAGTGCTCTGATTGGCCAGCAGATTCAGTGTGTTGTGATTGGCCAAACACCTCAAGCGTGTGTTGGAAATGTAATGGCCCTTACCATAATAGCGAGCTTCAGCTACCAAGGCTTGTTGAAAACACAGTTAATGCTGAAAATGCAGATGATCAAGCTGATCGATCGAAACCAACTTTGAAAGCATGACTTGAGCAGAATGTGTGACAGTGGTGAGTCTAACCGGTGATGTGCTCTCCAGGTTCAGGAAGCAGATGTTACTGTTTAACTGGTTGCTGTATTAAAGGAATAGTTCACTTTAAAATGAAAATTCTGTCATCATATACTCGCCCTCATGTTGTTTCAAACCTGTATGAATTTATTTCTTCTGCTGAACACAAAGGAAGATATTTAGAAGAATGTCAGTAACCAGACAGTTTCTGGGTCCCATTGATTTCCATAGTAGGAAAAAAATATACTACGGAAGTCAATGGGAATGTGAACAATCGGCTGCAGATTCGTCAATTCTGAAAGCCTGTGCAATACACTTATTACAATTAAACATTTGCACTACATGATGTTGGTATTATTGTAATGATTAAAAAAACAAGGGATTTCATTCTTGTAATGGCAAAAGTTTGTTTAACAAAAACACCAATAAAGTCATAAAGTCAAGGTATGTTAAATAAAGTGTGCTGTGCACAAGCAAACTTTTGGGTCGTACTGCCCAGAAACAGCTTTATATATAAATCTTAAGCGGTTTTGTTTTCACATCTAAACTCACAGTGACAACACTGAAGCCTCGTCTTCTTTCATTGCGTATGCCTTTGGGCAGCATTATGCTAATATTACTCACTGTGACGTGGATGTTTGAGAAAGTAAAATCTGGACTTCAGTCAAGGCCTTTTAGGGGGGTCTGGAACAGCGTTCTCTGTTAGATAGAATAAATCTCTTTGTGAGAGACTGAGCTTTGTAACTTTGCAGATTGCATGCACAAATAGATACTTTACACATTAAAGGAAAAGGAAAACATTAAAAAGCATCATATGACCCCTTTAATATATTCCTTTTGGAGTTGAGAGTTTATGTCCCCACCAACCACAGGGGGAAACAGCAGAAACAAAATAAATGTAAAATGCTTTACTTTTCTTGGTTGAGTTATGTGAAAGAACCTTCACTGTTAACAGGGATTTTGGTGCACATTTTATCATTTAAAAATATAACATTATACATCATTTACACATGACCATCATTATTTTTGTGTTTTTATGTTTCACATTACAGGACATAAATGATCTCACCAAGAAAAGCATCTTAATTGAAGATGGAAATCCTGCTCGATATCGTCTGCAAACAAAGACAGTCAATATTGATCAATCTGAACCATATAGAAAAATGACCTTTGGAGAGAGAGACAAAAACAAACCCCATAAAACCATTCTGATGGTGGGAGAAACAGGAACAGGAAAAACAACCCTGATCAATGTGATGATCAACTACATGTTGGGTGTTCAGAGAGAAGACAAGGTTTGGTTTGAGATCACAGATGAACAGAGTGACCGAACATCAGCTCACAGTCAGACCTCCATCATCACTGTTTATGGGTTTTATCCACAAGAGAGTCAAACTGATCTAACAATCATCGACACACCAGGATATGGAGACACTCGTGGAGATGAGAAAGAAAAAGAGATCGGCATGAGTTTGCTTAGTTTAAGCAGATTTGATATCTTTGTTCATGAAATAGATGCAGTTTGTCTGGTGATGAAAGCAAACCAAAATCGACTCTCTGACAGACAGATATATATATTTGATGCTGTTCAGTCATTATTTGGGAGAGATATTGCTGAAAACATTTTGCTGCTCTTCACACACTCAGAGGGAGCTCCTCCTAAAAACGCCTTGAAGACTGTTGAAGATGCTAAAGTCAAGTGTGCAGTGGATGAGCAGAGTCAGCCAGAGTTTTTCCTGTTTGACAACCGTCAGTTAGAACCTGTTGATGAAAAATATAAGATGATACAGGGACCATCATGGGATCTCAGTTTTAGAGGAATGACAGGATTGTTCAAGTTTCTTGACACAATAAAACCAAAATCCCTGAAGATGACTCGAGATGTGTTACAGAAACGGAAGCAGTTGGAGGCGAATATCTCTAATCTACAGTCACGTGTTCAACTGATAGAACTAAAGCAAAATGAGCTGAAACAAACTCAAGAAGTTCTGGAGCGGAACAAGAAATATGTAGAAGCAAATACGAACTTTGAGTATGAAGTTGAAGTGTCCTATAAAGAGAAGGTTGATATTGATCTTTCTCTAGCCTATGAGGCGGTGTGCTGCAGCGTCTGTGAGGAGAACTGTCATTATCCAGGATGCTGGTGGATCACCCCTCTCTCATGGTGCTACAAGATGAAAGATAATCACTGTACAGTGTGCACAAATAAATGCCAGTACAGCAAACATGTCAAAGAAGCAAAAATATATGTAACAAAGACAAAGAAAGAGAAGAGGACAAATGAAGAGTTAAAGAAGGAATATGATGTCAAAATTGGAGGCAGTGAGTCTGTGGTCCAGAAGCTGAAAGAAGAACTGCAAGAATTAGAGAAAGAGAAAATAAAGCTGGTGATTGAAGCTTTTGACTGTGTGGAAACTCTGCAGATGATTGCACTCAACACTGATTCTCTGCTCACACTTCAGCACATTGATTTTCTAATTGAGAAGCTGAAGGAAATAAATGAGCCTGAAAAGGCTGAAACACTGGAAAACATCAAGAAGAGAGCAGGAGAAAAACATGAAAAGAAATCATAAAAATAATTTATAATTATCTGTGGTCACACTGTAACGCTTTTTGTCCTCACAAAAGGGCGGATAGCATGCCTGAATGGTTGTGGTCAGGTGTAAGCAAAGACTCACGTACAATGTAGCTGATATTCCACAGTGGTGATTTATTATCGGCGTCATCGTCGATCACACGGGCAGTTTGCCAAACACATACCAACAACTGCGTTACTGAAGATAAGAATAAAAGCAGGATAAGAGCACACTTGAAAAACACAAGGGCCTGCACGCACACATGCGATGCTCACAGCTCGCGTTCCTCACACCGACTACCCACACTGAGTGAGTGACCCCGGATTTCCACCAACTGCGGAACGGCTGCGGATCGGCTCCGCTGCGTGTCGGATCCGTGCACCGTCGTCCTTCAATACCCAACAGGTCCGGGTTTGTTGCAGAATGGCTGCGGCCATGACTGACAGCTGAAGTCACAAGGATCCACAAGATCTCGTGAATTCACGTATGATCACGCGATATAAGTGCTGAATTGCTGCGGAGCTCTCCGGCAGCCGGCAAAAATAGAAGCTCTGCGCATCTGCTCCGGAGGGCTGCGGATCGCCGGAGTCGGAAGGCAGCCGTTCCGCAGTCAGTGAAAATACACACATTGACTTTAATGGAAACTTATTGACTCCGCCGCCGTTCCGGAGTTGGTGGAAATTATGGGTCAGTAACAGAGTGCGCTCCACCTTAAAGGGTTAGTTCACCCAAAAATGAAAACTCTGTCAGTAATTACTCACCCTCATGTTGTTCCAACCATGTAAGTCTTTCATTCATCTTCGGATCACAAATTAAGATATTCTTCAAAAATATCTTAATTTGTGATCCGAAGATGAACGAATCATTTCAATCACTTCCAGTGATGGATTAGATGGCAGTAAGTCAATAAGCATTATTTATGCTTTTAGACATTGATGTAAATTGCACTTTTTGCTCTTTGCACTTGGAAACAGAACCCACATGTTCTGGCATTGTAGTCATGTGAAAAAGTTATGGTATGAGGTGTCTATGTTTATTAAGGAAAAGGTACACTTTAATTTTGTTTTGCATTTTGAAAATGTAATTTTTGGATATTCAAAGTATGATAACAGTGTGATTAAGGAGGCTTTTGTATATACATGCATTTTATATACATATATATTTTATATATGTGTGTTTTCTTTGCTCCCCTGGCTCTAAAATGTATGTTGTATTGTTTTGTTGTTTAAAGCAATTAAAAAATATATTTATGCTGTTTTAACATTTGTGCTTTTGTGTTAACAGCTTTTAATTGTAAGAGATGCCATAGAGCGCATCATAAATGTTTTATATTTAAAAAAAAGTTATGACATGGTTTATGATAGGCCTATGTTAGCATTCAAAATGACAGGGTTTCAGCGAATCTTAAAATATGTAAAAGTCTTAATTCACCTTTAAACAAATTAAGGCTTGGAAGATGTCTTCAAATAGAGCAGAAAGACTTGAAGTCATGTAGTTGATTGTTGCATGTACTGCAAAAGAAATATTCTTCTTCAGTATCAGATACTGTAAAAGTTACATTCCTGAATGTATTGTATGTACTGAAGTTATGTTAAATACATTTGTGGTAAAATGAATTAAAAAGTAATGGAGTTAAACATTGTATTTTGCTTTCACTGACATGCAAGATTTTCAGGGACGTTGTCAGCAAGCCCAAATTCAGAGAAGAGGCCCACTTTGTATGGCTGGACAGTAAGTTATTTAAATCTAAGTTGTGAGTAAAAGGTACTTGAAAAAATCTGTCTTTCCGTCCATCTATTTCTATCTATCTGTCTGTGCAATCTATCAAACTATCTGTCTGTTCTTCCTATCTATCTATCTATCTATCTATCTATCTATCTATCTATCTATCTATCTATCTATCTATCTATCTATCTATCTATCTATCTATCTATCTATCTATCTATCTGCCTTTCTGTCATGTCTATCTGTCTGTCTGTGTCTGATAGACTGTATTGCCTTCAAAACTTTCAGCTTGAAAACTACTTTGAACTTCAAACTGAAAACCTTCAAACTTCAAGCTTTTAAAACTATTTCAAACTTTCAGGCTAGGCTTTCTCAAGCCAACCTAAAGTTTGCCTTTCTTGACAAACTTTTTTTTAACTAGTTTATGTTGTTCATAAACAAAGTAAGTCTCTTAAAAGCCAATAACACTCAAACATATCTTTGTCTAACATCTTCCTATAGTATAAAATACTTAAAGAAATTCCTTGTATGACTCTGTACTATGTTAATGCCTTTCTTCAAAATGATTCAATATTGTTTGTTCTGTATTTTATACAAATTAGGTGTTGTGAACTGGAGTGCATTTTCCAGACAATATAAGCAAGAGTTCTGGGTGCCCTGCTCGTTGACTCTGTGCTTGCACTGCACTGTAATATACAAGGACTGCCCACCTGGGTCTGTAGGAGATGGCAGAAGGAGTCCTGCGTGGATTTTATTCCGATAAGGAGGTTGAGGGCTGTTGTTCAGTTGATTGTTTTTTCAGTGATGGATAGGAATTTCAAGCTGAGTACATTTGAAGTGGGTGTGTGTCTGTCTGTTGATGAGCAGATATGTATGTGATTATCTGTATGTGTTGTTACGTTCCCCAGCTCTGGTGTTTGTTGCTACACGTGTTTGAGTGTAGTGTCTCTTCCCCTCTTGATTACAGATGAGCCACACCTGAGCGAAGCCTACCTGCGCTATAAAAGGCTTCTCATTACGCTCCTGAGCGCGCACCCAGAGACTGAGAACAGAGTCGACGCACAGCCGTGCTTTCTGTCTTTTGAGAGATTGTCGTCCAGTCGTCCACCCGGCAGTAGAAAACGTTCCGCCTTCATTGTTGTTTCTTTATTGTTAACCGACCTATTATTTGATACCCATTCTGTTAAATAAACATACCCCTAATTTTGATACGAGCAGTTCTGTGTGCGTCTCTCCTTTATGTTAAGGGTGGTGTCCGACATATTTCTTTTATAAAATTATCATCTTTGTTTTGAAATAAAATTTATCAGTGTTATTAGTTTGTTTTTTTGAGTTGGGATGCATAAAATGGGATACAGAGATTGACACTGTATGTAGTTGGTTTAACTTCATTCAAACTACTTTTTTGGAGTAAATGTTTCATAATAGCCTATATAATGCACAAAATAAACAATTATTAACTATTAAAGAGGAATGATTAAAATAAAAAATATATAAGGTGCCATTAATGTCTACAGTAATTTTGTAATTTACACAGTGAAGTGCTACAGAATGTGAAAAACTTTAAATAAAATACTACACAGATATTACACAATATATACTCTGAAATTCCTTAAGTTTACCTTAGATCAGGCATAATTAAAACTATGTACTCCTTTTTGCTGCTTTCATTATTACTTTAGAGGTATTTTTAATACATTAACATTTTAAAAAAATATGTCAAATTTGCGCATGCGTTTTAAAGACGCGTGACGTCAAAACACGTGGAGTCACTGCGTAACGCGCATGCGCTGTCACCGCGATATGGCGCATGCGTCGTAAAGCCTTGGTTATACTTTCGCCTGGCTCCGCAGCGCGAGTCTCCGCAGACTGCGCGCGCACCTCCCCGAACGGACGAGGCGTTTATACCAGGCGGGAAGGAAGTCGACCGGAAGTTGAAGCCGGCCGCGTGCCACCATCTTGTAGCAGAACTTCACCTGCAGTTAGCATCCCATTGACTCCCATTCATTTTGGCGTCACTTTGACAGCGAATAACTTTACATGTGAGGCGTTTGAAGACTCCATTTGTCCATTATTTATTTCTAAAGAAACACGACAATGTATAAAATGCTCCATTACCTTGTAGCTTATGTTATGGCCCCGTAGAAGCAGTTTTTGTAAAAGTAGGCTAACGATTGCGTCATAACCACGCGACTCTCTGTCGCACAGTAGAGAGATTACCGTATGGACGGGAGGAGAAGCTCGCGGGCAATCGGGGGGACATGGAGGCAAAATGACAATATAATTAATCAGAATACCTAGCAAAAGTTGCTCCTGCTCCAAGCTCATGGACAGCTCCTATTCACACTCTCCGTCTCTGCAAGATTCGGAAGGGAATGATTCAGATTTCTCTTGGCACAGCTACTAGAAGACAGACGGGTTGCTCACGTGGTCCGTGTAACGCTTTGCTCGGTTTGAGTCTGCGCGTCAGGAAAGGAAGTGCTAAGAAATCGCTAAAAATGGGCTTCACTTGTCTCAATTGAGATCCAATGAGATGGCTCTGTCCACTTCTTATACTGTCTATGGTTTATACTTGACGCGCTCACCGTTGTACTATTCTTTGAAATGACAGGGGGCGACTCGAGTAATCGTCCTCTAAACCATCAGGAATCAGCAGTGAGAAGAAGAAAGCTATACACACGTGACAATGTTTATTTTAGTACACCACCACCAATACCACACTACAAAAAGAATCGTGTAAAACCCAGTAAACCCTGAGATACTAGTGACAATAAAACAAAATATATGGATATGAGAATGTGTATAAAACATAACGAAATTAACAATCTCTTACATATTTTCTAATTTCACTAAACATTTCATTAAGTTTCGTGAACATTTTTATGAAACAAGGACCTTATGTTCATTAAAAATACTTTTTATGCTATTGTATGCTCATTTTTTAAATGTAAGCAACTCATTTAGACGTGCAAACTGGGTGCCGGTGTGGTGAGAAGTTCGAGCTCGGCCAGATTCGGCTCGAAGTCGTTCATCTTCGGATGTGGCACCGCGCGCGTTGTTACAAAAAATGTTGCGCACACCGCCAGGCGAAATTGGGTCTTGCGAACCCAACGCGCACGACCGCCCACACCGCAATGACGTCATTTTTGCCGCGCGCACCTTCGCGCTCGTGCAGACGCGTCGAGTATAAACCAGGCTTGACACGTGACGTACATACGTGACGTGAATACGCGACGTCGGATCCGCAACGAGGAGTACTTGGCCACAGTGGCTGTATAGATGAATATCAGATGATGTCACCAACGTCTCCTCACTGACGTCACTCACTTCTAAAACTTGTCTGCCGCCATCTTGAGTACCTGATTCCAGTCGCAAAGGAACTAGCTAGCTATGCCTTCAATATGTTGTGTGGTGGGGTGCAACAACAAAAAAGGAGACCCTAAAATATAATTTTACAGGCGAAAAAAGACGCCGTAATTTGCGGATGGGACGGGTGGGACATGTCCCCACCACTTTTGAAACATCTCGCGGCACGAATGTACCAATACAAATAAACAAAACATCTCCAGTTAACTAGCAGAGCATTCATTTAATTCGTTTGTTAAATAAGAGGCGATCTAGTGCTGAAATGTGTTGTTTTTTAAATCAACTGATCAAAGTGCTCGTTGCCACTGTGATCAGTGGCACGGATAATGTTACTGTGTTTGTTTGTGGCTCGTACACAGTCTTCACTCGGACGCGTGCGCTTCAATGTGGAGAGACTCTCTATTCGTTCTGGTGAAATTACAAAACAAACTGAACACAAACGTGTCCCTGCCTGATATACAACCACTGATAAACATAATCGGTTTTGATGAGAAAAAAAACTATACGAGTGCGAATTAGAATCCAGAACCTCTGACACGCTTGGCAAAAGTTCTGCCCTTGGACCATTTAAATACACGCTTAAAATAGTCGGATCAACAAATCGGTAGTTCGGTAGCAGCGGACAGAGGCTGGAAGTACGCATCAGGTATCGCGTAGGGATCACACCCTAACGATATCCCTAACGATATTATTTTTTGAAAGTAGCGTTTCTTTTCATGGCAGTCGAGGTGCGAAATGTTGTCTTTTGTAGCCATTTACTGTATCCGTACGAAGCTGTAAATAGTAGCAAGCTAGCTAGTTAATGCTTGGGACAGAAAGCCTCGCTCTAAACTCTTGTATTATAATAAACGGAGAGCCGTTATGCTGAATATTATATGATAATCGCGCGTCCAGAACTCAGTCGTTTGGCGCGTCGCGTCACTCGTGTAACGTTACAGTGTAAACAAGTGAATTTAACTTTCATTTCATTTCATTTTTTTTCATTTATTCGTTTATTTCAGGCAATGGCACAGAAAAAAAATACAAGGTAGACAAAATATAGTTAAGTCATATAGTGCAAAAACATAATATACAGTATTTAAATGTGACAATCAAATTCTGCCTGAAAGGGAGTGGGAAGAAGACAACTTATTTAAACCCACCCCAGTTCCCCATCTAGAGATTGATACATTGAGCTTCATTGTTACTTTGCTCACGGATTGTTTACAATGTTATATCATGGTGTAATCGTCGTTTTGGTATTAATGAATGAAGTTACATACAAATGGATGTTTGCAGAAAGATCGGTGTGTCTGAATTCATTAAGTCAATCGAAGATATGAACTATTATTTATTGTGACGGTTTGTTTTTATAGATTTCTCTGAGGAGGTTATATATATATCTGTAGGATTTATTTCTGTAAAGATTTTTGCATAATTAAATGTTTAATGCATTTATGTAATAAGTTCACTGATATGTGGGCATTTGAATAAAAGTATGTCTTTAATAGCAAGCAATAATCATATGAACTTGTTTAAAAATAACATGATTTACATGCAAACGGCACAGTTATCAGCAGTGTAACTGATCTGATTACGACAAAATAATTGAGTATCTGATGTCATGTGACAAGTAAGATTAGCTTTTCCACTCTTGCAAACAGAGGTAGGTTATGAGGTGTGGAGAGACATCATGTATCATTGGAACATGAACAGACAGGGCCCAATTTGTAATAATTTTACAGAATACAATGCAATTAATATAAACTTTCTGACAGTGTGTGTGACATCCGACTACTTTCCAAGAAGGGGCGAAACTGATTTACAAATATCGTGATAAATATACAGGAATTGAGGCAGTAGCCAATAACAGCACTAGGAGTAAAAGCTGCAGGATTGTGTACGAGTATACAAATATGTACGAGTATCGTACGAATTTGACAACTTTATTATTATTAACTTTAATTATTAAGACTTTCAGTCTATGTTTGTACTGATTGGGCTATGGGTTTTGAAAGAAAAGGTTTTAAGAAACAACAAATGCTTGATAAAAGGTTTGATTAAGGGTTAAAACCAACACATACATACCATTGTGAATATTTGCCTTTGCAGCTGTCCGTCTCCTCCGGTTACTTGTCCTCAAACAATAATGGGCTGACTGAGTCCGAAAAGCCTTTTTGGTCTTTTCAGCTGAAAAAAAGAGAAAAGAAAATATCATTATGTATAATATAGGATTATTTAAAGGAAAAATGACTGATTTACCTTACAAATTTTGGATTTGAATATGCATGCATTCACAACAAATATCACTTTAAAACTACCAATACAGAGGTAAAAGCATGGTAAGTTTAGTGGTTACAGTCCTTTTACCACACCTATCACAGTAAAACTAGGGTTACTGTGGTAAAAGCATTGTAAGTGTTGTGGTTACTGTGCATTTATAAGTATCACATTAACTACCAATAGTGTGGTAAAAGCATGGTAAGTGTTGCTTTTACTGTGCTTCTACTACCACTTTGGAACTATTTGTACTACTTAAACCTGATATGAATATGATTAACTGATTGGAGGTCTAGGCCTATAGCACGTCACGTGACAGATAATGTTTATTCACCCTGTTTTGAATTAGAAAGTAATGTAACGCAAAACCTCCGTGGAGATGACAGATATAATGCAGTGACTGAACATGAGCTAATCTGATATCGACAAACAGAACATACATTATATCAAACATTATTACTAGGACAGCGTATTTACACTACTTACCAACATCTGCATCTGGCACACGTGAACTGATGCCAAATATCGCGATGTGTTCGGAATGAGACTTCTTCAGCGCGATTTCCTACTGATAAAATTCGCGTCTGTTTTTGACAGTTAATGCAAAGCTGCACTACTTCCTGAACTTCAGCCAGCTCCTTTGTTTCCTGTCTGCCATTATTGGACAAACTGATTAATTCAGGTGTGCCTGACCACCTGGATTAATCAATTTGTCCAATAATGGCAGACAGGAAACAAAGGAGCTGGCTGAAGTTCAGGAAGTAGTGCAGCTGTGCATAAAGCGCAGAGGGGTGCCTTTGGCATCTGTGACGCCGGGGGTGATTGACCATGCTTCAGTTTTTGACGCCTTGGGAGTAAGAATGGGTTGCAACGAGACTCACTTTAACTCTTTATGAACACCCAGTTCATTTTCTATTCATTACATACATGCATTGCATGTGCATTTTAAAAAAACCTTAATAAAGTTGAAATGCCTGACCTTGACCAGAGCAGATTTTTCTGAAATTATAAACTATATAGGCTCTAGGCTATATGAAGTTATAGGCTATAAACTAGCCTATAGGCCCTAATGCAAAAACTTAAATTAAATTTAAAAAACTTAAAATTACAACAAACTCAATTCAGGTTTTCCAAGTTACAGAGTTGAAAAAATAAAAAATATCAGTTTTCTCAAAAGTTCATTATCATGTTAATCTCTACGTTATTCTCTGCTGCCCTCTTCTGGTCAGTCAGATCTTTTTTTATATTCCAAAATTAAGAGGAACATAGGCTAATGATTGAAATTCAATCACCATTTCTTTACTGTTTTTTTTTGTCTTTTACCCATCATTTTCATTGTTTGCTTCCATGATGCTTGCTTCCATTAATACATACAATAAAAAGTGCGTGGTTTCAACTTCATAATCACCAAAAAACAAAAAATCACTTTGCTGACGTGTAAATCAAGTGCACCATTTGGAACAGGGAATATGGAGAAAATGTTTCAATAGCATTCTTTTTCCATCCAGTTAATGCTCTGTTTTGTTATAGACAAAGTGAATAATATAGAGACTGTTTAATGCACTGAGTACTGTTACAGTACCAAATCCAAACCGAACCAATTAATCTCCAGTGACAGGAGAGGAGTAAAGAGCCAGAGTTCTCATGGATTAGATTCAATCAATGTAGCTTATTGCTTCATGAAAAGGAGAATGTACTAGTTAGTCACACTTGTACATGTCAGTATACATCTGTATCAAATATAACATATAAAGGCCTATGCAAAATAACAAACAAACAATGTAATAGAAAAAGGCTTTGAATTAAAAAGATTCAGAGATGTGGAGATCTGGCAATGAATTTGTGGAAACAAGGTTCCCGGTCAGTTCTAATAGTTTCAGGGACATATTTTCACTAATTTCCCCCACTTCTGCATGCAGTATCTTTCTCTGGTTGCATTTACTCATTTCTCAAAGTCATCTTGAATGTTAAATTGTCAATACAAGTGAAATTTTTGAGAGAACATCACATAAGTTGACTTCATAAATTGATTGATGCTGATTTCCTAAAATGGTTTTGTTTTTCTAAAACCTTTGAACGGTAGTGTACAGCTATACCAACGCATATTAAATATCATCAACTATTCAAAACTACGTTATCAAATTTGAAACTAAATGTTTTTGCAACCATGTTGGCATGAATGAAAATGCATATTTTTCAATCAACTTAGATAACCAAGAGTTTAGATAATTAGTATGGGCTGCTTTTGGTCCATAAGACTTTATTGATAATTTTGTGTTAGTAGGCAAAGTGGTAAGAGTGTTTCCGAGTGCTGATGGACACGTGAGAGCAGAGGTTCATATACATTCCACATACTTTGCACAGGCTGTATTTAGCATGTCTTGAAATTTTTCGGATTGTGTTTTGTTCACTGGGAATTAAGCAATATGAAGTTTGTTCATCTCTCTCCAAGCATCATTAAAACATATTTCAAAAGAGACACTTTAATTTTGTGAATCAATTTTGTATGTTAGTTTCTCTGCTGTGTGAGAATAATTAACGTTCAGCAGTACTTGAGGCAGGTGTATTGGAGTATATGTGATTTTATTATTTGACCCCTTGGTGGCGCTGTTTAACACCAAATTGTCTATGTAAAAGATATCTGTAATTTGCCCATATTTATTGAGTAAATTAATTTTTAACAGTTATCTGATTTATTGCTAAGTAACGTTATCAGGATACCTCATACACACTGTCATATGGACCCAAAACTACATGAACATTAAAATAAAGGCAAATGCTTCTGAAACGGTTTTACCAAAATAGAAAAATACATGTTTATAGAAATGCATCCAATTATTGTTTGAATCTTTTTACAGCTTCAACACACTGACTGCACTATTCAGCCTATCAGAATCACAAACAAAAGCCTTATTTTTTGTTGTGCATGATATTATGTGAAGTAAAACAATAATTTACCAAAGAGATAAGAACTTGTTAGGCAGAACCTAAGTGCAGATTTATTAAACAAGGACAAAAAAGTCCAATATACTGTACAGGAAAAATATTAGAACTATATGACTAACAACTACCAAGGGACTTATGAGCACAAAAAACATACACAGTAAAAGACACTAAAATCTGCAGAAATCTTTCAATAATTTGTCAGACATATATATATATATATATATATATATATATATAGAGAGAGAGAGAGAGAGAGAGAGAGAGAGAAATAAGGCCTAAATATTAACATGTAAATTGACGTAATTTTTCTCTGCACAAATATTTTTAAAACAGCACAACAATTTGGCTACATTCCAATATTTAGGAAGGCTTTTGTCAAACTCACATATTGTAACAAAAATGTGTGTGTGTATTGTGAGTGTGGGAAGAGCAGGACAATGTTTTCAGCAGTATCTCTCCCACATAAAGACTGAACAGCATCAAATATGTCATCATCACCAGACACACTGCATGTTTTTCATTGATCCCTTCTGCAGATTCACTTCAACTAAGGAAACTCTTAGCAATGAACACATTATTGCTTCACTGAACACAATGATTATATTTGTAGCACTATGTCACAGAAGCACACATTCAGAGTCCACTTTTCATGTATCCCAGAGCTCATTGTTTTTCTCCATCTCTCTTCTTGATGTTTTCCAGTATTTCAGCTTTTCCAGGCTCATTTATTTCCTTCAGTTTCTCAATCAGAGAATCAATGTGCTGAAGTGTGAGCAGAGAATCAGTGTTGAGTGCGATCATCTGCAAAATTTCCACACAGTGAAAAGCTTCAATCACCTGCTTTATTTTCTCTTTCTCTAATTCTTGCAGTTCTTCTTTCAGCTTCTGGACCAAAGACTCACCATCTCCAATACTGTCTTCATATTTCTTCTTTAACTCTTCATTTGTCCTCTTCTCTTTCTTTGTCTTTGTTACATATATTTTTGCTTCTCTGACGTGTTTGCTGAAGTGGCATTTATTTGTGCACACTGTACAGTAATTATCTTTCATCACACTGCACCATGAGAGATTTATGATCCACCAGCATCCTGGATAATGACAGTTCTCCTCACAGACGCTGCAGCACACCGCCACACTGGCTTTAGAGCGATCAATATCAACCTTCTCTTTATAGGGCACTTCAACTTCATACTCAAAGATCTTATTGTTTTTGACATGTTCCTTGTTCTTCTCCAGAGCTTCTTGAGTTTGTTTCAGCTCCTTTAGCTTTAGTTCTATCAGTTGAACACGTTTTTTTAGATTAGAGATTTCTGCCTCCAGCTGTTTCCGTTTCTGTAAAACATCTTGAGTCATCTTCAGGGATTTTGGTTTTATGCTTTTAAGAAATTTGAAAAAATCAGTAATTTCTTCAAAACTCAGATTCCATGATTGTTTCAGCATTATATTTTCTTCATCAGCAGCTTCTGACTGACAGTTGTCAAACAGGAAAAACACTGGCTGATTCTTGTCATTCACTGCACACTTGATTTTATCCTCTTTAACAGCCGTCAGGGCAGATTTAGGGATAGCGCCACGAGAGTGTGTGAAGAGCAAGACAATGTTTTCAGCAATATCTCTTCCAAATAATGACTGAACAGCATCAAATATGTACATTTCTCTGTCAGAGAGTCGATTCTGTGTTGCTTTAATCACCAGACACACTGCATGTATTTCATGAATCTCTTCTGCAGATTTACTTAAACTAAGCAAACTCTCAGCGATTTCTTTATCTTTCTCAATTCCACGTGTGTCTCCATATCCTGGTGTGTCGATGATTGTTAAATCAGTTGGACTCTCTTGTAGATAAAACCCATAAACAGTGGTGATGGAGGTCTGACTGTGAGCTGATGTTCGGTCACTCTGATCATCTGTGATCTCAAACCAAACCTTGTCTTCTCTCTTCACATCTAAGTTGTAGTTGATCATAGTGTTGATTAGTTTTGTTTTTATGCCTGTTTCTCCCACTATCAGAATGGTTTTATGGGGTTTGTTTTTGTCTCTCTCTCCAAAGGTCATTTTTCTATATGGTTCAGATTGATCATGAGAGCCTGTTGTTGGTGTCAGATGGTATCGAATGGGAGTCCCCTCCTCAATTACACTACTTTGCTTGATGATTGCATTTTACTAATTTAATAAATGATGATCTTTACAACAGAACTGAATCAACACTGAACTGACTTCAGCTGAACAATGATTTTCTTCTAGAGCTGCTGTTCAGCTGAAATGAACTCTGTTTGCATATTTTTTCTGTTATCACTGCAAAGCTGCTTTGAAACAGCTGTACATTGATGTTTAGTTGCTTTGGAATTCTGGATTGTGTTCCTGAAGGTCGAGAGCATAGTGCTCAGAGTAGAGCATAGTGCTTGCAAACCAGAGCCTGGTTTTGTTTTCTAGCAAATTCATGAATTGATAATGTATATACCACATTTAATTGAATGCCATCATATCTTCTCTTATTCAACAGAAAATAGTGGGGATATATTGCCTATGCCAGGAGTGATTTTACACTTTCTTGCAAATCATGTGACCTTCAAAAAATGGGCGTTAGCCAGTGTATAAATACAACTGTTTCTTCCTGTCTGCAAGTACCTGAAGTGAGTTAGACAAAGAAGCACTTGAACACAGGTAATATTGTAAGTAAATGTGTATTGCTATTCAATAGACAATGTATCTCAGTGTAGTAATGTTACAATAATATTTACTATCTAAAATTTTGAGTACTGTATATATTGTAGATCTTTGTTAATACATAGTGCTTATAAATATAGGAATAGGACGAAATATATATATATATATATATATATATATATTTTTTTTTATGTTCCCAATACCTTTTTTTTTTTAAAACAATATAAATTCTGTTTACAGAAATTACTGTTTAATTTATGTCTTTGTGAACTGTTGATTGTTGTAAAAAAATTTACGTGTATTTTCTTTCTTTAGCAATAAATTGCTTGGGAACTTGAAGGACTTCGAACCTGGGACAAGTCAAAACAAATTCTAATGAAAAGTAAGAATACTACGCTCTGTCATTTTATGTGTGCAGACTTTAAGGCAGATAAAAGTAAAGTCACAATACCCAAAAACCAGACAATTATTCCAAATGGCTGTAGCTTTCCAAGTCTTCTTTGTGCGAGGAACAGACTAAAATTTGATCATTGTCCCTATTTTCCATCATGTTAAAATAACTGCATACACATAATAGCTTTGATGTCAAATGTCATTGGCTTTTACATGTGTCATGACTGATTTTGACATGTTAAAGTTTGGATTTATATGACTGACAGAGAGATTTTCAGCTGATTTCAGCAAAGTTTTACTCTTCACATAAAGCTATCATGCACTGCATTTCATGTATTCTGAAGCAACAACTCATTTGGAATACCTTTATAGTGACTTTAAAAAAAAGTCATTTTGTGGAATAAATTGTTGTGTCTATACTTTTTGTTGTGACTATAAATCTGTGCGTTTTAGCACATTCAGCTCTTGGACAAGTCACAGTACTCTCGCCTTGGGAGTGAGAACAGGTTGTTTATATTGCTGAAAGCTTAGCATCTGATATAATCATAATTATAGATCACTGTTGACTGGACTGCAAATACGTATGTCAAATCTGATATTGAAAAAAGTACACAGTGTCAGGTCAGCAAACTACAATTCACAGCATGCATCTCAGCCTTCAAACATGGCTGCCTCGGACTCAGCTCTCTAAATCACCGGACTTCTGATTACACACACAAAATGTTGCTTTTGTAACTCTGATATCATGTTTTTGTGTATACATTATGTGAGAATATTTAGAAATATTCTGACATATGGCAGGGTGTATGGGATATATTATTATTGTTGTATTTCTAAAAACAACAATCTTAAATAAATGTCTGGATTAAAAATAAAAGGTAAACATGTAATTTGGATGGAATTAAATGAGTACTTGCCCAAAGCTAGGCACTGAAGTTCGAGGGTTAGGGAGGAGCTAGGAAGGCATGGTACGACATGATGGATTCCGGTGCAAAGTTAGTTTTTTTTAACAATAGTAGTGCAAAGTACCACTTAAAAAAAAAAAAGTACATACACAGTGTTAGAGACAGCACATTCACTTTGCGGGCCAAACACAAAGGAAAAGAGCAGCCAAAATGGTACAGCTTAAATAATTTTGGACTCTTGTAACAGAGCAGTTTCCCCACTCACCTTAACCACATGAACACTTTGGTTAAATAAGTAATTTTCCAGACAGACAGATATGGGGACAACATATTTAACAGGGTAACCTTATTCCAACAATGCACATTATATCAGTGACATTAAAACAATCACTTCTTTTTACCTAGCCAAATAAACACACTAAATACAGTAATAAGTAAACTATTTCAATAATAAACATACATTAAACAAACAAACAAACAAACAAACATCAAAACTACAACATGTGAAGCACTAGGGTTGCGTAAAATGGTATGACCACTGCTATCATTACCGCGTTCCAGGTTACGTGCGCTACCAAACGAACTAGGACACAGCAGAATCAACAGTAAAACTGTACATCATAAATGACCAATAAACACTCTGTAAAAACTAGTGATGGTGAAATGAAGCTTTGCAATACACTGAAGCTTTCCCCTCAACTGTATCATAAAATGGTTCATTACTTGAAACTTTTCAACATGGTGCACTCTAACAACATCTTGTGGTCAAAAGGTGGAAAATCTGTATTTTGCGTCCCAGATGACACTGTTGTTTTTGATTGTTTCAAATAATAATTCAGATTGTGTTACGAAAACCATATAAGGCAAGGCAAATATTTAATCTATATAAATAATAGTCTTTCATGTGTCATTACTTATGTCTTACATTACTAATAGTCTTAAAATACATTATTGTATTAATAAATGTGAGTCTGTTTGTGAATAAATGTATGAAAAAAATACATTTAAAAATTAATAAAGTAACCAATTG
This sequence comes from Abramis brama, assembly GCF_963993115.1. NCBI lineage: Eukaryota > Metazoa > Chordata > Actinopteri > Cypriniformes > Leuciscidae > Abramis > Abramis brama. Next base: position 28,236,653 of record NC_139986.1, on the reverse strand, counting down.
TGTACTGTAGAGTTGTACAGTAGGCTGTAGCAGTTTTTAGGGATCTACTTCGATCAACACAGACAGCCTTATTTACATGCAGTAGACTTTTTCCTAAGCCTTAAACCTATGAGTTAATAGACAAGGCTCATCTAGGAATATTATGATAAAAATAAATTAAGATTATTGTTGAATAATCTTAATTCAGTTAAAGTGCTTGTGAAATGGGGATTAATACTGAAATTGAACATGAACAAAACTACTCATGTAAATATTTGTATTATAAGTACATTTTTATCAAAGAAGCGAATGACAGGGGTTCGTACTGACGTAACCTCGGTTCCCTGAGATAACGGGGATGAGCATTGCGTCAATGTTTTGACGCATATGGGGAAACTCCGGTTTCTTTAAATACTTAAGGTTGATTGGTTCACGTCTGTGCACCTGCACAGACAAATGGCTTTTCAAAACGCCAAAACAGACAGGGCCGACTGCCCATTTAAGTCGCTTGGGACCAGAGCCTGTGAGTATGATATCTCCTAGAAAAACCTCTGAGGGTGGAGACTGATTAGGCAGAAAAAATCTGTGCCTAAAGGGATGTCTAGGTTATAGAACCTGATAAAGGTGGACGCCGAGGACCAGCCAGCCACCACACAGATGTCAGCAATGGATATTCCACTAGACCAGGGCCAAGAGGAGGCCATTCCCCTGTTGGAATAGACCCTCACCCCAATAGGACACTGCAAGTCCAAGGACTTGTAAGCTAGTGCTATCGCATCCAGTATCCAATGGCACAGTCTTTGCTTCTTGACTGGCAGCCCTATAGAAAATGGGTGTGGTGTCTGTTCACCCTTAGCAGAGGGAAGAGCAGAGAGTGAGATGACTTGTGTCCTAAAGGGTGTGTAAAGTCTGCATGTAAAGGCACCTAGTAGAAGGTAGGGAGGCGTGAAGGCTCCTGTAGAGAGGCCATAGGTGGAGGCTCCACAACTTGGATTAGGAATGCCAGATTGACCCCTCTGTTTTGGAAAGGAGGTCCCTTCTCAGCGGGATTAGCCAAGGTTCTGCAAAACACTGCTGGTTCTGCCAGAGTGGTGCCAGGAGTAAGACTGAGCATCTGTCGTCCCTGATTCGGCTGATGACCTGAGGGAGCAGTGCTACCAGAGGGAAGGCATAAGAGCGCAGAGTGGGCCACCTGTGGGCTAATGTGTCCTTTTCCCTCGAAAAGAATATCGGCCAGTGGGTGTTCTCTTTCGATGCAAAGAGATCCGCTCCAAATCATGCAGACTGTCTGGGGGTGGAGTCTCCATTCCCCTGGAGGCAGTCAGCTCCAGGACAGAATATCTGCTCCCGTAATCAGCCCTGCGACTCTATTGTTTCTTCTTCTTAGGCTCCTGAGAGAGAGAGAACAGTGGAGAATGAGGGGCGGTCTTTTCTTTAGAGAAAGCGGTCCACTAGTGCAGTTAGAGCGTCAGACTTTGATGAATGCAGCTTGGAATCAGCGAAGCCCCGGCAAGCGATGTGCTCAGAGGTGCAGTGTTTTGAAACAAATGCTGGCAGAAATATGCTCTTTTAGTGTGAAATGTGAAGTGCAGTGGAGAAGCGGCATTCTCAGCTGGCGAGTTGTCAGCGCTGTTCTCTTTCCCGCAGTGCAAGCAGCTGGTACCAGTGAGTGCAGTCACGGCATTGGTGAGTCCCAGACAACCAATGCTCTCTGTGAGCTCGCCGAGCTACAATCTGTTAAAGTTGGGACTTGTTTCTCCTCTCATGCTCCAATCCCTTATGGTGTACCCAAAGGTTCCATTTTGGGTCCTCTTCTTTTTCTCTATATATGCTTTCACTAGGTTATATTATTCAGAGACACAATTTATCGTACCACTTCTATGCCAATGACACTCAGCTCTATTTTCCTGTCTAAAATAATAACTGTTCTGTGTCTAGCCTGTTTGACTGTCTGCGTGGCAAAATGTTGGATGGACATGAATTTCTTACAGCTAAACAACAATAAAACTGAAATTATTATTTTTGCCCTGTCAGCTATGACCTCTGACATAGTCAATCAGCTTAGTTCACTCTCTTCAAATGTTTACGATTGTGTCAAAAAACTTGGTGTCAATTTGATTCTACTTTGACTTTTGATAAGCAAATTAGTGCTGTTGTAAAAAGCAGTTTCTTTCAGCTAAGATCTATTGCCAAAATCAAATTGATGCTTTCTAAGACAGGCCTTGAATCAATTTTTCATGCATTTATTACATCAAAGTTGGACTATTGTAATTCGCTTTACCTGGGCTTGCATAATTCAGCTTTTAATCGCCTTGCAAATGGTTAAAAAACGCAGCAACATTGATTTTAAAAATGTTCTTTTTGCTTTTAAAGCTTTGCATAGACTTGCTCCTCAGTATATCAGTGATCTTCTCTTCCTGTACACTGCCTCAAGATCCTTTCGCTCATTGAATCAATTTCTACTTTCTGTTCCTCGTACACATTATAAAACTAAAGGTGACTGGGCTTTCTTTGGTGACTCTGGCCGTCTCTTTCTCCAGTTTAGATATTCCCTATATATCTGTTTATATTTTTAAATCCTCCTTAAAGACTTATTTGTATTCTTTGTTTTAAAGGGGTGGTAAAACACCTTTTTTTCGAAGGCTTGATTGTGTTTGTGGGGTGCACTGTAACATGTGTTCATGCTTCATTTAAAAAAAAAATCACATTATTTTTCACATATTTTACCTTTATTCTACACTGCTCTGTCCCTCCTTGTATTGTAAAAATGGTCTGATGATTTCCTGGTTCTCTGAAACCCCTCCTTCAAATATAAGCGATGGGCTCTGATTGGTTAGCTTGCCATTTGTGTTGTGATTCGCTAAACGCTGAGTGCACGTTGTTCGGAAACGTCACGCCCCTTACCTTTACCGGTAGTTTGTGCTTCGGTCTATTATAAACAATGGCGTCAATATTGCCATACCAATTTGAGCCCGAATCAGACCCAGAGAATGTTAGTGAAGAGTATCGAGCAGAACCAGTTCAAGAACGGCTGTTAAAGTACGTTTCAGAATGGTATGTTTTTCTATTTTATATTTGTTGTTGTATAACAGAACCATGTTTATCATGGCTATAGATAAACAGGCATGTAGATAAATAATACATAAAAGCTCTAATCAAAGGATAATTTACACTGATCACATAAACGACAACAAACACAAACATTCCAAGTTCGCTGCGCTGATATTAAACAGAAGTTTGTAGGTGTTTGCCGGATAAGTATGAATTAGCATTTAACAAACTGGAGCTGAGCCAAACAGCATTGTCCTTCGTTTACTTCCTTTCTACAACGTACAACTAACAATACAAACTATTACAGGAACACACATCTACGAAAAATAAATCATACTTACAGGTTGTGGCCCGTAAACAACAGCTTCTGTTTTTAAAGTTGGAACTGCTCCATCTTTCAGGGCAAGCAAGTGTGCGAATCCTGCATTGAACTCGCGTAACGTTAGATTGAGGAAGCTTTCCTCCGTAAAATGTGCAACATTCAGATAATAATTATAATTGAGGAAGCTTTCAACATAACAGCGTTTCGACGGCATGGTTTCTCCAAAGCAATATTATAAAATGGCCTCGCCCCCTTTAGGAGGTGTTACCAGAGGAGGGGCTTATGTAAATTTTGGGGTTAGTGATGTCACCAACCCTGAAGGAATGTCGTCGTTCTCTGTAGTCCTTAAAAAATTATTTCTTTAAAAGCAAATATCTTCCTTTGTATTGAACTTTGAGCATCGTAACTTTGCAGATGTTGTTTATGCTCAAACAGCAACATTACACACTAACTAAAGTTAAAAAAGTGAAATCATATTCAACCACCCCTTTAATTAATGGTTGTACATTTTTAATTTGTTCTCATGGTTTGGTCCAGTATTTAAATTAATTTTAATTTTGTCTTATAATACCTGTACAGCACTTTAGTTGCAACATCTGTTGTTTTGAAATGTGCTTTATAAATCAATAAAATAAAATAAAATAAACAATCGTGGCGCAACATTTTGCATCAAACGACACTTCTCTTTTAGAAAGAAAATTTGCTTTTTTGTGCTTTCGCCAGAAAGCCGCAGGGGAGAAGCAGTTGATCCACTGCAGGAGACTTGTTCACAACAGCCATTTGTCTGTGCAGGTGCATAGATGTGAACTTATCAGGCTTTAGTATTCTGAGAAAACGGAGTTTCCCCATATGCGTCAAAACATTGATGCAATGCGAGTGAACCATATCTCAGGGAACGAAGCTTCAGACGTAACATTTCACGTAGTTATGGCAAAAGGAATCAAGCTCAGATACAGTGTTTCAAAGTGAGATGTTTCGTTATATTGATACAAGCTTTGAAGCCTCGGCGCAGAACGTCACATCACTAGTGAAAAACACTAGACTCATCGTGATTATTACACTTCAGCGAGTAACACCTGATAAACAGTAAAAGAAATTAAACTTACGTAATGTTAATGAATGTATGCATTGTGGAGTTTCTAATATCCATAGTAGAGTGTCCTAACCACATATATGTAGACAGAAACTGTGGTGGAAACAGTACTAACAAATTGTTCTTAAAGTAAATGTATTAAGAGTATTATTGCTATTAAGAAATAATTGACTTGAGTAGAAGTACTGAAAAATAATATAACTCAAGTAAGTGTAAAAAAGTAGTTTCCTGAAAAACTACTCAAGTTATACGTTATAAAGTACTTTAGTATTATTTTTCTATTTTTACCCAAAATGAGGCGAAGTTAGCAATTTGGAGCGCTTAATACTCTCATGTAATTTCTGTTTCAATCATACTGGAAGCCAGAGGGCGCCCTCGCACACAACGTTCACAAGTGAGATTCATAGAAGTATTAAACTTATAACGTTCCAGGAAGTCCCTTATATGGACATCAGATATTGCTATAGCTGAATAACATGCAGATAGAGACGTTTTGACTGATGAAACATTAAGACAATAAACACACGATTGTGATGATGATCTGTGATCTGTGTTTTTTGAGTTCTTCATGCTATCTCGGGTATTTTCATAAGAATGATCTATATACAGTATATATATATATATATATATATATATATATATATATATATATATATGGGAGAATTCTATTAGGTTTTTGTTGAGGGAACCAGTGTGATGCTAACTGCCGGTTGGCCTACTAAGTCAGGGTTCCAGACTGCGACCATTTTTTGAGAATGTGCGAATTAAAATTTAATGTGGTCGCATTTGTGCGAGTGTATGGTCATGTACTACTCAGTTAAATTCACGCATGCGCAACAGAACGCCGTTGTATCCGTAACTTATGTTCAAAATGAACGAGTACATCATGAATCCATTTTCCAAACCGTGTTTTTGACTTATCCTGAATCACTACGGTACGCCTATAATAAGTGTTTATATTCGGACTATTTTATCCTGGGGTCGGCTCGGCTGCGGAGTTGCCCAGTGCCTACGTGATGTTGTAAAGTTTTCTTTGTTCGAAGCAGAGACCAGTGAGACAGTCGGGATCACGTTCAAACAGAAGTATTCTTTATTTAGAACTCTGCTGTACGCGGCTGTAGAAACTTCCAACATGAACAGATCTGAGGGAACTTTACATGGTATCTTATAGGCCATTCAGTGGGCTGTCCTTAAAGGTGCTGAACTTACACACAGCCTTAGAGATGACTACTGAATCTAATCATCTAAAGACAATAGAGGCAATTACCCCCAACTGAGATAATGGTACCCCCAAATTGTATAAACAACACATGGTCACGAGAACCAAGACTAGGTAAACATTCACACATAGTTCAACTCTTAGTAGAAAGATCAAAGACTAACAAAACCCCTTCAAAGGAAACTGTTAAATCTAATCAGTAAATGGATGCCCTCATGTTCGCCTTGAATGCCCAATACAGTATAGTTCACCTTAGTTTTTTTATGTGATGTTATGTAGGGAAATAGGATCAGCAGATCTAAAAACATATTCTTAAATTTTAACCCTTAGACATTAACGGAGAGAAGTAGCTCCGGCTACAATGTTCTTCCGCAAGACACTTGCAGTTTATTCATTAACGGTCACCGTGATTTTGCCAAGTAAGACATGTTCCTGGATCAACATATTTTGTTGATCCTGGATTAACATTCCTGCCCCAAAATTTAGTCCTAACCCTATCCCTACCCCTAAACCTAACCCTACCCAAACTTTTCCTTAAAATCTGAGGGAAATGACAGGTGAATAACACTGACTACGTTTACATGCAGCCAATAACCCGTTCAAAACCGGAATATTAGCAATAACCCGGTCGCGCACGGCCATGTAAACACCGGCAAAAACCCGGATATGCTCATATCCCGGTTTTTAAAAACCCGGATATGATCCCTGGGGTACCCCTTTTCTAACCCGAATATTTGGTCATGTAAACGCATATTGGCATATCCCCATCAAAAGGAACATTGATTTGTGTTCTGCGCATGTTCTATTCGCAAGGAATCTTGGTCTTTTGAGTAGAGACGGCGCATACAGAAACCCGCGTGCAGTATACCGGAAGTAAACAAGAAGTAGAGGTAAACATGGCGAGACGCAGCACAGCACCACACTTTTGGAGTGAGAAGGAAAGCGCAAACAAAGGCGATCGCTATCTGCCCCGAACTATTCATTATCCGCGTGCTGCTGCTGCTGCTGCTGTTGTTGTCTTTGGATACAGGAAGAAGAATCGGAAATGACGCATATTGCGTCTTAAGGTTGTCTGTACGTCCAGACGCTAACCGTGCGTCGCCGTTTACATCGGGATATTGCCAATTGATTTCAAATTCCATGTATACAGGAGTAACTCTCTCTGCTCACGCATGTAAACGGGTTATTCCGAATGTTTCAGAAACCCAAATAGTGACCTTAACCCGACCATAACCCGAATATTAACAGCTTGTAAACGTAGTCACTGATGTTGAAGCACCTCACCCTGGTTTTAAGCCTAAACTTGACATAAACTGTAAACTTGTTCCTCAAATCTGATTGGTTGATTGGAAAGTTGTTCCAGGATCAACAAAGATGTTGATCCAGGAACATGTGGTACTTGGTGAAATCACGTTCACCATCACGTAACCCTAACGAACGTACACGTCACACACATTGCACACTGATGGTGATGCACACTGACGCGCCAATTAGGAATTACAAGCCAACGAGCCATCATACAGCCTCAGACACAACTGATGATGAGAGCACAGGTGCGGACAGAGAGGAATCATATAGCAAATATATGTTATGTTTATGTTTTATTATACAAAAAATTAGGGCTGTCAAAATGAACACGTTAATGCATGCGATTCATTTTTTTCAGTTAAACGCGTTAAAAACATTTAACGCAGTTAATGCAGCATCAGATTTTTTCTTTCATCCATTGGCTGCTCTATAGTATTTTATCACGCTATCATTCATTCAAGTGCTAATAAACAATTCAAGCGCGATAAAACGCAAAAATAAGAACTTAAATCTGTACTGGCGGCACGCTGTCTGTAAATCTCCTCTCTGTGTGATGCACACAACACACACACACACAGGACTCAGACAGCGCGCAGCCGCATTGAGTTCTATTTCACGCTTGAACGGACAAAAACACACAAAAATATGCCAAAATGTTCACTTTGTCGAGTATCCTCGTAAGCACAGTATTAAATTAGTTAAAAAGTGTTAAATTAACGCAAAGAGTTGTGACAACATCGGATGCTTGTCAGATCCAGCAGATCCGCATTGTATGCATCAGATCTTAAAGCGACAGCAGCCTAATAAACCCGCTTCTGCGATACATTAATGTAAAAAAATGAAATCAAAGAAAAAAGTCAGAGAAAATTACAGTGAAGACTGAGAGGTGTTTGATAACTTTATTCAATTTATGTATATTTCCTACCTAATAGATCAAGTATTTAAAATATACTGTTTCTACATTAATTTGGAGATTAAATGTAAAATTATTACAATATAAAAATATATGAAAAACTTTAATGTTAAGCGTGATTAATCGTGAATAGGCTAGTTAATTGTTTTAATCGAATGACAGTACTAAATAAAGTACAATCAAACATTAAAAAACATACGTGGTGTTTTTTTGATAGTTATTTTTAATGGTTTTCATTTAAAAGATTAAAACATTTTGCCAACATGAGGTCCTGTGTCACTGTCAGTCTTTTTACATCCGTGCAAAACTAGTGTATGCAGATTAGGACAACCAGGGGTGGCGCTAGGGCTTGAGGGGGCTTAAGCCCCGAATGTTTTTAGTAAAGCCCCGAATATTTTGTTAAATTGTCTTTCTCATAGAGCAAAACAATTAATCAGAAAAACAAATGTGAATAAGATTACAGCGGCCGCGATTACCTAATCATGAAAAGTGCATTTATTTATATTTTTCCCTTTGCATTAAAGGAGTTTACGACGTGTTTTTGCAGCGTTGAGCCAATCACAAACATGTCTGTTGAACGCATCGGCCAATCAGAGGCGTTTAAATGAGTCGCTGTGCTGAAGATGTGTTTTGCGCAAGCTCACCGAGTTCTGCACTTTCGCAAACCTGTCATTATTATTGGCAATAAACATAAGATGCAAATTAGAGATTCACTTGATATTCTTGATGCTGCTCTGATGCACTACATTACACACCGCTCTGTTTGTTGTTAGGAAGACTAAAAGTTCAGTGGTCTAGCTCATCATTGTCAAAATGATTAAAGAAGTGAACGAATGCCTGTTAAAATGTAAGTAGATAAAAATGTAATATTTGACTGTTTTACAATAGAAATGTTCAACTACTGACAGTATCCGGTGACGCAAATTACTCAATTTTATTTATTTATTTATTAAATTTTGCCTTTTTGAATTGAAAATATGCTATAATTTCCTTGATTCATTTAGAGAGAATGCATGTATAATTAAAAATAAAATATTATTTGCAAATGGTTACAATTATTTCACTAATACAACAAGCCTTTCTTTTTCTTTATTCCCTTAAATCGCTTTTATAGTAATTCCTTTAAATAAAAATACCCAATTTTAGTTTGGGCTAAAGCCCCGAATATCCACTGACCTTAGAACCGCCCCTGAGGACAACTATTCATCAGCATGCATTGATTAATTCCATGTTGTAAAAAAACAATTTGGTGCGACCAAATCATGTGCTGGTGCGACCAACTGAGAAAGTTGGTAGCACCAGTGCAACCAGTGGAAAAGTTAGTCTGGAGCCCTGTAAGTGACGTCATACCTGCACCACTCTATTGCCTGGAGCACAGGGCTCTGCCGTGACCGCAGTAGTTTAATAAAGTGCCTGTCAAATGCCAGCTCACCCTATCCACCTTATTTTGCAACGCGGAAGTAAATCTGATGACGTACTTCCTTCTAATGTGTTAGGCTTCCGTTTCGCTAGCCGGAGGGTAGGGAGGAATATTGTGGGAGCAGGCACAAAACACTATGAAACACTGTGATGGTAAATATTTACCACACCCGCAGTGTATAACACATTGGGGGGATGAAATGAAGAAGTGCCCTGACATCTTATGAGAAAAGTTGTCCCTCAGAGACTGGTCTTTGATGCGTGTCTCAGCATCTCATTTAACAAACGCCATCTCTGCAAATGCTGTGAGTTTGGGTTGCTTATAATGTTCATATGGGAACTCAATGTACACCATTTCTTTAGATTTGTTACGTAAATCATCTATAATCCTATGCCAACACAGGAGAATACATAAATGTGAGTCTTTGGTCCAGAAGCTGGAAGAAGAACTGCAAGAATTAGAGAAAGAGAAAATAAAGCTGGTGATTGAAGCTTTTCACTGTGTGGAAACTCTGGAGCTGATCGCACTCAACACTGATTCTCTGATCATACTTCTACATGTTGATTTTCTGGTTGAGAAGCTGAAGGAAATAAATGAGCCTGGAAAAGCTGAAATACTGGAAAACATCAAGAAGAGAGATGGAGAAGAAAAAAACAGAGCACTGGAATACATAAAGAAACTAGGTAAAGAAAAATAATAAAAGTGCACTCTGAAAGTGAAAATATGTGATATAATGCTATTATCATTGTATTCAAAGCTGTTCATATACAGCATTCGTGAGCTTGACAAGAATCTTGGTAAACACTGTCACTTATACATTTTTTTGTGTTGTCTAGAGAATATCTGTGCAGAGACAATAAAACACATTTACATATCAATAATGTATATTAATATTTAGTACTCTGTAAGGTAAGGCCACATTTGCCTCTTGAATAGTGAAAGTCTTTCTTGTGATGCTGTTACACAAATACTGTGTGCGGTCCTCCAGTATTCCCAGGACTAGTTTATGTATTTGTCTTTTTGTCTTTAGTTTCTGAAACTTGGCTTAAACCTTGAAACTTGGCTTAAACCTAATGATTATTTCGGTCTAAATGAGTCTACTCCATCAGGATACTCCTATAAGCACGAACCCCGTCTGATTGGTCGTGGCGGCGGTGTTGCAGCGGTCTATAGAGATATTCTCAATGTTACTCAGAAAACGGGTTATAAGTTTATTTCGTTTGAAATACTTGTACTAAATGTTACGCTCTTAGATGTTAGAAAAAAATCCATATTATCTCTAGCCTTGGCTACCGTATATAGACCGCCTGGGCCTTACGCTGATTTCCTAAAAGAGTTTGCAGATTTTCTCTCAGATCTATTAGTCAATGTCGATAAAGCATTAATTGTTGGAGATTTTAACATACACGTAGATAATCCAAATGATGCGTTAGGGGCTGCGTTTATAGATTTATTAAATTCCTTTGGGGTCAAACAAAACGTCACCGGACCAACTCATCGTCTTAATCACACACTCGATTTAATTATATCATATGGAACCGATCCAACTGATATAGATATCATTCCACAAAGTGATGATGTCACTGACCATTACTTGGTAACTTGCATATTACGTACTGCTGTAATATGTCATGCGGCGCCGCGTTTTCGACCAGGCAGAACAATCCTTCCATCCACCATAGATAATTTCTTGAGTTGCTTGTCTGATCTGTCTCAGCTGCTGCCTGAACCCAAACAAACAGATGAACTAGAAGAACTAACTAGCACTATGAGCACCATTCTCTCTAGAACATTGGATGTTGTTGCACCCGTTAGATTAAAAAAGGTCACAGAGAAAATTAAAGCACCATGGTACAATAATACTACGCATGTTCTAAAGAGAGAAACCCGTAATTTAGAGCGTAAATGGAAACAAACTAATTTAGAGGTCTTTAGAATCGCGTGGAAAGACAGTATGTCACGTTATAAAAAGGCCCTAAAAGCGGCCAGGGCTGAGCACCTCCGCAAACTAATAGAAAACAACCAAAACAATCCTAGGTTTTTATTTAACACCGTGGCTAGACTAACAAATAAACAGACGTCACCCGAACAAAATATTCCGTTACAGTTTAGTAGTAATGATTTCATGAACTTCTTCACTGAGAAAATAGAAAACATCAGAACCACAATTGTAAACGTTCAATCCTCAATCGCACCTTATAATTCAGCCTCAATTTTCCCCCCGCAAGAACAATTACAGTGCTTTACAACTATAGAACAAAAAGAGTTAAATAAACTTATCACTTCATCTAAAACAACAACATGTTTATTAGATCCTATACCAACTAAACTACTGAAGGAAGTGTTACCTGTAGTGGAAGAGCCTCTCCTCAATATTATTAACTCATCTTTATCTTTAGGTCATGTTCCAAGAACATTTAAACTGGCAGTTATAAAACCTCTCATTAAGAAACCACAATTAGACCCGCATAATCTAGCAAATTATAGACCCATTTCAAATCTACCTTTTATGTCTAAAATACTAGAAAAAGTTGTGTCCGCTCAACTGGGCTCTTTCTTGCAAGAAAATGATATCTATGAAAAGTTTCAGTCTGGATTCAGGCCGCATCATAGCACTGAAACTGCGCTCGTTAAAATCACAAATGATTTACTCTTAGCTTCTGACCAAGGCTGTTTCTCAATACTAGTTTTACTTGATCTAAGTGCTGCGTTCGATACTATAGATCATACAATACTCTTAGATCGACTACAAAATTATACTGGTGTTCAAGGACAAGCATTAAGCTGGTTTAGATCATACTTATCAGACCGCTACCATTTTGTCTATTTAAATGGAGAAAAATCGATCATAACTCCAGTAAACTATGGAGTGCCGCAGGGATCTGTGTTAGGCCCTCTGTTATTCTCAATATATATGCTGCCACTTGGAAATATTATAAGGAAACATGGAATTAGTTTCCATTGTTATGCTGATGACACTCAAATATATATTTCATCACGGCCGGATGAAAACGCTAAATTATCCAAATTGACAGAGTGTGTTAAAGATATAAAAGATTGGATGACGCGTAATTTTCTATTATTAAATCCAGACAAGACAGAGGTAATACTTATCGGTTCAAAAAACCGCCCACAAAACCTCTCACAATACAACTTTGACATCGTAGGATGTCCTGTTACTTTATCCTCTACAGTAAAAGACCTGGGTGTTATACTCGATTGTAACCTGTCTTTTGAAAATCATATTTCGTATGTTACAAAAACAGCCTTTTTCCACCTTAGAAACATTGCTAAGCTACGTAATATGCTATCAGTTTCTGATGCAGAAAAGTTAGTTCATGCATTCATGACCTCGAGACTAGATTACTGTAATGCTTTATTAGCCGGTTGTCCTGCATCCTCAATAAACAAGCTACAGTTAGTCCAAAATGCAGCCGCTAGAGTTCTTACTAGATCAAGAAAATATGATCATATAACACCGATTTTATCATCACTACATTGGCTACCTATAAAGTTCCGTATTAATTATAAGGTATTGCTACTGACTTATAAAGCCCTAAACGGCTTAGCTCCAGTCTATTTAACGGATCTTCTATCACCCTATAATCCATCGCGCTCTTTAAGATCAATAAATTCGAGGCTTTTGGTCATACCTAGGATATCCAGATCAACCAAAGGAGGGAGAGCATTTTCACATTTGGCTCCAAAACTCTGGAATAGCCTTCCTGATACTGCTCGGACTCGCTCTCCCAGTTTAAAATTAGATTAAAGACGCATCTTTTCAGCCAGGCATTCATATAATATTGTTAATCTCACAGTTTCAAACTACAATCCGGCCTCTAGTTCATAAATGCCAGAGGAGAACTGGCCCCCGACTGAGCCTGGGTTCTCCCAAGGTTTTTTTTTCTCCATTAGGTCACCTGATGGAGTTTTAGGACACCATTAGGCCGCTTGATGGAGTTTTTCGGTTCCTTGCCACTGTTGCCTTTGGCTTGCTCAGTTGGGGATATTTTGGGGATATTTAATTTTATTCTATCAATCAATAAATTCCACTAGAAACAAACTTTGTTGTATTATTTTATTTTAATACTGTGAAGCTGCTTTGATACAATCTGTATTGTGAAAAGCGCTATACAAATATATTTGATTTGATTTGATTTAGTAGCTGTGCGTGCAAACTGCCAACGTTAATCTTGCAGAGACGGCGAGCTTCAGCAAAGAGTTCTTTGGTGTGAGTGAGCAGGAGTAAGTATTCTGATTAATTATTTTGTATAGTATTTATTTTAAAATGTAACGCCAGGGCTTCTCCCTTGACGTCCCCCGATTGCCCGCGAGCTTCTCCTCCTGTCTGTAGTACGGTAATCTCTCTACTGTGCGACAGAGAGTCGAGTGGTTATGACGCAATCGTTAGCCTATTTTTATAAAAACTGCTTCTACGGGACCATAATGTAACATAGAAGGTAATGGAGCCCATTATACATTGTCGTGTTTCTTTAGAAATAAATAATGGACAAATGGAGTCTTTAAACGCCCCAGATGTAAAGTTATTCGCTGTCAAAGTGACGCCAAAATGAATGCGAGTCAATGGGAATGCTAACGCAAGTGAAGTTCTGCTACAAGATGGCGGCACACGGCCGGCTTCAACTTCCGGTCGATGGATTACCCGCCTGATAAATACAATGGGCGGCAGTGTAGGGAGAAGGATAAAGCCATGCAAGCCAATCAGAATCCTCAAAATCGACAACAACGAATAGCACAAGCGACTTCCTGTTCCTTTCAAAACAACAGACATGGCGCGAGGTTCGTTCGTGTGGACAGACAGCGAAGCAAATGCAAACAGGCCAAAAGCGTTTGCACAAAAGTAAAAATGAGTACCACCTTAACAGCATCCATGATCAAATAGTAGCCAAACAAACTCTAAACATAGGGCGCTCACATGACGTAAGCATTTTCTGGCGCATAATGTGACGTTTGAGAACCTAAAACCCCGTTTCTCCCAGTTGACACGGCAACACATAACCGGCGTTTTCAGAAATCTCCACTTTGGCCGGAGTTTTTAGAAATAATCGTTTTCTGGGATAAAAACTGCGTTTTCCTGTAAATGACAGGCCAAAACGCAGGGAAATATCTGCGTTTTTCCATCGTGTAAACGGGGCCTTAATCACATGATCATGAGGGTGTTTCCCTCAGTTTACTGTGAATACACCTGTCGGTCTTTTTGCCTGCAAGAGTTTAAAGTCATCTGGAACAGGAAGGATCCTAAAAACAGTAAGTAGCCTAGATTAAATTAACTTAATTATCACCTGATTACTGTAAAAACCCAGCCATATTAAGTCACAAAAGACTAAATACACAATAAGAGGACAGGATCAGATGCAATTTCACCATTCCATATTAGTTTAATTTAGTTAGCATACATATTTAAGACATTTTAATCCATTTTCTCGGCTCATAACTCACCGGCGAGTGTTTGAAATACGATCCGATGTGGATCATTACAGACTGAGGCCTTATAGTCTATTAATGTGTAATGCGACACATTATTCTTAAAAAAAAAATAGCCGACATTGCTTGATGAACACAGACAAATCATGCATTGCCATCGTATTTATGTGGATTCATGTTTCTTTTGTCAATGTGCCTCTGTTTCTTCTCCGTGTTTCTGAACTTCCTCGTATTTTGACACATCCGCATATTTCATATGCTCGACTGAATATGAATCTGCTTCTCTTCATAAACATCACAGTTTGTGCTGCGTGTATCAGTCCTTCAGTGGAAACGCAAATGACGACTTTCAGAGCTACACTGATAATACTAATAATAAGACTTATAATAGCTACACTGTAAATTGTGTCTTTGATTGTTTTGTTTATTTGACGTTTAGAGAAATCATTCAGTAATATTTTAATGCACCATTCGTTTAACTAAAAAATAGACTGAATTCGGGCTTAATTATCCTAACTGTAAAAGTTTAATAACTACAATTATTCAAATTGAGGAATTATAAGGCTTTGGGCTTTTTTCATAGACTCGCCAGATGGCGCTAAAGCTCATATTTAAGAACCAACTTCCAAATTGATAGCAATGAATATTAGCTTTAAATATCTGTCAAACCTCTATCAGTAATCTCACTGGTTGATTTCTTCTTTACTGTGGTTTGTCTAGCATGGATCCAGTGGGAGTGAATTCAATAGAGACTGCAGCTCTAGGGAGACCCTTCCAGCTGGGGATGCTGTATGACTGCAGGAGAGATGCTCTCGTACCAGGTGATCAATGACTGTCCACCAGAATCTGTGAAGCCTTCAATACATGATTAGAGTAAAATAACTTATATGTTATTTATGAGGTGGTAGTAAAGAACTTAGAATATTAAATGTACTAAATCATTTAGCAATATTAATGTATACAAAGCCCCATTTTAAAAGCTTTCTCAGCATTTATTCACATCTTACGGCCTTTAAATCCCCATAGCAAATATATTACTATTTTATCGGACATGTTGTGTGATATATCGAGATTTTATTAATAGTTGTATTGTGTATTTTTCAGTATTTCAATTATTTTATTCAGTTACTCTGGTTTTTATAACTCTACACTGTAAAAACTAAAGGAGCCTCAAATATCCTGTCGGATACTCAAGGAACTTCAAAATGTAATTTAAGTGCCTCAAAGCTCTTTCTCCTATAGTAGGGTTACTGGAGGAGCATTGACAAACTTTGAGGTTCTTGCTGGAACTTATAGGATCCTTTAAGCACTTTGTATTTAGTTCAGAGGTTCTGGACTCACCTTTTCATTACCATGAGACCTCGAAGTGCTTTGGGGGAAAATAGAGGAACTTGAATGCGATAAAAGGGTTATTGGAAGATCTTTTAACATTTAAGTGGTTCCTGGAAGATCTCTTATGTTAAAGCCAGCATCTGGAGGAACCCAATGGTTCAGTGAGGCCAGAATAGGATTATTATTATCCTATTATTATTATTATTATTATTATTATTATAGGCTACTTAAGTTTGATTCAGTATACATACCCAGGTGAAAAAGACATACTATTAAATGTATTAAAAATGTACTTGAGTGTTTTTTTTAGTAGACCTACAATACAAATATACTTTAATGCATTTTAATACATTTAAAGGGATAGTTCGCCCAAAAATGAAAATTCTGTCATCATTTACTCACCCTCAAGTTGTTTCAAACCTGTATGAATTTTTTTCCTGCTGAACACAAAAGAGGATATTTTGAAAAATGTCGGTAACCAAACAGTTGATGGACCCCATTGACTTCTATCGTTTTTTTTTTTTTCCTACTATGGAAGTCAATGGGGTCCATCAACTGTTTGGCAGTCAATGTAAGGTGGGAGGAGTTGGATCTGGATCCAACTCCTCCCCCTGGATTTCATGTTCTGCAGTGAGGACCTAATGGGCAATTTTAGATAGTGAATTTTACCAGGTAAACTAGCCAAGACATGTGGGATGCAAATTAAAAAAGAATTACAAATATTTACAAAACAGAAAACATTACAATAATTCTAAACTGACGCTTAGCATATGAGGGGAAAATGACAAATGAAATGTATAATGCTTACCCCTTTTCTTGGTTGAGTTAGTGTGAAAGGGCCTTCATCAGGGATGTTGGTGCACATTTTACAATTTGATGATGATTTCAAAATATGACATTGTACAAAATGTATGCATGACCATCTTTATTGCTGTTGTGTTTTTGTGCTTTACATACAGAACAAAAATTATCTCATCAAGAAAAGAATCTTAATTGAAGATGGAAATCCTGCTCGATATCGTCTGAAAACAAAGACAGACAGTATTGATCAATCTGAACCATATAGAAAAATGACTTTTTGGAGAGAGAGACTTAAAGAAACCTCATAAAATTATTCTGATGGTGGGAGAAACAGGAACAGGAAAAACAACCCTGATCAATGCGATGATCAACTACATGTTGGGTGTTCAGAGAGAAGACAAGGTTTGGTTTGAGATCACAGATGATCAGAGTGACCGAACATCAGCTCACAGTCAGACCTCCAGCATCACTGTTTACAAGAGAGTCAGACTGATCTAACAATCATCGACACACCAGGATATCTAAACACTTTTGGTATAGAAAAAGATAAACAGATCGCTGAGAGTTTGCTTAGTTTAAGTAAATCTGCAGAAGGGATCAATGAAACACATGCAGTTTGTCTTTTGATTCAAGCAACAAATAATCGACTCTCTGACAGAGAAATTTACATATTTGATGCTGTTCAGTCTTTATTTGGAAGAGATATTGCTGAAAACATTGTCTTGCTCTTCACACACTCGGATGGAGGTCCACCTATATCTGCCCTGACGGCTGTTTATTTATTTATTTATTTATGAACATTTATTAGAGGATCAACCCCATGAGATGAAACATCTCGTTTTCATGGGGGTCCTCAGGATCATGTCCAAACAACATAAAACAGCAGAACAACAGAGTAGATACAATCAAATAAAACAAAGAAATCATAATAATAATAAAATAATAATACAACAACAATAAAAGAAAACAATAACCTTAGCGCACGCACTCACACACATTCACACGCACCATACAGACACGCTCGCCCATGCATACACTCACACACACAAGCTCTCACTATCCCCACCCATCACAGATAGACATTCATATATATATATATATATATATATACACACACACACAAACATAACATGACACATATCAATGCTAAATCTGAAATGCTAGAAACATAGACAAGTATTCTGAAGATGTGTTATCAAAGCAGTTCGGAACAGAGAAAAAGACGTAATCGAACGAATGGATGCAGGAAGGCTGTTCCAGTCACGAGGGGCTCTAACACAAAAAGCATGTTTCCCAATTTCTCTCTTAACCCTAGGGACAGTAAAGACGATCTGTTCATTGTGACGAAGGCTATACTGTGAACTGTAAGGCACTACATATTGCGATAAATAATATGGATATTGAAAGTAAATACATTTAAAAATGAGCTGAAGCCAATGATATTGTCTTCTGGCTGAGGGTGCAAGCCAGGACAGCTGTTCATACATCACACAATGATGTGTCCTATAGGGGCAGCGAAGGACGAATCGGCACAGGCTGTTGTATAACAAATCGAGAGAATGTAGACAAGAGGCAGTAGTGTTGGCATATATATAATATCTGCATAGTCCAGAATAGGTAGCAACAACTGAGAGACTATCCTTCTCCTAACCTGAAAGTTAAAGCAGTCTATCGATTGATATAATGTTTTAAGACGAAAGCTAAGTTTGTTGTTAAGCGCGTGTACATGAGCTTTGAATGAAAGATCAGTTTCTAGCCAAACACCGAGATATTTAAACTTTTCGGTTGGCTCTAGAGGAGAAGAATCAAGAAAATTTCTTCTGGAAAAGCATACAGTATGATTTTGATTTATTCAGTAGGAGTTTATTAAAGAACAGCCACTGTTGTACAGAATCAAAGTCTTGTTGTAAAGAATAATTTATGTCTGGAATATTTGGTTTAGAGCAATATATAATTGTATCATCTGCATAAAGATGAATGTCACATTCTGAACAGCATAGTGGCAAGTCATTAATAAAAATGGAAAATAACAAAGGCCCAAGCAAGCAAATATCTCTAATCTAAAAGCACATGTTCACATGACAGAACTGAAGCAAAATGAGCTGAAACAAACTCAAGAAGCTCTGGAGAAGAACAAGAAAGATGTAAAAGAAAATAAGAACTTTGAGTATGAATTTGAAGTGTCCTACAAAGAGAAGGTTGATATTGATCTTTCTGTAGCTCGTGTGGCGATGTGCTGCAGCGTCTGTGAGGAGAACTGTCATTATCCAGATAGTGGGCGGGTCAGAAATCTCTCTTGGTGATGAGAAACTATCACTGTACAGTGTGCTCAAATAAATGCCCCTCCAGCAAACATGTCACAGAAGCAAAAATATATGTAACAAAGATAAAGAAAGAGAAGAGGACATATGAAGAGTTAAAGAAGAAATATAATGACAAAAATGGTAAAGGTGTGTCTGTGGTCGAGAAGCTGGAAGAAGAACTGCAAGAATTAGAGAAAGAGGAAATAAAGCTGGTGATTGAAGCTTTTCACTGTGTGGAAACTCTGCAGATGATTGCACTCAACACTGTTTCTCTGTTCTCACTTCGGCACACTGATTTTCTGATTGAGAAGTTGAAGGAAATAAAGGAGCCTGGAAAAGCTGAAATACTGGAAAACATCAAGAAGAGAGCAGGAGAAGGAAAACATAGAGCTCTGGGATACAATAAATACAAAAACTAATCACAAACTAGAAAAAAAGTTTGAGACAAACTTTAAGTTGGCTTGAGAAAGCCGGACCAGATAGTTTGAAAGAAATAAAAGTAGTTAGGAGTTTGAAGTAGTTTGAAGTTTGATTGATAAATTAGTTATAAAGAAAGAAAAAATATTAGTTAGAAAGAAAAAGATAGATTAGTTAGAAAGAAAGATTAGTTAGAAAGATAGATTAAAAGAAAGATTAGTTAGAAAGATAGATTAAAAGAAAGATTAGTTAGAAAGAAAGAAAGAATGAAAGAAAGATTAGTAAGAAAGAAAGAAAGAAAGAAAGAAAGAAAGAAAGAAATATTAGTAAGTAAGAAAGAAAGAAAGATTAGTTAGAAAGAAAGAAAGATTAGTTAGAAAGAAAGAAAGAAAGAAAGAAAGAAAGAAAGAAAGAAAGAATTGTGGATTAGAAAGAAAGAAAGATTAGTTAGAAAGAAAGAAAGAAAGAAAGAAAGAAAGAAAGAAAGAAAGAAAGAAAGAAAGAAATATTAGTAAGTAAGAAAGAAAGAAAGATTAGTTAGAAAGAAAGAAAGATTAGTTAGAAAGAAAGAAAGATTAGTTAGAAAGAAAGAATTGTGGATTAGAAAGAAAGAAAGATTAGTTAGAAAGAAAGAAAGAAAGAAAGAAAGAAAGAAAGAAATATTAGTAAGTAAGAAAGAAAGAAAGATTAGTTAGAAAGAAAGAAAGAAAGAAAGAAAGAAAGAAAGAAAGAATTGTGGATTAGAAAGAAAGAAAGATTAGTTAGAAAGAAAGAAAGAATGAAAGAATGAATGAATTGTGGATTAGAAAGAAAGAAAAAGAAAGAAAGAAAGTTGGAAGAAAGAAAGAAAGAAAGAAAGAAAGAAAGAAAGATTAGTTAGAAAGAAAGAAAGATTAGTAAGAAATAAAGAAAGATAGATTACTTAGTTAGTTAGAAAGATAGATTAGTTAGAAAGAAAGATAGATAAGTTAGTTAGAAAGATAGATAGATTAGTTAGAAAGAAAGAAAGAAAGAAAGAAAGAGATTACTTAGTTAGAAAGATAGATAGATTAGTAAGAAAGATAGATAGATAAGTTAGTTAAAAAGATAGATTAGTTAAGAAAGAAAGATACGTTAGTTAGAAAGATAGATAGATTAGTTAGAAAGATAGAAAGATTAGTTAAAAAGAAAGAAAGATGGATTAGTAAGAAAGAAAAATAGATATGTTAGTTAGAAAGATAGATAGATTAGTAAGAAAGAAAGAAAAAAGATAGATAAGTTAGTTAGAAAGATATATAGATTAGTTAGAAAGAAATATAAGTTAGTTAGAAAGATAGAAAGATTAGTAAGAAAGAAAGAAAGAAAGAAAGATAGGTTAGTTAGAAAGATAGATTAGTTAGAATGAAAGAAAGATAGATAAGTTAGTTAGAAAGATAGAAAGATTAGTAAGAAAGAAAGAAAGAAAGAAAGATAGGTTAGTTAGAAAGATAGATTAGTTAGAAAGAAAGAAAGATAGATAAGTTAGTTAGAAAGATAGATAGATTAGTAAGAAAGAAAGAAAGAAAGATAGATCGATAAGTTAGTTAGAAAGATAGATAGATTAGTTAGAAAGAAAGACAGATTGATAAGTTAGATAGATAGATAGATAGATAGATAGATAGAAAACGTTTGAAGATAGATAGATAGATAGATATGGTTTGAAGATAGATAGATAGATAGATGATAGATAGATAGATAGATAGATAGATAGATAGATAGATAGATATGGTTTGAAGATAGATAGATAGATAGATAGATAGATAGATAGATAGATAGATAGATAGATAGATAGATAAGGTTTGAAGATAGATAGATAGATAGATAGATGGATAGATAAGGTTTGAAGATAGATAGATAGATAGATAGATAGATAGATAGATAGATAGATAGATAGATATAGAATGGTAGTTTAATTGAGTCTAGGGCTTCAGAGAATTTAGATTTGAGATTTTGGCTTGTACACTAATGGGCTACCGTAGTCTTGGCTCAATTTGAGCAGTCTGCAATGAAAGTCTATGGGATTTTTATGATTTTGAATATTAATTTTTAAGAAAACCGTAAGTCAAACCAGTCTGAAAAGATATAGCACACCAAGTCAGAACAGTATGAAGGTCTGACCCGAGTTTGGAGTATGTAGCTTGAACGGTCTAGGAGGAGTTAGTGTCCCAAAATTTGCGGTCAGAAAAAGAAGTAAGAAGAATAATAACTAGAATGTACATTTCCTGAAGAAAATGTGAAGTGGTGCTTGCAGTGGCAAAATTCGGCACGGTTGCTAGGGTTTTACTAGGTGGTTGCTATGGTGTTCTGGGAGGTTTCCAAGGTATTCTGGGTGGTTGCTAGGGCGTTGCTAAGTGGTTGCTAGGGTATTCAGTGTGGTTGCTAGGGCGTTGCTAGGCAGTTGCTAAGGTGTTTACCATAGTTTACCATGATTTACCACGATTTACTATAGTTTACCATGATTTACTATAGTATGCCATGATTTACCATGTTCAAGTATGATTTACTGATTCAAGCATGATTTACCATAGTTTACCATGATTTACCACGATTTACCATAGTTTACCATGATTTACTATAGTATACCAGGATTTACCATGTTCAAGTATGATTTACTGATTCTAGCATGATTTATCATAGTTTACCATGATTTACCACGATTTACCATAGTTTACCATGATTTACTATAGTATACCATGATTTACCATGTTCAAGTATGATTTACTGATTCTAGCATGATTTACCATAGTTTACCATGATTTACTATAGTATACCACGATTTACCATGTTCTAGTATAATTTACTGATTCTAGCATGATTTACCAGTTTACCATGATTTACCATGATTTACCATAGTTTACCATGATTTACTATAGTATACCATGATTTACCATGTTCAAGTATGATTTACTGATTCTAGCATGATTTACCATAGTTTACCATAGTTTACCATGATTTACAACGATTTACCACGAATTACCATAGTTTACCATGATTTACTATAGTATACCATGATTTACCATGTTCAAGTATGATTTACTGATTCAGGCATGATTTACCATAGTTTACCATAATTTACCACGATTTACTATAGTTTACCATGATTTACTATAGTATACCACGATTTACCATGTTCAATTATAATTTACTGATTCTAGCATGATTTACCATGATTTACCATGATTTACCATAGTTTACCATGATTTACTATAGTATACCATGATTTACCATGTTCAAGTATGATTTACTATGATTCTAGCATGATTTATCATAGTTTACCATGATTTACCATAGTTTACCATGATTTACCATAGTTTACCACGATTTACCATAGTTTACCATGATTTACCATGTTCAAGTATGATTTACTGATTCTAGCATGATTTACCATAGTTTACCATGATTTACCATAGTTTACCATTATTTACCACGATTTACCATAGTTTACCATGATTTACTATAGTATACCATGATTTACCATGTTCAAGTATGATTTACTGATTCTAGCATGATTTACCATAGTTTACCATGATTTACCACGATTTACCATACTTTACCATGATTTACTATAGTATACCATGATTTACCATGTTCAAGTATGATTTACTGATTCTAGCATGATTTACCATAGTTTACCATGATTTACCACGATTTACCATACTTTACCATGATTTACTATAGTATACCATGATTTACCATGTTCCAGTATGATTTACTGATTCTAGCATGATTTATCATAGTTTACCATGATTTACCATAGTTTACCATGATTTACTATAGTATACCATGATTTACCATAGTTTACCATGATTTACCACGATTTACCATAGTTTACTATGATTTACTATAGTATACCATGATTTACCATGTTTTAGTATGATTTACTATGATTCTAGGATCATTTACCATAGTTTACCATGATTTACTATAGTATACTATGATTTACCATGTTCAAGTATGATTTACTGATTCTAGCATAATTTACCATAGTTTACCATGATTTACTATAGTTTACCATGATTTACCATAGTTTACCATGATTTACCATAGTTTACCATGATTTACTATAGTATACCATGATTTACCATGTTCAAGTATGATTTACTATGATTCTAGCATGATTTACCATAGTTTACCATGATTTACCACAATTTACCATAGTTTACTATGATTTACTATAGTATACCATGATTTACCATGTTCAAGTATGATTTACTGTTTCTAGCATGACTTACCATAGTTTACCATGATTTACCATAGTTTACCATGATTTACCACAATTTACTATAGTTTACCATGATTTACTATAGTATACCATGATTTACCATGTTGAAGTATGATTGACTGATTCTAGCATGATTTACCATAGTTTACCATGATTTACCATAGTTTACCCCGATTTACCACGATTTACTATAGTTTACCATGATTTACTATAGTATACCATGATTTACCATGTTCAAGTATGATTTACTGATTCTAGCATGATTTACCATAGTTTACCATGATTTACCATAGTTTACCATGATTTACCACGATTTACCATAGTTTACCATGATTTACTATAGTATACCATGATATACCATGTTCAAGTATGATTTACTGATTCTAGCATGATTTATCATAGTTTACCATGATTTACCATAGTTTACCATGATTTACTATAGTTTACCATGATTTACTATAGTATACCATGATTTACCATGTTCAAGTATGATTTACTATGATTCTAGCATGATTTACCACAGTTTACCATGATTTACCACGATTTACCATAATTTACTATGATTTACTATAGTATACCATGATTTACCATGTTTTAGTATGATTTACTATGATTCTAGGATGATTTACCATAGTTTACCATGATTTAGTCAAAAGAGCCAAGTCCCATCTCTATACTATGTTTTGATGCAGAGATATACGTTTTGCTAAACGGTTGCTAGGGTACTCTTTTTGGTTGTTATGGAGTTGCTTGACAGCTGCCAATGATGAAACTGCAAAGGCTTCTTGACACTTTGAATGATATAAACCAACTCCCATGCCTCTGTGACATTCAGAATGGAAGATATCCCTCTTTGGATTTTGGTTGCTAAGGTGCTCGACAATGGTTGCTATGGAGGGGCTAGGAAGTGTTGAGGTGATTCATGATTGGCCGTTTGCTGCCCCGAGTCAAATGAGACCACCCTCGTGTTTGTATGACAATTCAGTCTGGAGATATCCCTTTGATCTATTTCAATGGAAGTCTATGGGACTTGTTGCTAAGGTTCTCTAAATGGTTGCTAGGGCGTGGCTTGATAGCTTCACAATGAGCCTGAGAGACTGATTGGTCGTCTGAGTAAAATGAGCCCGCCCCCTTGTCTCTATGACACTGTGATCCAGAGCTACGTTCAATAGAAAATCCCTATGCAATTTACCATAGTAGGAAAAGCATGTGTGTTTCACGGGACGTTCCTTCCCCATAGTAAGTCAATGGGGCAACTTTGGGCAGCTCCTGGCCCCCAGGGGTGCAACTTTTACCCCATTGTGAGGTATGCTCTTACAGAGTCTGTCAGCCTCTTCAAATGTGGTAAATCACACGTTTCTGCGAAATCCTCGCTCCGAGCTACGAGTGCTCAAAGTTCGTCGCAATGTTAAGTCATTGGGACTTTTTGGGCCGCTTTTTCGCCCCTGGGGCGAACACCGCCCCCCCGATCGCTTATAAAAGTCATAGCACACCTCTCCTCAATGAGCCGGTCGATTTGACACCTCATTCATGAATCTGTGACAAACGGTGCGGGACGAGTTACGCGCCAAACTTTGTGTGGAATAATAATAAAAAGAAGAATAATAACTAGAATGTACATTTCCTGAAGAAAATGTGAAATGGTGCTTGCAGTGGCAAAACTCTCCACTCGGTTGCTAGGGTGTTGTACATGATTGCATACAAGCCAACAACCATGTCTGTACGATGTTGTGGAGCTGAAATATAGCTTCTATATGTTGCAATATGGTTTATATGTGGCTCTAAACGGTTGCTAGGGTGTTCTGGGTGGTTGCTAGGGTGTTTGTAGACAGTCACTAGGGTGTTCTGGGTGGTTGCTATGGTGTTGCTAGGCGGTTGCTAGGGTGTTCTGGGTGGTTGCTATGGTGTCGCTAGGCGGTTGCTAGGGTAATCTAGGTGGTTGCTAGGGTGTTCTGGGAGGTTGCTAGGGCGTTGCTAGGCGGTTGTTAGGGTGTTCTGGATGGTTGCTAGGCAGTTGCTAGGGTGTTCTGGGTGGTTGCTAGGCGGTTGCTAGGGTGTTCTGGGTGGTCGCTATGGTGTCGCCAGGCGGTTGCTAGGGTAATCTGGGTGGTTGCTAGGGCGTTGCTAGGCGGTTGCTAGGGTGTTCTGGATGGTTGCCAGGCAGTGGCTAGGGTGTTCTGGGTGGTTGCTATGGTGTTGCTAGGCGGTTGCTAGGGTATTCTGGGTGGTTGCTATGGTGTTGCTAGGCGGTTGCTAGGGTATTCTGGGTGGTTGCTAGGCGGTTGCTAGGGTATTCTTGGTGGTTGCTAGGGTGTTATGGGTGGTTGCTAAGGTGTTGCTAGGCAGTTGCTATGATATTTTGGGTGGATGCTAGGGCGTTGCTAGGGTGTTCTGGGTGGTTGCTAGGGTAATCTGGGTGGTTGCTAGGGTGTTCTGGGAGGTTGCTAGGCAGTTGCTAGGCGGTTGTTAGGGTGTTCTGGATGGTTGCTAGGCAGTTGCTAGGGTGTTCTGGGTGGTTGCTAGGCGGTTACTAGGGTGTTCTGGGTGGTCGCTATGGTGTCGCTAGGCGGATGCTAGGGTAATCTGGGTGGTTGATAGGGCGTTGCTAGGCGGTTGCTAGGGTGTTCTGGATGGTTGCCAGGCAGTGGCTAGGGTGTTCTGGGTGGTTGCTATGGTGTTGCTAGGCGGTTGCTAGGGTATTCTGGGTGGTTGCTATGGTGTTGCTAGGCGGTTGCTAGGGTATTCTGGGTGGTTGCTAGGCGGTTGCGAGGTGGTTGCTAGGGTATTCTTGGTGGTTGCTAGGGCGTTGCTAGGTGGTTGCTAGGGTGTTCTGGGTGGTTGCTAGGGCATTGCTAGGTGGTTGCTAGGGTATTCTGGGTGGTTGCTATGGTGTTGCTAGGCGGTTGCTAGGGTATTCTGGGTGGTTGCTAGGCGGTTGCTAGGGTATTCTTGGTGGTTGCTAGGGCGTTGCTAGGTGGTTGCTAGGGTGTTCTGGGTGGTTGCTATGGTGTTGCTAGGCAGTTGCTATGGTATTTTGGGTGGATGCTAGGGCGTTGCTAGGGTGTTCTGGGTGGTTGCTAGGCAGTTGCTAGGTGTTCTGCGTGGTTGCTAGACAGTTGCTAGGGTGTTCTGGGTGGTTGCTACGGTATTTTTGATGGTTACTAGAGCGTTTCTAGACGTTGCTAGGGTGTTCAGGATGGTTGCTAAGGTATTTGTTTTGTTTCTATGGTGTTACTAGGTGGTTGGTAGTTGTCAAAGATGGTTACTATGGAGTTTTTATAGAGTTATTAAAATCTTTAATAACGAGTGCCTTCAGTACGGCACTCGGCCTACGGCCTCGTGCCTATGGCCGAATAAGCACAAGCATGGAGCAATATCGCAAGGCCACAAGTGTAATATTGCGTTAAAAAATACAAAAAAATTAAAAAACAATTTTTTTTTGTTTTAGGGTGGTTGCTAGGGAGCTCTTAGTGGTTGCTAGGGTGCTGAAACTGGTTGCTAGGGTGTAGCTATGAAGATTTTAGGCCATTACTTATTGGCTGCTTGATAATATAAATCCTCTGAGGGAGAGAGAGAGGGAGAGACGCAGGGCTGTCAGGCCCTTTGGAGTCTGTGTGTGTGAAAACGGCAGTTGGGATTCAAATATTTTTAGAACTCCCAATGTAAAGTCAATGGGGACTTTTTTGGCCGCTTTTTCGTCCGCTGTGCGAACATCGTACACCCGATCGCTTAGAAAAGTCATAGCACACCTCTCCTCAATGAGCCGGTCGATTTGACACCTCACTCAGGAGCCTGTGTCAAACGGTGCAGGGCGCATTACGTGCCAAACTTTTGTCCAGAATAATAATAATAAGAAGAACTAGAATGTACATTTCCTGAAGAAAATGTGAAGTGGTGCTTGCAGTGGCAAAACTCGCCACTCGGTTGCTAGAGTGTGGTACATGATTGCATACGAGCCAACAAACATGTCTGTACGATGTTCTGGTGCTGAGATATGGCTTATTCATATTGCTCAGGTGGTTGCTAGGGTGTTCTGTGTGGTTGCTAGGGCTTTGCTAGGCGGTTGCTAGGGTGTTCTGGGTGGTTTCTAGGGCGTCGCTAGGCAGTTGCTAGGGTGTTCTGAGTGGTTGCTATGGCGTTGCTAGGCGGTTGCTAGGGTGTTCTGGGTGGTTGCTAGGCGGTTGCTAGGGTTTTGTTGGTGGTTGCTAGGGCGTTGCTAGGCAGTTGCTAGGGTGTTCTGGGTGGTTGCTATGGTGTTGCTAGGCGGTTGCTAGGGTATTCTGGGTGGTTGCTAGGGCGTTGCTAGGCAGTTGCTAGGGTATTCTGGGTGGTTGCTAGGATGTTGCTAGGCAGTTGCTAGGGTATTCTGAGTGGTTGCTAGGCGGTTGCTAGGGTATTCTTGTCGGTTGCTAGGCGGTTGCTAGGGTATTCTGGGTGGTTGCTAGGGTATTCTTGGTGGTTGCTAGGGCGTTGCTAGGTGGTTGCTAGGGTATTCTGGGTGGTTGCTATGGTGTTGCTAGGCGGTTGCTAGGGTATTCTGGGTGGTTGCTAGGGCGTTGCTAGGCAGTTGCTAGGGTATTCTGGGTGGTTGCTGTGGTGTTGCTAGGTGGTTGCTAGGGTATTCTGGGTGGTTGCTATGGTGTTGCTAGGCGGTTGCTAGGGTATTCTGGGTGGTTGCTAGGCGGTTGCTAGGGTATTCTGGGTGGTTTCTATAGTGTTGCTAGGCGGTTGCTAGGGTATTCTGGGTGGTTGCTAGGGCGTTGCTAGGTGGTTGCTAGGGTGTTCTGGGTGGTTGCTATGGTGTTGCTAGGCAGTTGCTATGGTATTTTGGGTGGATGCTAGGGCGTTGCTAGGCAGTTGCTAGGGTGTTCTGGGTGTTTGCTAGGCAGTTGCTAAGTGTTCTGGGTGGTTGCTAGGCAGTTGCTAGGGTATTCTTGGTGGTTGCTAGGGCGTTGCTAGGTGGTTGCTAGGGTGTTCTGGGTGGTTGCTATGGTGTTGCTAGGCAGTTGCTATGTTATTCTTGGTGGATACTAGGGCATTGCTAGGCAGTTGCTAGGGTGTTCTGGGTGGTTGCTATGTGTTCTGGGTGGTTGCTAGGCAGTTGCTAGGTGTTCTAGGTGGTTGCTAGGCAGTTGCTAGGGTGTTCTGGGTGCTTGCTAGAGATTTTTGTGGTTACTAGAGCATTTCTAGACGTTGCTAGGGTGTTCAGGGTGGTTGCTAAGGTGTTTTTGTTAGTTGCTATGGTGTTACTAGGTGGTTGGTAGTTGTCAAATATGGTTACTATGGAGTTTTTATAGAGTTCTTAAAATCTTTAATAACAAGTGCCTTCTGTACGGCACTCGGCCTGCGGCCTCGTGCCTATGGCCGAATAGGCACAAGCATGGAGCGAAATCGCAAGGCCACGAGAGTAAAATTGCTTTAAAAAATAAAAAAAATGTAAAAAAATGTTTTTTTTTGGTTTAGGGTGGTTGCTAGGGAGCTCTTAGTGGTTGCTAGGGTGCTGAAACTGGTTGCTAGGGTGTGGCTATGAAGATTTTAGGCCATTACTTATTGGCTGCTTGATAATATAAATCCTCTGAGGGAGAGAGAGAGGGAGAGATGCAGGGGTGTCAGGCCCTTTGGAGTGGTGTGTGTGTGAAAACGTCGGTTGGGATTTGAATTTTTTTAGAATGCCCAATGTAAAGTCAATGGGGACTTTTTTGGCCGCTTTTTCGTCCGCTGTGCGAACATCGTACACCCGATCGCTTAGAAAAGTCATAGCACACCTCTCCTCAATGAGCCGGTCGATTTGACACTTCACTCAGGGGTCTGTGACAAACAGTGCGGGGCGAGTTTCGCGCCAAACTTTGTCCAGAATAATAATAATAACTAGAATGTACATTTCCTGAAGAAAATGTGAAGTGGTGCTTGCAGTGGCAAAATTCGCCACTGGGCAGATGCTAACACAATTGACATGTTGTGATACCATGATATACCATATTTTAGCATTATTTACCACAATTTACCATGTTTCTAAGATGATTTATTACGATTTAACATATTCCAGCATGATTTACTATGATTAACATGTTGTTAGAATGATGCTAGCAGGATTAGCATGTTGTTAGCATGATTAGCATGTTGGTTGGATGATGCTAGCATGATTAGCATGTTGCTAGCATGCTTTTAACAAGATGCTAGCATGATTAGCATGTTGCTAGCATGTTTTTAGCTAGATGTTAACATGATTAGCATGTTGCTAGCATGATTAGCATGTTGCTAGCATGATGCTAGCTTGATTAGCATGTTGCTAGCATAATGCTAGCATGATTAGCATGTTGCTAGCATGATGCTAGCTTGATTAGCATTATGCTAGCATTATGCTAGCTTGATTAGCATGTTGTTAGCATGATGCTAGCTTTATTAGCATGTTGGTAGCCTAATGCTAGCATTATTAGCATGTTGCTAGCATGATGCTAGCTTGATTAGCATTATGCTAGCTTGATTAGCATGTTGCTAGCATGATTAGCATGTTGTTAGCATGATGCTAGCTTGATTAGCATGATGCTAGCATTATGCTAGCTTGATTAGCATGTTGTTAGCATGATGCTAGCTTTATTAGCATGTTGGTAGCATAATGTTAGCATGATTAGCATGTTGCTAGCATGATGCTAGCTTGATTAGCATGTTGCCAGCATGTTTTTAGCTAGATGCTGTTGCCAGGTGGTTGCTAGGGTGTTCTGGGTGGTTGCTATAGTGTTGCTAGGCAGTTGCTAAGGTGTTCTGGGTGGTTGCTAGGCAGTTTCTAGGGTATTCTTGGTGGTTGCTAGGCAGTTGCTAGGGTATTCTTGGTGGTTGCTAGGGCGTTGCTAGGTGGTTGCTAGGGTGTTCTGGGTGGTTGCTATGGTGTTGCTAGGCAGTTGCTATGGTATTCTGGGTGGATACTAGGGCATTGCTAGGCAGTTGCTAGGGTGTTCTGGTTGGTTGCTAGGTGTTCTGGGTGGTTGCTAGGCAGTTGCTAGGTGTTCTAGGTGGTTGCTAGGCAGTTGCTAGGGTGTTCTGGGTGCTTGCTAGAGTTTTTTGTGGTTACTAGAGCATTTCTAGACGTTGCTAGGGTGTTCAGGGTGGTTGCTAAGGTGTTTTTGTTAGTTGCTATGGTGTTACTAGGTGGTTGGTAGTTGTCAAATATGGTTACTATGGAGTTTTTATAGAGTTCTTAAAATCTTTAATAACGAGTGCCTTCTGTACGGCACTCGGCCTGCGGCCTCGTGCCTATGGCCGAATAGGCACAAGCATGGAGCGATATCGCAAGGCCACGAGAGTAAAATTGCTTTAAAAAATATTTAAAAAATTTAAAAATGTTTTTTTTTGGTTTAGGGTGGTTGCTAGGGAGCTCTTAGTGGTTGCTAGGGTGCTGAAACTGGTTGCTAGGGTGTGGCTATGAAGATTTTGGGCCATTACTTATTGGCTGCTTGATAATATAAATCCTCTGAGGGAGAGAGAGAGGGAGAGACGCAGGGGTGTCAGGCCCTTTGGAGTGGTGTGTGTGTGAAAACGTCGGTTGGGATTCAAATATTTTTAGAACTCCCAATGTAAAGTCAATGGGACTTTTTTGGCCGCTTTTTCGTCCGCTGTGCGAACATCGTACACCCGATCGCTTAGAAAAGTCATAGCACACCTCTCCTCAATGAGCTGCTCGATTTGACGCCTCACTCAGGGGTCTGTGACAAACGGTGCGGGGCGAGTTTCGCGCCAAACTTTGTCCAGAATAATAAAAAGAAGAGTATAATAATAAAGAGAATAATAATAAGTATGAGCAATAACAATAGTGATGCTTTTAAAAAAGCACCACTAATAAGTATGAGCAATAACAATAGTGATGCTTTTAAAAAAGCACCACTAATAACTAGAATGTACATTTCCTGAAGAAAATGTGAAGTGGTGCTTGCAGTGGCAAAACTCACCACTTGGTTGCTAAAGTGCGTTTAGCTAGTTTTTAGCAAGATTATAACAAAATGATCATCATGCTAGCATTATAAGCATGTGACTAACATAATGCTAGCATGTTGCTAGCATGATGCTAATATGATAATGTAGCTAACGTGAATGTAGCTAGCATGATTAGCATGTTGTTAGCATGATGCTAGCATTTTTTAACAAGATGCTAACATGAATAGCATGTTTGCTAGCATGTTTGTAGCAAGAAGCTAGCATGATTAGCATGTAGCTAGTATCATGCTAGCATTATTAGCATGTTGCTAGCATCATGCTAGCATTATTAGCATCATGCTAGCATCATGTTAGCATGATTAGCATGTAGCTAGCATGATGCTAGCTTGTTTTACCATGTTGCTAGCATGGTTTACCATGATTTACCATAGTTTACCATGATTTACCACAATTTACCATAGTTTACCAGATTTACTATAGTATACCATGATTTACCATGTTCAAGTATGATTTACTATGATTCTACCATGATTTACCACGATTTACTATAGTTTACCATGATTTACTATAGTATACCATGATTTACCATGTTCAAGTATGATTTACTGATTCTAGCATGATTTACCATAGTTTACCATGATTTACCATAGTTTACCACGATTTACCACGATTTACTATAGTATACCATGATTTACCATGTTGAAGTATGATTTACTGATTCTAGCATGATTTACCATAGTTTACCATGATTTAGCATAGTTTACCATGATTTACCACGATTTACCATAGTTTACCATGATTTACTATAGTATACCATGATATACCATGTTCAAGTATGATTTACTGATTCTAGCATGATTTATCATAGTTTACCATGATTTACCATAGTTTACCATGATTTACCATAGTTTACCATGATTTATTATAGTATACCATGATTTACCATGTTGAAGTATGATTTACTGATTCTAGCATGATTTACCATAGTTTACCATGATTTACCATAGTTTACCATGATTTACCACGATTTACCAAAGTTTACCATGATTTACTATAGTATACCATGATATACCATGTTCAAGTATGATTTACTGATTTTAGCATGATTTATCATAGTTTACCATGATTTACCATAGTTTACCATGATTTACCATAGTTTACCATGATTTAATATAGTATACCATGATTTACCATGTTCAAGTATGATTTACTATGATTCTAGCATGATTTACCATAGTGTACCATGATTTACCATAGTTTACCATGATTTACCACGATTTACCATAGTTTACCATGATTTACTATAGTATACCATGATATACCATGTTCAAGTATGATTTACTGATTCTAGCATGATTTATCATAGTTTACCATGATTTACCATAGTTTACCATGATTTACCATAGTTTACCATGATTTACTATAGTATACCATGATTTACCATGTTGAAGTATGATTTACTGATTCTAGCATGATTTACCATAGTTTACCATGATTTACCATAGTTTACCATCATTTACCACGATTTACCATAGTTTACCATGATTTACTATAGTATACCATGATATACCATGTTCAAGTATGATTTACTGATTCTAGCATGATTTATCATAGTTTACCATGATTTACCATAGTTTACCATGATTTACCATAGTTTACCATGATTTACTATAGTATACCATGATTTACCATGTTCAAGTATGATTTACTATGATTCTAGCATGATTTACCATAGTTTACCATGATTTACCACGATTTACCATAGTTTACTATGATTTACTATAGTATACCATGATTTACCATGTTTTAGTATGATTTACTATGATTCTAGGATGATTTACCATAGTTTACCATGATTTAGTCAAAAGAGCCAAGTCCCATCTCTATACTATGTTTTGATGCAGAGATATACGTTTTGCTAAACGGTTGCTAGGGTACTCTTTTTGGTTGTTATGGAGTTGCTTGACAGCTGCCAATGATGAAACTGCAAAGGCTTCTTGACACTTTGAATGATATAAACCAACTCCCCTGGCTCTGCGAAATTCAGAATGGAAGATATGCCTCTTTGGATTTTGGTTGCTAGGGTACTCTGTTTGGTTGCTAGGGAGTTACTTGGCAGCTGCCAATGATGCAGTTCCAAAGGCTTCTTGTCACTATGAATGATATAAACCAACTCCCATGCCTCTGTGACATTCAGAATGGAAGATATCCCTCTTTGGATTGTGGTTGCTAAGGTGCTCGACAATGGTTGCTAGGGAGGGGCTTGGAAGTGTTGAGGTGATTCATGATTGGCTGTTTGCTGCCCCAAGTCAAATGAGACCTCCCCCATGTTTCTATGACAATTCAGTCTGGAGATATCTCTTTGAACTCTTTCAATGGAAGTCTATGGAACTTGTTGCTAAGGGGCTCTAAATAGTTGCTAGGGTGTGGCTTGATAGCTTCACAATGATCTTGAGAGACTGATTGGTCGTCTGAGTAAAATGAGCCCTCCCCCTTGTCTCTATGACACTGTGATCCAGAGCTACGTTCAATACAAAGTCCCTATGCAATTTACCATAGTAGGAAAAGCATGTGTGTTTCACGGGACGTTCCTTCCCCATAGTAAGTCAATGGGGCAACTTTGGGACGCTCCTGCCCCCCAGGGGTGCAACTTTTACCCCATTGTGAGATATGTTCTTACAGAGCCTGTCAGCCTCTTCAAATGTGGCAAATCACACGTTTCTCCGAAATCCTCGCTCAGAGCTACGAGTGCTCAAAGTTCGTCGCAATGTTAAGTCAATGGGACTTTTTGGGCCGCTTTTTCGCCCCTGGGGCGAACACCGCCCCCCCGATCGCTTATAAAAGTCATAGCACACCTCTCCTCAATGAGCCGGTCGATTTGACACCTCACTCAGGGGTCTGTGACAAACGGTGCGGGGCGCATTACGCGCCAAACTTTTGTCCGGAATAATAATAAAAAGAATAAGAATAATAAGTATGAGCAATAACAATAGTGATGCCTTGCTTTCAGCAAGCACCACTAACTAGAATGTACATTTCCTGAAGAAAATGTGAAGTGGTGCTTGCAGTGGCAAAACTCGCCACTCGGTTGCTAGGGTGTTATACATGATTGCATACGAGCCAACAACCATGTCTGTACGATGTTCTGGTGCTGAGATATGGCTTATTCATGTTGTTCTGGGTGGTTGCTATGGTGTTTTGGGTGGTTGCTATGGTGTTGCTAGGCGTTTGCTTGGGTATTCTGGGTGGTTGCTAGGCGGTAGCTAGGCAGTTGCTAGGGTATTCTGGGTGGTTGCTATGGTGTTGCTAGGCGGTTGCTAGGGTATTCTGGGTGGTTGCTAGGGTATTCTTAGTGGTTGCTAGGCAGTTGCTAGGCGGTTGCTAGGGTGTTCTGGGTGGTTGCTATGGTGTTGCTAGGCGGTTGCTAGGGTATTCTGGGTAGTTGCTAGGGCGTTGCTAGGCAGTTGCTAGGGTATTCTGGGTGGTTGCTATGGTGTTGCTAGGGTATTCTGGATGGTTGCTAGGGCGTTGCTAGGCGGTTGCTAGGGTGTTCTGGGTGGTTGCTATGGTGTTGCTAGGCGGTTGCTAGGGTATTCTGGGTGGTTGCTAGGGCGTTGCTAGGGTATTCTGGGTGGTTGCTATGGTGTTGCTAGGGTATTCTGGATGGTTGCTAGGGCGTTGCTAGGCAGTTGCTAGGGTATTCTGGATGGTTGCTAGGGCGTTGCTAGGCAGTTGCTAGGGTGTTCTGGGTGGTTGCTATGGGGTTGCTAGGCAGTTGCTATGGTATTCTGGGTGGATGCTAGGGCGTTGCTAGGCAGTTGCTAGGGTGTTCTACGTGGTTGCTAGGTGTTCTGGGTGGTTGCTAGGCAGTTGCTAGGTGTTCTGGGTGGTTGCTAGGCAGTTGCTAGGTGTTCTGGGTGGTTGCTAGGCAGTTGCTAGGGTGTTCTGGGTGGTTGCTAGAGTTTTTTGGTGGTTACTAGAGCATTTCTAGACGTTGCTAGGGTGTTCAGGGTGGTTGCTAAGGTATTTTTGTTAGTTGCTATGGTGTTACTAGGTGGTTGGTAGTTGTCAAATATGGTTACTATGGAGTTTTTATAGAGTTCTTAAAATCTTTAATAACGAGTGCCTTCAGTACGGCACTCGGCCTGCGGCCTCGTGCCTATGGCCGAATAGGCTCAAGCATGGAGCGATATCGCAATGCCATGAGAGTAAAATTGCTTTAAAAAATAAAAAAAAATTAAAAAATATTTTTTTTTTGTTTTAGGGTGGTTGCTAGGGAGCTCTTAGTGGTTGCTAGGGTGCTGTAACTGGTTGCTAGGGTGTGGCTATGAAGATTTTAGGCCATTACTTATTGGCTGCTTGATAATATAAATCCTCTGAGGGAGAGAGAGAGGGAGAGACGCAGGGGTGTCAGGCCCTTTGGAGTGGTGTGTGTGTGAAAACGTCGGTTGGGATTCAAATATTTTTAGAACTCCCAATGTAAAGTCAATGGGACTTTTTTGGCCGCTTTTTCGTCCGCTGTGCGAACATCGTACACCCGATCGCTTAGAAAAGTCATACCACACCTCTCCTCAATGAGCCGGTCGATTTGACACCTCACTCAGGGGTCTGAGACAAACGGTGCGGGGCGAGTTACGCGCCAAACTTTGTCCAGAATAATAAGAAGAATAATAATAATAAGTATGCAAGAGAACAATAGTGATGCCTTGCTTTCAGCAAGCACCACTAACTAGAATGTACATTTCCTGAAGAAAATGTGAAGTGGTGCTTGCAGTGGCAAAATTCGCCACTGGGCAGATGCTAACACAATTGACATGTTGTGATACCATGATATACCATATTTTAGCATTATTTACCACAATTTACCATGTTTCTAAGATGATTTATTACGATTTAACATATTCCAGCATGATTTACTATGATTAACATGTTGTTAGAATGATGCTAGCAGGATTAGCATGTTGTTAGCATGATTAGCATGTTGGTTGGATGATGCTAGCATGATTAGCATGTTGCTAGCATGCTTTTAACAAGATGCTAGCATGATTAGCATGTTGCTAGCATGTTTTTAGCTAGATGTTAACATGATTAGCATGTTGCTAGCATGATTAGCATGTTGCTAGCATGATGCTAGCTTGATTAGCATGTTGCTAGCATAATGCTAGCATGATTAGCATGTTGCTAGCATGATGCTAGCTTGATTAGCATTATGCTAGCATTATGCTAGCTTGATTAGCATGTTGTTAGCATGATGCTAGCTTTATTAGCATGTTGGTAGCCTAATGCTAGCATTATTAGCATGTTGCTAGCATGATGCTAGCTTGATTAGCATTATGCTAGCTTGATTAGCATGTTGCTAGCATGATTAGCATGTTGTTAGCATGATGCTAGCTTGATTAGCATGATGCTAGCATTATGCTAGCTTGATTAGCATGTTGTTAGCATGATGCTAGCTTTATTAGCATGTTGGTAGCATAATGTTAGCATGATTAGCATGTTGCTAGCATGATGCTAGCTTGATTAGCATGTTGCCAGCATGTTTTTAGCTAGATGCTGTTGCCAGGTGGTTGCTAGGGTGTTCTGGGTGGTTGCTATAGTGTTGCTAGGCAGTTGCTAAGGTGTTCTGGGTGGTTGCTAGGCAGTTTCTAGGGTATTCTTGGTGGTTGCTAGGCAGTTGCTAGGGTATTCTTGGTGGTTGCTAGGGCGTTGCTAGGTGGTTGCTAGGGTGTTCTGGGTGGTTGCTATGGTGTTGCTAGGCAGTTGCTATGGTATTCTGGGTGGATACTAGGGCATTGCTAGGCAGTTGCTAGGGTGTTCTGGTTGGTTGCTAGGTGTTCTGGGTGGTTGCTAGGCAGTTGCTAGGTGTTCTAGGTGGTTGCTAGGCAGTTGCTAGGGTGTTCTGGGTGCTTGCTAGAGTTTTTTGTGGTTACTAGAGCATTTCTAGACGTTGCTAGGGTGTTCAGGGTGGTTGCTAAGGTGTTTTTGTTAGTTGCTATGGTGTTACTAGGTGGTTGGTAGTTGTCAAATATGGTTACTATGGAGTTTTTATAGAGTTCTTAAAATCTTTAATAACGAGTGCCTTCTGTACGGCACTCGGCCTGCGGCCTCGTGCCTATGGCCGAATAGGCACAAGCATGGAGCGATATCGCAAGGCCACGAGAGTAAAATTGCTTTAAAAAATATTTAAAAAATTTAAAAATGTTTTTTTTTGGTTTAGGGTGGTTGCTAGGGAGCTCTTAGTGGTTGCTAGGGTGCTGAAACTGGTTGCTAGGGTGTGGCTATGAAGATTTTGGGCCATTACTTATTGGCTGCTTGATAATATAAATCCTCTGAGGGAGAGAGAGAGGGAGAGACGCAGGGGTGTCAGGCCCTTTGGAGTGGTGTGTGTGTGAAAACGTCGGTTGGGATTCAAATATTTTTAGAACTCCCAATGTAAAGTCAATGGGACTTTTTTGGCCGCTTTTTCGTCCGCTGTGCGAACATCGTACACCCGATCGCTTAGAAAAGTCATAGCACACCTCTCCTCAATGAGCTGCTCGATTTGACGCCTCACTCAGGGGTCTGTGACAAACGGTGCGGGGCGAGTTTCGCGCCAAACTTTGTCCAGAATAATAAAAAGAAGAGTATAATAATAAAGAGAATAATAATAAGTATGAGCAATAACAATAGTGATGCTTTTAAAAAAGCACCACTAATAAGTATGAGCAATAACAATAGTGATGCTTTTAAAAAAGCACCACTAATAACTAGAATGTACATTTCCTGAAGAAAATGTGAAGTGGTGCTTGCAGTGGCAAAACTCACCACTTGGTTGCTAAAGTGCGTTTAGCTAGTTTTTAGCAAGATTATAACAAAATGATCATCATGCTAGCATTATAAGCATGTGACTAACATAATGCTAGCATGTTGCTAGCATGATGCTAATATGATAATGTAGCTAACGTGAATGTAGCTAGCATGATTAGCATGTTGTTAGCATGATGCTAGCATTTTTTAACAAGATGCTAACATGAATAGCATGTTTGCTAGCATGTTTGTAGCAAGAAGCTAGCATGATTAGCATGTAGCTAGTATCATGCTAGCATTATTAGCATGTTGCTAGCATCATGCTAGCATTATTAGCATCATGCTAGCATCATGTTAGCATGATTAGCATGTAGCTAGCATGATGCTAGCTTGTTTTACCATGTTGCTAGCATGGTTTACCATGATTTACCATAGTTTACCATGATTTACCACAATTTACCATAGTTTACCAGATTTACTATAGTATACCATGATTTACCATGTTCAAGTATGATTTACTATGATTCTACCATGATTTACCACGATTTACTATAGTTTACCATGATTTACTATAGTATACCATGATTTACCATGTTCAAGTATGATTTACTGATTCTAGCATGATTTACCATAGTTTACCATGATTTACCATAGTTTACCACGATTTACCACGATTTACTATAGTATACCATGATTTACCATGTTGAAGTATGATTTACTGATTCTAGCATGATTTACCATAGTTTACCATGATTTAGCATAGTTTACCATGATTTACCACGATTTACCATAGTTTACCATGATTTACTATAGTATACCATGATATACCATGTTCAAGTATGATTTACTGATTCTAGCATGATTTATCATAGTTTACCATGATTTACCATAGTTTACCATGATTTACCATAGTTTACCATGATTTATTATAGTATACCATGATTTACCATGTTGAAGTATGATTTACTGATTCTAGCATGATTTACCATAGTTTACCATGATTTACCATAGTTTACCATGATTTACCACGATTTACCAAAGTTTACCATGATTTACTATAGTATACCATGATATACCATGTTCAAGTATGATTTACTGATTTTAGCATGATTTATCATAGTTTACCATGATTTACCATAGTTTACCATGATTTACCATAGTTTACCATGATTTAATATAGTATACCATGATTTACCATGTTCAAGTATGATTTACTATGATTCTAGCATGATTTACCATAGTGTACCATGATTTACCATAGTTTACCATGATTTACCACGATTTACCATAGTTTACCATGATTTACTATAGTATACCATGATATACCATGTTCAAGTATGATTTACTGATTCTAGCATGATTTATCATAGTTTACCATGATTTACCATAGTTTACCATGATTTACCATAGTTTACCATGATTTACTATAGTATACCATGATTTACCATGTTGAAGTATGATTTACTGATTCTAGCATGATTTACCATAGTTTACCATGATTTACCATAGTTTACCATCATTTACCACGATTTACCATAGTTTACCATGATTTACTATAGTATACCATGATATACCATGTTCAAGTATGATTTACTGATTCTAGCATGATTTATCATAGTTTACCATGATTTACCATAGTTTACCATGATTTACCATAGTTTACCATGATTTACTATAGTATACCATGATTTACCATGTTCAAGTATGATTTACTATGATTCTAGCATGATTTACCATAGTTTACCATGATTTACCACGATTTACCATGGTTTACTATGATTTACTATAGTATACCATGATTTACCATGTTTTAGTATGATTTACTATGATTCTAGGATGATTTAC
The DNA here is from genome assembly GCF_963993115.1 of Abramis brama. Classification (NCBI taxonomy): domain Eukaryota; kingdom Metazoa; phylum Chordata; class Actinopteri; order Cypriniformes; family Leuciscidae; genus Abramis; species Abramis brama. Next base: position 28,196,250 of record NC_139986.1, on the reverse strand, counting down.
CATAGTTTACCATGATTTAGTCAAAAGAGCCAAGTCCCATCTCTATACTATGTTTTGATGCAGAGATATACGTTTTGCTAAACGGTTGCTAGGGTACTCTTTTTGGTTGTTATGGAGTTGCTTGACAGCTGCCAATGATGAAACTGCAAAGGCTTCTTGACACTTTGAATGATATAAACCAACTCCCCTGCCTCTGCGAAATTCAGAATGGAAGATATGCCTCTTTGGATTTTGGTTGCTAGGGTACTCTGTTTGGTTGCTAGGGAGTTACTTGGCAGCTGCCAATGATGCAGTTCCAAAGGCTTCTTGTCACTATGAATGATATAAACCAACTCCCATGCCTCTGTGACATTCAGAATGGAAGATATCCCTCTTTGGATTGTGGTTGCTAAGGTGCTCGACAATGGTTGCTAGGGAGGGGCTTGGAAGTGTTGAGGTGATTCATGATTGGCTGTTTGCTGCCCCAAGTCAAATGAGACCTCCCCCATGTTTCTATGACAATTCAGTCTGGAGATATCTCTTTGAACTCTTTCAATGGAAGTCTATGGAACTTGTTGCTAAGGGGCTCTAAATAGTTGCTAGGGTGTGGCTTGATAGCTTCACAATGATCTTGAGAGACTGATTGGTCGTCTGAGTAAAATGAGCCCTCCCCCTTGTCTCTATGACACTGTGATCCAGAGCTACGTTCAATACAAAGTCCCTATGCAATTTACCATAGTAGGAAAAGCATGTGTGTTTCACGGGACGTTCCTTCCCCATAGTAAGTCAATGGGGCAACTTTGGGACGCTCCTGCCCCCCAGGGGTGCAACTTTTACCCCATTGTGAGATATGTTCTTACAGAGCCTGTCAGCCTCTTCAAATGTGGCAAATCACACGTTTCTCCGAAATCCTCGCTCAGAGCTACGAGTGCTCAAAGTTCGTCGCAATGTTAAGTCAATGGGACTTTTTGGGCCGCTTTTTCGCCCCTGGGGCGAACACCGCCCCCCCGATCGCTTATAAAAGTCATAGCACACCTCTCCTCAATGAGCCGGTCGATTTGACACCTCACTCAGGGGTCTGTGACAAACGGTGCGGGGCGCATTACGCGCCAAACTTTTGTCCGGAATAATAATAAAAAGAATAAGAATAATAAGTATGAGCAATAACAATAGTGATGCCTTGCTTTCAGCAAGCACCACTAACTAGAATGTACATTTCCTGAAGAAAATGTGAAGTGGTGCTTGCAGTGGCAAAACTCGCCACTCGGTTGCTAGGGTGTTATACATGATTGCATACGAGCCAACAACCATGTCTGTACGATGTTCTGGTGCTGAGATATGGCTTATTCATGTTGTTCTGGGTGGTTGCTATGGTGTTTTGGGTGGTTGCTATGGTGTTGCTAGGCGTTTGCTTGGGTATTCTGGGTGGTTGCTAGGCGGTAGCTAGGCAGTTGCTAGGGTATTCTGGGTGGTTGCTATGGTGTTGCTAGGCGGTTGCTAGGGTATTCTGGGTGGTTGCTAGGGTATTCTTAGTGGTTGCTAGGCAGTTGCTAGGCGGTTGCTAGGGTGTTCTGGGTGGTTGCTATGGTGTTGCTAGGCGGTTGCTAGGGTATTCTGGGTAGTTGCTAGGGCGTTGCTAGGCAGTTGCTAGGGTATTCTGGGTGGTTGCTATGGTGTTGCTAGGGTATTCTGGATGGTTGCTAGGGCGTTGCTAGGCGGTTGCTAGGGTGTTCTGGGTGGTTGCTATGGTGTTGCTAGGCGGTTGCTAGGGTATTCTGGGTGGTTGCTAGGGCGTTGCTAGGGTATTCTGGGTGGTTGCTATGGTGTTGCTAGGGTATTCTGGATGGTTGCTAGGGCGTTGCTAGGCAGTTGCTAGGGTATTCTGGATGGTTGCTAGGGCGTTGCTAGGCAGTTGCTAGGGTGTTCTGGGTGGTTGCTATGGGGTTGCTAGGCAGTTGCTATGGTATTCTGGGTGGATGCTAGGGCGTTGCTAGGCAGTTGCTAGGGTGTTCTACGTGGTTGCTAGGTGTTCTGGGTGGTTGCTAGGCAGTTGCTAGGTGTTCTGGGTGGTTGCTAGGCAGTTGCTAGGTGTTCTGGGTGGTTGCTAGGCAGTTGCTAGGGTGTTCTGGGTGGTTGCTAGAGTTTTTTGGTGGTTACTAGAGCATTTCTAGACGTTGCTAGGGTGTTCAGGGTGGTTGCTAAGGTATTTTTGTTAGTTGCTATGGTGTTACTAGGTGGTTGGTAGTTGTCAAATATGGTTACTATGGAGTTTTTATAGAGTTCTTAAAATCTTTAATAACGAGTGCCTTCAGTACGGCACTCGGCCTGCGGCCTCGTGCCTATGGCCGAATAGGCTCAAGCATGGAGCGATATCGCAATGCCATGAGAGTAAAATTGCTTTAAAAAATAAAAAAAAATTAAAAAATATTTTTTTTTTGTTTTAGGGTGGTTGCTAGGGAGCTCTTAGTGGTTGCTAGGGTGCTGTAACTGGTTGCTAGGGTGTGGCTATGAAGATTTTAGGCCATTACTTATTGGCTGCTTGATAATATAAATCCTCTGAGGGAGAGAGAGAGGGAGAGACGCAGGGGTGTCAGGCCCTTTGGAGTGGTGTGTGTGTGAAAACGTCGGTTGGGATTCAAATATTTTTAGAACTCCCAATGTAAAGTCAATGGGACTTTTTTGGCCGCTTTTTCGTCCGCTGTGCGAACATCGTACACCCGATCGCTTAGAAAAGTCATACCACACCTCTCCTCAATGAGCCGGTCGATTTGACACCTCACTCAGGGGTCTGAGACAAACGGTGCGGGGCGAGTTACGCGCCAAACTTTGTCCAGAATAATAAGAAGAATAATAATAATAAGTATGCAAGAGAACAATAGTGATGCCTTGCTTTCAGCAAGCACCACTAACTAGAATGTACATTTCCTGAAGAAAATGTGAAGTGGTGCTTGCAGTGGCAAAATTCGCCACTGGGCAGATGCTAACACAATTGACATGTTGTGATACCATGATATACCATATTTTAGCATTATTTACCACAATTTACCATGTTTCTAAGATGATTTATTACGATTTAACATATTCCAGCATGATTTACTATGATTAACATGTTGTTAGAATGATGCTAGCAGGATTAGCATGTTGTTAGCATGATTAGCATGTTGGTTGGATGATGCTAGCATGATTAGCATGTTGCTAGCATGCTTTTAACAAGATGCTAGCATGATTAGCATGTTGCTAGCATGTTTTTAGCTAGATGTTAACATGATTAGCATGTTGCTAGCATGATTAGCATGTTGCTAGCATGATGCTAGCTTGATTAGCATGTTGCTAGCATAATGCTAGCATGATTAGCATGTTGCTAGCATGATGCTAGCTTGATTAGCATTATGCTAGCATTATGCTAGCTTGATTAGCATGTTGTTAGCATGATGCTAGCTTTATTAGCATGTTGGTAGCCTAATGCTAGCATTATTAGCATGTTGCTAGCATGATGCTAGCTTGATTAGCATTATGCTAGCTTGATTAGCATGTTGCTAGCATGATTAGCATGTTGTTAGCATGATGCTAGCTTGATTAGCATGATGCTAGCATTATGCTAGCTTGATTAGCATGTTGTTAGCATGATGCTAGCTTTATTAGCATGTTGGTAGCATAATGTTAGCATGATTAGCATGTTGCTAGCATGATGCTAGCTTGATTAGCATGTTGCCAGCATGTTTTTAGCTAGATGCTGTTGCCAGGTGGTTGCTAGGGTGTTCTGGGTGGTTGCTATAGTGTTGCTAGGCAGTTGCTAAGGTGTTCTGGGTGGTTGCTAGGCAGTTTCTAGGGTATTCTTGGTGGTTGCTAGGCAGTTGCTAGGGTATTCTTGGTGGTTGCTAGGGCGTTGCTAGGTGGTTGCTAGGGTGTTCTGGGTGGTTGCTATGGTGTTGCTAGGCAGTTGCTATGGTATTCTGGGTGGATACTAGGGCATTGCTAGGCAGTTGCTAGGGTGTTCTGGTTGGTTGCTAGGTGTTCTGGGTGGTTGCTAGGCAGTTGCTAGGTGTTCTAGGTGGTTGCTAGGCAGTTGCTAGGGTGTTCTGGGTGCTTGCTAGAGTTTTTTGTGGTTACTAGAGCATTTCTAGACGTTGCTAGGGTGTTCAGGGTGGTTGCTAAGGTGTTTTTGTTAGTTGCTATGGTGTTACTAGGTGGTTGGTAGTTGTCAAATATGGTTACTATGGAGTTTTTATAGAGTTCTTAAAATCTTTAATAACGAGTGCCTTCTGTACGGCACTCGGCCTGCGGCCTCGTGCCTATGGCCGAATAGGCACAAGCATGGAGCGATATCGCAAGGCCACGAGAGTAAAATTGCTTTAAAAAATATTTAAAAAATTTAAAAATGTTTTTTTTTGGTTTAGGGTGGTTGCTAGGGAGCTCTTAGTGGTTGCTAGGGTGCTGAAACTGGTTGCTAGGGTGTGGCTATGAAGATTTTGGGCCATTACTTATTGGCTGCTTGATAATATAAATCCTCTGAGGGAGAGAGAGAGGGAGAGACGCAGGGGTGTCAGGCCCTTTGGAGTGGTGTGTGTGTGAAAACGTCGGTTGGGATTCAAATATTTTTAGAACTCCCAATGTAAAGTCAATGGGACTTTTTTGGCCGCTTTTTCGTCCGCTGTGCGAACATCGTACACCCGATCGCTTAGAAAAGTCATAGCACACCTCTCCTCAATGAGCTGCTCGATTTGACGCCTCACTCAGGGGTCTGTGACAAACGGTGCGGGGCGAGTTTCGCGCCAAACTTTGTCCAGAATAATAAAAAGAAGAGTATAATAATAAAGAGAATAATAATAAGTATGAGCAATAACAATAGTGATGCTTTTAAAAAAGCACCACTAATAAGTATGAGCAATAACAATAGTGATGCTTTTAAAAAAGCACCACTAATAACTAGAATGTACATTTCCTGAAGAAAATGTGAAGTGGTGCTTGCAGTGGCAAAACTCACCACTTGGTTGCTAAAGTGCGTTTAGCTAGTTTTTAGCAAGATTATAACAAAATGATCATCATGCTAGCATTATAAGCATGTGACTAACATAATGCTAGCATGTTGCTAGCATGATGCTAATATGATAATGTAGCTAACGTGAATGTAGCTAGCATGATTAGCATGTTGTTAGCATGATGCTAGCATTTTTTAACAAGATGCTAACATGAATAGCATGTTTGCTAGCATGTTTGTAGCAAGAAGCTAGCATGATTAGCATGTAGCTAGTATCATGCTAGCATTATTAGCATGTTGCTAGCATCATGCTAGCATTATTAGCATCATGCTAGCATCATGTTAGCATGATTAGCATGTAGCTAGCATGATGCTAGCTTGTTTTACCATATTGCTAGCATGGTTTACCATGATTTACCATAGTTTACCATGATTTACCACAATTTACCATAGTTTACCAGATTTACTATAGTATACCATGATTTACCATGTTCAAGTATGATTTACTATGATTCTACCATGATTTACCACGATTTACTATAGTTTACCATGATTTACTATAGTATACCATGATTTACCATGTTCAAGTATGATTTACTGATTCTAGCATGATTTACCATAGTTTACCATGATTTACCATAGTTTACCACGATTTACCACGATTTACCACGATTTACTATAGTATACCATGATTTACCATGTTGAAGTATGATTTACTGATTCTAGCATGATTTACCATAGTTTACCATGATTTAGCATAGTTTACCATGATTTACCACGATTTACCATAGTTTACCATGATTTACTATAGTATACCATGATATACCATGTTCAAGTATGATTTACTGATTCTAGCATGATTTATCATAGTTTACCATGATTTACCATAGTTTACCATGATTTACCATAGTTTACCATGATTTATTATAGTATACCATGATTTACCATGTTGAAGTATGATTTACTGATTCTAGCATGATTTACCATAGTTTACCATGATTTACCATAGTTTACCATGATTTACCACGATTTACCAAAGTTTACCATGATTTACTATAGTATACCATGATATACCATGTTCAAGTATGATTTACTGATTTTAGCATGATTTATCATAGTTTACCATGATTTACCATAGTTTACCATGATTTACCATAGTTTACCATGATTTAATATAGTATACCATGATTTACCATGTTCAAGTATGATTTACTATGATTCTAGCATGATTTACCATAGTGTACCATGATTTACCATAGTTTACCATGATTTACCACGATTTACCATAGTTTACCATGATTTACTATAGTATACCATGATATACCATGTTCAAGTATGATTTACTGATTCTAGCATGATTTATCATAGTTTACCATGATTTACCATAGTTTACCATGATTTACCATAGTTTACCATGATTTACTATAGTATACCATGATTTACCATGTTGAAGTATGATTTACTGATTCTAGCATGATTTACCATAGTTTACCATGATTTACCATAGTTTACCATCATTTACCACGATTTACCATAGTTTACCATGATTTACTATAGTATACCATGATATACCATGTTCAAGTATGATTTACTGATTCTAGCATGATTTATCATAGTTTACCATGATTTACCATAGTTTACCATGATTTACCATAGTTTACCATGATTTACTATAGTATACCATGATTTACCATGTTCAAGTATGATTTACTATGATTCTAGCATGATTTACCATAGTTTACCATGATTTACCACGATTTACCATAGTTTACTATGATTTACTATAGTATACCATGATTTACCATGTTTTAGTATGATTTACTATGATTCTAGGATGATTTACCATAGTTTACCATGATTTAGTCAAAAGAGCCAAGTCCCATCTCTATACTATGTTTTGATGCAGAGATATACGTTTTGCTAAACGGTTGCTAGGGTACTCTTTTTGGTTGTTATGGAGTTGCTTGACAGCTGCCAATGATGAAACTGCAAAGGCTTCTTGACACTTTGAATGATATAAACCAACTCCCCTGCCTCTGCGAAATTCAGAATGGAAGATATGCCTCTTTGGATTTTGGTTGCTAGGGTACTCTGTTTGGTTGCTAGGGAGTTACTTGGCAGCTGCCAATGATGCAGTTCCAAAGGCTTCTTGTCACTATGAATGATATAAACCAACTCCCATGCCTCTGTGACATTCAGAATGGAAGATATCCCTCTTTGGATTGTGGTTGCTAAGGTGCTCGACAATGGTTGCTAGGGAGGGGCTTGGAAGTGTTGAGGTGATTCATGATTGGCTGTTTGCTGCCCCAAGTCAAATGAGACCTCCCCCATGTTTCTATGACAATTCAGTCTGGAGATATCTCTTTGAACTCTTTCAATGGAAGTCTATGGAACTTGTTGCTAAGGGGCTCTAAATAGTTGCTAGGGTGTGGCTTGATAGCTTCACAATGATCTTGAGAGACTGATTGGTCGTCTGAGTAAAATGAGCCCTCCCCCTTGTCTCTATGACACTGTGATCCAGAGCTACGTTCAATACAAAGTCCCTATGCAATTTACCATAGTAGGAAAAGCATGTGTGTTTCACGGGACGTTCCTTCCCCATAGTAAGTCAATGGGGCAACTTTGGGACGCTCCTGCCCCCCAGGGGTGCAACTTTTACCCCATTGTGAGATATGTTCTTACAGAGCCTGTCAGCCTCTTCAAATGTGGCAAATCACACGTTTCTCCGAAATCCTCGCTCAGAGCTACGAGTGCTCAAAGTTCGTCGCAATGTTAAGTCAATGGGACTTTTTGGGCCGCTTTTTCGCCCCTGGGGCGAACACCGCCCCCCCGATCGCTTATAAAAGTCATAGCACACCTCTCCTCAATGAGCCGGTCGATTTGACACCTCACTCAGGGGTCTGTGACAAACGGTGCGGGGCGCATTACGCGCCAAACTTTTGTCCGGAATAATAATAAAAAGAATAAGAATAATAAGTATGAGCAATAACAATAGTGATGCCTTGCTTTCAGCAAGCACCACTAATAAGAATAATAAGTATGAGCAATAACAATAGTGATGCCTTGCTTTCAGCAAGCACCACTAATAAGTATGAGCAATAACAATAGTGATGCCTTGCTTTCAGCAAGCACCACTAATAAGAATAATAAGTATGAGCAATAACAATAGTGATGCCTTGCTTTCAGCAAGCACCACTAACTAGAATGTACATTTCCTGAAGAAAATGTGAAGTGGTGCTTGCAGTGGCAAAACTCGCCACTCGGTTGCTAGGGTGTTATACATGATTGCATACGAGCCAACAACCATGTCTGTACGATGTTCTGGTGCTGAGATATGGCTTATTCATGTTGTTCTGGGTGGTTGCTATGGTGTTCTGGGTGGTTGCTATGGTGTTGCTAGGCGTTTGCTTGGGTATTCTGGGTGGTTGCTAGGCGGTTGCTAGGCAGTTGCTAGGGTATTCTGGGTGGTTGCTATGGTGTTGCTAGGCGGTTGCTAGGGTATTCTTAGTGGTTGCTAGGCAGTTGCTAGGCGGTTGCTAGGGTGTTCTGGGTGGTTGCTATGGTGTTGCTAGGCGGTTGCTAGGGTATTCTGGGTAGTTGCTAGGGCGTTGCTAGGCAGTTGCTAGGGTATTCTGGGTGGTTGCTATGGTGTTGCTAGGGTATTCTGGATGGGTGCTAGGGCGTTGCTAGGCAGTTGCTAGGGTATTCTGGGTGGTTGCTATGATGTTGCTAGGTGGTTGCTAGGGTATTCTGGATGGTTGCTAGGGCATTGCTAGGCAGTTGCTAGGGTGTTCTGGGTGGTTGTTATGGTGTTGCTAGGCGGTTGCTAGGGTATTCTGGGTGGTTGCTATTGTGTTGCTAGGCGGTTGCTAGGGTATTCTGGGTGGTTGCTAGGGTATTCTTAGTGGTTGCTAGGCAGTTGCTAGGCGGTTGCTAGGGTGTTCTGGGTGGTTGCTATGGTGTTGCTAGGCGGTTGCTAGGGTATTCTGGGTGGTTGCTAGGGCGTTGCTAGGGTATTCTGGGTGGTTGCTATGGTGTTGCTAGGGTATTCTGGATGGTTGCTAGGGCGTTGCTAGGCAGTTGCTAGGGTATTCTGGATGGTTGTTAGGGCGTTGCTAGGCAGTTGCTAGGGTGTTCTGGGTGGTTGCTATGGGGTTGCTAGGCAGTTGCTATGGTATTCTGGGTGGATGCTAGGGCGTTGCTAGGCAGTTGCTAGGGTGTTCTACGTGGTTGCTAGGTGTTCTGGGTGGTTGCTAGGCAGTTGCTAGGTGTTCTGGGTGGTTGCTAGGCAGTTGCTAGGTGTTCTGGGTGGTTGCTAGGCAGTTGCTAGGGTGTTCTGGGTGGTTGCTAGAGTTTTTTGGTGGTTACTAGAGCATTTCTAGACGTTGCTAGGGTGTTCAGGGTGGTTGCTAAGGTATTTTTGTTAGTTGCTATGGTGTTACTAGGTGGTTGGTAGTTGTCAAATATGGTTACTATGGAGTTTTTATAGAGTTCTTAAAATCTTTAATAACGAGTGCCTTCAGTACGGCACTCGGCCTGCGGCCTCGTGCCTATGGCCGAATAGGCTCAAGCATGGAGCGATATCGCAATGCCATGAGAGTAAAATTGCTTTAAAAAATAATAAAAAAAAAATATATATATTTTTTTTGTTTTAGGGTGGTTGCTAGGGAGCTCTTAGTGGTTGCTAGGGTGCTGTAACTGGTTGCTAGGGTGTGGCTATGAAGATTTTAGGCCATTACTTATTGGCTGCTTGATAATATAAATCCTCTGAGGGAGAGAGAGAGAGGGAGAGACGCAGGGGTGTCAGGCCCTTTGGAGTGGTGTGTGTGTGAAAACGTCGGTTGGGATTCAAATATTTTTAGAACTCCCAATGTAAAGTCAATGGGACTTTTTTGGCCGCTTTTTCGTCCGCTGTGCGAACATCGTACACCCGATCGCTTAGAAAAGTCATACCACACCTCCAAGGCCGTAACCAGGGTTTGAAAATTAGTGAGGTCCGGGGTGAGGTGCAGGGCCGGATTAAGAATTCAGAGGGCACAATGTCTTGTAGGCCCCCCCTTAGGCAGGCCAAATGTATAGCTTGTCCAAAGACATTTTAATTTTGCATTAACAGTTTTAGTTTACTGACTTAAAAAGGATCTTTGTTGTACTATGCTGGAGTAAAGTTCATAAATGATCATTCTTTCCCATAGGATTTTGTAAAACTATGATGGGTGGACCTCTGTCCCTCTAGGGGGGTTCGGGGGCATGCTCCCCCGCAAGAAAATTTTGTACATTTTAAGGTTAAATGCATCAATCTGGTGCTCTTTGAGAGCTCAAAATTAAGAGCTTCAACGGGCTTCAACCCATGAACTGTGCACAAAGAAAAAACATTGACTTGTACCTGCATTGAAGGGGGCTCAAACATATTTTTTAGTTATGATAGAGTTTCAGTCTACATTACATTATCACTGGTGTTTTAGTATGCCAAACAATTAGTATAATAATATAATAATGATTTATATAATTATTTCTATATAAAATCCATATAGCCTAATAAATGAAAATGAATATTTCAAAAGTATATTTTACATTACACTATAGGAAAATTACAATACTTTTGTCCTAATGTCTTCACTTGCAAGAAATAAACCCTTTGATCGCATGAGCAAAGTGCACACTTTACTTTAAATCACGCAGCACAAACATAATGCCTATACTGGATACTTAATTAAAGTCTTGTGCTGTTTTATAAAGCACAAAACCATATCACGGTTTCGATTTTAGTTCGTTGGCAAAATATAACGCATTATAATATATATATGACTTACAAATTGACATCAACTATGATGTTGTTGCATCATGCTTGTAGTTTATTTTGCGCTTTATTTATAATAAAGTGACATAAAGCGCTCTGCCGCATTTGCGCGTGTAATTGAAGAGGACGCGCAATGAGACTGACGGGACAGGAAAGTACATTTTTTTAGGTGAGATACTTTTTATTTCGTAACAAGTTACAAATAACGTTAGAATAATGATACGGATCTGTATAATGCTATTGTTTTTATAGTGTTGTACATTTCTTACAGATAATCACGATGATCATTGCGTTTGTCTTACCGAATATGGTGTCTTCCTGTCAGCAATTACAGTTTGTCTAAGCTTCTTCTTTTTTATTAATGCCACGAAAAACATTAAAAAAACAAAATAATAATAATAATCCGAAATAAGTTCAAAGCTTGTGTTTTGGAAAAGAAAATTAATATATCACTAGCCCTAACATTCAACTTCCCACTTTATTAACGTCCTGAAGTGTCACAATAAATGGGAAAAACGAGTCCAAAAAGACGTATAATAGGTGGATCTGGCAACACGGAGGCTGCACCCGCGCCCTCACTCACAACACGCTCTCAAGCCCCATTCACTGTTCTACCTTCTCGCAGCGACATGAATTGCAAACACACATGACGCGGTTTAAACGGCTTATTAATCATTCAGAGAGCTTGAAATTTGATTTTTGAATATAAAAAAATGACCGAGGTCCGGACCTCGGTGACCTCATAGCTGGCTACGGCCATGCACACCTCTCCTCAATGAGCCGGTCGATTTGACACCTCACTCAGGGGTCTGAGACAAACGGTGCGGGGCGAGTTACGCGCCAAACTTTGTCCAGAATAATAAGAAGAATAACTAGAATGTACATTTCCTGAAGAAAATGTGAAGTGGTGCTTGCAGTGGCAAAACTCGCCACTCGGTTTGCTAAAGTGCGTTTAGCTAGTTTTTAGCAAGATTATAACAAAATGATCATCATGCTAGCATTATAAGCATGTGACTAACATAATGCTAACATGTTGCTAGCATGATGTTAATATGATTAGCATGTTGTTAGCATCATGCTAGCATGTTTTTAGGAAAAGCTAACGTGAATGTAGCTAGCATGATTAGCATGTTGTTAGCATGATGCTAGCATTTTTTAACAAGATGCTAACATGAATAGCATGTTTGCTAGCATGTTTGTAGCAAGAAGCTAGCATGATTAGCATGTAGCTAGTATCATGCTAGCATTATTAGCATGTTGCTAGCATCATTCTAGCATTATTAGCATCATGCTAGCATCATGTTAGCATGATTAGCATGTAGCTAGCATGATGCTAGCTTGTTTTACCACGTTGCTAGCATGGTTTACCATGATTTACCATAGTTTACCATGATTTACCACAATTTACCATAGTTTACCAGATTTACTATAGTATACCATGATTTACCATGTTCAAGTATGATTTACTATGATTCTAGCATGATTTGCCATAGTTTTCCATGATTTACCACGATTTACTATAGTTTACCATGATTTACTATAGTATACCATGATTTACCATGTTCAAGTATGATTTACTGATTCTAGCATGATTTATTATGATTTACTGATTCTAGCATGATTTACCATAGTTTACCATGATTTACCATAGTTTACCACGATTTACCACGATTTACTATAGTATACCATGATTTACCATGTTGAAGTATGATTTACTGATTCTAGCATGATTTACCATAGTTTACCATGATTTACCATAGTTTACCATGATTTACCACGATTTACCATAGTTTACCATGATTTACTATAGTATACCATGATATACCATGTTCAAGTATGATTTACTGATTCTAGCATGATTTATCATAGTTTACCATGATTTACCATAGTTTACCATGATTTACCATAGTTTACCATGATTTACTATAGTATACCATGATTTACCATGTTCAAGTATGATTTACTATGATTCTAGCATGATTTACCATAGTTTACCATGATTTACCACGATTTACCATAGTTTACTATGATTTACTATAGTATACCATGATTTACCATGTTTTAGTATGATTTACTATGATTCTAGGATGATTTACCATAGTTTACCATGATTTAGTCAAAAGAGCCAAGTCCCATGTCTATACTATGTTTTGATGCAGAGATATACGTTTTGCTAAACGGTTGCTAGGGTACTCTTTTTGGTTGTTATGGAGTTGCTTGACAGCTGCCAATGATGAAACTGCAAAGGCTTCTTGACACTTTGAATGATATAAACCAACTCCCATGCCTCTGCGACATTCAGAATGGAAGATATGCCTCTTTGGATTTTGGTTGCTAGGGTACTCTGTTTGGTTGCTAGGGAGTGGCTTCTCAGCTGTCAATGATGAAATTCCAAAGGCTTCTTGTCAGTATGAATTGTATAATCCAACTCCCATGCCTCTGTGACATTCAGAATGGAAGATATGCCTCTTTGGATTTTGGTTGCTAGGGTACTCTGTTTGGTTGGTATGGAGTTACTTGGCAGCTGCCAATGATGCAGTTCCAAAGGCTTCTTGTCACTATGAATGATATAAACCAACTCCCATGCCTCTGTGACATTCAGAATGGAAGATATCCCTCTTTGGATTGTGGTTGCTAAGGTGCTCGACAATGGTTGCTAGGGAGGGGCTTGGAAGTGTTGAGGTGATTTATGACTGTTGCTAGGGCGTTGCTAGGCAGTTGCTAGGGTATTCTGGGTGGTTGCTATGGTGTTGCTAGGCGGTTGCTAGGGTATTCTGGGTGGTTGCTAGGGTGTTGCTAGGCAGTTGCTAGGGTGTTCTGGGGGGTTGTTATGGTGTTGCTAGGCGGTTGCTAGGGTATTCTGGGTGGTTGCTAGGCGGTTGCTAGGGTATTCTGGGTGGTTGCTAGGGCGTTGCTAGGCGGTTGTTAGGGTATTCTGGGTGGTTGCTATGGTGTTGCTAGGCAGTTGCTATGGTATTCTGGGTGGATGCTAGGGCGTTGCTAGGCAGTTGCTAGGGTGTTCTGGGTGGTTGCTAGGCAGTTGCTAGGATATTCTGAGTGGTTGCTATGGTGTTGCTAGGCGGTTGCTAGGGTATTCTGGGTGGTTGCTAGGCGGTTGCTAGGGCGTTGCTAGGCAGTTGCTAGGGTATTCTGGGTGGTTGCTATGGTGTTGCTAGGCGGTTGCTAGGGTATTCTGGGTGGTTGCTAGGGTGTTGCTAGGCAGTTGCTAGGGTGTTCTGGGGGGTTGTTATGGTGTTGCTAGGCGGTTGCTAGGGTATTCTGGGTGGTTGCTAGGGCGTTGCTAGGCGGTTGCTAGGGTATTCTGGGTGGTTGCTAGGGCGTTGCTAGGCGGTTGCTAGGGTATTCTGGGTGGTTGCTATGGTGTTGCTAGGCAGTTGCTATGGTATTCTGGGTGGATGCTAGGGCGTTGCTAGGCAGTTGCTAGGGTGTTCTGGGTGGTTGCTAGGCAGTTGCTAGGTGTTCTGGGTGGTTGCTAGGCAGTTGCTAGGGTGTTCTGGGTGGTTGCTAGAGTTTTTTGGTGGTTACTAGAGCATTTCTAGACATTGCTAGGGTGTTCAGGGTGGTTGCTAAGGTATTTTTGGTAGTTGCTATGGTGTTACTAGGTGGTTGGTAGTTGTCAAATATGGTTACTATGGAGTTTTTATAGAGTTCTTAAAATCTTTAATAACGAGTGCCTTCAGTACGGCACTGCGGCCTCGTGCCTATGGCCGAATAGGCACAAGCATGGAGCGATATCGCAAGGCCATGAGAGTAAAATTGCTTTAAAAAATAAAAAAAAATAAAAAAAATGTTTTTTTTTTGTTTAGGGTGGTTGCTAGGGAGCTCTTAGTGGTTGCTAGGGTGCTGAAACTGGTTGCTAGGGTGTGGCTATGAAGATTTTAGGCCATTACTTATTGGCTGCTTGATAATATAAATCCTCTGAGGGAGAGAGAGAGGGAGAGACGCAGGGGTGTCAGGCCCTTTTGGAGTCTGTGTGTGTGAAAACGTCGGTTGGGATTCAAATATTTTTAGAACTCCCAATGTAAAGTCAATGGGACTTTTTTGGCCGCTTTTTCGTCCGCTGTGCGAACATCGTACACCCGATCGCTTAGAAAAGTCATAGCACACCTCTCCTCAATGAGCCGCTCGATTTGACGCCTCACTCAGGGGTCTGTGACAAACGGTGCGGGGCGAGTTTCGCGCCAAACTTTGTCCAGAATAATAAAAAAAAGAATAATAACTAGAATGTACATTTCCTGAAGAAAATGTGAAGTGGTGCTTGCAGTGGCAAAACTCGCCACTCGGTTGCTAGGGTGTTATACATGATTGCATACGAGCCAACAACCATGTCTGTACGATGTTCTGGTGCTGAGATATGGCTTGTTCATGTTGTTCTGGGTAGTTGCTATGGTGTTCTGGGTGGTTGCTATGGTGTTGCTAGGCGGTTGCTAGGGTATTCTGGGTGGTTGCTAGGCGGTTGCTAGGGTATTCTGGGTGGTTGCTAGGCGGTTGCTAGGGTGTTCTGGGTGGTTGCTATGGTGTTGCTAGGCGGTTGCTAGGGTATTCTGGGTGGTTGCTAGGACGTTGCTAGGCAGTTGCTAGGGTATTCTGGGTGGTTGCTATGATGTTGCTAGGCGGTTGCTAGGGTATTCTGGATGGTTGCTAGGGCGTTGCTAGGCAGTTGCTAGGGTGTTCTGGGTGGTTGCTATGGTGTTGCTAGGCGGTTGCTAGGGTGTTCTGGGTGGTTGCTAGGGCGTTGCTAGGCAGTTGCTAGGGTATTCTGGGTGGTTGCTATGATGTTGCTAGGTGGTTGCTAGGGTATTCTGGATGGTTGCTAGGGCGTTGCTAGGCAGTTGCTAGGGTGTTCTGGGTGGTTGTTATGGTGTTGCTAGGCGGTTGCTAGGGTATTCTGGGTGGTTGCTATTGTGTTGCTAGGCGGTTGCTAGGGTATTCTGGGTGGTTGCTAGGGTATTCTTAGTGGTTGTTAGGCAGTTGCTAGGTGGTTGCTAGGGTGTTCTGGGTGGTTGCTATGGTGTTGCTAGGCGGTTGCTAGGGTATTCTGGGTGGTTGCTAGGGCGTTGCTAGGCAGTTGCTAGGGTATTCTGGGTGGTTGCTAGGGCGTTGCTAGGCAGTTGCTAGGGTATTCTGGGTGGTTGCTATGGTGTTGCTAGGGTATTCTGGATGGTTGCTAGGGCGTTGCTAGGCAGTTGCTAGGGTATTCTGGGTGGTTGCTATGGTGTTGCTAGGCGGTTGCTAGGGTATTCTGGGTGGTTGCTATGGGGTTGCTAGGCAGTTGCTATGGTATTCTGGGTGGATGCTAGGGCGTTGCTAGGCAGTTGCTAGGGTGTTCTATGTGGTTGCTAGGTGTTCTGGGTGGTTGCTAGGCAGTTGCTAGGTGTTCTGGGTGGTTGCTAGGCAGTTCTGGGTGGTTGCTAGAGTTTTTTGGTGGTTACTAGAGCATTTCTAGACGTTGCTAGGGTGTTCAGGGTGGTTGCTAAGGTGTTGCTAGGCAGTTGCTAAGGTGTTCTGGGTGGTTGCTAGGCAGTTGCTAGGGTATTCTTGGTGGTTGCTAGGCAGTTGCTAGGGTATTCTTGGTGGTTGCTAGGGCGTTGCTAGGTGGTTGCTAGGGTGTTCTGGGTGGTTGCTATGGTGTTGCTAGGCAGTTGCTATGGTATTCTGGGTGGATGCTAGGGCATTGCTAGGCAGTTGCTAGGGTGTTCTGGGTGGTTGCTAGGTGTTTTGGGTGGTTGCTAGGCAGTTGCTAGGTGTTCTAGGTGGTTGCTAGTCAGTTGCTAGGGTGTTCTGGGTGCTTGCTAGAGTTTTTTGTGGTTACTAGAGCATTTCTAGACGTTGCTATGGTGTTCAGGGTGGTTGCTAAGGTGTTTTTGTTAGTTGCTATGGTGTTACTAGGTGGTTGGTAGTTGTCAAAGATGGTTACTTTGGAGTTTTTAGAGAGTTCTTAAAATCTTTAATAACGAGTGCCTTCTGTACGGCACTCGGCCTGCGGCCTCGTGCCTATGGCCGAATAGGCACAAGCATTGAGCGATATCGCAAGGCCACGAGAGTAAAATTGCTTTAAAAAATATAAAAAAAATAAAAAAATGTTTTTTTTTGGTTTAGGGTAGTTGCTAGGGAGCTCTAAGTGGTTGCTAGGGTGCTGAAACTGGTTGCTAGGGTGTGGCTATGAAGATTTTAGGCCAAAACTTATTGGCTGCTTGATAATATAAATCCTCTGAGGGAGAGAGAGAGGGAGAGATGCAGGGGTGTCAGGCCCTTTGGAGTCTGTGTGTGTGAAAACGTCGGTTGGGATTCAAATATTTTTAGAACTCCCAATGTAAAGTCAATGGGACTTTTTTGGCCGCTTTTTCGTCCGCTGTGCGAACATCGTACACCTGATCGCTTAGAAAAGTCATAGCACACCTCTCCTCAATGAGCCGCTCGATTTGACGCCTCACTCAGGGGTCTATGACAAACAGTGCGGGGCGAGTTTCGCGCCAAACTTTTGTGTGGAAGAATAATAATAAGAAGAATAATAATAAGTATGAGCAATAACAATAGTGATGCTTTCAAAAAAGCACCACTAATAAGTATGAGCAATAACAATAGTGATGCTTTCAAAAAAGCACCACTAATAATAATAAGTATGCAAGAGAACAATAGTGATGCCTTGCTTTCAGCAAGCACCACTAATAATAATAAGAATAATAAGTATGAGCAATAACAATAGTGATGCTTTCAAAAAAGCACCACTAATAATAAGTATGCAAGAGAACACTAATGATGCCTTGCTTTCAGCAAGCACCATTAATAAGTATGAGCAATAACAATAGTGATGCCTTGCTTTCAGCAAGCACCACTAATAATAATAAGTTTAAATAGGATTTCAATATGTTGGCTCTCTCAAGCCAACTTAATAATAATAATAATAATAAGTTTAAATAGGATTTCAGTAAGTTGGCTCTCTCAAGCCAACTTAATAATAATAAGTTTAAATAGGATTTCAGTAAGTTGGCTCTCTCAAGCCAACTTAACTAGATTAAAAAGTTCGTCGAGACAAACTTTAAGTTGGCTTGAGAAAGCTGGACCAGAAAGTTTGAAGAAGTTTAAAGTAGTTTGGAGTTTAAAGTAGTAGTACAGAATAGCAGATGAGCACAGAATATGACGAAAGAAAGCAAATGTGTGTTCAGTGCAAATAAACTTGCTGCCTGTGTTTTATTAATAATGTAACGAATTATGTGTTTTTTGTTATTGTTTTTTTATTTTATAACTGTTGGTCCATTAAGCCTCATTAAGCGTTTTCTTGGTTTTCTATGGGAGGAAAACGTACAATTAAACGCGTTGCGATCATATTCTGTGCTCAATTGCTTTTCTGTGTGCTTTGTTTGTATGGTGTTTCCTGAGTTTTGGTCTTTTAATACCACTGTCTCAATTAAACGCGTTGCGTTCATATTCTGTGCTCATCTGCTATTCTGTAGTATGCATTATTAGCATGGTGTTTACTGAGTTTGATAATATCGGTTATTTCTTTTAATATCAGTCTAATGCATTAAGCCATGTTAGCGTTTCAGTGCACGCAGGTTTCGTGACATCATCGAAGTCCCATTTCATTGGCTAGGTGCCAACCAATAAAACGACTCCGTTGACCCCCTCCCCTCCTCCCGCCCCCCTTTCTCTCTCACCGCCTCTGAGTTTCAAGTGCACAAGTTAGTTTTGCACCTGATATATCGCGAAAAGAGTAGCAAAAGTCAAGGCGCGAAATTTGAAATTGCAGTGACAGATTTGAGAAGTTGCAAGTGCCTAATTGAGGTAGTACTGCGAATGTGAACGTAAGATTAAACGCAAAATATATATTACAAGTTTGTGTCTGTCGTTGTATTTCTGTGAATGGCATTTTACACATTTGTGTCTACTTGTCTGCAGCTTCAGATTCAGAATACAGGTTTGTGACTATTGTATGCGAGTGCAAATTTCAACATTCAACTTCATTTTTATTTTACAGGTTTTCACATTGGAGCTGTGAGTGTAAATGTTCATGTACAAGTACCAATATTTATTGTACAAGTTCTCAAATTCACATCTACGTGCTCTCGAGTTTTGCTACTGATTTACCTTCATAAAAAAGGGACATGTAAGCAGTGGCCGCTGGAAGCGCCTACCAACGTAAAGGCCTTGAAAGTGGAACTTGAACTTGAACTTGAAAGAAACGCTGTATGGAGATCGACTCTCATGAGATTTAAAGCTGCCACACGCTTGTTTCTTACACGAGTGTGTCGCACTCGTGCATCGCGAAAGTTGCTGAGATCAAATCAACGATGTGACTTGTGTTGTTATGTTTGGAATCGAAACGCGAGTAAGTGAACCGCCGTCTGTTTCTGCGAACTGAATGGAAGCGTAATTGGCAGCTAAAACTTTGCTACGACACCTGCAGGCAACAAAATGGGACGGTAAGATCAGTCTTTTATATTTGATGTCAGGCTGTGATTGGTAGCGTGGAATTGTGAATTAATGACGTGGCAGAGAAGTCTTTCTGGTAGAACTTTCGCTAACGCTTTCATAGATGTGGAGATCTGAATGGCAATGAAGTAGTGGAAGCAAGGTTCTGAGTTCTAGTAAGTCACAATAGTTTCAGGGAAACGTCCACTTGATTGAAGGGAAAGGTGCAGACAGATGATGACAGATGACAGTGTCATGCATGTGTCATGATACGCTGGGTGTGAGATGTGATGACAATAGTATAATTTGTGTGTTTCTATAATAAAACAGATACAGCTCAATTAGTTTCTGATACAATCCATATAAAGTGAGTCATTATCATTTCACATATAAGCACTTAATACAGATTTCTTAATGTTAATAGAATGTTATTTAAAGGTTAGTATGATGTTCCTGAAACATTCAATCACCTGCTGTTAAGCACTGAAAAAGTGCGGTAAGAAAAACTACACAAGAATTTTTTGGATGAGATGTTAAACTGAGGTCCTGACTCTCTGTGGTCATTAAAAATCCCATGGCACTTCTCGTGGTAACCCAGGTGTCCTGGCCACATTCCCTCCAATGGCCCTTGCCAATCATGGCCTCCCTAATAATCCCCATCCACTGAATTGGCTCTATCACTTTCTTTCCTCTCCACCTATAGCTAGTGTGTGTGTAGTGAGCGCACTGGTGCCCTGATATGATTGTAAAGCGCTTTGGGTGTACAGTAGAACATATGAAAGTGCTATATATAGATGCCTCATTCATTCATTCATTCATTCATTCATTCAAGAAATGAAACTACACCTGACTTTCAGCCACAGCCAGATGAAACCAACTGAAGATAAAAGAAGACATTAAATGTCTCAAGATCTCAGCAGAGGAAGATTAAATATTTCATTTTAAGTCACCATTATGGTGGTAATTGTTTGCTTTAGTTGAGCTCTTGACCCTTGACTTTTGTTCGTTTGTTTCTCTTTCAGTGATTGTAATAGTGTTTTCAAAGAACATTTATGCATTAATAAAGATATAGATTGTAAGAGCCAATTTAATATGCTGTCAATTTGTATTATTATCAGCTTATTTCTGTTTTATGTGCAGTATTATTTAAGAATTATCCTGTATAGAGTTTACTTAAAGTTTTCCTTGTATAGAAATTACTTGAAGTTTCCTGTACTGCATTTACTCGAAGTTGTCCTTTTGAAGCTTTAAAGCCACTCCTCCTTATATGTTCATTCAAGTATATGCTGTTTTGGGACTTGAGGAGAAGAAAAAGAAGTTATCTTACCATCTGGCTGTCAAAAATGAGAAAATCGTCTAAATCGGTATCTAAGGAAGATATTATACGGATTTACTTGAGCGCTGTTTAGTTTGGAAGTATTGACTGAAAGAATTTCAAGGATTTTTCATGTTTTTGCCTTTTTGTGTTTGTGAAAATAAATGTGCAACACTTTAACACACTGACCGTGTATTTTTGACGCTAAGACACTTAAACTCCTCCTAATAGAAGCAAGAAAAAGGTGGCTTTGGTCCTTGTTTCTATAGAGATTAATGAAAAGGCATCAACATGTCTGCATTAATGGCAGTCAAATGACTGCATTAATGTGGTTTAAACAACTGCTGTTTCATGACAAAAAATTATGAAGCAGAAGCATTAATAAATAAATAAAAAGTAATAAATTCAGCAGTTGGGATGGAAAGATTGCATGTAACACTGAAGAGATCTGTGTGAGATCATCCAAAAATACTATGTCTTGTGTAAAATCTCCTCAACCAGCACCAATGTGGAGCTCCGCCTGGATGATGTGATGGCAGCCATATTGGACCAGAATCCCCACCACACACCAGATTATGGTGGAGGACAGAGTGATGAAGCCAATCAGTATATGGGGATAATTAGGAGGCCATGATGGACAGAGGCCAATGGGCAAATTTGGCCAGGATGCCTGGGTTACACCTCCTCTCTTTTTCCCCGGAGGACATCCTGGGATTTTCACACTGTCAACAGAGTGTCAGGACCAGACTGTAAAAAAATATGGACGTATTGTGTCCGTGACGTCACCTGTAGGTTTCTGAAGAGAATCGGCTTGTTTGAGATGCCCCTTGCCTCACCTTAAATGAGTAGGCGGCTGCAGTGAGAGGATGAGTGAAAAATGTGCAGCCAAGCCAGACAGTTCTCTCTTCTCGCAGTGGGTCAGACATCTGTGAGATGGATATTGCGGGATTCACGCTCGTGCACAGAGCATTTAAGTTCTGTTGCTTTTATATGAAAATAAATAATGAACAAGACACCCAAAGTACTTGTTATTTAATTCCATTCCAAATACTTGTTTATCAATAATTTTTTCTTTAATGCAGACATGTGTTTTTATATATTTATTTATTTATAAAAATGACATCACATAACCCATATAGAGATCACACTGTCAGAGAGTTTGGGAATATTCACACATAATTTATAGGACATAAAACATGATGTCAGAGTTTTAAAAGCAAACATTTTCATAGAGAACAATACTTCACGGTTGTTTAAACCAATAGAGGGTTCTCTTACGAGAGTTCTCTCGTACTGCGTTTGAAAAACGCTACGGGAAAAGTCTCTTTTCACGAAACACTGAAGCAAAAATTATCCTTTAATTTTCATATATGTAAAACGCGTTGCGGCAGCAGCAGACAGCTGAAGCAAGACGGCTTGTCCGCTCATTGGCTGCTCTGCGGCAACTGCATAAGCCTATCGAGCGCAGGCTGATGCAACATCAGACCAATGAGGGCGCTTTGCGCCCTCCTTGCCACTTCCCGCCGAGACGGGCGTGGCTTACCTCTATAAAAGGAGCTCGAGAAGGCTGATTCACTTGATTTTAATCTCTTCAGCGAAGCGCACGCATCGCTGGATCACGAGGAAGCACGCGTCGTCTGATGCAAGCACTTCAGCGGGACGAGCCCTTGAAGCCGCTGGCCAACGCCGCCTTCTACCGCCGTACCTGCTGCGCTTTCCGACGCCATATCCTTTACATTCTTGTTCTTGTGTTTGTGTGTGTGTGTGTGTGTGTTCGCTTTGCAACACACACCCCTAAAAGAGCTGCGTCTTTTTCAAGATGCCTTCTCATGCAGCGCTCGCGCTCGCTGACGGCGAACGCCTTCACTCCGAGCCATTTGCCTACGGTGACTCTGAGGACTCACCGGGCATCCTTCCGAGGCTGCCCTTCCTGGAAGCGGATGGCGGGATTAGTTTTTCTTTACGTTACAAGAAAAGCTACCCTGCCTCTGCACGCGTCATTCACCGGCGAAGGAGAAAAGAGTGTTCTTAGTCCCACCGTTGGTCGGTCTGACCTCTTTTCTCTCACATTTCTCAGTTCCCTGTTCGGCGACTGGAAATATTATTGCAGCAAGTGAGTCTGTTACACGCTTGCCTGCCAGCAAACGCCGAAGAATACATGTTGACGCCGCTTTCAAAGCCTGTATCCCCCTGTGGCTCAGTGGTGGAATTATAGGTTATCCACGCGGGAGACCGGGGTTCGGATCCCGGTCTAGCGGCATATATTTTTATGCCGCCAATGCTTTGCTCTGTAAGTCCCCTGAAGGTGACTGCAGAGATGCATTTTGCAGCCAGCGAGCGCGTAGTACCCGCTTGCCTGCAACCGAACACCGTTTCTACGGTTCCCGCGCGTCACTGGCGAAAGGAGAATGGAGTGTTTTCAGCCCCGCTGAAACTGGGCGATTTCCACTCTTCTCACATTCTGGCATTTTGCAGGCGTCTGAAAATGCAAATCACTCTGTCTGTTCCCCGAGAGGCAACTGCAGACGTGTTTTTTGCTGGCCACGAGCACGTGGTACATGCCTGCAAGCAAACGCCAGTGCGGATAATACTCGCGCTGACTTTGTCTATGTATCTTCACTGTGGTCCAGTGGTAGATTCTTAGACTTGCGCGCGGGGGATCAGAGGTTCGAACCCCAGGCCGGCCAGCAGAAAATATTTATGCCGCCGAATGCAAATCACTCTGTTTGTTCCCCGAGAGGCAACTGCAGACGTGTTTTTTGCTGCCCACGAGCACGTGGTACATACCTGCAGGCAAACGCCAGTGCGGATAATACTCGCGCTGACTTTGTCTATGTAACTTCACTGTGGTCCAGTGGTAGATTCTTAGACTTGCGCGCGGGGGATCGGAGGTTCGAACCCCAGGCCGGCCAGCAGAAAATATTTATGCCGCCGAATGCAAATCACTCTGTTTGTTCCCCGAGAGGCAACTGCAGACGTGTTTTTTTTGCTGCCCACGAGCACGGCCGATGATGCTATATGTGTAGAGAAGATGCCCACTGCTAGTGCCCATCCCTACACACTAGCACAGCCCTTCACACAGGGCCCGCGCTCATATATTCAACTCGGGTCGATCACGCACGCAACATAGTGAACGTGCCCACTGCCTAGTGCCCACAAACACTATGTTCTGCATGCCTTGTGGTTTCTGTAAAGACGAAACCTGTGTGCATTCACTCTGCTCAGACAGACAGTGCACTCATTGCAGTAACTGTGCCCGCTCTCCCGCGCCCACACTTACTCACGGTATTTTCTGGTGTCCCGGCCACGGCCGATGGTGCTATAAATGTAGTGTCGATGCCCACTTCTCAGTGCCCATCCCTACACACAAGCACAGCCCTGCACTTAGGGCTCGCGCAAATAAAATCGACTCAGGTCGATTGCGCTCCCCACATAGTAAAAGTGCCCACTACTCAGTGCCCACGAACACTATGTCTATCAGATCACAGGCTCTCTGTAAAAACGAGACCTATGAGCGCGCGCGCTGCTTACACAGGCAGCGCGCCCAAAGCAGTAAATGTGTCCGCTCCCAGCCCACATCTACTCGCACACATGAGTCCCACGGGACTCGCGCAGCCCTCCCTCACTCAGCCAAGCACTGTTGTAAGGTCGAGGACGAGCGCTCCGCCCGCTGTATTAAGCGCGCCCCCCGCCTCAAATGCCGCAGGCATAACGCCTACGTTTGTGAGCCCCGTAGCACCTCTGTCGCACGGCGAACAGAGCGCGCTCTGTATCCGGCCCTTAGCCAACCATGCAGATGCATGGGCAGCGCTTCCAGGGGTTTCGGACTGGGTCTTAGGCATTATAAAGAGAGGCTTCTCGCTACAGTTTTTTTCGACGCCCTCCGCGCTTCACAGCGCACGTCGAAACTTCGGTACCGCTGAAAGTAGCACACCTACTTCGCGCCGAAATATCAAAACTGATAAGCAAAGGGGCGATAGAGCTTGTTCCCGAGCTCAAAGCGAACAGGGGATATACAGCAGATACTTTCTAGTCCCCAAAAAGGACGGCGGTATCAGACCCATTCTGGATCTAAGACGACTGAACAGAGTGTTAGTGAAACGCCGTTTCAAAATGCTCACAACCAGCAAAATTCTCGCGCATGTTCGCCGGGAAGACTGGTTCATGTCGATAGATCTGAAGGACGCGTATTTTCAAATACAGATAGCGTCACATCACAGGCGATTCTTGAGATTCGCCTTCGAGGGTCAGACATACCAGTATACAGTCCTGCC
The DNA here is from genome assembly GCF_963993115.1 of Abramis brama. Taxonomy (NCBI): domain Eukaryota; kingdom Metazoa; phylum Chordata; class Actinopteri; order Cypriniformes; family Leuciscidae; genus Abramis; species Abramis brama. Next base: position 28,171,474 of record NC_139986.1, on the reverse strand, counting down.
TTTCGGCTTGTCCCTGGCACCTCGTACATTTACGAAATGCATGGACGCAGCGCTCGCTCCTCTCAGACTCAGAGGCATGCGAGTGCTGAACTATTTGGACGACTGGTTGATCCTAGCCCAATCACGATCTCAGCTCATAGAGCACAGAGCCATTTTACTCGATCACCTCGAGAATCTTGGTATCACGGTCAATTGGGCGAAGAGTTCACTGAACCCCAGTCAAACGATTCCGTTTCTGGGTATAGTTCTGGACTCACAGTCTATGACAGCGCGGCTGTCGCCACAGCGCGTGCTGAACATTCAGCGCGCGGCGAAGTCTTTCCGCCGCGGCGCTTTCACCCCGCTCAGGAAATTTCAAAGGATGCTGGGTCTCATGGCCTCAGCATCGTCAGTTCTCCGGCTGGGCTTGCTCCGCATGCGCCCGCTGCAGTTCTGGTTGAAAGCGCGGGTTCCGCGCAGAGCGTGGGTGTCCGGTCATTTACGCCTCAAGGTCGATCAGGACTGTGTCACAGCCCTGGTGCCTTGGATGGCGAACGACTGGTACCAATCAGGTGTAAGCCTGGGGACTTCCTCGAGGGTGAGGATGGTGTCTACGGACGCATCCACCTCGGGATGGGGAGCGCTGCTCGAGGGCAGACCGTTCTTCGGCCTATGGTCGGAACGAGAAAAGCTCCAACACATAAACTGCCTAGAAATGCTGGCAGTGCACAACGCGCTGACGCGTTTTTGTCCCCACATCAAGGACCAACACGTCATAGTCCGTTCGGACAACATGGCAGTGGTGTCCTACATAAATCGCCAGGGCGGTCTGAATTCCATATCCCTGTACAGGCTGGCGAAACGCCTCCTACTATGGGCTCAGCACAACTTACGCTCGCTGAGAGCAGTACATGTGCCCGGGCTTCTGAATGTGGGCCCGGACAGACTGTCCAGGAACAACGTTCCTACAGGCGAATGGTCTCTACACCCACAAACAGTCCGGCTGTTGCGTGTATTCGCGTCCCACGAAAACGCTCACTGCCCCGCATTCTTTTCAAAGACCGACAGCGCGCTGTCCCAAAGGTGGCCGCGCTGCCCGCTATACGCTTTTCCCCCCGTCTCCCTCCTGCCTCAGGTGTTGGAACGGGTCAGGAAAACAAAATGCCCAGTGCTGCTTGTAGAACCGTTCTGGAAGAACCAGGCATGGTTCCCAGTTCTGATGCAGTCAGCAGACATCGCTCCATGGCCAGTGCCGTTGAGGAGAGATCTCCTCTCGCAGGCCAGGGGCTCGATCTGGCACCCACACCCGGAACTGTGGTCCCTTCATGTGTGGGCGCTCAACGGATACCCGTTGGTCTCGCAGAGGGAGTCATGAATACCATCACGGAGGCTAGAGCGCCGTCGACCAGGCGGCTCTACGCTTCAAAGTGGTCGGTTTTCTCCGGCTGGTGTACAGCTCGGAGCCTTTCACCCCTCGAATGTGAGGTAGCGGAGGTTCTCTCCTTCCTACAAGAGCTGTTGGATAAGGGCAGATCCCCTTCCACGCTCAATGTGTACGTGGCGGCTATTTCAGCGTTCTCCGGTTCAACGCTGGGTCAGTCACTGGGAAGGAATGATTTAGTCATCCGCTTCCTCAGGGGAGCTAGGAGACTGAATCCACCCAGACCTCCTTCAGTCCCTATGTGGGACCTTTCTACGGTCCTGGCGGCCATGAAAGGTGCCCCTTTCGAGCCTATCCAGTCAATCAGCCTCAAACATTTGTCTTTCAAAACAGTGTTTTTGATGGCTCTCGCTTCAGTGAAGCGCATAGGCGATCTGCACGCGCTCTCCGTGAGCCCGACGTGCTTGGAGTTTGGTCCTGATGACTCTAAAGTCATACTCAAACCTAAGCACGGCTATGTGCCGAAATCCCTCAACACGCCTTTTCGGGCTCAGGTTATTTCCCTGGCTGCCCTGCCGGCGTCGAGTGAGGAAGGGGACTCGAGTTTTCTTTGCCCTGTTAGGGCTTTAAGAACTTATATGTCCCGCTCTGCTGCCTTCAGACAGACAGAGCAGCTCTTTGTCTCGTTCAGCGGACGTTCCAAAGGAACGGCTGTTTCGAAACAGAGTCTATCCAGATGGATAGTTGACGCCATAGCGCTGGCTTATACTGCCAAGGGCATTCAATGCCCGTTGGGAGTCAGAGCGCACTCTACGAGAGGCGTTGCCTCCTCGTGGGCTTGGTCCAGCGGGATTTCCTTACAGGATATATGTACGGCGGCAGGCTGGGCCTCTCCGTCTACATTTATCAGGTTTTATAACCTAGAGGTTCCCGCCTTACAGGCTAAGCTTTTGTCGGTGTAATCTATTTACAGGCGCAATGCGCTACCGACTATACTGGGCAGAACTGTGTAAGACCCACGTTTTCCCACATTAGTGCAGGCTCCCTACCCTGGCTATGTGATGTCATACTCGCGTCTGTGGACATGTCTATATAAGGCGGAGGAAACCCCTCCTGTCTTTAGACTCTCCCTGTGAGGTCATGTTAAGCCCGCGGACGCTACAGTATAGGGAATTAAGGCTCCCCCCCTTATTCCCTGACTCTGTGTGAGTCTATCTGGTGATTATGCACTGTATGCCTGAAATAGCTTCCGGTGATCAGTGTTTTTATCCCAGCACGCACGGCGTTTTGCAAGGGGTTCCCGTAGCGTTTTTCAAACGCAGTACGATAGAACTCTCGTAAGAGAACGTACTCGGTTACTAACGTAACCTCGGTTCTCTCTAGAAGAGGGAACGAGTACTGCGTTCCCTTGCCGTGCGTTTGGTTCACTCTGGTTCGCTTCGGCGATCAAAATCAAGTGAATCAGCCTTCTCGAGCTCCTTTTATAGAGGTAAGCCACGCCCGTCTCGGCGGGAAGTGGCAAGGAGGGCGCGAATCCGACACGTCCGCCTCGCCATCGCGAGAGTTTTTTGTCGTCAAAGCCAGGCGGACCGCACTCGGACACATGCATCTTGCGGTGATCGGTTCTGCGCAGATTTTGCTAATCTCAAACAAGCCTCATTTTTTAAGCCTAAAGTGGGCGGAGCCGGCCTTCACCATTTTGCCAGCGCATCACTCCCGGATAAACAGAAATGGGCAAAGATGCGGGAAATAATATTTTTGCCCTTTGAAATATTATAATAGTTAAAAGCAACAATGAATAGGATGGTTTCACATGACGTCACATTGCTGCTTCGCGAGAGCGCGAAATTCAGATGGCGGGCAGGAAGCGAAGTAGCTGAGGATCTGCCGTCTGAAAATGTTTTGTGAAGTTTACGGCTGCTCCAATCGTTCTAACCAAGAAAAGGGAAAGGGGTTTTATAGAGTACCAAAGATAGTAAAAAAAATTCAGCCCCCTCACAGTTTCATTAAGTGCAAAATTAGCTATATAGACCAAAACCAATTTTTGTACCAAATTTTAACATGGGGGATATATGGAATTGACTCCGTTTAGGAGTCTGTCTCTAGCGGCCAGTCGATGAATTGCAGTTTAAGTCACTTCCATATTGGCTTCAAGAGAGAGGTTGCCGCTTGCTTGCAACTTTTTTTTCTACAGTCTATGGTTGTAAGACAATGGGAGAAAATAACTAATAAAGGAAAAATAAAGATTCAAAGTTTCAACGTAATACAAAAACTACAAATCATACTCTGAAAAGCTGAAACGTCGAAATGATGAGTGACAGTGTAAGGACCACCCACTGGCCCAATGACGAAGTCCAACGACGTGGGCGAAGGAATAATGCGTGTATGTCTTTTCAGCGCTCCAGTGAAGTTCACTTAATTTATTGTAATTTATTTTTAGTATTACTTTAGCTCTATACTTAATCTGACTCCAATTTCAAATGATAATCAAATTTAGATCGTATTTCTTATTACAAAATAGTCATACATATTGATTATGAATTAATTTAGATCTTTGATTATTCTGAGCATCTCATAATTTCAAATATTTGTTCATTACCCGGTGTCACTTTGAGATGTCACGTCGTGAATGTGCGCTCACGATCACAAACTAGCCAGTCCTGAAATAGTCAGAGGGTGCAATGCAGACTACTTTACCCTAAGCGGCCGCTCACTGCTGACTCATAACAAAGGTGTAATTTTTTTTAATAGTTGCGAGCTTGCAACGTGCTAAGTCAGTGATAGTCAGGAATCAGAAGGTCTCCCTATGATGTGCCCCATGCTCCATTCATAGTGCCTTCAGTTTGATCTATCCTGGACAGAGATTTGCGGAAACACCAGACTGCACTTTAATCTACTGGAAATAATGATTTCTGAAAAATGCAGAATAAATCAAGGTTAACATTTATTTGTCAGGTAAAATGTATCATGCCAATTACACAAGTGATTGAAAGCCAATTCAGAAATAATAAATACATGACAGTGCATTCCTGACAGAGACATACAGTGGTGTGTGAGTGTTTTCCAACAGGAAAACAATGAAACAACACTGTATGGGGGATGATCCTGGTTACAGATTCCCAAAGACTGCTCTGTCCCCTCACCTTAAATACCCAGACCAGAACAAAAGGGTTGTACCAATATTGTTTAGAGTTGTTTTGGGTCAATCCATTTACCCCAGGGGGTAGCACCTGGTTTCTGGAGATATCTTTGTAGCCCAGCTAGGGTTATTTATTATCTCCTAAATGCATAATTTCTAATATGTAAATGTTTCTGACCTTCAAGGGTTAAACTGTCATAAACGTTGTGTGGTTATATATTTGTACCGCATTTCACTTGAACTAATGTTATACAGATTACGGTAAAGTTTATGTGAGGCGTACTCTCTCAACATGTGGGTTTGATCAGCATGTATGTTTTTATTTGTGATTGGACATTGGTTTACTTGCTCCTGCCCATATGCGGGTATTGATGATTCTGATTGGTAGAGGGAAGGAGAGAGAGAGATGGAGGCAGATTGGAAAGTGATGTCGCACTTTATTTTCTGGTGATTCTGAGAGAAAATATACCCAAATAACTGCTAACTAAGTCGTCAAAGAGTATATTTAGCATACAGAAAGTGTTAAAGAACGTTTCTGTAATTCGTTTCATTTGTTATACTTTGACTAAAAGTTTAAACAGACTTATGTTACTGCTGCTGTGCGCACTGTAATCTTTTTCTTTTACGTCGAGTAAAGTCTACTCGCGGGATTTGAGTTTATTAATCGTTCCGAGGAAGACGACTACAGTATGAGGAACCAGATAGCGTTCTAAATCCCCTCGTGGTTTAGAATTCCTCTGGCATCGCGGGATTCATAATCATTCAGCGGACAGCTGATGAGACTGCAGACGCATACGGAGTGTCTAACGTGATCGGTGGACAGCGCGTGTGTCGAAACGGGAAGACACAGGTACACTTGTTTGTTTATTTAGCTCTTTGGAGCGAAGAGGCCATTTGTTGGTTTTCACGGCCACACCGTTCTCAAGCAACGACACAGGCCTGCAACAGGTTGGGGTTATTGAAACTAAGAGTGTGTGTGGGCCCACATTACGTATTTGTTGTCTAATTTGCTCATTGATTTACACTGAGTGTATTCTGCATTTTGATTTTGAGATTGTATTATAGATCCAAAGGGGATTATATTACTGATTTCTTGCAGATACAAAATTGAATATTGATATTTGAGTATTATATTGGAATTTTCTGATCTAAGAGGATCAAAAGGTGATTTTGTGTGAAAGAAAATACACAACAGACATTTAAGAATTTAATTTAATTCTTTTATTTTTTTATTTACAATATTTTATTATTTCATCTGTCTTTGTTAAATAAAATCACTTGTTAATTGACAAGAACTTACCTTTTTGTGATTTTATATAACAGTTTCTCAGAAAGATAATCACTTAACATCTTCATTTAAGTAGAGTGATCAGGGGGGAAAACAGGAAGGAAGTAAATTAGTTAAGTCCAGAGACACATTATTAGAACCCGGTGCTCCGCCCATCAAAGAAGAGGGTAGGGGGCGCTACATCTTGAAGAGACATCACCCAGAGAGGAGAACAGGTCTCCTAAGTTCTCAGTCTTTCTCATTAAACCAATGACTGCAATGAAATTAAGACCATTTTACCAATCGCACTGAGACACTTAAAATGATACCAAACATGAAAAGGAAAAACAATAGATTCACAAGATACATCATATGTGATATATAGACATTCTTAGTGAACTTTTGGTGACTTGACTCGCGAGAAGAGGAAGGGATGAGGGAGAGGGGGATGCAGAGATAAGGAGAAAAGCTTAGACAGGACAATGTCCTGTGCTCTGTCTTTGCTATCTTCTGTCCAGGGTGCGTTTTATGGCTTTATTGCAAGGTGAATTTTGTCTTAGCAGGAAAATCAGTTCTTACAACAGCATTACCAGCCAATAGCACTGCCATAAGAGGTGATAGCGGAGAAAGTGAAAGTAAAAAAAACAACAGGGTTTTCCTAAAAATCACATGACTTTCCGAAAATGGGCGTCGACTATAAATGAGTTGTGATCCAATTATTCGTCTAGTTCTCCTTATCAGCTGAGGATGAATATATATATATATATATATATACATATATATATATATATATACATATATATATATATATATATATATATATATATATATATATATATATATATATATTACACACACGTATATGAATACTTCAGATGTAAAAGCCTCTAAGTGCCATCTGAAATTTTCTTCTAGATTGATCATTTTGATCATTTTTTTTAATGTTGGCTGTGAAAATTTATGTAAATATAATTTTTTCGTTTTTTATTTTTAATTAATTTTCAAAGATTTCAAACAAACTTTGTTCACGTTGTCATTATAGTGTATTGTTTGTAGAAGTTTGAGGAAAATAATGAATTGGCTGTGAAATAACAAAATGTGGAAAAAGTGAAGCACTGATAATACTTTCCAGATGCACTGTAAGTGTCAAATTCAGTAGTGCGTAGGGCTGCACAATTAATCGAATTTCTAATCGCGATTACGATTATGGATGCCACGATTACGTAATCGTTCAAAACCGCGATTACAAAAAAAAAACAAAACAAAAAAAAATCCACTCTGCGTGCATTTAGAGCATGTTATGAGAGGCAAATCACAACTACTTCAGAAAACCCAGCACAATAGGAAGGAACTACCAGGCAGCGACGTATGTGTACGCTTAAATAAAAAGTTTTTTACCTCAGAAAAACGGACGTTCCTGTCATGTCAGCCGTTATAGGCTACTGTGTTCGTAGCGCACACTCTTCAATTGCACGCGCTGTCTATAAAGTGCAAAGGAAACTACGAGCATGCAACGTTGTTACGTTGTAAATTGGTAAGTCACAAAATAAAAGTAAAATACCAATAAATCACGTTACTGGTACGTCATGTGTTAGCTGAGAAGGATTTGCATGCAGGGATGATTTTCATTCTATTCACCAGGAGCAGTTTCCATGTTTCATTAACAGTTCTTGTTAGTATTGTGTATCACCATGGTAACTGTCGTTTTAATATTAACCCCAAAATGCCACTTTATTTTCACTTTCTGTTATTTTTTATATTTTAAATGACTGTGGTGGCTCATACCAACATTGTATTAACAAAAGCTAGTTTGGGACTGCTATTTAATAGCTTTAGCATAGGCCTAATGTTTATTTCTTAGTAGTCTTTACTATTAGTCATATTCTTACAATTTATGTGTATGTTAAGTAAAGGGGGACAGTGTGTGTGTTCACAATTTTTAAGTAAACATGTATAATAATATGCCTATATATATATTCAATGTAAATTGTGATAATCGTAATTAATAAATCGCAATTACAATTTCAAGGGAATAATCGACAATTATGATTTTTGTCATAATCGTGCAGCCCTAGTAGTGCGGTAGGTGAAAATGAAAGTCCTTTATTCAAAGCACTTAAACCAGCATCAGATAAAAATCTACTGGATAGGTTAAGTAACATTTGTTTTATTCTTTCATAGTGAACTTTTCTAGCAAATACACAACTGTTAAAATTTCATAACATCTAAAAACTATCAACTTTGACTTGTGCACAAGTTAATAATCTACCCTGATAGTCTACATCAATCTACCCTATGTCTGATAGAGAGGAATTCATTTCTTCTATATATGACATCAAACTTTGAGCTGATTTGTTGTTTAGCAGAGTCCTTTATGGTACCTTTATCTCCAACATGAAGTGACCATTTCCATTAACATATATTCCTCTAAATCACATGGCCATAATAAGGGTGTTGCCCTCAGTATAAAAACACCTGTTGATCTATTTGTCTGCAAGTGTTTCAAGTCAGTTGAACAAGAAAGCTTCATTAAAACAGTAAGTAGAGCTATTTTAAATGTATTGTTTGATTACTGTCAAGACATTACACTTTATACACAATGATATATTGTGGAAATACCATCTCAAATGTATTATGTATGTTAACAGTTTGTTTAGCACTTCAGTGACATTGAGTAATGTACTGATAGCTTGGGAAATCTTAAATATGACAAGGGTCATTTACTAATACTCAAAACAAATAAATGTATACATAAGGTTCAGGTGAGATCTTTAACGTTCCCATAGAAATAACATTTCCTTCTAATCAAGCCATCTCCCTGTTTCTGTAAACAATGTCTTTTGTGGAAAAATAAATAATTACATTTTTATTTTATTTAGCAACACATTGCTTGGTAACCTCAAAAACTCCCCAATGCGAGGAACCAGACATGACAGATAACCACCAATCATCAAAAGGGTAAGACTACACTATTATGCACTGTAAAATGTTTGTGTCTGTTTTATTTATTTGATTGTTAGAGAATACATTGAAACATTATTTGAATATCAAAATCGATATATTAAATTTAATATTAACCATTAAATTCACCCTTTGTTTAACAAATAAATAAGGTAGCACACCAGCAATTATCTACAGAACCTGTAGGAATCTATAACTTCTTTCTGAATTGCTGTAGTTTAGTTACAATATAAACCTGGCTCCAGCACATGCCTAAATCCTGCGTGCTTGCATGTCTGGACTAAACTCTTTTGAACTTGAAGTTGTATTTTGAATCGGAAAACCGAATGTACTGTAAGAAAGTGCTTTTCTTATTTTCAAATATTATTTTTAGTGCTTAATCTCAGCTTCCATGTTCTGTTTGCAATAATCAGATTTCAAGTTTACAAATGTAAACTTCCAAATTATTTTTAACAAACATTTAATCTTATAGATGTTAGAGTTTGAAGTTAAAATTTTCTTAAGTCTACTTCATCCAGCACTGATTGTTCCCTTTCGAGGGAATTCACACTGCGTAGGAACATCACTTTGGGAAACGCCCCTCAGCGTAGCGCCTCTGAAGCATGAATGAAACTAAGCCAATCGTGATTGGTCTTGTGTCATGACGTAACATGTGACGGCATACATGGAAGCTACAAAGGGGACGCCGGCACACAACAGACTTTGCTTTTTGCTCTTCAGCAAGCACTCTGTGTTGTTGTCAGTCCTATTTGGTGTTGTCTCACATATCTATCTAAAAAAAAAAAGAATGGCGAGTGAACAATTCATGTTCAAAACAGTTCAAACAGTTCAAAAGGATGGCTGATGGCCATCCTGCAAGCTAAGAAGGCTACGGGAAAAAGGTCCTAGCTGTCGTAAGACGTCTCAGGGCTGCCAGAATTCGACAGAAACACTGGACATAATAACTGATAAAATATTCACACAGAAATGTTTCTCAGGTCTGTTGGAGCACTCATGGTATGCAAAGTGCATACAGGGTTAAACCTCTATCAGTATCTATATTGTTACTGGTGTGATTTTTCTTTTCTGTGGTTTGTCTAGCATGGATCCAGTGGGAGTGAATTCAATAGAGACTGCAGCTCTAGGGAGACCCTTCCAGCTGGGAATGCTGTATGACTGCAGGAGAGATGCTCTCGTACCAGGTGATAATGGGCTGTTACCCCAAATCTGTGAAGCACTGAAAGTTTTAGAGGCCCATGGGTAAAGAATGTAAAATTACTAATTTATTTATGGGTTTTAATAGAGAAAAATAATTTATTTGCAAAAATAATTTACTACAGACCTAAATAAAAATCTTTCTCAACATCCATAACTTTTCTCTGAGATCTGATATGATGGCAATGTTGGTTTAAAATTAGTTGAATTTATAGATATCTCTGCATTATGTTAGGCATTAATGGTTTGATCCACGGATGTTTCTCATACAGTATTTAGTGATGCACCTGCTCAGAGACTTTTATTTAAATGTATATCCAAATAATAAGGAAGTGTCAGTAAGGTGAAGAAACAAAAACTAGTGTGGTGTTGCTATGCTGTATGAAAGTAAAGGTCAGGGAGGGCAAACAGGCTGTTAAATTGCTGTCTAAAAATATATATAAAATGTTTAGACTTAGATTTTTTATTTAATGTTGTAAAATAACATTTGCCCCTCCATAAACAGGAATCAGAATTTGGAGTCAAGAGCAGATGCAGCAGAACATAAGCACTAAACCCCAAATTAATACAGATTTCACAGTCACAGCTTCAGACTCAATTGAAGAAAAAACTAGATTGCTGAATATTAATGGTAGTCTGAAACTGAGTCTTTTAGGAGGACTCCTCAATGTAAGTGGAGCTGCCAAGTTTCTCAAGGACACCAAGAAATCATTCAATCAACAGAGACTGACATTACATTATCATACCACCAGTAAGTTTGAAGAACTGATCATTAACCACTTTGCTGGAGACATGGCTCACTATGACAATGACGTTGCCACACATGTAGTGACCGCAGTGCTGTACGGAGCAGATGCCTGCTTTGTTTTTGATAGAGAAGTTTCATCTGATGAAGACAAGACAGTGATAGAAGGAGATGTAAAAGCTGTCTTGGAGAAGCTTAAAGGCATTTCAGCTGGAAACATTGATGCAAGTATGAAACTGAATGACAATCAGAAGACTGCTGCCCAAAAATTCAGCTGTACATTTTATGGCGACTTCCAGCTTCCATGTAACCCGACCACTTTTGAAGATGCTATGAAGGTTTTTGAAGATCTTCCGAAACTGCTGGGAGAAAAAAAAGAGTTTGCAGTTCCTCTGATAGTTTGGCTTTATCCTTTGGACAAACTTTTTTCAAAAATTGTAAAGTTTCAACATGAAATCGGCATAGGTTTAACCTCAGACGTTGAATCTGTAATTGAGAGTTTGAGTACGACTGAGATGAAATGCAGTGATCTTCTGACAGACACGCCAGCTTCGACATTTACTGCATTTCATGACAAAATCAATGACATGAAGAAAAACTGCTACCAGTGCAGATTGAGTCTCATCAAGAAACTCGGCTCTCTCTTACCAAAGATCCGTGGAAAATTCATAGAGGACACAGCATTGATCAATCTTCTAAAAGATCATCAGGAATCTCCATTTGAAAGAAGCGCTCTTGAACAATGGCTTAAAGAGAAAGAGGAAGAATCTGACATTATTAAAGCATTGCTCACACAACTGAATGACTCAAAAGCAATGGTAGAAAACAACCTTAATAAAGAATTAATGAATCTGAAAGTTAAACATTTGGTCAGCTACACTTTCACATCATTGAGCCGGACAGATGTTCTGCTTTCTAAACAAAAGATCTTCCTGAGTTCTTCAGCGAAAGGAAAAAATGAGGAGAAAAGCTCTGAATCTGAACACAAGACTTGGCTCGCGCCTGACATCCGAAACACTATGAGGAACAACCTGAGGGTATTTAAAAACTTGATTGATTTAAAAGATTGTACATCAGCCAAATTCATTGTTGCATCAAAAGAAATGGAAAATAATCCAGGTTCCTGCATTCTTCTGTATGAAAATGAATCTAATGAAGCCGTTTGCTTCAGTCCTCCATCAAAACCAGACTGTCCGATCATTGAAGATGTCAGATGTAGACAAGTGGTTCTGAAAGTGTCTCCACCGGGTCCTGATACAGAGGAGCACAAATTACTCTATAAAATGAAGGAAGAGAAAGACTGGAGATCTCAAACTGTGTCAAAGAACCAGAATGCAGTTACTCTGACTGATCTCAGACCAGATACTGAGTACAATATTAAATGTGCAGCGGTGGGAAAACTCGACTACACCGTAGAGAGTGATGTGACGCGTCTCACAGTCATAAACCAGGATCTCATCAAGGCTAAAGAGTCTGTGATCCAAAATCTCAGTTGGACTGAAAACAAGTGCAATTTACTTTTGGAAAACTCCAGGGAAACAACTTTTAGTGCACTTCATAAGAAAATACAAGATATGCTGCAAAACTGTCAAAAATACAGACAAGATTTCAGTGACCGAATTAAATCTGTGATCCAGTCAGTGAAAGCCTGTGAGAAAGAGTCTCGTGCTCTGATGGATCTTCTACAAGCTCATGATGAGTCTCCATTCAATGAAAAGAGTCTGAAAGAGTGGATAACAGTGAAAGAAAAAGAATTAAACACTGTTAATGAGTTTCTTCGGCAGTTAATGGACTTTGGAGCCGAAGTGAACAGAACCTTGGACTCGTATTTGTCTGATATTCAGGTGGAGAATGTGTTTTGCTACACTTTCAGTTCTCTTGAGCTGCCAGATGAGTTGCTTAATGAGCAAGAAAATTACATGAATCCTCAAATGATGAGAAATCCACACAAGAAACCTGATGTGGCGTCTCAATCATGGCTCACTGGAAGCATCAGGGAGAAAATGAGAGAAAATTTGAACATATTTAAAGAGCTGATGAAGTCATTTAGCAGTAAAAGCAATAAATTTATGGTTTCCATAAAAGAGCATGGAAAGCATCCAGGTTCCTGCATTCTTCTGTATGAAAATGAATCTAATGAAGCTGTTTGCTTCACTCCTCCATCAAAACCAGACTGTCCGATCATTGAAGATATCAGATGTAGACAAGTGGTCCTGAAAGTGTCTCCACCGGGTCCTGATACAGAGGAGCTCAAATTACTGTACAAAATGAAGGAAGAGAAAGACTGGAGATCTCAAACTGTGTCAAAGAACCAGGATACAGTTACTCTGACTGATCTCAGATCAGATACTGAGTACAATATTAAATGTGCAGCGGTGGGAAAACTCGACTACATCACTCAATCAGATTTCATCACAGTTATCACAAAGGTATGATGAACATTCATGAAATATCAGCTATAGAATTTATTTTTACATCATTAAACACTGTTATTCTAATCTTGAGGCCTTTTCACATGACTTGTACCCTCCAACACAATCATTGGTCAGATGTTCACATGAAAAGCTTTGCTGATAAAGAGCCCTATTTTAACGATCTGAAACGCAAGTATCAAGCGCGAAACGCAAGTAACTTTGTGGGCGGGTCTTGGGCGCTGTTGCTATTATACCGGCGGGATAAATATGGTGTTATTATTGTTGCTTTTGTGAATCTCTTTACATTTATTTGTGAATATTGCAACAATAATACCCCCATAGATAAATGACTCTTGCGCCCGACGCAAATCTAAAATGGGTTGGTCTGAAGTAGCTTCATTACTCATAGGTGTGGCTTGGGCGTAACGTGAAATAAACCAATCAGAGCGACATCTCACATTCCCTTTAAGAGCAGGCGCGCTTGTTCTATAGCGCATTCCTATTATAACGGCGGATTTGCCAGACGCGCCAGGAGCGGTTCACAGCCGAGGAGACCGACGTTCTCGTCAGGGCCGTAAAACACAGAGAAGTGACGTTGGGGATGGAGAAACACACCCAAATTAACTTCGGTTAAACAGGCGTATGATAATTTGGGTAAATGTGTAAGCTAGATGTATGCTTTTATAATAAACTATCTATCTATCTATCTATCTATCTATCTATCTATCTATCGTAATAATGTATGATTTGCAAAAATGAAAACTGCTGCTTCTGTGTAGATAAGAGAATCAAAGTGTATGCGCGTTGAGCACATCTACATTGATTATGGCCAAGCATGCGCCCTTAAAATAGCATCTGAATAACATGCGCAACGCGCCACTGACTTTAAACTATTTTTTTTCGGTAAGTGGCGGAATTGTTTTCTAAACCTGTAAAATAGCATGAGGGAACGTTTGCGCCGGAACACGCCGCCTCTTTGCACTGAACAGCCCCCGGGAGCGCAAGTGTATTTCTTAGTTAACCGACGTGCGTCTGTGGAGGGAAAAGTCCGCTGTGCGCGGGTGCAAAATAGGAATGATACATGCGTCGGTGTACTAAGTCAATTGCGCTGGGTGCAAGGTAGGGCCCAGAATCTCATTAAAGGGCAATTTTAGAACCAGGTAAACTAGCCTCACAGAAGACTGAATGTGGGATGCAAATTAACTAACAAATAATTTAATTACAAAAGTAAACAGAAAACATTACATCTATTCTAATCTGACATTTAGCATATGATGGGAAATGACAAATAATAAATGCTTACCTTTTCTTGGTTGAGTTAGTGTGAAAGGGCCTTTATTATACCAGGGATTTTTTATAATATATGATGATGATGATTTCAAAATATGACATTGTAGAACATTTATGCATGACCATCTTTATTGTAATTGTGTTTTTTGTGCTTTACATACAGAACAAAAATGATCTCATCAAGAAAAGCATCTTAATCAAAGATGGAAATCCTGCTCAATATCGTCTGCAAACAAAGACAGACAATATTGATCAATCTGAACCATATAGAAAAATGACCTTTGGAGAGAGAGACAAAAACAAACCCCATAAAACCATTCTGATGGTGGGAGAAACAGGAACAGGAAAAACAACCCTGATCAATACGATGATCAACTACATATTGGATGTTCAGAGAGAAGACAAGGTTTGGTTTGAGATCACAGATGATCAGAGTGACCGAACATCAGTTTACAGTCAGACCTCCATCATCACTGTTTATGGGTTTTATCCACAAGAGAGTCAAACTGATCTGACAATCATTGACACACCAGGATATGGAAACACACGTGGAGTTGATCTTGATAAACAGATCACTGAGAGTTTGCTTAGTTTAAGTGAATCTGCAGAAGGGATCAATGAAATAGACACAGTGTGTCTGGTGATTAAAGCAACACCGACTCGACTCTCTGACAGACAGATGTACATATTTGATGCTGTTCAGTCTTTATTTGGGAGAGATACTGCTGAAAACATTGTCTTGCTCTTCACACACTCAGATGGAGCTCCTCCTAAAAATGTCCTGACGGCTGTTAAAGAGGCTAAAGTCAAGTGTGCAGTGAATGATAAGAATCAGCCAGTGTTTTTCCTGTTTAATAACTGTCAGTCAGAAGCTGCTGATGAAGATGATGATGAAGATGATGAACAGAGGCTGAAACAATCATGGAATCGCAGTTATAAAGGAATGGCAGGATTGTTCAAGTTTCTTTACACAATACAACCAAAATCCGTGAAGATGACTCAAGGGGCCCTATCTTGACTTTGTACACCGACGCATGTTTCATTCCTATTTTGCACGCGCCGTGTAATATAGCCTATGTGCTCATAAATCTTGGGAACAAATTATTCATTCGTGGCCACGATATATAGGCTAGATAGAATATATATACCTAGGTCTATAACAAGTGAAATCAAGTCAAAATTATTTGTATTGCGCTCAATTCACATAGTTTTAAAGCACCTTTACAAAAGTCATAAAGGCCTATAAGCTTTAATATTGAGCAGTTTTAGGGCTGGTCGATATAAAGAAATATGTTGCTGATATAAATGATACAATGTTTGAGATTTTGCAATATTATATTTATTAATTTACCCAGCAGATAAGTCAGTGCCACTTTAAGTGATCAATGCATGACTGCATTAAATTACTAGCATTACAAGGAGAGATATTAGGCTGCTGATAGTAGACAATATTTACCGAATGTCATGCAGGGCTCCGTAATTTTACATCATTAATTTATGCTTCTTTATTCTTCCATTAGGATCGGTAAATAAAAAATTTAAAACTCTGTATTTTACACAAATGATGATAATTCACTGTATTTCAGTAAGACACTACGGAAGCCCTGAACCGCAAGGTGAAAAAAAAGAAAAGAAAACTTATTTAATCGTTATTTCAACATAATATGTCGTTATTTTGACATAATAACCCGTTATTTCCACATAATATCTCATTAGTATTAGCATGTGTAGCCTACAGATTAGCAGATGAGCCCAGAATACAAACATTGCGTTTAATTGCACATTAGGCTAAGCGTTTTCCTCCCATAGAAAAAACCTTATTATAAAGAAAAACCTTAATGTGGCTTAATAGGCTACTACAGTGATAAAGATCAAATGCTGTACACACACTGATAAAAATGATTTTGTGGAGAAGTAAATACTACAGAAAAAAACAATGTAATTTACAAGAATGAAAAAACAAACTAAGTAAATTCTATTTTAGTACTCAATTCAAGCGTGTAGAAATGAAAGTGTAAATATCAACATTATAAAATTAAGTAAAACTGCTCAACTTTTCTGATACTGGTCTAGTTCCCATCATACCCTGGGCATTGAATAATTAATTAGGTTGATTTTTCACTGTTTCCCAGCTGTATTTACACTGTTATCATTGCTTTTGATGTTAGGATTAGTAACTTGGCATTTTGTGACATTTGGAGTTCATTTTCTCCTCAAAATGACACATTCAAACACAAAAACGATCCATCAAATGTTACTGCCATTGTGTATTGTCTACCAAGTATTGAGGTCTCTTCTGATATATTGTATTAATTACTTAGATGTTTCTAATTAAAGCATATACTTAAAGCATAAAATAAAAGTGTGGTTTAATTCCATGTTATATTGTTTGAGTGAAATGTATTGCAAAGGAAACTTCAACAAAATAAATATTACTCAACCTTTTACTAGCCAAGTTAAAATAACTTATTTTCGTTGTTACTTTCACTTAACATAGTTAAGCAGAGTTTACTTAATTCCATGTGAAATTTACTTAAAAAATATTTCTGCAAAAACTTGCCAAAGAAAAATTAAGTAAATTTTAATTATTGTTTTTTTCAGTGCATCTTATTAATAAACCATACTATCCTACAGAAAAGCCGATGAGCCCAGAATATGAATGCAACACATTTAATTACACGTTAAAGGGATAGTTCACTTTGAAATTAAGGGCGCTTTCACACTAGCACTTTTGGTGCGCACCTGGGTTCGAATGACGTCAGAGTTCGGTTCGTTTGGATGATGTGAACGCTGTTTTCCGAACTCGGGTGCGCACCCGCGAACCGTACTCGAGTCCGCTTAAAAAGGTGGTCTGGGGTACGGTTCATATGAACTCGGGTACGGTTCGCTGCTGATATGAACACAATCGTACCAAATCACGGAAGTGAACCGCTATTGATGACATATAATGTGGTGCGTGCCTGCGTGCGTGAGTGAGTGTTTAACAACTGTAAAAGAGTCTATTACCTTGACGAAAAGCGGGATTGACGCACTGCAAGCAGAGAGATGATTTCTGCTTGCCTCCACAAAAATTGTCTTCGGCGGGCGGGCGGACATCCCGCTGTCTTTGGAACGGTTTTAATACTTTTGCGGCAGACAGACGCAAGTGTGTTTCTGTATATTTTCTTTGAAAACAAAACCAAAGGTTCAAAAAAAAGAATAACAAATGTGAAACGAGCAATTCTATCCATTTTGACGCCTTTTCATGGCGGTTACCAAGCAACACGAGTACGTGCCAACTGCAGCTTGATGACGCATGCGTACTGCGGTTCGGATACAAATAATATAATGTGAATTAGGGGTGGGACGATACAGGTACCTCACGATTCAATTCTGTGGCGATATGTGGTCCACGATATGATAATATCACGATTCGCGATATCTACGATATTCAATATATTGGAAGAAATTTCATCAACGATATATCACGATATATGTGACTGAAAAGAAAAAGAAGGAATAAGGAAATAAGGAAATTTTATGCATTTATTAATGCCAACATTTCCAACATTGTGCAAAGAAATATGCATTTGCATAATAACTCACTGCCTCCTGGTCTTAAATGTAAACACTGTACATCTAGACAGATAAAAGTGCATGAACATTACAAAACAACATGAACATTAACATGTGTAAACCATAATACTGAAACGTCAGTAGCGAACGAGGTGCATTTGCAGATTCGTAGTGTTGCTGTTATATTTTATCTTTGCAAAGCAGTTCTTGCAGATTGCATAGTCTTTATCCAGTGCCTTTCCGTCGACTGTCTCGTAAAACCCTTTAGAGTGGAAACTAGCGGGTGGGTCTTTGATTAGTTTTTAGCGCAATTTTCCACCGGACAAAATTGCGATTGTTAACTCATGATTTCTGTTCTGTCTGTGCGCACCAATCTTGTACTTCTATCTAACGTTACTCCTCAACCAGACCACCTAGAGACTTCAGGTTTTCGGCATTATGTTAAGGAAGGTCTAATCTCGGGAACGCACAAAAAAAATCCAGGAAAAGATTTACTATCTCTTAGTGTTGTGATCCCATGAGGGGAGAAAATTGCGCTAAAACACTCACCGAGTTTTTATTACTTGTTTATTGTTTTCCGCCATTCTTCTTGCTTCTCTTTTTTTCTGCAATTCTCTGTTGTTGTTAGTTAACTTGTGTTCTTCACCGGCCGCTGTTTGCGCCACTTTACCCCTATTTACTCGAACAGCGCCCCCCGCAAACAGAATGGTAGATATTGGGTAGTGACAGTGACACTGACAACGGGTAAATTAATCATTTTGTGTTGTAATAAAATATCGATATTGGGCGTTAGTGTATCGATTATTTATTGCGACAGAGAACACAACAATATATTGCAATATCGATTTTTTTTTCCCACCCCTAATGTGAACACAGTCCATCGGAGGCAGGGGGAGGGGGGAGCAATCGAACTCGGGTTCGGAACAGGCAATCGAACCAAGTGTGAAAGCACCCTAAATTTTGGTATGTTTTAGCTTACCTCAAGGGCATCCAAGATGTAGGCGTCTTTTTTTCCGCAATAGTTTCAATTTTGATATTTTTAGGTCAAACCGTTCTTGTCTGTCAGTCGTATAATGTAGGTCTATGGTCACTGTCTCAAAGGGCATGCACAGAGTCCAAATTAAAACAATTCCCCATCGTCCAAATTAAACAATTCCCCATCGTAAGTACACATTGATGGCCTAGGATACAAGTATACATCTATGCACCAGTCTGTGTACACGTCACACACCAGGATGCGCGCACGCCCTCAGATCACTTGGACATGGCTGTGTATAAGAGGTAAAAACGATATAAATACTGTTCGTTTTCTCACACAAACCGCTCGTTTCGTGTCTTAGGCTATCAATGTGTACTTACGATGGGGAATTGTTTTAATTTGGACTCTCTGCATGCTCTTTGAGACAGTGACCATAGACCTGCATTATACGACTGACAGACAAGAACGGTTTGACCTAAAAATATCAAAATTGAAACTACTGCGGAAAAAAGACACCTACATCTTGGATGCCTAAGCTAAAACATACCAAAATTTAATTTCAAAGTGAACTATCCCTTTAAGCGTTTTCCTCCCATAGAAACCCTTTAACCCTAAAACTCTTAATGTGTCTTTGTATGGGAGAATGGCATTGCGGTGCACAACAAATCCTTTAAATGGTACTCAATACAGAACAAAAATGAAAAATATAAGTAGCCAATAAAATAAACAAACTATTATATCATTAATTAGCCCACAAACAATATTCATTTAAAGCCTATATGAATGTAAAGAAAAACACCAGCTTTGGGCATTTATAGGCTAAGTGTTGTGTTTCAGCAGCCCTTTTCAAACTGGTGCAAGAAAATCCAACAGAATTTGATTTGTTAAACATGGAGGACTTATCCGTCTGGCATGGCATCAACAGTGGAAACAACTTAAAATACTCCATCATTTCTGGTCATACAGAAAAGAATAATACATCAGTCGCAACTACATTTATTTGTGTAATCTCACAACAACAAGAAAACGTGTTTTTGTAAAATAAGAGAAAACGAACAGGACGCGCTTTCATGGTCTTCGTGACATGGAGCGCGACTCAAAAATGTTACTGAAAAACAGCGTATAGACAAGCCTCACAGACATGAGAAATATAGCTATCTATATGGGCGTAGATTACGCGGGTACCCCTCCTTTTTATAAAATGTAAATTCGTCCCCTGCACTTTTTCATAGGGCAAGTGTGTTCAGATACAACAACTTATGCCAGTATGATACAACAATATCGTACATTAAAAAGTTGGATCTCTTTTACATAATAATAAT
The DNA here is from genome assembly GCF_963993115.1 of Abramis brama. Lineage (NCBI taxonomy): Eukaryota > Metazoa > Chordata > Actinopteri > Cypriniformes > Leuciscidae > Abramis > Abramis brama. The sequence continues at coordinate 28,151,248 of NC_139986.1, read as the reverse complement.
TAAAAAAATAAAAATAAAATAAAAAACAATAATAAAATAAATTGAAATTAAAAAGGGAGGAAAACAAGAAAAAGGAAAACGAAAAATAATAAAAAAACTTATAAAATAAATAACTAATTAAATAAATAATAAACAAGCACAGGTCAATAAGGCTAGCTACACATTAAGAAGAGTTGGAAGTAATCATGCATACAAGAGAAGCAAATCATGATATGAGAGGGGGTAATTTAGGAAAAATAGTAAATGATTAAATGACTAATAATTTACTAGTAATAACATGTGAGTGAAAATAGGTTGAGACTCAAATTATATTATCTCTTTCTACCTCATTCATTATATTACTGAAATCAGAATTTGAAATAAAAGAAATAAAAGGTTTCCAAATAGTCTTAAAAAAAGACAATTTACCTTTCAAAATGTATGTAATCGACAAACAAAAGGACATATTATTGATCCACTGTACAATAGGTGGCTTTTCCACTTTCTTCCAATACATAGCTATTAAACGCTTTGCTTGAAGTATACACATGTCGATGAATCTACGAGTGCTTTTACAATGTACCAAATTGTCAGGAAAAATCCCCAAAATAAAAATTTCTGGTCTCATTGGGAGATTGACAGATACCATCTGAGAAATGAGTAAAATTACATCTTTCCAGAACTCCTGCACCTTAGGACAAAACCACATGCAGTGCAACAATGTGCCTTTATCAGTTGAGCATTTAATGCATGTGTTTGGAAAATTCTGATTAATTTTATTTAACCTAACTGGAGTAAATACGTTCTCTTACGAGAGGTCTCTCGTACTGCGTTTTTGTAAAAACGTTATGGGGAAAACCTCTTTTCCACGAGATACTGAAGCAAAAAATTATCCTTATAATTTTGAATCATTGCAAAGCGCGTTGCAGCAGCACGCGGCCATGGGCGAGACGGCTCGGTCGCTCATTGGCTGCTCTGCGGCAACTGCATTAGCCTATCGAGCGAGGCCTGAGGTGACGTCAGGCCAATGAGGGCGCTTCGTGCCCTCCGCGCCACTTCCCGCTGAAACGGGCGTGGCCTAGCCCTATAAAGGGAGCTCGAGAAGGCTGATTCTCTGATTTTTCATCTCTTCAGCGAAGCTCACGCATCGTTGGATCACGAGAGAAGCCACGCGCCGTCTGAGAAAGCACCTCAGCGGGACGAGCCACTTCCTGAAGCTGCTGGCCAACGCCGCCTTCGACCGCCGTTCCCGCTGCGCTATCCGGCGCCTATATCCTTTCAAAACTAAACTGTTCTTTGTGTGTGTGTGTGTGCTCGCTCTGCGACACACACTCGAAAAAGAGCTCGCGTCTTTCTAAAGATGCCTTCCTGCGGCTCGTGCCGAGCCCCACTCTGCGTCTCCTGCCTGAGTGAAGATCATGCAGCGCTCGCGCTCGCTGACGGCGGCTGCCCTCACTGCGAGCTTCTGCCGATGGTGACTCTGAGGACTCGCCTGGCAGTTTTCTCCGAGCCTGCACCTCCCGCTGTGTTGCCACGCCGTAAAAAAAGCCGCGTTCAGCGGATCCCGGAACCTTCTCCAGCCCGACCAAGCTCGCCGGTTCGCCCGCCTGCTTCACCGGCTTCCCCTGAATCACTTCCTGATGCACAGCGGCCGCTGTCCACCGCCGCTTCATTCGAGGAGGTTGATTCTAAAGCCGCGTCGGGGGAGGATGACACGTGCTCTCTGTTAGCCTCGGGCAGCGAAGATTGGGCGAGCTCTGTGGATCTCGCGCTTCCTGCTCGTAAACCTAACAAGAGAGCTAACATCGAGAGGGAACTGATGCGCGTACTGGTGCTGCCATCTAAAGCCTGCCGCACGACGTCAACACTGTTCGCGCGAATCTTCTCCGCCACTGGGCAGGCTGCGTCAGCACTACACACGATGGCCACGCTGCAGATTTTCCAGGGTGATCTCCGAAGAAAGCTGGACGAAATGGGACCTGACGCAATCTGCCTCTCGGACTTAAGAAGCGCTTCGGACCTCTCTCTCCGCGCTACTAAGTCTGCTGCACAGGCCATTGGACGGTGTATGGCTTCCGCCACTGTTGCTGAGAGACATCTATGGCTGACGCTCTCGGAGATGTCTGAGTCTGAGCGCACCGCGTTCCTCGACGCCCCGCTGTCTTCTGCCGGCCTCTTTGGATCCTCTGTCAATGAGTTTGTAGAGAGATTCGCCGAGGCTCAGAAAGCAGCACAAGCCTTCAAGCACTTCCTCCCGAAGCGCTCCAGTTCTGCAGCGGGTTGTGCAAAGCCGACTGCTCGGAGCTCTCAGCCACAGCCTCCGCCTCCTGCTGCTTCATCGCAATGCCGACAGGAACGCAGCTCGAGGCCCCGCTCTCGCTCGACCAACCGCCGCCCCGCTCCGCGTGGGCCACGGCCGAGGATTGCTGTGAAACCGGAAGCCCCGAAGACATCCTAGCACGCCTAGGAAAGCGCTGGTGTCTGAGTCCCGCTGCGGCCGAACTCTCACCCAAGCGCACCGCTGTTTCAGTTCCAGGAATTGTGACTGTCTCAGCGTATTCTGCAATGCGCAAGCCCGTACAGTTGCCCGCTTGCCTGCACACAAAAGCCGTTTTTATGGCTACCCAGATAAATCCTGTAAAGAGTGTATTTTCTGGTGTCCCGGCCACGCCCGATGGTGCTATAAATGTGCTATAAATGTAGAGCAGATGCCCACTATCTAGTGCCCATCCCTACACACAAGCACAGCCCTTCACACAGGGCTCGCGCTCATAAAATCGACTCAGGTCGATCGCGCACCCAACATAGCAAACGTGCAAACGTGCCCACTACCCAGTGCCCACAAACACTATGTTATGCATGTCACACGGTTTCTGTAAAAACGAAACCTGTGCGCGCTCGCTCTGCTCAGGCAGACAGCGCGTCCAAAGCAGTAAATGTGCCCGCTCCCCCGCGCCCACACTTACTCACAGACATTATGAGTCCTACGGGCAGGGCCATTTCTAGGCATAGGCAAACTATCATTTTGCTCTTAATGACAGGGGTTCGGATCCAAGGTCCGACCGTATTGTTTTCGTTTCGTTTCTTTTGTATTGTTCTGTCTTTTAAATTTCGGAAGACTACCCAATAGCTGACAACTGATCGAGTAGCAGGCGGTAGGCTACTTATTACAGAAATGACAGCTTGTATAAGGAGGTGTAGCAACTGTTTTAAGCCCGCTTACAGTGGCTGCTGTGTTCACGATATAGTCCATTTCGCTTTTTAAGACCATAAAGCTCTTTTAGCAGTTCCCAGAATAGTCCACGAAAGGAGGTAGAGCCTTCCTAAACTATTGAACTATTAAAACAAGAGATGACTCCAGCCCAAGCGAGGACGACCGCTGCTCTTGACCATCATACAAGACTGCAATATATTTCACATATAAATTATTTATTATCACGCTGCCATTGCCGTAAAATGGACATTAATATTGCTAACAGTGAATAATATATTTTGTACTAACTTAACGGTTCATTCTGATGTCATACAATATAACGATTATAAGATTATAATTTTTATTTTATTTTTTGGTAACACTAAATTATTCATTTTCTGTATCAGAATCAGAATTTCTGGCGTTATTTTTAAGGGACCATTGTGGAAAAGGGGGCTAGAGATGGGAAATGTAATTTGGCATTTTTTGCCACTATTAAAACAAGATGAAACATTGATTAAAATTAAGATACAAATCATACAAAACGAAATTCACTTTAAATAAAAATGCTGGGTTGTTTTAACCCAATGTTGGGTCAAATATGGACAAACCCAGCCGTTGGGTTACATTTTTAAAGTAACCAATGCAATTTGTCCATTTTTAAATTTCATTTTTGTCCATTTTTGATTTTGTCCACAATGCAATTTGTCCATTTTTAAACTGCATTTTTTAACCCAACGTTGAGTTAGTCCATATTTGACCCAACATTGGGTTAAAACAACCCAGCATTTTTTAGAGTCTTGGCAAAAAATGACGATTACATTTTCCATCTCTAGCCCCCTTTTCCACAATGGTCCCTTAAAAATAACGCCAGAAATTCTGATTCTGATACAGAAAATTCAGAAAATTAACGGAAAATTCGAATTTTCCTTAACCCTAAAACACAATACAATACAATGCTTCAGTAAAAAATACATGGGAAAACTGTAAGAAATATCTTCTCGTATTATAGCCTAATACATGCTATTTTTTTGGACTGTAAATAATAAAGAGTTGTGAGATGTCTGTATTTCCATAATGGCTAATGCTAATTATTGTATTACGTTTTTCTTTTAAATGTGTATTTAAAAAAAAAAAAAAAAATTGTAGCCTATTGTATTTTTCTAAAATAAAATCTTGGATTTAATTGTTTCAGTCAAACTTGGACTCAGCACTTTTGGAATTGCCTATTTACTGGAGTAATTAAAAACTTGTTTTTAAAAAAAGAGTAAAAAAAAAAGTGTTTTTTTTATTAGTCTTATTTAAATACCTTGAAGCAGCGGGATCTGCGGACGTCTCGTTCAAGCCATACAAAAATAAAAAAAAGTCTGGTCTGGTCATATAGTGATGTGGACCATCTCTGCAGTTCAGCACTCTATAGCCTAGTCGAGTCGCACCATGTTTATTTATACCACTTTATACAATACAGCATATTGCTTTAAAGCCACAAATATCATAACTTCCTAGAGGCTTGCTGTAATTGAGACATGCAAGACATTCATTAAAAGCAGAAAGACATATGCTGTTTCGGCCCCAAAGGCCGCGGAAACATGGTTCGTTTGTTACTCACTTTAATCCAAACCCGATGTTCTTGGTTTGCTCTTTTTTTATTAAATCCAGGCCATTTTTTGATGAAACGTTGAATAAAATTAAGATACAAATCATACAAAACGAAATTCTGTAATAAAGTCTGTCTACAAAACAAAACTTAATGAAGTGGTTAAAATCTTCATGTGTCCCGTCATATTGCGCATGGATGTAGGCTAGGCCTATAGCTCTTACTCATGCTATTCACTATTCATAATCAACAACATAAATGAAATAAAATAACAATAACCTATTATAATATTTAAACATAAATGTGAAACTGGCAAAGAGCGGATATTGAGAGGGGAGTCACGGTGAAAAGTAACTTGAAACTTGCCTTTTTAAATGGGAAGCGCGTTTTGGTTCACCCTCCGCCTATCAGGAAATTCATATGCTACACAAAACGAAACTTTGAAACATTATATTTATAAATGACTATCACTTGGAGAATAGCCGCCTTCGATGGTGAGTAGCCTACTGTACAGTGAATGTTTTTGTTACACATCAATAGGCTACAGAATAGGGCTGCACAATACTGAAGAAAAATGCGATAACTCATTAAATAATGCGATATTCGATATGCCATATGATAATCCTTAAAGTGTGTAACATAAATTATCTTTAAAATATATTTAAAATTATATAACCCATGTACGTGTTTCACATTCTTTTTGTGACAAGAAAACATCCCTACAACTTCTAAAAGAGACCATCAGTGTTTTACTGTAGCATAAGAAGTGTTATTTTAACATCAGTGTAAACCACGGGGTTTAGGGGTTCAAGTTATCCTACATTAGGGTTATTTAACAACAGAAACTGAATAATCAAATGTAAAAAAAAAAAAAACATTAGTTTCACTGTTTTAATTAAATATAGGCATACCGGCATACTGATTCTTATTAAAGCTACAACAGTTATTCAGCCAAGAGCGAGTGATTTTATCTTCGTCTTTGGCTCATGACCCCAAACATTGGGTTAAAACAAACAATACGGTCGGACCTTGGATCCGAACCCCTGTCATTAAGAGCAAAATGATACCCCTGCCTGTGCACGCAGGCCAATGCCCTATTGAACGTAGTAAGATTGCTGGGAAATCTAATGTATTTTACAGACATGAATGTAAACAGAGGCTAAAATCATACCCACATATGATAAAGGAAAAAGAAGGATACACGCGCCCAATGAAGAAATAAAAAATATGACACGATAAAAGTCCAAACACTAGTCCTAACAACGTTAGAAAAACAGAACCGATCATTCAGATCGACAATCTACTACATATGTCTGTCCATTTGCTTCATTAGATGGGCTGAACTTTGAAGAAAAGGGAGGGGCTGATTATAATATTATACAAAACGCCGCTTTTTACGCCGTCTTTGCCAGACAGAAGCGGCGCAAATTACGGCGTATTATGGATGGCCTACAGCGTCAGAAACGGCGTCATTGGCTGGATCAAAAAAACGCCGATAATGACGGCGATTTTGCTTTGCAAACGGCGTAATTTGCGGCGTTTGTACCAAAGAACGCCGTACTTTGCGGCGTCTTTTCGTCTTAAACGCCGTAAACACCGGCGTTTTGAGAATGAAAGGCGTTTCGTTAGTGGCGAAATTTGACCCATTTGGCGTTCCATATGGCCGTGACGTCTAACGTCTCATATCTTACGTCTGACGCCTGATTACTATGGGATTTTGGCCAGACGACTGGCGAGCGTATACACGTTAGTTCACCTCTCAGTTTGCTTCGCGATCGCCAAAAAGTGCACAAATCACACCTCATAATAAAGAGCCGATCGGAACGTCATACTGGAACAGCAGTGCCGCGATAGTTTCGGCGCCCAGTCTATTTTTAACGCGCCGCTTACGCTGAATTAAAGTGATATGCATTGATCATGGCCAAAATACACCGCAGTTTTACCCAAAAAGCGCATTGATGATATCTATTGTGTTTTAAACAGTCAATCAAATGACCAAAAGCAATTTAAAAAGAAAACAAATGTCCAAAAACAAACTTGTTGCCCGAACAATAAAAACAAAGATGAACCAAAAGTTATATAAATGAAATTATTAATAAAATAAGCTTCTTGACAAGTCTTTTCTCTTAAATGTATTTGAAAACGAAATAAAGCAATGCCAACTTATCCATTATAGATATACTCTGTCTGTACAAAACGATACTAGGTTACTTGCGTAACCACGGTTCTCTCTAGAAGAGGGAACGAGTATTTGCGTAAGCTAGCTTACGCTACGGGAAAAGTCATCTTTTCTCGAGATACTGAAGCCAAAAATTATCCTAATTTTTCATATATTGTCAACGCAGTGCAGCAGGCAGCACAGCAGAGCTAGAGCGGGCAATACTGCGCGCTCATTGGCTGCCGCGCGGCAACTGCTTAAGCCTACCAGTGAGCCCCGCGTGACGTCACGCCCAATGAGGGCGCGTCACAGCCCGCCAAAAGGGGCGGCGTCAGAGCGTATATAAGGAGGGCTCGGAGGCTGAAATCTCTGGTTTCTGTCGAATGAAGCGACATAGCTCGAGGCGTGAGCACGGCAGGGAACGCAAATACTCGTTCCCTCTTCTAGAGAGAACCGTGGTTACGCAAGTAACCTAGTATCGTTCTCTTACAAGAGGTTCTCTCGTATTTGCGTAAGCTAGCTTACGCTACGGGAACCCTATTGTCAACGCCGTGCGCGCCTTACATCCACATAACATTCCCGGAGCCCGGGAAGCATAAGTGGAAAAAACGGGTGGCCAGCGGGGCGGGCCAGCACACGTTCAGAAGCACTGATAGGGAAGAAAGAATGGCGCAGCCGGTCTAAAATATATCTGACATTCCCCAGTGTAGCTCAACCAGGAGAGCTAAATCGAGTGGCTAGCCTGTGCACACATGAACAGGGCATATACTCGACTAGACTGACAAAAGTTTAGCCTGCAAGGCGGGAACTTCCAGGTTATAGAACCTAACAAATGTAGAGGGGGAGGCCCAGCCTGCCGCCATACAAATGTCCTGAATGGAAATTCCTCTGGACCATGCCCACGACGAGGCCATGCCTCTGGTGGAATGAGCCCGTATGCCCAAGGGGCATTGCAGGTCTTTGGACGCATAGGCAGTAGCAATAGCGTCGACTATCCATCTGGATAACGTGTGTTTCGAGGCGGCGGAACCCTTGGTGCGCCCTCCGAACGAAACAAAGAGCTGCTCCGAAAGCCTGAAGGCGGCGGAGCGTGTGACGTAATGCCTTAGAGCCCTAACAGGGCAAAGAAGACTGCTGTCATCCCCACTGCCTGACGGCAGGGCAGACAGGGAAATAATTTGAGCTCTAAACGGAGTACCCAACACTTTGGGGACATAACCGTGCTTTGGTTTGAGAATGACTAAAGAGTCATTAGGACCAAACTCAAGACACGTAGCGCTCACTGACAGCGCGTGTAAGTCACCCACGCGTTTCACTGAAGCCAGGGCTAACAGAAAAACGGTTTTGAACGTCAGGTATTTCAACTCCGCCGAGTCTAGGGGTTCGAAGGGATGAGCTTTCAGGGCCTCTAGGACCAAAGACAAATCCCAAATGGGCACTGAAGGCGGCCGTGGAGGATTTATCCTCCTGGCCCCTCGTAGGAAGCGGGTAATGAGCTCATTTCTTCCCAGTGCGTGGCCGCGCGCCGAGTCGGCGAGCGCAGCAATCGCCGCAACATGAACCTTGAGCGTGGAAGGGGACCTGCCCGCGTCCAGAAGCTCTTGGAGGAAGTTCAAGACCTGTGGAACTCCACAAGATTGAGCATTCAAGCCCTTACCCGTACACCATTCGTTAAACACCGACCATTTAGACGCATAGAGCCGCCTCGTCGAGGGGGCTCTGGACTGCGCAATCGTGTTAACTACCCCTTCTGGCAGATCAACGAATATCCGTTGATTACCCACGCATGCAGAGACCAATGCTCTGGGTGGGGATGTAGAATTGAGCCCCGGGCTTGAGAGAGAAGGTCTCTCCTCACCGGGATCGGCCACGGGGCTGCATCTGACAGCGCCGTCAGCTCTGGGAACCAAAACTGGTTCTCCCAGCGCGGGGCTATGAGGAGCACCGCGGAGCGTGCCTCCCTGATCTTTGCTAACACTTGCGGCAGCATCGAGATCGGGGGAAACGCGTACAGCGGGCAGCTGGGCCAGACTTGGGCCAGCGCGTCCTCGCTTTTTGAGAAGAACCTCTGGCACTGAGCATTCTCGCTCGTGGCAAAAAGGTCGACTTCTCCTTTGCCAAAGCGCCGCCACAGCATTTGTACTGTCTGGCCGTGTAGAGCCCATTCCCCGGGGGGAACGTTGTCTCTGGACAGCCTGTCTGGTCCGTAGTTCAGGCGACCGGGCATGTGTGCGGCTCTCAGCGAGCGCAACGGTCCCTGTGCCCAGATCAGAAGACGCTCTGTCAGAGCGCACAGAGTTCTGGATCTGGTTCCGCCCTGACGGTTCACATAAGACACCACTGACATGTTGTCCGTACGGACTAGCACGTGGTGCCCGTGCAGATATGGGAGAAAGTGCTTGAGCGCCTTCTCGACCGCTAGCATCTCCAAACAGTTTATGTGAAGGCTTTTCTCCTGGTCTGACCAGTGGCCGTAGACCGGTCTGCCCTCGTGAAGCGCTCCCCAACCCGTGTTGGATGCGTCTGTTGAGATCAGTTTGCGGTGAGAGATCGCTCCCAGCGTCACCCCCTGCTGGTACCAGTCGGCTGCCAGCCAGGGCTGCAGGGCTGAAACACAGCCCTGAGTCACTCTGATTCGGGCACAGCCTGAGACCCACGCTCTGCGGGGCGCTCTCGCATTCAGCCAGCATTGAAGCGGGCGCATTCGTAGCAGACCCAGCTGCAGAACTGCTGCGGCTGACGCCATATGGCCCAACATCCTCTGAAACGTTCTCAGGGGGAAACACCTGTCTTTTTGAAAAGACGCGGCGAGGAGTCGAATACAGCGCGCGCGCTGTGTCGACAGCCTGGCCGTCATGGCCACCGAGTCCAGTTCTAATCCCAGAAAGGATATTGACTGGCTGGGGAATAGCGTGCTCTTGGCCCAGTTCACCGAAAGACCCAGGCTTTCTAAATGACTGAGAAGCGTCATCTTGTGGGAAGTGAGCTCTTCCTCTGACTGTGCTATAATGAGCCAATCGTCCAGATAGTTCAGAATTCGCATCCCCTGCGATCTCAGGGGAGCGAGCGCCGTATCCATGCACTTCGTAAATGTACGGGGTGCCAGGGATAGACCGAACGGCAGGACGGTGTATTGATATACCTGGCCGTCGAAGGCGAATCTCAAGAATGGCCTGTGACGGGGTATAATCTGAATCTGAAAATATGCGTCTTTCAGATCGAGAGAGATAAACCAGTCCCTCGGGCGAATATGCGCGAGAATTTGTCTGGTCGTGAGCATCTTGAATGGCCGGCTCATGAGAGTTTTGTTCAAACATCTCAGATCTAATATAGGTCTGAGCGCTCCGTCCTTCTTGGGAACGAGGAAATAACGGCTGTAAAAGCCTGCCTCGGTTAAAGAAGGGTGAACTTTCTCTATAGCCCCTTTCCGCAACAGATTCGCTATCTCTGCATGAAGCAGATGAGCTGCCTCTGCATTCACCTTCGTCTCGACGCGTGCTCGAAAGCGCGGAGGACGGCGGCGGAACTGAAGCGAGTAGCCCTGTATTATAGTGCTCAGTACCCAATTCGACACGCCCGGAATAGCTTTCCATGCATCTGCACTCATAGCTAGGGGTCGAATGGCCTCCGGGTCTCGCCCGCTGCTCTGCGGCAGGAGACCCGAAAGGGCGGCAGCGCGAGCGCGCTGCCGGTGCTGGGGAGCGGGGGCTCGCTGATACTGACGACCGGCTGAGCGGTGCTCACTGACACGGTCTCTAGCACGGGGGTGTTTACAAGCGAGTGTGAGCGCTGAAAAGCGGGCACAGGACTCTTTATTAGCACACCGCCAGGGGCATGGGGCTTTATGAGATCTGAACCCCGAATATGTGAGACAGAGCGGGCAGTGTGTAGGGGTGAACACTGGGGCGTGGGCACATTTCCTACATTTAACACTCGAGCGGCAGCCGCGCGCTTTATGTGAGTGTGCTCTGTGGGACACACGGGGGTGATCGTGCTTGTGTGTAGACATGAACACGGGGACGTGGGCATATTTACTACACTCATAACACTGCCGGCATGGGCCGGATGACCAGACATTGAGCTCTTTTTGCGAGTTATCTGGGTCGCCGTAAAAACGGCGTTTGCGTGCAGGCGAGCGAGTTGAGAAACTGGCTCGTTGGCTGCGGAAAACACTACTGCAGTAGCCTTGAATAAGGGGACTGGCAGAGGAAGGCAGACGAGTTTGGACGGTGGTCCGGCCGCGGCGGGACTCAGCCGTCTTTTCCCCCCGGCGCGTGCTAGGAGGACTTCGCAGGCTCGGGTTTCAGTACAACCTTAGGCCGGGGACCCCGCGGGGCCGGCGGCCTGTGCTGGCTGGATGACCGCGATCTCGGGCGGCCACGCCGCTGTGAAGGCGGAGGGCGAGATGGGCGCTGGGTAGAGCTGCGTGCAGGAGGCTGTTTCTGCGAGCGGCCTGCAGCAGAGCTCGAGCGGCGGGGCAGAAACAGGTTCATGGCCTCTGAAGCTTTCTGGACCTCAGAAAAGCGATCCACTAGGCCGCTCACTGCCGGGCCGAAGAGGCCGGTGGGGGAAAGCGGGGCGTTAAGAAAAACGGCCGCTCTGCCTCTCCCATGTCAGCCAACGTCAGCCAGAGGTGGCGCTCTGTGACGGTCAGAGAAGCCATCGAACGCCCAATAGCCTGAGCTGCAGTCTTCGTAGCGCGAAGGGAGAGATCCGTCGCGCTGCGCAGGTCTGTCAATGCGGTCTGTTCCGGGCCCTTTTCGTCCAGCTGACGAAGGAGGTCTGCCTGGAAGATTTGAAGGACCGCCATAGTGTGCAGGGCTGAAGCGGCTTGACCAGCGGCGGAGAAGGCGCGGCTGACAAAGGCTGAAGTGGTCCTGCAGGCCTTAGACGGGAGGGCAGACTTTGAACGCCATCTCGCGGATGGGGGGCAAAGGTGCGCTGCGACCCGCCTGTTCGACCGGAGGGATGTTGATGTATCCCTTCTCCGCGGCTCCGTCCACGTGCGAGAGGGTCGCTGAGGCTGGAGAGCGAAGTCTGGCCGAAACTGGAGCGTCCCACGACTTAGAAAGCTCTGCGTGAAGCTCCGGCAGAAAGGGCGCTGATCTAGACGCTGGTGACTGGCGGCGGCTGGGCAGAAAGAACCCGTCGAGCCTGTTCGGCGCGGGCGCCGCAGGTGGGGACCAATCGAGGCCCAGGTTTTCGACGGCCATAGTGAGGAGGCGGAGAAGCTCGGCGTCCACACTGGCATGGGTTCTCCCAGAACCGGACCACCCTTCGCTGTCTGACGCCAGTAGAGAGCAGCTGTCCAGTAGCGCGTCATCCTCCGCTTCATCCCCTGAGGCGACGGCATCGCGGGCGGTAGCCGGCGGCTGCGCGTCGGGAAGCGGGGGCGGAGAAGGAGAGAGCTAGGCTCGCGGGAGGGCCTCCGGCGAAAGCCTGACTCGCATCTCGGACTCCGGTGGTCTCTGAGAGCGGCGCTTCTTCTTGCGCGGCCCGGAGACTGGAGCGGAGTCGGCGTTGAACAAGGCGAGTCGAGCCCGCAGGGTCGACATCGGCAGTTCCTCGCAGAATTCACAGCCGCCTGAAGACATGGCAACGGCGGCGTGGTCACGTCCCAGGCAGAGAGCGCAGATCAAATGGCGGTCTCCGTCGCTGATGTGAGAGCGGCAGGAGCCGCAGGAATTGTGAGGCATTTTGCAACAAACGCCTCTGCTCTTTTAGTGGTGTAGTGACGAAAAACACACACACACACAGCAGAAAAGGATATGTCGCCGGATAGCTGAGCTGGCACGGCAGGCTGAAGGCGGCGAGAATTCGTCCGGCTTCCTCAGGCGCTGTCCTAAGCTGGCTCGGTGCTCTTTCGACGGCGGCGGCTTCTCTCGGAGAACAGCGATGCGAGCGCTTCGCTGAAGAGACAGAAATCAGAGATTTCAGCCTCCGAGCCCTCCTTATATACGCTCTGACGCCGCCCCTTTTGGCGGGCTGTGATGCGCGAGGGCGCGCGCGCCCTCATTGGGCGTGACGTCACGCGGGGCTCACTGGTAGGCTTAAGCAGTTGCCACGCGGCAGCCAATGAGCGCGCAGTATTGCCCGCTCTAGCTCTGCTGTGCTGCCTGCTGCACTGCGTTGACAATATATGAAAAATTAGGATAATTTTTGGCTTCAGTATCTCGAGAAAAGATGACTTTTCCCGTAGCGTAAGCTAGCTTACGCAAATACGAGAGAACCTCTCGTAAGAGAACCCGCGGTTCAGCCGCGCGTGACAAACGCTGCCAGTGTGAAAGCAAAACGCGCGTGTCCTGCTCCCGCTCACCATATGCACTGCTCCTGCGCTGCTTACGCTCTGCTAATGCATGCAGTGTGAAACCTATGGCAAGCCAAAGTATTCATAAACGCCTGGTCAGGCGTCTGATTGCACACTGACACGTCAAAAGCGTGCGTTTTGACAGACAAACGCGCGTCCCTGACGCGCGATTTGCCATAAAAGCACGCGTTCTTAACGTGCGCTTTGTGGTCACTGAAAACGCGCGGTTTTTGCATCAAAACGCGCGTCCTCGACGTGTGATCTGCTATTTAAAAACGCGCGTTTTTGACGCGCGTTTATAATACCAACAATGGGCGTTGAAAACGTGTGTTTTGACTAGGACAAAACGCACGCTTTTGACGTGTAAACAGTTAACCCAAACAGGCAGTACAAACGTGTGTGAAGTTTCCAACCAGGCGAAAAGGACGCGTGAAATACGAGTTAAAATCAGTTTGAACGGGTCAGTGTCATTGGCTGCTGAAGGCTTGGGTCTAACCATTTCTGTGGGCTTAGGGGGGTTTAGCTACTGTTCATAGACTAGACTACCACCATTTAACATGCCATAGATCAGGTTATTCAGCCTATCTATTTTGTCCTTTTTTGTAGAACTTATAGAAATAATATATTTAAATTGCAGTTTTATCAAAATTTAGATAAAAATAAAATTGCCTTATTTTTCTTCTCTCATGCCTTTTTGTAAACACATTAGTGGTCATTCTAGCTCTAACATGAAATCATTAACATTTGTGTGGGAAAATCAGTTACGGTGGAGGTAAGCAATCAATGCAGGTTAATCAATATCTGTCTTTAGAGAACAACGTGGACTTTTGTTGTGCTTACATTTGAAGGTATCACAAGCAGGTGGCGCTTATTGAAACCTTTTTGTTCAAATATTGTGCGCTCAACACAGACAAACAGTAATTAAGTACACAGGTGATATTATCCATTTAATTTTTTTAAGACTTAGTGTTTAAATAGGGTATTTTATACTTTACAGAAGTATTTAAGATTTACAGGATTAGAATGAGAGCTTGTGCTCAGGGCAGGACATATATAAGAACTTAATTAATTTGTCCCTATATTTTTTCCATTTTCTTTTTCTTGTGTAGGCCAAAGAAAATATCTAGATTGCAATTTTATGAAAACATTTTTTTTTACCAAGATAAGATTGCCTTCTTTTGCACATTAATACCATTCTAGCTGTATATCTATACCTCAAGTTTTCAAACTTTAAAAGTTAACATTTGATTGGGGAAAAGTGTACAGATGTGGTTCTTGATCGATGCAGTTGTAATGAAAATTTGTTAAGCAACATAACCTTTTATATATATATATATATATATATATATATATATATATATATATATATATATATATATATATAAATGACTATAAAATGTATCACTATTGCGAGCAGGGTGCCATCAAGATCAGAAACATCCGATAGTTCACTCAAAATTCAAAATATTCTGTCTACATTTATTCACCCTATTTCAAACATGCACAAGTCATCCTAATTTTTAAGATTTAACATATGCTTTTTATTTATTTTCTTAAATGTGAGCAATGGTAACAGAACTAATTTACATCCTGGGATCAGTCAATTATATTTTTTATCCAATTTATTTTCTACAAATGTGATGCACCTTACCAGGTTTCAAATATAAATACTCTCTATGTTATAAGGCTTATGTTATGAAGTCTTCACCTCATTTAGCACCAAATAAAACCAGTCAACCCATTAACATGGATAATCCATCTCTACATCTCTAGATAGATGGATAGTCATCTACATCTAGATTTATAGATAGGTTCCCTAGGAGGAGTCTTTCATATTCCACTGTATGTGTTTTCCAAACAACCCTAAATAGCCGACTTCCTGTTGGGCGGAGCTAATAACATAGAGTGCGTAAGTTGTTCGGCCCGATGAGATCTGTATGTGTACCGAGTTTCATATGATTACATGCAAGCATGTTTGATTTATGGACCAAGTTTTCGGACCCCGTTCCAGGGGGCGCTGTCGAGCCCCCCTGTCACGCCCGGGTACCAGCTTCAGCCCGGCCCTGATGGCCGCGGGTTCTGACCTGTGTGCAAAGTTTCAAGAGTTTTCGAGCATGTTAAGGGCCCCAAAAGTGCCTGAATAGTCGTAAGAAAAAAATAAAATAATAATAATAATAATAATAATAATAATAATAAATAATCCTAAGGAAAACAATAGGGTCTTCGCCCTTTCAGGGCTTGGGACCTAAAAATAATCAATCCAAAAACAATAGGGCCTTCGCCCTTTCAGGGCTTGGGCCCTAAAAACATGGCACATAAAGTTAAACTAATGATTTTTGGGTGTGTGTATTGTAAGTTGTATACCATTTCAATTCGTTGGGTTCGTCTGCAGCATGCTGCAAAGCACACAGTACCCCTCTGCATTACCTATACATTTGTTAACATTAAAAAGTTAAATGTGAATTCTTTGGGCAATCATAGTGTAGCCTACTAAATGTCAACATACACGACATGAAAAATACTATCTCAGAACGGTTCTGAAATTACATTAAATCATTATTGCATTACTTTTTGCAACCTTCAAGTTATTTTGATGTATATCTGGATTGTATTTCTGTATATTTGAATATTCTTACTTGATTAAATACATTTTTAGACTGAAGATAGCATCTAAAGAGGTGTAATATGACATACTGTACATTAAAATACTGTACATACATTACCATTACAGAATTAAAATTAAATTACATTAAAAATGGAGCACCCCAAACAAGTAATTATCAAAAGAAATGACAGCAGTAGATAAATACCAATAGATTCTTCATTTGTGATGTGGACGCAAACTATAACTCGGGCTTTGATTCTTTCCGTACATTTTTATATGTGTTTTAGAGATTGAATTCAAATCAAATATTAAGATTACTGCCCTAACTATTTCTGAATAGGATGTCTACTTCATACATATTTGGAATAGTATGGAAATATAAGGTTCAGATCACTAAAAACCATACATGGAAGTCGAAGATCTCATCGGTGGAGTCTGGATGTCATCTAGTGGAAAATTTTGGTACTGCACACAATACAATCTTTCCTAAAGCTCATTTATTGAGACATCAACATAAAATCTGTCCCAGAACTTGTCCAGATATTTAACATTGATTTTCTTGAAGTTTTAGGGTTGAAAATGTTTTGTAAAAAAAAATTAAAAGAATTATATATATATATATATATATATATATATATATATATATAAACAACATTATATATTGTATGCATTTAAAATGTTCATAAACTTAAACTACTTTAACAACTTTGTTTTACTTTACTAATCTGAGAAGTGTACCCTTTTAGTACCCTGTTAGTTCGCAGTGCATTAAGTAATGTTAACAACAACTTTTGATTTTAATAAATATTAGTAAAGGTTGAAATGAAATTTGAAATTAACATGTAAAAGTGCAGTTCATTATTAATTCATGTGAACTAATGTACTTAATGTATGAAACCTTTTTGTAAAATGTTACCAAAATTACAATTGGAAAATAAAAAAACTGTGTTTTTTCTCTCTTTCTTTTTTTAACTTAAATGATAACTATTGGATTATAATAACTCACCAATTATAATCCCCTCCTCCGTAAAATTTGCCATCGATAATTCCATGCTGTTTTGCTTGGGTTTAATGATAATACAAGAGACCTAAACCACATTTTTATTATATTTTAACCACAAACCGGCAATTTTATTTTTATCTAAATTTTGATAAAACTGCAATTTAAATATATTATTTCTATAAGTTCTACAAAAAAGGACAAAATAGATAGGCTGAATAACCTGATCTATGGCATGTTAAATGGTGGTAGTCTAGTCTATGAACAGTAGCTAAACCCCCCTAAGCCCACAGAAATGGTTAGACCCAAGCCTTCAGCAGCCAATGACACTGACCCGTTCAAACTGATTTTAACTCGTATTTCACGCGTCCTTTTCGCCTGGTTGGAAACTTCACACACGTTTGTACTGCCTGTTTGGGTTAACTGTTTACACGTCAAAAGCGTGCGTTTTGTCCTAGTCAAAACACACGTTTTCAACGCCCATTTTTGGTATTATAAACGCGCGTCAAAAACGCGCGTTTTTAAATAGCAGATCACACGTCGAGGACGCGCGTTTTGATGCAAAAACCGCGCGTTTTCAGTGACCACAAAGCGCACGTTAAGAACGCGTGCTTTTATGGCAAATCGCGCGTCAGGGACGCGCGTTTGTCTGTCAAAACGCACGCTTTTGACGTGTCAGTGTGCAATCAGACGCCTGACCAGGCGTTTATGAATACTTTGGCTTGCCATAGAAACCGGCGTTAGACGTCACGGTCACGTGTTGGAGCTGCGTTTAAAGTGCGCGGCTATGAGGTGTGATTTGTGCACTTTTTGGCGATCGCGAAGCAAACTGAGAGGTGAACTAACGTGTATACTATGGAACGCCAAATGGGTCAAATTTCGCCACTAACGAAACGCCTTTCATTCTCAAAACGCCGGTGTTTACGGCGTTTAAGACGAAAAGACGCCGCAAAGTACGGCGTTCTGTGGTACAAACGCCGCAAATTACGCCGTTTGCAAAGCAAAATCGCCGTCATTATCGGCGTTTTTTTGATCCAGCCAATGACGCCGTTTCTGACGCCGTAGGCCATCCATAATACGCCGTAATTTGCGGCGCTTCTGTCTGGCAAAGACGGCGTAAAAAGCGGCGTTTTGTATAATATTATAATCAGCCCCTCCCTTTTCTTCAAAGTTCAGCCCATCTAATGAAGCAAATGGACAGACATATGTAGTAGATTGTCGATCTGAATGATCGGTTCTGTTTTTCTAACGTTGTTAGGACTAGTGTTTGGACTTTTATCGTGTCATATTTTTTATTTCTTCATTGGGCGCGTGTATCCTTCTTTTTCCTTTATCATATGTGGGTATGATTTTAGCCTCTGTTTACATTCATGTCTGTAAAATACATTAGATTTCCCAGCAATCTTACTACGTTCAATAGGGCATTGGCCTGCGTGCACAGGCAGGGGTATCATTTTGCTCTTAATGACAGGGGTTCGGATCCAAGGTCCGACCGTATTGTTTGTTTTAACCCAATGTTTGGGGTCATGAGCCAAAGACGAAGATAAAATCACTCGCTCTTGGCTGAATAACTGTTGTAGCTTTAATAAGAATCAGTATACCGGTATGCCTATATTTAATTCAAACAGTGAAACTAATGTTTTTTTTTTTTTTTACATTTGATTATTCAGTTCTACCAGAAAGACTCGGGAGACTAAATACTGTGACAATTAACCATTTATTAGCAACCCAGCAAGCAATAAAGTTCTTTGGCGTAGGCCCCGTCCGTAGCTCGTAATCTGAGGGTCCGGACTCTGCATATCCTGCCTGAAGATCAAGGCAGGGGCGCAGCCGACCCCCGTGAGGTATGGAAGGGACCATCCTGGTGGTGGTGGTGAGGAGGATGAGGGAAGGATTCAATTTGGAGGAGGTGGGGAGGATGGTGGTGAATTGAAGCGTCAGCATCTGCGAACTCAAACATGAGTAAGTACCGATCTTATATACCACAAGTGTTGGAATGTGATTGGATAGATAAAAAGTAGAGTGACGTAACAATTAAGTCTTCCTGGCAGAACTTAATGCTAGAGCTTTCATTTTCTGTTGTTAAATAACCCTAATGTAGGATAACTTGAACCCCTAAACCCCGTGGTTTACACTGATGTTAAAATAACACTTCTTATGCTACAGTAAAACACTGATGTTCACTTTTAGAAGTTGTAGGGATGTTTTCTTGTCACAAAAAGAATGTGAAACACGTACATGGGTTATATAATTTTAAATATATTTTAAAGATAATTTATGTTACACACTTTAAGGATTATCATATGGCATATCGAATATCGCATTATTTAATGAGTTATCGCATTTTTCTTCAATATTGTGCAGCCCTATTCTGTAGCCTATTGATGAAAAACATTCACTAGCAGGCTACTCGCCATCGAAGGCGGCTATTCTCCAAGTGATAGTCATTTATAAATATAATGTTTCAAAGTTTCGTTTTGTGTAGCATATGAATTTCCTGATAGGCGGAGGGTGAACCAAAACGCGCTTCCCATTTAAAAAAGCAAGTTTCAAGTTACTTTTCACCGTGACTCCACGCTCTTTGCCAGTTTCACATTTATGTTTAAATATTATAATAGGCTATTGTTATTTTATTTCATTTATGTTGTTGATTATGAATAGTGAACAGCATGAGTAAGAGCTATAGGCCTAGCCTACATCCATGCGCAATATGACGGGACACATGAAGATTTTAACCACTTCATTAAGTTTTGTTTTGTAGACAGACTTTATTACAGAATTTCGTTTTGTATGATTTGTATCTTAATTTTATTCAACGTTTCATCAAAAAATGGCCTGGATTTAATAAAAAAAAGAAGCAAACCAAGAACATCGGGTTTGGATAAAAGTGAGTAGCCTAACAAACGAACCATGTTTCCGCGGCCTTTGGGGCCGAAACAGCATATGTCTTTCTGCTTTTAATGAATGTCTTGCATGTCTCAATTACAGCAAGCCTCTAGGAAGTTATGATATTTGTGGCTTTAAAGCAATATGCTGTATTGTATAAAGTGGTATAAATAAACATGGTGCGACTCGACTAGGCTATAGAGTGCTGAACTGCAGAGATGGTCCACATCACTATATGACCAGACCAGACTTTTTTTATTTTTGTATGGCTTGAACGAGACGTCGGCAGATCCCGCTGCTTCAAGGTATTTAAATAAGACTAATAAAAAAAACACTTTTTTTTTTACTCTTTTTTTAAAAACAAGTTTTTAATTACTCCAGTAAATAGGCAATTCCAAAAGTGCTGAGTCCAAGTTTGACTGAAACAATTAAATCCAAGATTTTATTTTAGAAAAATACAATAGGCTACAATTTTTTTTTTTTTTAAAATACACATTTAAAAGAAAAACGTAATACAATAATTAGCATTAGCCATTATGGAAATACAGACATCTCACAACTCTTTATTATTTACAGTCCAAAAAAATAGCATGTATTAGGCTATAATACGAGAAGATATTTCTTACAGTTTTCCCATGTATTTTTTACTGAAGCATTGTATTGTATTGTGTTTTAGGGTTAAGGAAAATTCGAATTTTCCGTTAATTTTCTGAATTTTCTGTATCAGAATCAGAATTTCTGGCGTTATTTTTAAGGGACCATTGTGGAAAAGGGGGCTAGAGATGGAAAATGTAATCGTCATTTTTTGCCAAGACTCTAAAAAATGCTGGGTTGTTTTAACCCAATGTTGGGTCAAATATGGACTAACCCAACGTTGGGTTAAAAAATGCATTGTGGACAAAATCAAAAATGGACAAAAATGCAATTTAAAAATGGACAAATTGCATTGGTTACTTTAAAAATGTAACCCAACGGCTGGGTTTGTCCATATTTGACCCAACATTGGGTTAAAACAACCCAGCATTTTTTAGATTAAGATACAAATCATACAAAACGAAATTCACTTTATTTAAAGTGAATTTCGTTTTGTATGATTTGTATCTTAATTTTAATCAATGTTTCATCTTGTTTTAATAGTGGCAAAAAATGACCATTAGCCTACATTTCCCATCTCTAGCCCCCTTTTCCACAATGGTCCCTTAAAAATAACGCCAGAAATTCTGATTCTGATACAGAAAATTAATAATTTAGTGTTACCAAAAAAAAAAAAAAAAAATTATAATCTTATAATCGTTATATTGTATGACATCAGAATGAACCGTTAAGTTAGTACAAAATATATTATTCACTGTTAGCAATATTAATGTCCATTTTACGGCAATGGCAGCGTGATAATAAATAATTTATATGTGAAATATATTGCAGTCTTGTATGATGGTCAAGAGCAGCGGTCGTCCTCGCTTGGGCTGGAGTCATCTCTTGTTTTAGTTCAATAGTTTAGGAAGGCTCTACCTCCTTTCGTGGACTATCCTGGGAACTGCTAAAAGAGCTTTATGGTCTTAAAAAGCGAAATGGACTATATCGTGAACACAGCAGCCACTGTAAGCGGGCTTAAAACAGTTGCTACACCTCCTCATACAAGCTGTCATTTCTGTAATAAGTAGCCTACCGCCTGCTACTCGATCAGTTGTCAGCTATTGGGTAGTCTTCCGAAATTTAAAAGACAGACCAATACAAAAGAAACGAAATGAAAACAATACGGTCGGACCTTGGATCCGAACCCCTGTCATTAAGAGCAAAATGATACCGCTGCCTGTGCACGCAGGCCAATGCCCTATTGAACGTAGTAAGATTGCTGGGAAATCTAATGTATTTTACAGACATGAATGTAAACAGAGGCTAAAATCATACCCACATATGATAAAGGAAAAAGAAGGATACACGCGCCCAATGAAGAAATAAAAAATATGACACGATAAAAGTCCAAACACTAGTCCTAACAACGTTAGAAAAACAGAACCGATCATTCAGATCGACAATCTACTATATGTCTGTCCATTTGCTTCATTAGATGGGCTGAACTTTGAAGAAAAGGGAGGGGCTGATTATAATATTATACAAAACGCCACTTTTTACGCCGTCTTTGCCAGACAGAAGCGCCGCAAATTACGGCATATTATGGATGGCCTACGGCGTCAGAAACGGCATCATTGGCTGGATAAAAAAAACGCCGATAATGACGGCGATTTTGCTTTGCAAACGGCGTAATTTGCGGCGTTTGTACCACAGAACGCCGTACTTTGCGGCGTCTTTTCGTCTTAAACGCCGTAAACACCGGCGTTTTGAGAATGAAAGGCGTTTCGTTAGTGGCGAAATTTGACCCATTTGGCGTTCCATAGTATACGCTCGCCAGTCGTCTGGCCAAAATCCCATAGTAATCAGGCGTCAGACGTAAGATATGAGACGTTAGACGTCACGGCCACGTGTTGGAGCTGCGCTCAAAGTGCGCGGTGACGTGGCGGCGACGTGGCTGTGTAAGGATTTTTTTTTTTACTTTGCGTGTGGATAACGTACGTGTGGATAAACGTGTGGAAAAAACGCCTGGATAACGTACGTGTGGATAAACGTGTGGATAATACGCGTGGATAAACGCCTGGATAACGTACGTGTGGATAAACGTCTGGATAAACGTCTGGATAACACTGGCTAAATTCTATTTTCTTTAATATTGTACCTTTTTAATTTGGGATATGATCATTCATAACACACTGTTTTCATGTTTTTATGGGCTGTACAAAAGTGTAGGCCTACACACTATTAGTAATATATCTCATGTATATATGTTTATATATTTATTTATGTGTATGTTTAAAGGTAATATTGTAAATAAAAAACAGAAGTAAGGTTAAAAAAATAAAGGTAGCCTATTAATTTATTTTTTAACTGGTCATTGACTGATTTTAATTTACCTGTTAAACGTAATGTTTTATGGGTTTCTCTGTCTGTTCTGTATAGGCTGCATGTCTCCTCAATCAGAATCATCTGATTCAGATCAGCTCATTAATAGGGACTTTATACAAAAAGAACATGTTTTTCTCGTAATAACGAGATGTTATGTCATTAAAACGACATATTTTTTGACCTTATAAGGACATATGTAGTCATGTACAAAATATGCCTTTATCCACATAAGATTGAAAGCCTATCACGCCTTTATCACACTTCTACATTCAAAAAGCTTAAGCAAATAGTAGCAGCCCCCAATCAGAGGCGAACAATTAATCAAATTAAACAAATTAATCAATGAGGCCCTTTTTAAAAAATATATATTTTATATAGGCCTATAAGTTTTTTTTATATAATATATTATATATAAGATTTATTTTTGTTAATAGGCTATACCTTTATTACCTAGAGATATAATTAAACAAAAAGTAGTCATCTAACAGAACATAGCCTAAGTTGTTTCTTTTTTACAACATTATGTTCTTATTTTGTTTAATTAACGAAATGTCAATATTCGTCTTTATAACAGAAAATACAATACAAAAATCTTCAAGATACAGCCTACAGTCTTCACATGCCGGATTGTCACCTTTTAAACAGTCCTTTGTGTGGTGGAATAAGCAATGCTATAGAAATATATTGTTAGTTTCTTAATTTAAACTTTATTTTATTATTTTATTAGTTCATTAACTAATTATGCTATAACTCAACTAATTTAATGTGAAGAGCTGGATACTAATTACCTACTAATTAAATAATGTCAAATAGTAGGCTATTGATTAGAGTTGCCATAGACTTGTCTAGACTAGTCATTCATTTAAGCAATTAGGACTAATCACACGTTTATATTCAATCCTGGCTGCATAGGCTATAGCCTATTCCGCGCTCAAGCGCATGCATAAAACTTGCCGCAAAGCACCGGCAAAAGTAGGCTAATGATAATAAATGTGTCTGAAAAAAATAACGAAGCATTTTAACTGTTTATTAATAAACTAGTCTTTTCTAAATCAATTTAGGCTGCCAGCAAACATATCTCACATCTCCGCTGTAATGTAGCCTAGATGCGCCTTTCATACGGACAGGATTAAATAATCAGATGGTACCGTATTTTTTTCGTTGGTGGACATTTTTTATAAGCTTTATATAGATAGCTATATTTCTCATGTCTGTGAGGCTTGTCTATACACTGTTTTTCAGTTTATTTTTGAGACGCGCTCCAATTCACGGAGATCATGAAAGCGCGCCCTGCACATGTTCGTTTTATTTTATTTTACAAAAGCACAACGTTTTCTTGTTGTTGTGAGTTTACAAAAATAAAAGTAGTTGCGACTGATGTATTATTCTTTTCTGTATGACCAGAAATGATGGAGTATTTTAAGTTGTTTCCACTGTTGATAGGAAAATGCGAGTGATGGCACCGGCGCCTCCATGTCATGCAGCGCGCGCTCCACACTCCGCACAAACACTCGGGTATGCGCTTAATAATAGCGAACATTTATCTAGGTTAACGTTAGAGCGAGCGGCCATGCCAGACGGATAATCCTCTTCATGTTTAACAAATCAAATTATGTTGCATTTTCTTGCGCCAGTTTGAAAAGGGTGGCTGAAACACTTAGCCTATAAATGCCCAACGCTGGTGTTTTTCTTTAAACAAATTCGTTTAGGCTTTAAAATAAATATTGTTTGAGGGCTAATAAATGCCACAATAATTTGTTTATTTTATTGCCTACTTATGTTTTTCATTTTTCTTTTACATTGAATACCATTTAAAGGATTTGCTGTGCACCGGCTTCGAAAGACGTTAAGAGACACCTTTATTTTCTTTATAATAAAGGGTTTCTATGGGAGGAAAAACGCTTAACGTGTAATTAAATGCGTTGCGTTCATATTCGGGCTCATCTGCTTTTCTGTAGGATAGTATGGTTTATTAATAAGGTGTGTGCAGAATTTGATATTTTAACATGAATGTCCATTGGGGGCTGCTATTGCTTCAGATTTTTGAACGTTGAAGTGATAAAAAATGATTGGCTATAAATTTTATGTGGATAAAGGCATATTTTGTACATGACTACACATGTCCTTATAAGGCCAAGAAAATATGTCGTTTTAACGACAAAGCATCTCGTTATTACGAGAAAAAGATGTCGTTTTAACGACATAAGATCTCGTTATTACGAAAAAAAGATAAAACGACATAAGATCTCGTTATTACGACATAATTGAGTGGAAAAAAATAATATATGTGGCAGCAATGCGTCACCGTACTAACAAGCCCAATTAAAGACTGCTACCTGTTCTTTTGCCTTTTTACATTTTGGGCGTTCATCCTGTGTTTGTTTGTTCCTGGAGGTGTTCCCTCAACACACTGTCAGCTTATGAGAGTTTGTAATTACATTTACTTGACTTCAGCGTGTTTCTTTTTGTGTCTTCATTGCTTGGTTTGTAAATTAAAACAATTGCAACCAATACATTTGAAAAAAAAAATGGTTTGCTACTTCTAACTGAATTGTCAGTGCACTGAACTTGAAAAGTATTTACACGACAATAATAATAATAATAATAACAACAACAACAACAACAACAACAATAACATACTGGTTAATGCAAAATGTTAGCCAAATAATCCAACGATTTATATTTGTGTTAAATTTATTGGTCAAAACTATACTAACACAACAACATAGCAATAGTTCAGTGATATTAACACATCACTGGGTTAGTTTCTGGGTCATTTTTAACACCTTTTTTAACCTAGGCATTTAATTTAGACATGTTTACTAAATGTTTAGTTTTATAAAATTGCTGTAGGCAGTAAAATCTGTCAAATACCAACTGCAAGATTTAATTAATTGATTTACCTTTTTCTAACTGGCCGCCTTAAGTAATATAGCTAACACTTGTTGCAGTCCTACTATATTAAATCTTGGGTAAATATATAATTATACTAATTATTATTATACTGATTAATAGTGTCTACACTGTTGCCCAACCCACAAAAACATGAAAACGTGTGTGTTATGATCATATCCAAAATTAAAAAGGTACATTAGTAAAGATAATAGAATATAGCTTAAGAATTAATCCAAACGTTTATCCACACGTACGTTATCCAGGCGTTCATCCACACGTTTATCCACACGTACGTTATCCAGGCGTTCATTCACACGCACGATATCATACGTCATTGGTCACGGCAAGGTACGCGACGATTGACACGATGATTGCTTAGTTTGCAAAGTAAATGCACAAATCACACCTCATACGCGGCGACGTGGCGGCGACGGAGCTGAGAAAGGATTTTTTTTTACTTTGCGCCTGGATAACGTACGTGTGGATAAACGTCTGGATAAACGTCTGAATAACGTACGTGTGGATAAACGTCTGGATAAACGTCTGAATAACGTACGTGTGGATAAACGTCTGGATAAACGTCTGAATAATGTACGTGTGGATAAACGTCTGGATAACGTACGTGTGGATATAAACATCTGGATATTAACAATTAGGCTAAATTCTATTATCTTTCCTATTGCACCTTTTTAATTTGGGATATGATCATAACACACTGTTTTCATGTTTTTATGGGTTGTACAACAGTGTAGACACTATTAGTAATATATCTCATTTATATATGATTATATATTTATTTATTCATTTATATATATTTATGTGTGTTTAAAGGTAAAATTGCTGCCTATGTAAATCAAAAACAGAAGAAAGGTTAAAAAGAAAGGTAGCCTATTAATTATTTTTTACTGGTCATTTAATTTACCTGTTAAACTTAATGTTTTATGGGTTTCTCTGTCTGTTCTGTATATGCTGCATGTTTCCTCAATCAAAACCATCTGATTAAGATCAGCTCATTAATAGGTACTTTACAGAAGAGACATGTAAAATGTGTGCTGACAGCAGAGGTTTTTTTTTAGCTTTTTTTTTCATTGAACAATTATTCATGTACAAACAATATGGCAGTATTAGTAAATCTTTACATAAAAAACATACAAAACAGGTTCATGAAATAACCACAAATACACAGAAAAAATAAAAATAAAAGTTAATTAATTAAAAAAAATTAAGGGGCTACGTTTTTTCTTTTAAATCATATTCTTCTGGTGGAAAAATAACTCATTGCGTTTTTCTTTTTTATCACTTTGAGGGCTTTTGTATAAGAAACAAATTCACCATGAAATGCACAGAACATTGGTTTCATCTTTAGGTAGGCCTATTTTGATTTGTGAACATAAAATTTTCCAAGCATGAGGATGTTGTTAACCAGGAAGTTATCTGTTATTGTTCATTATAAGTCCATAGATAATGTCCTTTGCAGTGAATTCTTCGAGGTGAGGTATCTTTGGGTAAACATTTATTTGAGTCAAATCCAAATCGAAGTCGTAAATATTCACTCGATGGATATATCCCATTTAAAATTTTAAAATGAACTTCTAAGTATGTGAATGGTATCTTTTGAGAAATAATTTGAAATTGAGTTTCTATAAGCTAATATAGGAAAAGAAATGTTGTTGAATTTGTTTCTAACAGTTTTGTTTGAATGTTGGCTTCCTTTAAAATCATGGCCTTCAACTAAGCACGAAAATTTTAAATGATATGACTTAAAATAAAGTTTTTGTTTTTCAACAGGTTTTTAATTTTCCACCTTTATTCATAAAATTGTTCACAATGTAATTTCGTTTTTATATGATGTCAAATGTGGTTTTGTGATTTTGAGAAATAAATATATTTCAAAAGTCGATCTGGCGTAAATGACGTGACGTGACTACGCTAAAATTAGAATATTCAAACGAGAAAACAAACTCAGCTAACTATGGCGAGTCAGAAGAGAATATCTGATTTCTTTACAAATCCATCAGAATAAAAAAAAAATCTAAAAATGAATCGGACTATGATATGATTTTTTTTAGTCATATCTGTCATATGTCAGGTTTCTTAAATTAAATCAATAAATTAAATCAGAATGCAAAGACACTGTGTATGTTACTAATACAATGAAATCAGTAGCCTATCAATAAAATCCATCTTATAATTGGATGGATATCTGTCTTATTTCTCCATTTTATTTTTCGTGTTCGCATTTATGAGGAAAAAACAATGTTACGGACGTGACATAATTTTATTTTTCATATAATCACGACACGGAGGCGCTGGCGCGTGAACTGGAGCTTGTCTCATATATTAACGAGCATCTTAATTAAATCTTTGTTTTATTATTTTATTAGTTTTAACTAATTGTTAACTCAACAAATTTATAATCGCGTCGGCGCCTCCATGTCATGCAGTGCGCGCTCCACACACTGCACAAACACTTGGATATGCACCTAATAATAGCGAACATTTATCTAGAGATTAACGTTAGGTTAAGCGAGCGGCCATGCCAGACGAATAAGTCATTTTCATGTTTAACAAATCAAATCATGCGATTGCCTGGCTTGCCTGCCCTATTGGGGTGCCTCTGCATATTGATATGGTTTTAAACATTTGCTTAATCATAAATTCTGAGTGTTCACATATAACTATGCCCTCATTCATTTGTATGATAATCTGTAAATGAGTGTTGTTTGTTTGGGCTGGTTATATTGGGATGTTGTTAAAAATCCAACACCCCGATACAGATCCCATCCCCTTTAACACCTTTTTTTAAACTAGGCATTTCATTTAGACATGTTTACTAAATGTACAGAATTACTGTAGGCAGTAACATCTGTCAAATACCAACTGCAATATTTAAATTATTGATTTACCTTTTTCTAACTGGCAGCCTTAAGTAATATAGCTAAAACTTGTTGCAGTCCTACTATATTAAAATCTTAAATCTTGCGTAAATATAATTATACTAATTATTGTCATACTGGTGTCTTCACTGTTGCCCAACCCACAAAAACATGAAAACGTGTGTGTTATGATCATATCCAAAATTAAAAAGGTACAATAGTAAAGATAATAGAATATAGCCTAAGTATTAATCCACACGTTTATCCACACGTACGTTATCCAGGCGTTTATCCACACGTTTATCCACACGTACGTTATCCAGACGTTTATCCACACGCACAATATCATACGTCATTGGTCACGGCAAGGTACGCGACAATTGACACGATGATTGCTTAGTTTGCAAAGTAAATGCACAAATCACACCTCATACAGTGCCGCGATCGTTTCGGCGCAGAGTCTATTTTTGCTGCGCCGCTTACGCAGAATTAAAGTGATATGCATTGATCATGGCCAAAATACACCGCAGTTTTATCCAAAAAGTGCATTGATGATATCTATTGTGTTTTAAACAGTCGATCAAATGACCAACATCAATTTAAAAAGAAAACAAATGTCCAAAAACAAACTTGTTGCCAGAACAATAAAAACAAAGATGAACCAAAAGTTATATTTATGAAATTATTAATAAAATAAGCTTCTTGACAAGTATTTGAAAACGAAATAAAGCAATGCCAACTTATCCATTATAGAGTAGGCTACTCTGTGGTCTGTACACAACCCGCGGTTCAGCCGCGCGTGACAAACGCTGCCAGTGTGAAAGCAAAACGCGCGTGTCCTGCTCCTGCTCACCATATGCACTGCTCCTGCGCTGCTTACGCTCTGCTAACGCGTGCAGTGTGAAACCGGTGTAAATCTGTGCCACCGCATAACTATAGATGTGTTAAATAATAATGAGAATATATATACATATATATCCGAGTCCTGATCGGGAGGTAACGTGACGTCCGATTCCGATCGAGTCTGAAACCACGTGATCGGGCCCGATTTCCGATCACGTGATCGGATCGGGACATCCCTATAGATAACCATTTGTGTTTATCCCATATATTTGTGTAAATATTTGGGTGCTAGATGTTTATTGTTCTTTTGTTCCACTTGGGTATTTAAAGGGGATTGGCAAACCACTCGAGGAAGCATCTGTAAACAGAACTTCCCACACTGTTGCTGTGTGTCTCTATTGCCAGGTATGCTGACTCTTTGAAACTATTTTTGATATTGCATTTTGAATGTTGTCTCTATTATATGCTGATCAGTTGTGTATTATGTATTCTTTTTAATTGTTTTTATTGGATGTTTAATTCTGCCTGGCAAAAATAAATGTTAACCTTGATTTATTCTGCATTCTTCTGAAATCATTATTTCCAGTAGATTAATGTGTAGTCTGGTGTTTCCGCAAATCTTTGTCCAGAATAGATCAAACTGAAGGCACTTTGAATGGACCATGGGGCACATCTTAGGAAGGCCTTCTGATTTCTGACTATTCCCTGACTTAGCATGTTGTATGCTGCAAATATTATAAAAATTACACCTATGGGTCGGCCGCATAGGGTAAAATATTTTTGCCGTGAGCGCACAGTCGCGACGTGACGTCTCAAAGTGACACTAGGTCCGTAATGAGCGAATATTTGAAAGTATGAGATGCCCAGAATAATTCTTGGTCTAAATTAAATCACAACTAATCTGAGGATCAGCTGTTAAGATTTGGAGTCAGATTAAATTATTCATGGAGTCAGAATTAAAATGGGCGGCAGTGGCTCAGTGGTTCATGTAGGTTGTCTACAAACCGAAAGGTTGGTGGTTCAATCCCCGGTTCCACCTGACCAAGTGTCGAGGTGTCCATGAGCAAGACACCTAACCCCAGCTGCTCCCGACGAGCTGGCCTTGCATGGCTGACACCGCCGTCGGTGTGTGAATGGGTGAATGTGAGGCTATGTAAAGCGCTTTGGTGGCCATAGGTCTGTGAAAGCGCTATATAAATGCAGTCCATTTAAAATTGGAAATCAACTGTTTAATAAATTAAAGTGATTTTTCCAGAAGTGCCCGAAAAGACATACACGCTGAATTCCCTTCGAACCAAGACACTGGAAACCGTCTTTGGGCCAGTGATTGGAGCTTACACCTGGTTAAGAATTTTTTGCGTTTAGGAATCGTTCCCGTCTCTAATGGTGTCATTTCATAGTTTATGTCTACGTGACCATAGTCACACCCTGAGGCCCCTTCCCCTTCAGTATACTCTGAAGGGGTGGGGGATTCAGGCGTGATCAGAGCTTCCTGATCAGAGACGCCGTTTCACTCGTATGTTTATTCCTTTAACAATTGGTATTTCTACGGTCACCTTTTTACAGGTACTTCGACTTTTACTGCCAACGACCCGGACTAGTTTACCTAATCCCTCTTCGTTAGAGGTGTACAAAGTATCTTCAGTAGCCAGTAGTTCCTCATTTCCTACTTGCTCTGCATCTTTTAGTCGCTTAGTAAAAAGATCTTGCAGGAGCAAAGTGATATTAGTTATTCTTTCCATGACTGTGTGTCTGGCTGCTCCTTTGAGGGCTTTGGTAACTATCTCATTATTTGAGGTTTTCTAGTTTGGGTACTCTATGGTCCCACAGCGCTGTCCTCGAGATTTAATGTTACCACTGTCGTGCTTAACCATAGAATCTTTTCTCAGGCGTCCCCAAGATTTTTTCTTAGGTTAAGAGGAAGTTTCTGTTTGAGTGACTTCCCCGCTGCACTTTGGAGACACTGTATGAGTATCCGTTTTTTAAGGCATTTTAGTTTTGATAATTATTGTTCACTTAGATTATTTTTTGAATTGGGCAATATTAAATTGCGCAATCCCGGACAAGCCCCCATGTGGTGAGATCTGGTATTTATCTAATTTTCCTGAAGAACCCCTAGTATCGAAGTAGATAGGTAGTTTTTTATGGAGGGATTATTGGGTCAGATTTAAAACTAAAAGTCTAAAACTAAAAGTCTTAAACGAAAACTAAAAGTCTAAATTTGAAACTAAAAGTCTAAGTCGAAAACTAAAAGTCTAAGTCGAAAATGAATTTGGTATTTAGGATTGGGCATTTGGTATTTAGGATTGGGCATTTGGTATTTAGGATTGGGCATTTTGTATTTAGGATTGGGCATTTGGTCATTTAGGATTTAGGATTGGGCATTTAGGGATTTAGGATTGGGAATTTGGTATTTAGGATTGGGCATTTAATCATTTAGCCATTTAGGATTTAGTATTGGGAATTTGGGTATTTAGGATTGGGCATTTGAGGATTGAGGATTGAGGAGTGTATGCAAATAAGGAGGCGTGACCCAAATACTGGAGGCTGGGTTTGAAATGGCTGGTGCGCAGAGGCACCTTATGGACAGCAGAGGGAGCTCCCAGTGCTAAGGAGCACTGTAATGAAACCAAACAGAGCGAGTGAGCAGGGCTGGAGCGAGGACTGTACTTTACAATGTGATAACTTCAACAGCGTTGTAACATTTATGTGGCCTCACACACAAAGTCACCAGTGAAAGGAGTGCTATCGGTCTGACGACGAGAATAACTATTATTATTATTATTAATAGTGAGTGCGCGCGCGGCCGGGGCTCTCTCTCTCTCTCTCTGCTCGTTCTTATATATGCCCTGTCAAGCGCGCCCTTGTTAAACTGACATGCAAATGACAAACTTTCACTATATGATGGTTAAACTGTGCAATTAATCCGATAATGATAGGAACCACCTTTTTAAGCATAAGTTGTAATAGACAGCACAAAGGTATAGTAATAAAGAAGCTGCTTGTCTCTTGCCACGACTTTCACAATATCACTGTGTACTGTTACAGTAGATCTGCGCGCGCGCACTCACTATCAACAACCGTTGTCATTGTCAACAAGCGTCAACAAGCTTCCCCGTACTTTTTGACAAGCCAAGCGTCCTTGACAGGGCGGCCAGAGCTTCTTTGCAGCTCAAGTCGGCGGCATTGTGAACGTACAGTTACTGTTTCCTAACCTTGTTTTTTCTGATGCGTTGCAAAATATATATATTTTTTACCTGGCTTGGTTGAATTCCGATGCAGAATGCGGTCTGTTATTTCTTGATAACAGACCGCTGCGTAGTATAACACACCGTTGCCATGAAAAACAGAGCGTTGTTATGGACGCGGAACGGACTATTTTCTTTAGCGGAAGCATTCCGCCCCGCCCACTTTTACTTCTGTCCAGTACTTCCGTTGTAAACCAACTTCCGGTTTAGCGGACCCTCATTCAATTTCGAGGAGAACTGCAGAGAAGTCTCACTGATAAAATGTCACATAAGATAAGCTAATTTGTGCCAAATGTGCTATGTACGTGTGTACCAACAGCACAGCAATGCACTGTTTCTCGGGGTAATTTTTAAACGACTTTTAGGTGTTTATATGACCCGTTTGCCTGTCTGAACGCAGCCCGGCCGATGTGTAGTGTTTAGCCTACATTAGCCACAAACATCTAATGTTGTAATGGTCTCACTACAGGACACATACACATGATATACCTTGTTTGAAAGCTATGGTCATCTAGAATTCAGTCGCTGGATTTATTTTACAGCCATTACTTGTGTTAGAGATCAAACCATAAGAAATTGCAGTTAGCTAAGCTAACGTTACCCTCTTGTTCATCTAGTTGAGGCTCTACTTTCTTTCTACACCAGTTCGTGGCTATTTTTTTCTCATCTGTTGGCTATACACTGCAAATGTATCTGGTGATTAAGCAAACAAACTGTGGTGTAATAATGTTTCAAACTTTACATGTAGTAGTGTTTGTGCACATCTTCATAACTAAGTAATAGCTATTAGAAAGACACAGCTATTAAATAATTTGATTGTGGCATTGTTTCAAAAGCTTCAAGTGAAATGTACTTTAGTACGTTGCAGCAGTTGTTAATAACCATAGGCCAACGCATTTGGCTATAATATTATAGTCTATCTACTTATATCAAGACAGATAACAGATTGGACCAGGGCAAACAAAGCGCTAAGTAGCTAAACCAGGAAGTGAGATTACGCGGATGGCGCCACCCAGTGCTACTTCCGGAATAAGGTGAATACAATTGTTTTTAAATCAATAAACTCCTTTTTAAATCAATATTTTGTGTCAAATTATCGTCTGATTAATTTGCGTCTGATTATTTCTCAGGGACACAAAAGGCACCAATTTCGTGGAATGACCCTTATGTATTTTGTAGGTAGCCATGTAATAAGTGGGATAATGTATAGCGAGGCGGTTAACAACGAATAACAAGTTATATGTATCCGACCCAGTATCCTGTCTTCCTACCATTTTGTCCACTCTTAAAGCGTTTAGTTCTTTTTCTGGATATAAAATTAATTTACAAAAGAGCGAATGTTATCCCATTAATACAGCGGGTTTATTACTTCAACAAACTGACTTGCCCTTTAATATCAGTCACTCTGGCTTCAAATATCTCGGTATTAATCTGACGCGGACATTTTCCGGTCTTCTGTCTGCTAACTTTTCCCCGCTTTTGGCTAAAATTAAATCTGATCTCCAGAGATGGAATAATCTACCTCTTTCCCTTATTGGGAAGATCAATGTTATTAAAATGAATGTTTTACCTAAATTTATTTTTTTGTTTCAATCAATTCCTCTATTTTTACCTAAATATTTCTTTGACTCCTTAGACAAAATGATAAGTTCCTTTATATGGTGCGCGAAGCCTCCACGGGTCCGCAGGTCATTACTTCAGCAATGTAAGTTTGGTGGTGGTCTTGCTCTACCGAACTTCCAATTTTACTATTGGGCTATTCATATTCATAAAATACGATGCTGGAATGAGTTTCCTTATTTACCTTGGTGCAAACTGGAAGCCCATTCTTGCTGTCCGAAATCCTCTATATCTGCCCTCATACACTCCTCTCTTCCAACCAAAATCTCACTGTATGTTAAAAACCCTGTGGTGCTTAACACTTTAAAAGTTTGGTATCAATTCAGGAAACATTTCAAATTTGTAACATCATCTCCAGTTGGTCCACTGTGTAGGAATCATTTGTTCCCTCCCTCATCTCTTGATTCTACTTTTTTAATATGGCATAGCAAAGGTATACGTTGTTTCGCTGATTTGTATTCCAATGGTATCTTTGGAAGTTTTACCAATGTGTCATCGTTGTATGGATTACCTGTGAACCATTTTTTTAGGTACCTTCAAGTTCGGCACTTTGTTTCAAAAAGTTTTTCTAATTTTCCCTTCTTACCTCCTCAACAACCATGGGATAGATTGCTTGACTTTAAGCCTCAACAAAGAGGGATTGTCTCAGAAATTTATAATTGTATTCTGGATCTTTGTAACTACTCAAACTCAAAAACAAAGACTGCTTGGGAGGAGGAACTGGGACAACAATTCAGTGAGGAGTGGTGGCAAGAGGTCATTGATAGACTGAGTACTGTATCATCTTGTGCACGTCTTGTACTGATTCATTTCAAGGTTGTACACAGGGTCCATTTCTCCAAAGCAAGATTATCTGTAATTTTCCCTGGAGTAGAAGATAAATGTGAACGATGTCTTAACCCATGTTGTCATTTGAGCCACATGTTTTTTCTTTGTCCACGGTTACACGACTTTTGGTCTGGTTTCTTCAACATAATTTCAATTATAATAGGAATACACCTTCAACCTTGCCCCTTAATTGCTATTTTTGGGACCCCAGACAAATCAGATCGATTTAATTGGGCACAGAAAGAAATTCTCAAATTCACATCTTTATTGGCCAGACGTCGAATTCTCTTACAGTGGAAATCTCCAAATCCTCCATCAGTTTCACAGTGGCTTACTGATGCTATGCATTTCTTAAAACTTGAGAAAATCAAGTACGCAATGAAAGGAAATACTGACAAGTTTTTTTATATCTGGCAGCCTTTTCTATCATATTTTGCAGACTTGCAAGTCTTACCAGACTAAGTCCTGTTATATTTTATATTTGTATATGATTTTAAGTAAGCCGGGGTGGGGTGGGGTGGTTTGGTTTGGTTATGTCTTTTTCTTTTCTTGTTTTCTGTTATTTTGTTTAAAATCTAAATTGTAAAAGTTGTCAATTCTATGTAACTCGATTCAGTTTTCAATAAAAATATGTTGTAAAAAAACAAAAAAAAAACAACGAATAACAACCCCGATGACAGGCTGATTCAAGTTCAGCCTGTCGGGGTTGTTATTCTCTATACATTATACCTTACATAAAGTACAGTCCTCGCTCCAGCCCTGCTCACTCGCTCTGTTTGGTTTCATTACAGTGCTCCTTAGCACTGGGAGCTCCCTCTGCTGTCCATAAGGTGCCTCTGCGCACCAGCCATTTCAAACCCAGCCTCCAGTATTTGGACCACGCCTCCTTATTTGCATACACTCCTCAATCCTCAATCCTCAAATGCCCAATCCTAAATCCCCAAATTCCCAATACTAAATCCTAAATGGCTAAATGATTAAATGCCCAATCCTAAATACCAAATTCCCAATCCTATATCCCTAAATGCCCAATCCTAAATTCTAAATCCCTAAATGCCCAATCCTAAATACAAAATGCCCTATCCTAAATACCAAATGCCCAATCCTAAATACCAAATGCCCAATCCTAAATACCAAATTCATTTTCGATTTAGACTTTTAGTTTTCGACTTAGACTTTTAGTTTCAAATTTAGACTTTTAGTTTTCGTTTAAGACTTTTAGTTTTAGACTTTTAGTTTTAAATCTGACCCAATAATCCCTCCATACACACCTAGATTTAATGGTATGAATTAAACAATCTAGTGGGGATTTAATCCTATTCTGACTTGACAGCAAAAAACTATGGAGGGATTATTGGGTCAGATTTAAATAGGTGTGTCCCTACACTCTTGTCAAACAATAACAATCATTGACAACTAGGCACATTGATCAAATTCATGCTTACCCTCCAGCAGAATCTTTCCTGGATCCTTCGTTGTCCTTGGTCTTGCAAAGTATAATATAATGCTCTAATCTATTACTTATAGAACTGTCTTTGTAAGCTGAAGTAAAACTTAACAGTGTTTGTCTTTAGAAATAAACATTTATTTAAACAAAAGATAAAAATACTGGTTACACAATGATTAATATTAATTGCAAATCATCAAAAGGTCACAGGTTATAATATGTTAGCTTATCCAATCTCAACAGGGCAGTCCTGTATGAGTGGAAAATTAAACAGGCTATTTTACCTTGTAAGCAGTTCAAGCATTAGATGAAAAAATAACTTGTTCTCATCCGAGGTTTTCAGGTTAAGATAATACAGCAGAGCAATATAAGCAAAAAGAATTTCAGATAATAAACTGAACTAAAAGAGAGCTGATTTCTCCCCAGCGATGCACACAACATCAAAATCAAAAATGCAACCACTAACAGTCATATTTATACAGAACTGGGTTACATTGTTCCTATGCAATTTCTTGTTTTTATTTTTCCAGAGGAACAAAAGCATGTGACATCAACCTTCTTCTGGTCTCGACATTGTTCCCCATATATGGGCATTCTTCCGTCCTTTCCGTCTTCTGCGCTTCAGGCCTCTGTGTAATCTAATCCAATCCAATCCAACTTTATTTGTTAAGCACTTTAAAATAACCAAAGCTCACCAAATTGCTGTTCAGGAAAATTAGGCAAAATTACATATAAAATACAACAATAAAATTAAACAACATAAACATGAGTACAAATAATAGTCACTCAATAAAAGCAATCAAAGTGTGAGTGTGTGCGTGTGTATGTATCTGGAAGTGTATTTGTAGGTACAAAATATCTATCAAAATTCAAATAATTCCCAACAACGGTAATGCACAACTGCTACACATGCACATAATTTTGTGATGAATAAAAATATTCTGGCTATTTGTTGCTTTTACAGTATCAGTATGTTCTGTAATCTAGGAAAATAATTCACAGTAATCACTATTTTTACATCATTTAATTTAGCAGATGCTGAGATGCAGTTTATTCAAAGCAACTTAAAAAATGGAAAATCCAGGCAAGTGTGATGATATAAAAATGTTAGATTCATATGCAATTATAATCAATGATAATATGGCTTAACATGAAGGACATGCTTTTGAACATTTTCAGGATCCTATTCAGATTTTCCTTGTTTCATCACTTGAGCTGATGAATAACTGGTGTTAATTTTTTTAAATAATCTTGTAATGTATCCCAGAGCTCCTTGCTTTTCTTCTCCTGCTCTCTTCTTGATGTTTTCCAGTGTTCTGGCTTTTTCAGGCTCATTTATTTCCTTCATCTTCTCAATCAGAAAATCAACATGCTGAAGTGTGATCAGAGAATCAGCATTGAGTGCGATCATCTGCAGAGTTTCCACACAGTGATAAGTTTCATTCACCAGCTTTATTTTCTCTCTCTCTAATTCCTGCAGTTCTCCTCTCAGCTTCTGGACCAAAGACACACAACCTCCAATTGTGTCTCTGTGTTTGCTCTTTAACTCTTCATATGTCCTTTTCTCTTTCTTTGTAATTATTTTATATATTTTAGGTGCTTTGACATGTTCTTTGTAACTGCATTTATTTGTGCACACTGTACAGTGTTTAGCTTTCATCACACTGCACCGTGAGAGCTTACTGACCCACCAGCATCCTGGATAATGACAGTTCTCCTCACAGATGGTGCAGCACATCGCCATGCTGGCTTTAGAGCGATCAATATCAACTAATTCTTTATAGGACACTTCAACTTCATACTCAAAGTTTTTATTGTCTACTACATCTTTCTTGTTCTTCTCCAGAGCAGCTCGAGTTTGTTTCAGCTCATTTTGCTTTAGTTCTGTCATGTGAACGCGTGACTGTAGATTAGAGATATTTGCCTCCAACTGCTTCCGTTGTGTCAACACATCTCGAGTCATCATCAGGGATTTTGGTTTTATCTTGTCAAGAAACTTGTCCAATTGCTTAATTCCTTTAAAACTGAGATCCCATGAACGATCCAGCCTCTGTTCACGGTCTTCCTCATCTTCATCATATTCTTCATCAGCAGGTTCTGACTGACAGTTATTAAACTGGAAAAACACTGGCTGATCCTTGTCATTCACTGCACACTTGACTTTAGCCTCTTTAACAGCCGTCAGGGCATTTTTAGGTCGAGCTCCATCTGAGTGTGTGAAGAGCAAGACAATGTTTTCAGCAATATCTTTCCCAAATAAAGACTGAACAGCATCAAATATGTATTGTTGTCTGTCAGAGAGTCGATTCTGTGTTGCCATAATCACCAGACACACTGCATGTATTTCATGAATCCCTTCTTCAGATTTACTTAAACTAAGCAAACTCTCAGCGACCTCTTTATCAAGATCAGCTCCTCGAGTGTCTCCATATCCTGGTGTGTCGATGATTGTCAGATCAGTTTTACTCTCTTGTAGATAAAGCCCATAAACAGTGATGATGGAGGTCTGACTGTGAGCTGATGTTCGGTCACTCTGATCATCTGTGATCTCAAACCAAACCTTGTCTTTTCTCTGAACACCCAACATGTAGTTGATCATCGTATTGATCAGGGTTGTTTTTCCTGTTCCTGTTTCTCCCACCATCAGAAGGATTCTATGGGGTTTGTTTTTGTCTCTCTCTCCAAAGATCATTTTTCTATATGGTTCAGATTGATCAATATTGTCTGTCTTTTTTTGCAGACAATATCGAGCAGGATTTCCAGATCCAATTAAGATGCTGTTCTTGATGATTACAGCAAATTTACCTTCCTGACAACTTGTCATATTTTCTCCCTGTCATTTAAAACAGAAAAACGTTATTTTACACAGCTTAAGTTGTCAAAGCTGTACATGTTTCATGTTTCAGAAATATTGAATATTCAAAGAAAATTGCTGGGAATTGCTGGTTGTTTTAGAAATGTACCATAATAAATGCACAAAAAAATAAAAATACAGAAATCAATTTCAGTAGTACATTGAGTTTAATGTATTGACACTCCTGTTTCATCCATCTACTACAAAATAATATACTGTCAGTCTCAGGAGTATTAACTTTAGTAAATAATGTGTTTGAGCCCTGAAAATCGTGAAAGTGTCCTTTTTAGTCATATCGTGGTGGATGGAGCACGATTTTCCCCGCCCCGCAGAATGCCATGTCTAGCTACAGAGTGGATATAAACACCCAAGGGCTTTACATTGCGTATCAAATGCACGTAAAAAGTCATTTTGCCATATAAATTGAACGATAAACACAATGAGTGCTACAGAGACGTGCTACAAAGGCACTCAGTGCGATTTCAAATAGTACAAGGCTGGATTTCCTGAAACCTTCTTAACGCTATGTTGTTCTTAAGTTACAGGCCTACCCAGGTGAAAAAGACGTACTATTAAATATATAAAAAATGTACTTGAGTATGTTTTTAGTACAATACAAATATACTTTAATGCATTTTTAATACATTTAACAGTACGTCTTTTTCACCTGGGTACCTTTAGGGGTTTTCAACTTTTTTTCATTTGAGAACTACTTTTTAAAAATGAAAGTGGCCGAGAGCTACTCATGTTATACACTACTTAAATCTCTTAAACAAAAATGATCATACTAAAAAACAGACTGGATTACTAATCTTACGTAATATTTAGGATGGATAGTATGCACAATGGGATGCAGGCTTGTTCTCTCTCACTGCAAAAAAAAAAAAATAATTAATTTGGGTAACAATATACAAGTATAACAGTAAGTGACAAGACTTATACTGTATGTTTGTGAGTCGCACACCCAAGATGTTCACTTACTGTAATATTACTGCATATGTCATTAGTACCCATATAATTAGATTATTATTTGTATTTTTTTGCAGTGAGAGGTTGGAGGTTTAGGTTGGAGACCCTTGCTTTAGACCAGGGATTCCCAAAGTGTGGTACGCGCACCCCCAGGGGCTCCTCGTTTTGAATTGTTTTGTTTAAAAGTACACATTTCATGCTTTCTATATATATATATATTTCTCAGGTCTGTGGGGCAAGTAGCTTATACGCGGAGTTTCGGTTCATTTTCAGAGACCAGCGCGCCGGCGCTCGTATTTAGCATATTAAGCCTACCTCTTATTTATTAAATCCAGGAAATTAGTTGATGAAACATTGATTAAAATTAAGATACAACTAATACAAAACGAAATTCACTTTAAAGAAAGGCTTTCTACAAAAACAAACTTAATGAAGTGGTCAAAATCATGTCTGCCCACTCCATTTGTCTCCCAATATTTTCAAGATCATCTTATCTTATTCATGCTTTTCACTTTTCATATAATCAACATGAAATTTAAAAATATATATATTATTTTATTTAAACATGAATATGAAACTAAATCGTTTTTTTAATGACTGGGCTACAACGCATAGGCCTATTAGCCTACACAGGCTTCAGAGAAATTTAATGTCGGAGCGTTGCCGGTGAGCATGTGGGGGGAGAGATTCGATTTTCGATCAACCATCGAATATTATTTTGCTTGATATGCCAATCCTTAATATTTGGTATTTTAAATGCCTGTTTGAAATCTCATCTGAAAGTTTTAATTGTAGTGCCGCTTTCAGAGCGTTCACGTCCGTAACATGTTTCTTATAAATGCGAACACGAAAAATAAAATAAAATGAATATATTATGTTCTGTGGAGAGCCAACCCTTCTTCATCCGGTGGGTATATTACTTTTGGTTTGCACAGTGTAATTCATAGAATTACTAAAACATATTTTATTTATTTTACCACCTAAAAGTTAAAGATTTTTTGTGTCACGTCCGGACCGTAACGCAAGTGTATTTCCCTCATATTAAATATAAAACGCATGGGTATACCCTACTGATATTTTTCTAACATCTGGACTCCTATATTAAGGGAGTATGGATGTAAACAGACGTTTCAATATATTACTATTAAACGCATTTTCTGATATTTATATTTCAAGTTTTGACTGCAAATGTCACGTCCATAACGCTGGAATTGCCCAATAGTAATGTAAAGATGTGGTAGCATTAGCATTTTTATTTAAAAGAATGAGCGTAGCCGCTTGTACGTAGGCCTATGGGCAATTTATATTTACAATACTTACTAAAATATAATAATATCATTTTATTGCATTTGTATTAGTTGTTTGAAGAGTAAAAAAAAAATCCGTCGGTCTTAACCTAAGTTTACAACCGGCAAGTCGGTCGGACTAAAAGGGAAAAAAATTAATTGGGTCGGTCCTAAATTGACAGGGTCGGTCGGGTTACGGCAAACAAGAATATTTTTAAGGATGGTCTTATTGCTACACATATAGGCCTACTGGGTAGGCTACTAACACATCCCCCTCCCCGTCTCCCACCCCCCTCCCTCTCTCTCTCGCTGCAGGCTGAGCAACTTTTGCGCTGCACTTGAAAAGTTCCAGATGGATCCTCTTTTATCCTCTTTTAATTTATTTTATGTTTGAGCCTATGCTCTTTGTTATCGTGTGTAGGCTAATTTTATTGTTGCACTTGAAAAGTTTCAGATTGATCCTCGTTTTTATTTATTTTATATTCTCTGTAATGTTGTGGATCGTTTGTAACTTCATTGCAATTTAATTCAATGTACTGTCGTTCTAATTTCCAAAACCGTTGTGTTATGATGATGATGATGATGCTAGCTCCACGGTCCGTGTAACGCTTGCAGTTCTTTCAGTTCAATTTGCACCATCAAAATTAACCAAATGAAAAATTGGCTTCAAACTTTCATTTTCCATTTCTTTGGAATAATTCACAAACGGATAATTGCTTCTCAGTTTAATTTTCAATTCTACAAGCTGGGTTGTTGCGTCCGAGTCTGATTTTTGAACAAACATAAAAAATTACTCATTGCAGTGATTTTCCATTTCTCTGTGTTTTGCTCGCGGTTGGACCGTACCAGTTCCACTGGGAGGTGGAGTGGGGGGTGGAGCGGGGGGTGGGGGATGTGGATGCATTAACCATAGGCATTAGAGCGCTGTAGCGTCTGAAGATGATGAGTGCGCGCTAGGCATGTGCCGGTATCACATTTTCATGCTGCGATTAATTGAGTGAGCTTTTATCACGGTATACGGTATTATCACGATATTTTAATTGATTACATACAATGATTACATGATACAATGACTGGTAGGCTACTGTTTGTATTGCTTAACACAAATTTAACGATTTCAATTCAATACTTGGGATTTGATTTAAATCTTGATTCAATATTGACTAATTTTGGATAAATATTAGGAAGGCTACAGTAGATAGCCCACAAGTTATTTTTTTCTCATGAAAAAAAAACCTCACATAATGCTATGTAACCATATAGAGCCTTATCAGCTGGTATTATTAAAGGTTACAAATAACTAATTAAATCAAATATAATGTGGTTTTCATTATAATAACAATTATGTAATGACACAAGTAAAAATATAATAAATATGTAAAAAAGTGCAGTGAAAATATTCAGCAAAATACTCCTCTTTATCAATTTGTTTTAGTCATCTAACATGCTGCTAGTCATTAAATGGGTTAAATGTAACTTTCTGTGACACAATTGTTCTCCTGTTTCATATCAAAAGTAACCTGCTCTGTCTTGTTTGACGGTCTTCGTGTCCTCTTTGCTCCGCGATTTTTCTCTGCGTGAGAAAACAGATGTGTGGCGTGAGCGTGTGAAGAGTCTCGCGCTGAATGCGTCGAGTTGGCAGCTCTGCTTTTAGAAGCGGGATGGATCCGGATAGATCGGCGGCGGCCATAGACTGTAGGCGGCGGCGTTCCTCCTTCCACCATGCTGCTTCTCCATGTGAGGACTGTTTACGTTAGACTAGAAATGCGCACCGGCCGCATGCTTATACACGTGGCGATTGTTTACATCAGAGTGCGCACGTGTTTCGCGCAGCATATACGCAGTGTTTGTTTAAGCGGTTGATGGAAAATAAGCTATAATGCGCGTTCTAAAAATCTAAATTCAGATCTATTATTTTTCACGGTATTTTGAAGTGCCCGCGATAACAATATCGTGCATATTCATTACCGCGATTTATCGCATTACCGAATACCGGCACATGTCTAGTGCGCGCA
Organism: Abramis brama; assembly: GCF_963993115.1. Lineage (NCBI taxonomy): Eukaryota > Metazoa > Chordata > Actinopteri > Cypriniformes > Leuciscidae > Abramis > Abramis brama. The sequence continues at coordinate 28,107,681 of NC_139986.1, read as the reverse complement.
CGGCCGGGGCTCTCTGCTCGTTCTTATGCGGGAAAAAAAACAGGAAAAGTGTAACATCTTATATCAAAATTTTATAACCTATTTGGTCAGAAACTTCATCCAACGTCATTCATTTGATGATTGCTCAAGTCCGATTTTAGGCTATCCTCAAGTCCGAGTCCAAGCACGAGTCATCAGTCCGCGAGTCCAAGTCAAGTCACGAGTCCAGAGAATAGAGTCTCGAGTCCAGGACTCGAGTAGGCTACTCCATCACTGACCTAAAACAATAATTAGGCTAGCCTACTAATAATGATGACTTATAATAGCTATTAATAAATCCTTATGTTATTTAATCGGTGATGGCTTATTCTGTTTGTCGACAACTTATAATTACATTAAATAATTACATTAAATAAAAGAGGTTAGATAATTATATAAAAAGTATGGAGATTGAGTCAAAAGGACCAAGATTGAGCGTGCACGCGCAATATCTCAGCGAGTCAGCGAATGCAGAGCGAATTTTGAAAGTGCGACCCGACATTCATGTGAGAGAGAAGGAAATTCGCCTGCGAAGAGATTCGCTCTTGCGCATTAACAACCACTCAAGTGTTACAATAATATGCTCTTGTCTTGACAGTTGTTATTAAAATTACACGATAGAAAGAAACTGCCTCAAAAGAACTAAAGAAGAGAAGAATGTCGTGTCTGAAAGCTGGCGCGTGCCACTGTCTGACATGTCGATAAATCAGTGGTGCCTAGTTTTTTGTAGTGAGTATACTGTATAACCTGAAAACACCACGAGCGTGAGTCACGCGTGCTTCAGTGTGTGTGTGTGTGTGTGTGTGTGTGTGTGTGTGTGTGTGTGTGTGTGTGTGCGTCAGTGGCGGTTCTACATTGAATTACACCCTGGGCGAGACCCCCTTAGAGCGCCCCCCCCAATTTGGACATAATTTTTCTTACCCCATTGGCAGATCATGTTTTGCTTGTTTTAAGCAAAAACTAAATTTTTATTTATTCCCCAGAAAACAAGACGTTATATTACTAAAGTATTAAAATGACATAAGATATTATAATGAACTTGTAACAGTTTTGTTGCAAAGCACAATATTATGGTGAAATTAGATCTCGTGTTTGAGTTAAAACCGAATTATTGTTAAGCATAGCAAGAATCATAGCAAAAAGGCTAACAAATAAGAGTTATACCCACCAATTAATATTGCCCCTTCATTCATGACATGGATACCGTAATCATACAGAGAAAACATAGTTGCATACCTTTATCTTTCGCTCGTTTCTAAATTGGGCACCTGATGGCTTTGACCTTTCTTGTCCATCTCTTATTTGGCACTCGACATCGACAATCAACAGATTTCCCCTGATCCCCCCCATACCAACTGTCACTCACGACCAAGCGGGAAGGAAGTCGACCGGAAGTTGAAGCCGGCCGCGTGCCACCATCTTGTAGCAGAACTTCACCTGCTGTTAGCATTCCATTGACTCCCATTCATTTTGGCGTCACTTTGACAGCGAATAACTTTACATCTGAGGCGTTTGAAGACTCCATTTGTCCATTGTTTATTTCTAAAGAAACACGACAATGTATAAAATGCTCCATTACCTTGTAGCTTATGTTATGGCCCCGTAGAAGCCGTTTTTGTAAAAGTAGGCTAACGATTGCGTCATAACCACGCGACTCTCTGTCGCACAGTAGAGAGATTACTGTATGGACGGGAGGAGAAACTCGCGGGCAATCGGGGAGACGTGGAGGCGAAATGACAAAATAATTAATCAGAATACTTGGCAAAAGTTTCTCCTGCTCCAAGATCATTGACAGCTCATACTCACACTCTCCGTCTCTGCAAGTTTCGGAAGGGAATGATTCAGATTTCTCGTGCCACAGCCACTAGAAGACAGACGAGATGCTCACGTGACATCTACGTCGTCAAGCTCTGTTTGAGTCTGCGCGTCAGGAAAGGAAGTGCTAAGAAATCGCTAAAAATGGGCTTCACTTGTCTCAATTGAGATCCAATGAGATGGCTCTGTCCACTTCTTATACTGTCTATGCTCACGACGAGTCACGACCAGAAGTCAAGACTAAACCAATTCACCTTGGTGGTGGTGACCAAGTAATCGTTTTGTATTACCTATTTTTATTAGCCATTCAGACAATTCAGAAAAACAAAAATGTTCAGGAAATATAGAGGCCTGTATTTATAATATTCTGAATGAAATGTGCGTTATTTGGAAGAAAGTCGAGGTGTGACTGACTTCGATAACTATATGGATCCCCCGTCCCCCCCCCTTGTCCGTTCCATTTGGGAGAGACCCAGAGGTGAACTGTCATCCGCGCCCGCGCCTCCGCGCCCCCTCCCCTTTCCCCTTCTCAAACAAACAGCTTCTGTGCACGGCATCTTCTCAGCAAGCAGGGGCGCCTGCAGCTGCAGAGGGCGCAAATTTGCCAATTCCCCACACAGTGAAATGATAGATAATAGAAAACCGCTTTGCGATGCATATTTATTTATTTTTTCTGCTCGTGCCGGCGGCGCCGCCCCCCCCCCCCAAAAATGCCGCCCCGGGCGATTGCCCGGTTCGCCCGTGCCAAAAACCGCTACTGGTGTGCGTAGTGGAGCACATTGAGCGCTCATTCCCAGAGACGCGTAGAACAATTGCAGTCTCTTTTAACTTTAATATTCATATACACTAGTCCATATCGGGATTTGATTCATTGTACAGTACAGCCCTACTTTTGATTTATTCATTCAAAAATAGCCAAATTCCGTGACGTTCTGCTTAGCAAGCTCCATCTGTGATTCCGCGATTCGATCCATGTCGCTTCGCAAACACAGACGAGGTGAATTTATGAATGAAAGTGTGAAAGTTCTGACACAAAACGAAGTTGTTACGTATCCTCAAGCTTTTTACCTGCGTATCACGTAGACTACACCACTGCGATAAATCATGGACAGACTCAGACATGCCATACACACACTGCTACAGCGCTCTAATGCCTATGGTTAATGCATCCACATCCCCCACCCCCGCTCCACCCATAGGGCTCCACCCCCCAGTGGAACTGGTACGGTCCAACCGCGAGCAAAACACAGAGAAATGGAAAATCACAGCAATGAGTAATTTTTTATGTTTGTTCAAAAATCAGACTCGGCTTGTAGAATAACCCAGCTTGTAGAATTGAAAATTAAACTGAGAAACAATTATCTGTTTGTGAATTATTCCAAAGAAATGGAAAATGAAAGTTTAAAGCCAATTTTTCATTTGGTTAATTTTGATGGTGCAAATTGAACAGAGAACTGCAAAGCGTTACACGGACCCTCCACGGTCATTTAGCTTTCAGCTTTCTGTTACTGAGCCTGTGTCTGTCACTCGTCCTCTTAAAAGTGGAAGCTTGTGCGTAGCTTTGTTGGATTATATTGAAACTTTGTTGATGTTGTTGTCATGCGTGTTATGGTTATTTGCGCATGATTAAACCTGAGTCTTTATATGGCGATAAAACAAAGCTTTGTTGCGGGGTTTTTTTTGAAGTGGGGATTGGTGGTGCGCCAACCCGGTTGGGACATAGAAGGGGGTGCGCAGGAAAAAAAGTTTGGGAACCGCTGCTTTAGACCCTTGCTTTAACCGAACGCGGCGCACTGTTTGAATGCTGAATGGAGAATGACTGAGAACGAGAGATGAGTTCCTTTAACTTTAACTTAACGACTTAAATATTCATTCTAACTCACATTAAGTTATCGAATGGCTTCAGAAGTCTTGAAATGTAGTGGACGAAAACTTTATGGTGCTTTACACAGTTTTTAATGCCTTTAGTGGGGCTTAACAATAACCAGAATAGTAAGCAGAAGGCTATATCACAATGTCTGGCGTCACTCAGAAGCTGCAGCCGTGGTGGGGATGAATTTTGGAGTGGCGTCCCACCATGGTAGAATGAATCTAGCGAAACACTGCCATTTGCATGTTCATAAATAAATAAAAATAATAGCCTCACGGCCGATATGTCAAACTTGATTTGCATTGGAGGGGGTGGGACAACTGTCAATATAGCTCTATTAGCTCACTCTGATTAGATGAAAAGTAGGCTACCTCCAATCAGGTCATGAGCTAGGCCTACTGGTTGCTCGCGAGCGACGTGTTGGAGACCCTTGCTTTAGGTCTTCGTAGCATGCTAAAAGACAACGTTATCGGGAAATCCAGCCCAATACATTCCAGATCGCCTCTTATTTAACACAAACGAAGGAATTGCTAATCATCCGTAGTACGGTGTACATTTTAGGACATCCTCAGATCTCAGCCATATGAAGACAAGGCATCATGCCTCAGACTAAAAGGCTTCAGTCATTGGACAAAACGGCATCGCGCCTCAGACTGAAAAGCTTCAGGTCTCAGGAAAAGCAATGTCAGGTGTCAAGTATCGTATTAGGCATCGGGTGAAACGGACTCAGACTAAAAGGCATCGGACGAAGCGGCATCAGACATAAAGGCTTCGGGCGAAACGGACTCAGGTGGAGTTTGGAGGTTGGTATTGCCCCGCCCCATGTGACGTCACAAGTACGCAGTTCAGATCAGAACAGAAGTGGTACAAATACAAGAGCGGCTGATGGAGGAGGTAAGTAACCCGTCATAAGTTTTATATATATATATAGCTAGCTTGTATGTTGGCAAACTATCATAAAGTTAAAGCGTTCTTTCGAGCTATGGACCGCGTACATGGGAAGTCACATGGGGCGGGGCAATGCGAACCTCCAAACTCCAACTGAGTCTGTTACGCCCGATACCTTTATGTCTGATGCTTTTTTGTCTGAGGCTGTTTCGTCTGATGGCTAATACGAGACCTGACATTGTTTTTCCTGAGACCTGAAGCTTTTCAGTTTGAGGCGCGATGCTGTTTTGTCCAATGACTGAAGCCTTTAAGTCTGAGGCATGATGCCTTATCTTCATATGGCTGAGGTCTGAGGATGTCCTGTTTCTTTTATATTAGGTAGATGTTTCAAAAACTGTTGGGGACGGACAATATCGACTCAAAAAGTGGTGAGAAATGTCCTAATGTCCCAGCAAAGGACACAGATTACTTGAGTTTACACTCTGATGTGTTAAATAGGGATTGGAATGGGTTGAATCGGGATTAATAAATAACAGAAAAAGCAAAAGGAACAGAATGTTACAATTTAAGACAGATGACACTGAATAATGATGGTCTTACCTTTCTGATAACAACTGAGATTCTGTCTTAACTGTTTCACGGTGTGGGTCTTTCAGTTTACAAGGCAATTTGATGCTAAATAATACCAAAATAGACATAACATAAAAAAATATTTATTTTTAATGGATGGGAACATTACATCTCCCACTCACCTTAAAGCTATTTTATAGGTGTCGGTATTAGCAAATTTTATATTTGCAGTACTTCATTATTGATTAAGATTAACATCAATAAATGTAATTTAATATTACACTATGAAGATAAATGCTAATACTTAGCATATAAAATGGTATGTCCTAAAGTCATATACAAAGAATGTCTTCACAGTCAGACATAATTCAGTTTAAGATTATAATTCAGTAAAATGGATCTACTTACAATATGATCCGATAAACAGTCTGTCCTTCTTCAGATGATAAGGAGAACTAGACAAATAACCGGACCAGCTCACTTATTTATAGGGTTCTGAAGTCAACACCCATTTTCTTAAAGTCATGTGATTTTTAGGAAAACCAACATAAAGACATGGATGACGAAGCATTTGACTTTATTCCCCCTGCAGGATGTTTTCTCATATGACAGGTGGCAGTGCTCAGTTTTTCTCGGTTGCTAACACACTATGATTCATTTGGCACAATTTCCCAAACCATGCATTCAGTTATTAAAACAAAGACACATTTCTCAAAATGTTTAACACATTGTTTTGACACACATTCCAATTTTCTAAATGATTTCCACAAAACACTGAAAAAATGCTCTCATTTTACACAGGTTTAACACATCAGAGTGTAAACTCAAATTGCATATGGGAAAACTAAACGTTAAGGAGTGGTTTCCTGAACAGGGTTTAAATTAAGGCAGGAGTAGGCCTTATAGAATAGTTAATTGTAGTTTTTTTTTTTTTTAAATGGCTTTCTGAAACACAGATTACTAATACCTGGACTACGTCCTAAGTCCTGAACCCATAAATAAGTTTATTATTAACTATTTGCATCTTTAAATTTAGCAAAATTTAGAAACATTTAGAAATGCATTTATTACAGTAAAATATGTTTCTTGTGAAAACAATTAAGTTTGTAAGTTCCAAAGTATGAACATGGTTAAAATATGTCTAGCTGCTGATAATATATTATTAACATGGTTATTGTGTATTTAAAACGTACTCGGTTACTAACGTAACCTTGGTTCCCTTTCGTTGTCACTCCGAGTTACGTCGGATGACGACGAATGGGGTTTCGCTTAGAAAGCCTGTCATCTTCGAGTATATAAAACGAGCCAATGGCAATGAAATGCCATGGGTCTGCGGAATTTGCATAGCGTAACTCCGCCCCACCCTGGGGGTATATAAGGAAGTGCGCGAGCAACATGCAGATATGTTTTCGCTTCGGAGCCAAGAGTTTTCTTCACTCCTACAAGCCATTCTGTATCATCTTCAATCTACGAGACGAGCGTCTCTTCAGTGTGTTGGTGTGACGGCGTGTTCCAGCGAGATCGCATTGCCTGCTGCTGGTCTGTGCAGTGATCTGCCGACAGTGTGTGTGTTTCTCCTTGGGCGCTTCAGCACTCTGCTGAGCTTTTCCTCTCTCTAAAAGAGCTGCACGCGGCACGTCTTTTTCAAGACGGCTCGCCCGTGTATTTACTGGATGTGGCGTGATTCATCTGCCTAACGGTCACGAGTGCTGTTTCGCGTGTTGGGCTTATTCACGCTCGGCAGCGCTCGTGGATGAGTTGCGTTTTCTTTGCGGGAACGTGACCATCGCGATGTTTATAGATCGAGACTCAATGATCTCCGTGTGGGTAGAGTCCCCTCTGCCACACCCCAATCTATCTCTTCCTACGAGTGGGGATATTTTGGCTGGTGGCCAGGGTGATCTGAGGGTTACAGTGTGGTATAATACCGACGAGCATTCCTCGTGCCACGCCCCCCTCCACATCGCAAACCGTGAGGCTTCCGTGTGTGCCTGGTTCCTCTCGGGGACCCAGTGTTTTCATTTGGGACTCCAGCAGGTGGTGTCATGCACTCACAGCATCACAAGGCGGGCTTGATTCCTCTGGAAATGAGGATTCGACTGCGTTGCCTCCCTCTGGAGTGTCAGCGTTAGTCGAGTCAGATCCAGAGCTGATGGCCATGCTTTCCCGGGCAGCTGAAAGCATCGGTTGGAGTGGCGCCGCCCTCCCCCCGAGCGCTGTAGGTTTCCCAGACATGCATCAGGACGCTTCCGGCCCGCGGGAGTCCACGTGACTTTTCGTCCTCCGCCTTCGCTGCCTTTGATCGTGAGGCGATCTTGGTCTGTATGTTCTCTGTCACTATTGTGACACAGGCATGCGGTCCTGTGTGTCGCCTTCACCTTCGAGGCAGTGCTGACTCGGGAGTTCTGTCAGAACCGGCCGCAGTGGAACGCTAGTCCTTCCCTGGCCAACACTGACAGAACGCGGAAACTCTACCACGCCCCCTTGCTAGGACGCTATGCCTCCCATGCCCGGCCTGGTCGTTCCGCCGCGCACATTACTGACCTCGCTCTCGGGCGACATCGGTACCTGCGTGATCCTGGGTCAGGTGGTGTCCACTAGACTGGTCCAGACATGGGCTTAGCCAGGTTGATGTGAGGGGGTCCGAGAATTCATTTTCTCGGCTCCCCCATGTCCCAGGCTGGGCTCTTCGGTGGGATGGCTTCGGCCACCAGAAGCAGACTCGGGTCCGTCTACACTGATGGTCATCCATCCGTGTGGTCTCCTTAGTCTGCTTCCCGCCAAGGTCACCTCCATGCGGCTCATCCCCTCGGGCCTTCACCGGCCCTGAGCAGAAGGAGGTCGCAGGAGAGCGGCGCTGCCCGTCTCCGCCCCTTAAACTGCCACGCCAGCCTAAGCAGCACTCTTGAGACGGGCAGCTTGGTCGGCGGTGTGGTTGAGGACTGCGCCCAACAGTCTTCGATCGCTCCAGAAGCGGACTCGGGCTTCTGCACATCCCCCGGTGGAGGGCTGGGGGAGAATCTCGTTCAAAAGAACTGATGCTCTTTCTCTGAGCCCCAAGAGGCTATGGATGACAGCACGCGCCGCCCACGGGCCACGCTCCTCTCATCCCCCTCTGTCGCCAGACCCCTGCCAGAGCACGCCCCCGTGGGACGCTGGTCCTCCCCTGGCCTCCTCTGGCAGGACGCGGCTAATGACCGTGCCCCCGCACAGGGCCGCTATGCCACCCTCGCCTGGGCCAGTCATTCCGCCTCGCTGCACCACCGAGGGTACGTCTGTGGTTCGCATGAACCCCGCTGGTACAGTTCCTGGGAGCCTGGTTAGAGCTTCCCGGTCTGTCCCGCTGGGTCGCGAGGACCATCAGGTTTGGCTACGCGATTCAGTTCGCGCGGTCTCCTCCCCGCTATAGGGGAGTTCGCTTCACTATGGTCGGTGGCAATGCCCCTGTCATGAGAGCGGAGGTCGCCACCCTACTGGCGAAGGGTGAACCTCAATTTTCTACGGGCCGGAGTGCCCTTAGAACGAGCTTCCAGGCATGTTGTTGTATCAACAGATGCCTCCACCACGGGCTGGGGCGCCATGTGCAATGGACATGCTGCCGCGGGCTCCTGGACAGGACCCCAGCGCCTTTGGCATGTCAATTGCCTCGAGTTGCTGGATGTATGCTTTGCCCTGCACCGCTTCCGGGCGTTGCTCAAGGGTCAACACGTACTAGTCCGATCAGACAATACCGCCACAGTAGCGTACATCAACCGTCAAGGTGGTCTACGCTCCGGCCATATGTCACAACTCGCCCGCCACCTCCTCTTATGGAGTCAGAAGCATCTGAGGTCGCTTCGAGCCATTTATATCCCGGGACACCTGAACCAGGCGGCCGACGAGCTATCTCGGTTTCGGCCTCTCGCTGGAGAATGGAGACTCCATCCCCAGTCGGTCCAGCTGATTTGGGATCAGTTCGGGGACGCGCAGGTAGATCTGTTTGCCTCCCACGACTCGTCCCACTGTGACCTGTTCTATTCCCTGTCCGAGGGCATGCTCGGCATGGATGCACTGGCGCACAGCTGGCCGCGGGGCCTACGCAAGTATGCGTTTCCCCCAGTGAGCCTTCTTGCGCAGATTTTGCGCAAGATCAGGGAGGACGAGGAGCAGGTAATATTGGTTGCCCCGTATTGGCACAACCGCACCTGGTTCCCAGAACTAGTACTCCTCGCGACAGCACCTCCCTGGCCAATTCCTCTGAGGAAGGACCTGCTTTCTCAGGGACGGGGCACCCTTTGGCACCCTCGTCCCGATCTTTGGAACCTCCACGTGTGGCTCCTGGACGGGAGGAGGTAGGTTTGAGTACCCTACCACCAGCGGTGGTGGCTACCATCACTTCCGCTAGAGCATCGTCCACGAGACATGTCTATGCGTTGAAGTGGAACCTCTTCGTCAACTGGTGCAACTCTAAACAACAAGAACCCACGGAATGCCCGATCAGTGTCGTGCTTTCCTTCCTGCAAGAAGGGTTGGAGCAAAGGCCGTCTCTCTCCACCCTGAAAGTGTATGTTGCCGCTATTGCCGCACATCACGACGCAGTTGATGGTAAGTCCTTGGGAAAGCATGACCTGATCATCAGGTTCCTGAGAGGAGCGAGGAGACTAAATCCTCCTCGCCCTCCTCTCGTTCCCTCTTGGGACCTCTCAGTGGTTTTAACTGCCCTGCAGAGTGCTCCCTTTGAGCCTCTGCAATCAGTGGAGCTTAAGTTCCTGTCAATGAAGACAGTGCTCCTGGTTGCATTGGCCTCCATCAAGAGGGTAGGGGACCTGCAGGCATTCTCGGTTGACGAAGCGTGCCTGGAATTCGGGCCGGCTAACTCTCACGTGATCCTGAGACCCCGGCCTGGATATGTGCCCAAGGTTCCCACCACTCCCTTCCGGGACCAGGTGGTGAACCTGCAAGCGCTGCCTTTGGAGGAGGCAGACCGAGCCTTGGCACTGCTCTGTCCAGTACGCGCCCTCCATGCTTACGTAGACGGAACACAGTGTTCAGGACCTCAGACCAGCTCTTTGTCTGTCATGGTGGGAAGCTGAAGGGGTCTCACTGGATAGTGGACGCCATTGCTTTGGCTTAACAGCAGTAGGGTCGACCATGCCCCCTTGGTGTGACGGCCCACTCCACTCGGAGTGTGGCATCCTCTTGGGCTCTAGCGCATGGCGCCTCGCTAACAGACATCTGCAGAGCTGCAGGCTGGGCGACACCTAACACATTCGCGAGAATCTATAATCTCCGAGTAGAGCCAGTTTCTTCTCATGTACTCGCTTCAACTAGCAGGTACTAGATTCTGCTCAGGTGTCTTCGCTTGCTCGCCATTCCTCTCCACGGACGGGGATGCCAGATTGAGCCCTTGGAAAATTCCAGACAGTGGGCATTTTCTTGAGACGAAAACAGGTCTACTTCCGCTCTGCCGAACGTGTCCCACAGCAGCTGTTAGTGGGTGTAGGGACCATTCTCCTGCCGGAACATTGTTCCTGGACAGTCTGTCTGGTCCAACATTCAGGTGACCTGGCACGTGCGCTGCCCTGAGTGAGCGCAAAATGTGCTTGGCCCAAACCAGGAGGCGTTCCGTCAGCCTGTAAAGGTTTCGGGACCTGAGACCTCCCTGGCGATTTATATATGCCACCACTGACAAAGAATTTCGTCATGCGCTGAATATCCAGTCTGGATTCTCTAGATTCTCGAGGTGCTCGAGTAGTATAGTCCTGTGCTCTATGAGCTCCGAACGCGATTGAGCTAGAATCAGCCAATCGTCCAGATAGTTCAAAATTCGCATCCCCCAAAATTTCAGAGGCGCGAGCGCCGCGTCCATGCACATCGTAAATGTACGGGGTGCCAGGGACAGGCCAAACGGAAGGACTTTGTATTGGTATGCCTGGCCCTCGAAGGCGAATCTCAAGAAAATACGCGTCCTTTAGATCTATTGAAATAAACCAGTCCCCTTGGCGAATTTGCAAGAGAATTTTCCTGGTTGTGAGCATCCTGAATTGACGCTTTAGAAGCGCTCTGTTCAGTCGCCTTAGATCTAGAATGGGTCTGAGACCCCCGTCTTTCTTCGGGACCAGAAAATACCTACTGTACAGATCCCCCTCGCTCTGAGCTTGAGATAAAGGCTCTATAGCCCCTTTGCTCAATAATGTCACTATTTCGGCTCGAAGTAGATGTGCTACTTCCCTCTCCACCGTAGTTTCGACTCGAGGGCGGTGAGCAAATTGTAGCGAGTAACCTCTCTTTATAATGTTCAGCGCACATTCTGATACCCTGGGTAGCTCTGCCCATGCGTTCACATGAATAGCTAGGGGTTGAATAATATCTGGGCTCTGGCCGTGACACAACGGTGACCGGAGAGCTCCGATATGCTGAAACATTAATGCCGTGCTTACGGCACTCGAGGCGGGGGGCGCGCTGATTGCAGCGGGCAGCCTGCTATGGTTTGTTGAGAGAGAGAGAGAGTGGGGAAGGGCTTGTAATGTCTGTTAGTGCATGTGGGCGCGGGACAGTGGGCACGATTTCTGCACTTAAGACATATTTGGCATCTGCTGGCTTCGTTTTTACAGAAACTGTGGGACATGCGGTGTGTAGTGTTTGTGGGCACTGGGACGTGGGCACATTCACTACATTTAATGCACAATCGACGTGAGTCGATTTTATGTGTGCGAGCCCTGTGTGGTGGGCTGTGCTTGTGTGTAGGAATGAGCACTGAGTAGTGGCCATTTTTTCTACACTCATAACACCATCGGCCGTGGCGTTTGTGTGCAGGCAAACAGGCTGTGGAACCGGCTTGTTTTCTGCAAAATACACTGGAACAGTCACATTCACTGGAACTGAACGAGCGAGAAGTTTTGGTGAAAATCTGACCGCAGCGGGATTTGAACACCGTCGTTTTCCTAGGTGGGCTAGGAAGACTTTGAGACCTCGGACTTTATCTCAATCCTAGGCCGGGGCCCACGCAGCGGGGGGCGGCGGCTAGTAGAACGAGAGCGCGGTCTCTGGTCTGTCTACGCTGTGAAGCGGCGGCAGTGGGCGGATGCGATGGCTTCGCGCTACGAGCAGGCGGCTGCTTCGGGCGGCTTGCTGTAGAGCTGGAGCGTTTCGGCAGAAAATGATTCATGGCTTGAGACGTTTTCTGTACCTCAGCGAATCTTTCTGTGAAATCTTTGACAGAAGATCCAAACAGGTCAGCGGATGAGATGGGAGCGTCAAGGAACGCGGTGCGCTCTGTCTCCGACATCTCAGAGAGCGTCAGCCAAAGATGCCTCTCTGCCACAGTGAGAGAAGCCATAATCCGCCCAACAGCCTGTGCAGTAGTGTTGTTTTTGGCGGCCTGTTTTAATTTTAGTTTTAGTCTAGTCTTTGTGTCAGGCTGTCATTTTAGTTTTTATTAGTTTTAGTCACATTCATACTCTTTTTAGTCTAGTCAAGTTTTAGTCGACGAAAACTGATGACATTTTAGTCTAGTTTTAGTCGACGAAAACTGATGACATTTTAGTCTAGTTTTAGTCAATGAAAATTGTATTTTAGTCTCTTTTTAGTAATGCGATTCTATTTAACCCAGTCAATATAGAATTTCAAACAAGGCTATCTTATTATAGGCTATTTAGTAGGCCTATATTTAGGGCTGTGACGGTGGCAGGTTTTTTTTACCACCGCGGTAATGGACCAACTACTGGCGAAAAAAACACAACTCGTTTTATATTTCCACACAAAGACGCGTGATACACTCTGCGCTTTGAGAGGGATGTGGGACAAGAGCAGGAAAACACGAAGATATCGATCTCTTTATGATATCTTCGTGTTTTCTACTTGATGTAAATTGGTTTGAAGAGCGAATTTTATCCTCCACAAGGGCGAGATAGTTAGGCTGTGTTTGAGATTGCGCTGCCAGAGAAAGTGAAACTAAAAATCACCCACACGTGTCAAACGCGCTTTACAACTAAACTCGCGCCCAATGTCTAATATAACAAGCACAAACTGTGTTAAAAAGAATTTGACATGCAAGTACAAATGTAGGCTATCTGTCCTACAGCGTTTTTCTACTTTACCACAGTAAAGAATACGAATATAATAGGCCTAATTAAAAGCGAACCAAGAAACGTTTATAATACCTTTAGAAAATGGGTGAGACGTGACGTGAGTGAAGATTTGGGAAAAGAAACAAGAGATTCCATGCAGGGATGAGTCACGATTTTTGGATATTCGATTAGTTTATTTAATTATAAAATATCGAATAGGTTGTGCGATTATATCTACTCTAAAATAAAATCTCCATGTTCTGGCGCTGATGCGGTGACGTGTTCATGTAACCAGAGACGCTGCCAATAACATATACAGCTGTCACAAAGAACCAGCAAAAGTAATGATTATGAATGTGTCAAATATATCAATGAGACATTTTAATAGAATAACTAATGGAGTAATGTATGGTTAAATTCGCTGATAATCGGGTGACCAGATCGCAATCCAGAATTTAAAGCCGACAAAGCTATGGGTTCACGCACAACTCTCTCATTCGTCGTGACGTTACATTTCGTCTCGTCTCGTTTTGGTCAACGAAAATGAAGAGACATTTTAGCATAGTTTTTATTTTTTAAACCACATTTAGTCTCGTTTTTATTCGTCAACGATATTGCATTATACATGTATTTTAGTCATCGTCACATGACCATGCATTTACGTCTAGTCTCGTCTCGTTTTCGTCAGGTGATAACGGTTCGTTGACGACAATATTTCGTCATAATTTTCGTTGACGAAAGCAACACTACTGTGCAGCAGACTTAGTGGCACGAAGCGTGAGGTCCGTGGCGCTCCGTAAGTCTGGCACGCTGATAGATTCCAGTCCTTCCTCGTCGAACTTACGTAGCAGGTCGGCCTGGAAGATCTGGAGGATGGCCATCGAGTGCATCGCAGAGGCAGCCTGCCCAGCGGCGGTATAAGCGCGGCTGTGCAAGACTGAAGTCATGTGACAGGCTTTAGACGGCAGCGCTGTCTTAGCCCGCCGTTCAGCAGAGGGGAATGGAAAGATATCCTCTGTCTTTCACACCGTCCAGCACGGAGAATGCAGCAGAGACAGAGGTACGCACTCTAGCTGAGAAAGGGGCTCTCCAAGACTTCGCAACTTCTTCATGAAGCTCAGGAAGAAAGGGCACGGGTCTTGAAGATGCCGAAGCGCGTTCCCCTTTAAGGAAGCATCCATCCAGTCGGTTGTGTGCAGGCTCCTCGGGCGACGACGACTCAAGGCCGAGGCTCTGACTCGATGCTGGCTCTCTTCCCGGAAGATTCGCGAGCAGAAGGGTTGGGGTCCACAGAGCCCGCCCAATCCTCACTGCCCGAGGCCAGGAGAGAGCAGCTGTCATCCTCCACAGATGCAGCTTCCTCGTCGTCATCTATGAGGGAAGCGGCGGCAGACGTTGGCCACTGTCCGTCAGGGAGAGACCCGAGCGAAGCGGGCGGCGAAGCTGGCGGGCAAACTGGCGAGCTTTCGCGGGTTGGAGGAGGTTCCGGAACCCGCTGAGCCCGGCGCTTTTTACGGCGCGGCACCGTAGCGGATGGGGGCGCAGTCTCGGTGAAAGCCGCCAGGCGAGTCCTCAGAGTCACCATAGGCAGAAGCTCGCAGTGAGGGCAGCCGCCATCAGTGAGCACGAGAGCTGCGTGGTCTTCACCCAGGCAGGAAACACAGATGACATGGCGGTCTCCGTCGCTGAGTGGGGCTCGGCACGAGCCACAGAAGGAACGAGGCATCTTGAAAAAGACACTAGCTCTTTAAGATCAGAGTGTGAGTTGCGCCGGTGAACACACACACACAAGCAGAGAAAAAGGATATTATACGCCGGATAGCGTAGCAGGAACGGCGACTGAAGGCGGCGAGTTGTCGACCAGCGGCTTCAGACGCAGTGGCTCATCCCGCAGAAGCTTTTCTCGACAGCGCGGCTTCTTCCTCTTGGGATCCAGCGATGCGTTAGTTTCGCTGAAGAGATGAAAAATCAGCTCATCAAGCCTCGTCGAGCCTGATTTATACGCCCTGGCCACGCCCATTTTGGCGGGACGTGACGATGAGGGCGCGAAGCACCCTCATTGGATCTGACGTCATGAGGGCCTCGCTCGATAGGCTGGTGCAGTTGCTGCAGAGCAGCCAATAGGCACGCGAGCCGTCTTGCCTATGTCTGCGCGCTGCTGCAACGCGTTTTGCATTAATACAAAATTATGGATCATTTTTTGGCTTCAGTATCTCACGGAAAAGAGACTTTTCCCCATAGCGTAAGATATTACGCAGTACGAGAGAACCTCTCGTAAGAGAACACATTATGTTTATTAGTACTATTGAAGAAATATGACCCGTTTCATTTATGTATGACTGACATGCAATAAGTGTGTGCGTAATGCAAATGAATTTTTCAATTAAATATAGGTCGGAGTATTTTTTTGAATGTGTTTTCAGGTACAAAACTACTGGAAGAGCATCTTAAGATCTGACAGACGACAGGAGATTGAATAATAAGAGACTGACGTCAGCTGAAGGAGAGTGGATCAGAGATGGAGCGAGTAATTTAGTAATGCATGCAGACTGATGGCTGGGATAAACTTTATTGAGCATTAGAGAGAGTGGCGATCGATGATGGTCTTCTGAGAGTAACGCTGAAGTGATCAGCAGATACAGCATTTCCTCAGGAAACGCATCATTACCTGATTCTCATTAGCTGAGGTCTCCATGAATGCTGCGTTCCACGATTCTGCCAAAGCTTTGCCTTCTTCACAACTGATGACACTGAGAGACACATGACAACTGTTGGAGAGGAAAGGATACTGCTAGGCTCTAGTTCTACTTGTTAGCAGGATACACCCCTGGATGTCGGTCAGGACACAAAGAATTAGGGGACTGGTGGTTCTTTCCAAAGTGTATTGAATATTAGTCTAAAAAAAAACATATTACATTAGTAGAAGTATAAATGTGTACATTCACAGATGAATCAGTCATTTTGTAACGGTCACCAGCTGGAGTGCCCTTGAGAGCCACCAGAGGGCACTCCACACCAGACTCTCAAGTTCACTCACAGACTACATCTCCCATCATTCTCTGCCTGGACTCATCAGCACTCATTATCACATTCACCTGTATCTCATCTTCTTGTTTAGTTCACCCCATATAAGCCTGGTTCACCCCTTCACTCACTGCAAAGTTTTGTATGTTGTTGCACTGCACTTCTGAGCGTTTTCTCTGGTTTTCTTGTCTTTTGTTTTTTTGGGGCTTTCTTGCCTGTCCCGTGGATTACTCTTGTGCCTCTGACCCCTGCCTGTTTTGTTTGTTTGTTTGTTTGTTTGTTTGTTTGTTTGGACTGTCTTCCTGTGCTTGACCCTCTGCTTGTTGGATTACGATTCTGGATAACCCCTTTAATAAAAGCTGCATTCGGATCCTCTACCCTCGTGTCTCAGAGTGGTTCGTAACACACTTCTTAATTCAGAATACTAACATGTTCAGTATCACCTCACAGTTAAATCTCAACATATCAATAGGATGGGCAATTGAAGACAACAAAACTATTGGTCAGGTCACCAAATGGCTTTGCCATTAACCCCCTGAGGTCGGCTATCGCGCCGGCGCGATGGGTTCGTTTTTTTCCTTATCAGTGCAAAAAAGAATCAAAATACTGATATTAATTTTTATGTTATATGCTTGTGTTATACATCAATCGATCCTGTTAAGTGTGTATTATTTTTGTGTATACTCACAATAAAAGCAAAGTGTTGTGCTTTTTGCCAAATAAAGAAAAATAAACATGATGTGAGTTCTGCCTTCTCTCTGTCAGTGAAGTCAATTCTGAAAAGCATCTGAAAATGAACCATAACTCAGCGAATTCTCAGTCAAACAGGCATACAGACACACAGGCATGAAGCTTGAATTCTCTTCTTTTAAATGAAGTAATTTTTATTAAAAACAAATATTCTCTGTTTATGTAATCTGTATGAAAAGAGCGAGATGTCAGTCGTTCTCATCTCAGCTAATTATTTTTAATGTGACCCCGCCCACGGAGAGCGCGCGCTATTCAAACGCAAATGAATGAGGCAATCCATGCAAACTGTGAACACCCCCATATCAGCTCGAGAAAACACATCAAGTTTATTCAGATCATTGTACTTGTTTACACTGTCTCGCAGCTATCGTAATAATAATAATGGAAAATGTACCTCAGAAGTGCTGGTATTTCGAGGAGCAAAGGATGGAATACTGTAGTAAGTTTTTTTCATTCTCAAGTGAATCGCGTTTCTGTGTGTGAATGAATGAACGGCAGAGATGCACGCTGTTTTCCACAACTCGCAAAAAGACAGTTTACATTTGAATCGCGTTTCTGTGTGTGAATGAATGATTCGCTTTTAGCAAACTATATTGCTATACTGAGATGAGTAAAAATTGACTGAAATATGTTGAAATAAAATGTATTTGTATAAGCAACATATTAAACTGCAAAATAACATTTATATTCCTTATAATAAAAACGAAAGACCTATGTTACAGACATATGAAAGACAACATTTCGTTGAAGTTTTGGATAGATTATATATTTTTACTGTAAAATATCTGCCACCTCAAATAAGCTTTTGTTTGCCAATTTTTGCTAATATGTTAAATATAGTATGTTTTGTCAATGTAGGCTATATTCAAAGTAATGAATCCTTAACTTTGAAATATGTATAATAAAATGTATACTTTAGTTTATACAAAGAAAGATTACACTTGAATTGTTGTTGTAATTGTAACCTTTTTAATAAAAAATATATATATATACAGGTCCTTCTCAATAAATTAGCATATTGTGATAAAGTTCATTATTTTCCATAATGTAATGATAAAAATTTAACTTTCATATATTTTAGATTCATTGCACACCAACTGAAATATTTCAATAAATTCTCAATAAATTAGCATATCATGAAAAGGTTCTCTAAACAAGCTATTAACCTAATCATCTGAATCAACTAATTAACTCTAAACACCTGCAAAAGATTCCTGAGGCTTTTAAAAACTCCCAGCCTGGTTCATTACTCAAAACCGCAATCATGGGTAAGACTGCTGACCAGAAGGCCATCATTGACACCCTCAAGCAAGAGGGTAAGACACAGAAAGAAATTTCTGAACGAATAGGCTGTTCCCAGAGTGCTGTATCAAGGCACCTCAGTGGGAAGTCTGTGGGAAGGAAAAAGTGTGGCAAAAAACGCTGCACAACGAGAAGAGGTGACCGGACCCTGAGGAAGATTGTGGAGAAGGACCGATTCCAGACCTTGGGGGACCTGCGGAAGCAGTGGACTGAGTCTGGAGTAGAAACATCCAGAGCCACCGTGCACAGGCGTGTGCAGGAAATGGGCTACAGGTGCCGCATTCCCCAGGTCAAGCCACTTTTGAACCAGAAACAGCGGCAGAAGCGCCTGACCTGGGCTACAGAGAAGCAGCACTGGACTTTTGGACAAATTTTGCATGTCATTCGGAAATCAAGGTGCCAGAGTCTGGAGGAAGACTGGGGAGAAGGAAATGCCAAAATGCCTGAAGTCCAGTGTCAAGTACCCACAGTCAGTGATGGTCTGGGGTGCCATGTCAGCTGCTGGTGTTGGTCCACTGTGTTTTATCAAGGGCAGGGTCAATGCAGCTAGCTATCAGGAGATTTTGGAGCACTTCATGCTTCCATCTGCTGATAAGCTTTATGGAGATGAAGATTTCATTTTTCAGCACGACCTGGCACCTGCTCACAGTGCCAAAACCACTGGTAAATGGTTTACTGACCATGGTATTACTGTGCGCAATTGGCCTGCCAACTCTCCTGACCTGAACCCCATAGAGAATCTGTGGGATATTGTGAAGAGAAAGTTGAGAGACGCAAGACCCAACACTCTGGATGAGCTTAAGGCCGCTATCGAAGCATCCTGGGCCTCCATAACACCTCAGCAGTGCCACAGGCTGATTGCCTCCATGCCACGCCGCATTGAAGCAGTCATTTCTGCAAAAGGATTCCCGACCAAGTATTGAGTGCATAACTGAACATAATTATTTGAAGGTTGACTTTTTTTTGTATTAAAAACACTTTTCTTTTATTGGTCGGATGAAATATGCTAATTTATTGAGATAGGAATTTTGGGTTTTCATGAGATGTATGCCAAAATCATCAGTATTAAAACAATAAAAGACCTGAAATATTTCAGTTGGTGTGCAATGAATCTAAAATATATGAAAGTTTAATTTTTATCATTACATTATGGAAAATAATGAACTTTATCACAATATGCTAATTTATTGAGAAGGACCTGTATATTTAAAAGGTAGATGTAAACAAATTTTAAAAGGTAAATATAAGCCTTTTCTTTAAATAATTTTTATTGTGTTTTATTATTGACAAATTTGGGGAGAGGATACATGAAAACTGAAACTGAAAATACAGTATGAGAGTTAACTGCACAATTACTAGACATGTTTTCTTTGGATATTATACAATTTGCAACTTGCAAGCACAATTTGTGGAAAAAATTAAATAAAATTGAGATGCTTCCAACTGTGAACCAATGCTCTTGCATTCTTTCTTGTGGCTATAGGTGACTCACCTGAATGAATGGCTCATTAAGTATGTGGGCCCCATTGTCTCCTCAGGTGTGAACCACTAAATATGCATGATGGTGTTGGATCGTTGACGCCCTTTGCGCATATTGCCTTTCCAAACAAAAAGTGTTTTACAAGATTTAAATCAATGTATTGTTTTATGTGAATGATTAGGCAGGATGATTTTCACATCATTTTGAAGAAAAAACTCTAGGCACAAAACTCTTATTGACACATATTTAGTATGTGTTTTGTGGCCTTATTTCAGAAACTTTAGTTTTTAGTTTTTTCAATAACCATGCATAACCATTATTCTCTAAAAAATACAAACATGTACATGCACGTTGCTCACATATTATGGTAGCCCTGTTTGTGCTAAATAGAGTGTAATTACACCTTTGCCATTAATATGTTTATAAGCAACTGAAAAAAGCACAAATGTCAGGGCATGTCAGAACATCTCAAGGACCCCAAAAACCCATTAGACCCCAGGGGGTTAATATATATTATTAATGAATCCAGATGCATCAACAATCTAATTTCCCAAATTAGTATAATCAAAAGCAAATAATACTGGATAATTCTTCTGCAGAATAATTAGTTAACATATTACAGACATACAACGTAAACTGTCACATTTTACTATATTTAACAGAAATCACGTTACACGTCTTGGTTATCTGTCAAACGATAGCACATGAATCGGTACATGTCCGGGTGTAGCGGTGTGTTATCTGCGTTGTGTCAACCAAGAATCACTCTTGAATGCTGAAAATTGTCCCTTCAATCCTCTTTTATTTTATCTGAAGTAACAAACAGATTATGAGGACTCGTGCAGCACTTAGACCTGAGAATGAGAAAGGATAAAATTAACGTAAAGAAAACTTAAAGAAAGAAAATAAATAATAAAACGTGCTTTATTAAGTCAACTCAGGCGTCTACCAGGACATTTTAGATCACTTCATGCTTCCTTCAGCAGACAAGCTTTATAGAGATGCTGACTTCATTTTCCAGCAGGACCTGACACCTGCCCACACTGCCAAAAGAACCAAAACCTGGTTCAATGACCATGGGATTACTGTGCTTGATTGGCCAGCAAACTATGGGGCATTGCCAAGAGAGAGATGAGAGACATGAGACTGAACAATGCAGAAGAGCTGAAGGCCGCTACTGAAGCATCCTGGTCTTCCATAACACCTCCGCAGTGCCACAGGCTGATAGCATCCATGACATGCCGCACTGAGGCAGTAATTCATGCAAAAGGGGCTCAAACCAAGATCTGAGTACATATGCATGATTATACTTTTCAGAGGGCTGACATTTCTGTATTTTAAATCTTTTTTTCTATTGATTTCATGTAATATTCTAATTTTCTGTGATTTTGAATTTGGGGTTTTAATAAGCTGCAAGCCATAATCATCAAAATTATAACAAATAAAGGCTTGAAACATCTCACTTTGCATGTAATGAGTCTATATAATATATTAGTTTAACATTTTAAGTTGAATTACTGAAATAAATTAACTTTTGCACGATATTCTAATTTTTCGAATTTCACCTGTATAAGACAAACAGTAATCAATCACTGTATTTAAATAATAATAATACAATATCTAATTTAAGACAACTGTAAAATACCACTATGTAATAATAATAATGAAATATCTTGTGTTGACCCAGGGACATCATATTTTTATGTTGACCCAGGGACATCATTCCTTATATCTCATCTAAAATAAGACAAACAGTAATCAATTACTGTAAATAATCATAATAATAAAACATTGTCTAATTTTAGACAAACAGTAATCAATCATTGTGTTTAATTATATAATAATAATAATAATAATAAAATATTGAATACAAGACCAACAGAAATCTACTACTATGTCATAATAATAATAATAATGAATTATCTTGTGCTGACCCAGGGTGTTATGAATGAAATTAAAATATTATGTAGAGCATTTGCAGTCTATTGTTGACCTGGGAACATCATTAAGTTGTATTTACTCTAATAATAATAGTGGTTACACTATCTTAAGAATATAATAATTGGTGATAGTTTCTTCTTCTTCTTCTTCTACTACTATGTCATAATAATAATAATAATGAATTATCTTGTTCTGACCCAGGGTGTTATGAATGAAATTAAAATATTATGTAGAGCATTTGCAGTCTATTGTTGACCTGGGAACATCATTAAGTTGTATTTACTCTAATAACTAGATGTACCGCATGGCGGTACAAAATATGACCGCCGCTCAGGCCTGCACTGGCTTTCCACAAAAATAAATGACGTGGAGCAATTTGGCTGTATTGCGTGTTTATGTATATACCTAAAAAAAGTAGTAGTATGTGCATGTCTGTCTGTGTGTGTGTGTGTGTGTGTGTGTATGTGTGTGTGTTTGTGTATGTGTGTGTCTGTGTGTGTGTGTGTCTGTGCGTCAGAGGTGGGAGTAAGTCACTAAATGCAAGTCTCAAGTCAAGTCCAAGTCTTAACATTGCAAGTCAAAGTCAAGTCAAGTCATTCTGTTGTAAGGGTCAAGTCAAAGTCAAGTCAAGTCATTCTGTTGTAAGGGTCAAGTCAAGTCAAGTCAAGTCATACTCTTTGTCAAGTCAAGTCAAGTCAAGTCGCAACTTAGTCATCAAGTCATACCAAGTCACACACAGGCTCGTTTTTCACATTTTTTTTAACTCTGGGACTTTTATTACTTATTTAGACACAGAGGGCTGATGGGTTACAAAAATAAATAAACTAACTTGTGTGTAATAAATAAAATATCATTAAGAAGCACTTTAAATGCTCTAAAATAAAAATAAATTAAATGAACACAAGTAAACAAGAATTAATAAAACTTTTCCCATCTTGTGCTAGCCATACATATAGTTATTTTGCTGTGATGTCAAATTTCCAGATACTTACATAATTGTGATGAATTTAATCCTTTTTAAGTTATTATTTTGCAGTGTAAGATTCCAGTTAACACCTTTAAATATTACATAAATGTATTATGCATTTTTATTAAACTTAATGTGTATAAATCAGCAGCAAAAAGTAATTCTTGAAAAAATCTGCACAGTAATTTTATAAAATCTAAACATGTTAATAAAAACAAATTACTATTAGTACTCTTATAAAATTCAATCAGGCAGTCATACATTTCACAATTTTATATTTATATATTAATGTCAAGAATTCAGAAGTGTATTTATATAGCCTACACTACACAGAAATAATATACAATTAAATTATGCTTATTTTAAATGTATTGAGCAGGCTAGGTATAAAAAAATATAAGCTTTTAATAATCTTTCAGTGCGCAAAACTATGATAATGAAACGCTTCAAAACAGAACGCACAAAGCGCATATGCAGAATGATGTGCTCAAAGCAACATGGAGTCACAGTGTTCAGCGCTGCGCTGCACAAGTGCGCATTTAAAAGTTCACGGCACAAAGCGAAGAAATGTCGAGCGCACAAATCCTAGTGTATATCTGTCCAACAGTTTATTGATCATTTGTTTCACAGTTTTAAATTCCAGTTATTGTGCGTTTGATGCCGATTCATAGTCCTTGTGATGTGCGTGATCTAACAAGCACACGGTAGTGAGTCGTTTAAAAACAGCAACAAACTCCAACAAAATAAAGTCATTTTATGCAAATCCACAGCCTTTTATCTACAGATCATGCATTATAATGTGAATATATCATATTGGAGAATGGAGAGAGTTTTACCGTGCATCCAACCGGAAGAGGCGCGCGCGCTGTTTGAATACTGAATGGAGAATGATTGACAGCCACAGAGGAGGGAAAACGAGTTTCCGTAAAAATAAAAAATAATTCACAATAATTGAAATAAATTATTTTCCACAAGTCATTTCAAGTAAATAGGCACAAGTCCGAGTCAAGTCTAAAGTCACAAGGAGCAAGTCTAAAGTCAAGTCGAGTCTTTTCAGAGATCTAGTTAAGTCTCAAGTCCAGAAAATTGCGACTCGAGTCAAGTCATATGACTCGAGTCTCCCACCTCTGCTGTGCGTGTATGTATGCGTGCGTACATGTGTGTGCGCGTGTGTGTGTGTCTGTGCATGTGGATTTGTATGTGTGTGTATGGGTGTGTGTCTGTGCGTGTGGATGTCAGTGTGTGTGCATGCTTGCGTTTGTTTGTATTCCTGCATGTGTGTGTGTGACAGTATCATCCTAAACCAGCAACCCTTCGCTCAACACCACCATCTACAGGCCGATGAGTGTACAGTCACTAAATGTGCACATAAATGAATTTATTTTATACCCCCCCATGGATGAAATTCTACGAAACTTAGCATACCCCCAGAGGATGTCAAGTTAATCATACACATGAAATATGGTGCAGTTCTGAACATCTCAACTGAAGATAGGGGCGATTAAAGCAGAATAATATTGCATTTTCATTTTTTATGGGAGGGGCGCAAATCACAAATGAGTGATTATGGGCTAGGTTGATGTGGGCTCTTAAGAGCAACATACCATAAAAATTTCTTCATCCTCGGTGCCACGGTTCAGGTAGTTATTTAGGAAAAACTGCATTTTTGGGGTTTGGGGGGGCCCAGTGCGGGGGGGGAGTGGCCCCCAGGGACCAAACGAAATTTTTCCGTAAAAGTCTAGTGGGGCTACATGCCCACCAAATTTCATGTTCCCCGGTGTTTCGGTGTCCCTGGTATCGTTGAAGAAAAATTCAGATGACAAAAAAAAAAAAAAAAAAAAACTTTGACAATCGATTATGGGCTAGGTTGATGTGGGCCCTTAAGACCAACATACCATAAAAATGTCTTCACCCTCGGTGCCACGGTTCAGGTAGTTATTTAGGAAAAACTGCATTTTTTGGGTTTGGGGGGGCCCAGCGAGGGGGGGGAGTGGCCCTCGGGGACCAAACAAAATTTTTCCGTAAAAGTCTAGTGGGGCTACATGCCCACCAAATTTCATGTTCCCCGGTGTTTCGGTGTCCCTGGTATCGTTGACGAAAAATTCAGATGACGAAAAAAAAAAAAAAAAAAAACTTTGACAATCGATTATGGGCTAGGTTGATGTGGGCCCTTAAGACCAACATACCATAAAAATGTCTTCATCCTCTGTGCCACGGTTCAGGTAGTTATTTAGGAAAAACTGCATTTTTTGGATTTGGGGGGGCCCACGAGGGGGGGGAGTGGCCCCCGGGGACCAAACGAAATTTTTCCGTAAAAGTCTAGTGTGGCTACATGCCCACCAAATTTCATGTTCCCCGGTGTTTTGGTGTCCCTGGTATCGTTGACGAAAAATTCACGGGGGGCCCAGCGCGGGGGGGGAGTGGCCCCCGGGGACCAAACGAAATTTTTCTGTAAAAGTCTAGTAGACCAACATACCATAAAAATTTCTTCATCCTCGGTGCCACGGTTCAGGTAGTTATTTAGGAAAAACTGCATTTTTTGGGTTTGGGGGGGCCCAGCGTGGGGGGGGAGTGGCCCCCGGGGACCAAACGAAATTTTTCCGTAAAAGTCTAGTGGGGCTACATGCCCACCAAATTTCATGTTCCCCGGTGTTTCGGTGTCCCTGGTATCGGTGACGAAAAATTCACGGGGGGCCCAGCGCGGGGGGGAGTGG
Source organism: Abramis brama (assembly GCF_963993115.1). Taxonomy (NCBI): domain Eukaryota; kingdom Metazoa; phylum Chordata; class Actinopteri; order Cypriniformes; family Leuciscidae; genus Abramis; species Abramis brama. The sequence goes on along the minus strand of NC_139986.1, from coordinate 28,082,294 downwards.
CCCCCGGGGACCAAACGAAATTTTTCCGTAAAAGTCTAGTGGGGCTACATGCCCACCAAATTTCATGTTCCCCGGTGTTTCGGTGTCCCTGGTATCGGTGGCGAAAAATTCACGGGGGGCCCAGCGCGGGGGGGGAGTGGCCCCCGGGGACCAAACGAAATTTTTCCCTACAAGTCTAGTGGGGCTACATGCCCACCAAATTTCATGTTCCCCGGTGTTTCGGTGTCCCTGGTATCGTTGACGAAAAATTCACGGGGGCCCCAGCGCGGGGGGGGGAGTGGCCCCCGGGGACCAAACGAAATTTTTCCGTAAAAGTCTAGTAGACCAACATACCATAAAAAATTCTTCATCCTGGGTGCCACGGTTCAGGTAGTTATTTAGGAAAAACTGCATTTTTTTGGGTTTGGGGGGGCCCAGCGCGGGGGGGGAGTGGCCCCCGGGGACCAAACGAAATTTTTCTGTACAAGTCTAGTGGGGCTACATGCCCACCAAATTTCATGTTCCCCGGTGTTTCGGTGTCCCTGGTATCGTTGACGAAAAATTCACGGGGGCCCCAGCGCGGGGGGGGGAAGTGGCCCCCGGGGACCAAACGAAATTTTTCCGTAAAAGTCTAGTAGACCAACATACCATAAAAAATTCTTCATCCTCGGTGCCACGGTTCAGGTAGTTATTTAGGAAAAACTGCATTTTTTTGGGTTTGGGGGGGCCCAGCGCGGGGGGGAGTGGCCCCCGGGGACCAAACGAAATTTTTCCGTACAAGTCTAGTGGGACTACATGCCCACCAAATTTCATGTTCCCCGGTGTTTCGGTGTCCCTGGTATCGTTGACGGAAAATTCAGTAAGGTGACGAAAAAAAAAAAAAAAAAAACTTTGACAATCCCTATATGACCGCTTTCGCTAGCTACGCTAGCGGCGGTCATAATAATAGTGGTTACATTATCTTAAGCATAGATATCATATAAAGGCTAGATGTCTTAAGGCGGAGTCACTTCCGGCATCACCGGCGACCATCTTACCACAGGGAAGCAGTGAATTAAGGTGAGTGATCAGCATGCACACAAATCCTCTTATCTCGCTGAAATCTTGACGGATTTACAAACGGTTTGGTTTCTTACAAACGTTATTAACGTGGCTATAATTCCGAATGCTTGAACATGTACAGTGAGGAAAATAAGTATTTGAACACCCTGCTATTTTGCAAGTTCTCCCACTTAGAAATCATGGAGGGGTCTGAAATTGTCATTGTAGGTGCATGTCCACTGTGAGAGACATCTAAAAATCTAAAAAAAAAAAATCCAGAAATCACAATGTATGATTTTTTAACTATTTATTTGTATGATACAGCTGCAAATAAATATTTGAACACCTGAGAAAATCAATGTTAATATTTGGTACAGTAGCCTTTGTTTGCAATTACAGAGGTCAAACGTTTCCTGTAGTTTTTCACCAGGTTTGCACACACTGCAGGAGGGATTTTGGCCCACTCCTCCACACAGATCTTCTCTAGATCAGTCAGGTTTCTGGGCTGTTGCTGAGAAACACAGAGTTTGAGCTCCTCCAAAGATTCTCTATTGGGTTTAGGTCTGGAGACTGGCTAGGCCACGCCAGAACCTTGATATGCTTCTTACAGAGCCACTCCTTGGTTATCCTGGCTGTGTGCTTCGGGTCATTGTCATGTTGGAAGACCCAGCCTCGACCCATCTTCAATGCTCTAACTGAAGGAAGGAGGTTGTTCCCCAAAATCTTGCAATACATGGCCCCGGTCATCCTCTCCTTAATACAGTGCAGTCGCCCTGTCCCATGTGCAGAAAAACACCCCCAAAGCATGATGCTACCACCCCCATGCTTCACAGTAGGGATGGTGTTCTTGGGATGGTACTCATCATTCTTCTTCCTCCAAACACGTTTAGTGGAATTATAACCAAAAAGTTCTATTTTGGTCTCATCTGACCACATGACTTTCTCCCATGACTCCTCTGGATCATCCAAATGGTCATTGGCAAACTTAAGACGGGCCTTGACATGTGCTGGTTTAAGCAGGGGAACCTTCCGTGCCATGCATGATTTCAAACCATGACGTCTTAGTATATTACCAACAGTAACCTTGGAAACGGTGGTCCCAGCTCTTTTCAGGTCATTGACCAGCTCCTCCCGTGTAGTTCTGGGCTGATTTCTCACCTTTCTTAGGATCATTGAGACCCCACGAGGTGAGATCTTGCATGGAGCCCCAGTCCGAGGGAGATTGACAGTCATGTTTAGCTTCTTCCATTTTCTAATGATTGCTCCAACAGTGGACCTTTTTTCACCAAGCTGCTTGGCAATTTCCCCGTAGCCCTTTCCAGCCTTGTGGAGGTGTACAATTTTGTCTCTAGTGTCTTTGGACAGCTCTTTGGTCTTGGCCATGTTAGTAGTTGGATTCTTACTGATTGTATGGGGTGGACAGGTGTCTTTATGCAGCTAACGACCTCAAACAGGTGCATCTAATTTAGGATAATAAATGGAGTGGAAGTGGACATTTTAAAGGCAGACTAACTAGACAGGTGTTCAAATACTTATTTGCAGCTGTATCATACAAATAAATAGTTAAAAAATCATATATTGTGATTTCTGGATTTTTTTTTTAGATTATGTCTCTCACAGTGGACATGCACCTACGATGACAATTTCAGACCCCTCCATGATTTCCAAGTGGGAGAACTTGCAAAATAGCAGGGTGTTCAAATACTTATTTTCCTCACTGCATGTTATAATTATTCATATGTATGCAGTGTCATAACTACATCTCTGACGTTTATAACAAACCAAACCGTTTGGAAATCGGTAGAAAATTGAGTAAGTTATGGTTATTTAAAAGTACATGCACCATGTTACGAGTGAGCGAGCACACTGTGGCAAGATGGCTGCCGCGTGCGGACGTCGACCTCCATTGGCCATTGGATCTTAAGAATATAATAATTGGTGATAGTTTCTTCTTCTTCTTCTTCTTCTTGTTATTATTATTATGACCGCCATAAAGCGGTCATATAGGGATTGTCAAAGTTTTTTTTTCCGTCATCTACTGAATTTTTCGTCAACGATACCAGGGACACCGAAACACCGGGGAACATGAAATTTGGTGGGCATGTAGCCCCACTAGACTTTTACGGAAAAATTTCGTTTGGTCCCCGGGGGCCACTCCCCCCCCCCCGCGCTGGGCCCCCCCAAACCCAAAAAATGCAGTTTTTCCTAAATAACTACCTGAACCGTGGCACCGAGGATGAAGAAAATTTGATGGTATGTTGCTCTTAAGGGCCCACATCAACCTAGCCCATAATCGATTGTCAAAGTTTTTTTTTTTTTTTTTTTCGTCATCTACTGAATTTTTTCGTCAACGATACCAGGGACACCGACACACCGGGGAACATGAAATTTGGTGGGCATGTAGCCCCACTAGACTTTTACGGAAAAATTTCGTTTGGTCCCCGGGGGCCACTCCCCCCCCGCGCTGGGCCCCCCCAAACCCAAAAAATGCAGTTTTTCCTAAATAACTACCTGAACCGTGGCACCGAGGATGAAGACATTTTTATGGTATGTTGCTCTTAAGGGCCCACATCAACCTAGCCCATAATCACTCATTTGTGATTTGCGCCCCTCCCATAAAAAATGAAAATGCAATATTATTCTGCTTTAATCGCCCCTATCTTCAGTTGAGATGTTCAGAACTGCACCATATTTCATGTGTATGATTAACTTGACATCCTCTGGGGGTATGCTAAGTTTCGTAGAATTTCATCCATGGGGGGGTATAAAATAAATTCATTTATGTGCACATTTAGTGACTGTACACTCATCGGCCTGTAGATGGTGGTGTTGAGCGAAGGGTTGCTGGTTTAGGATGATACTGTCACTAAGGTTGCCAACTGTCCCGAATTAGGCGGGACGTCCCGCATTTTGGGCCTAATTTATTTGTCCCTTGCGTGACCTCCCGTGTCCCGTTTTTTGACAAGCTGATAAACCACTGACTGATACAACAACAACAGCAGCAGTGCTGACCACGACACTTGAGAATGATCACCGACACCTGTCATCATCCAATCACAGCTTTTTTTAATCACTGTTTTGAGACAAATCATTGTTTGATTTGCGAACATCCTCTGCCGTCTGGTCGCTTCCGCTTCAAGCCGGACTCGTCTCGCGCTAACGGTAATTTCCTTTCACTGTCCACGTTTTGATTTCGGCTAATCAATTTTGGCAAATGCAAACAACATGATTATTGTTCATGAGTCTAACATCCAGCCACGCAAGAAAACATGTAATCTACCTGAGGGAATAATATGCTCAAAAAACATTTCTGATTATTATTAATGTTTTAAAGCTTTTAGAAAGTACATAGAAAGCTTTTGTAACATTATCTTAACTGTCACTTTTGATTAATGTAATGCATCCTTGCTGAATAAAAGTAGGCAATTACTTTCTTTATTTTTTTTCCCCAAAAATAATCTTACTAACCCCAAACTTTTGAACTGTAAGCCTAGTGTATAATGTTAAAAAAGCTTTCTATTTTAGATAAATGCTGTTATTTTGAACTATGGTTTGTTTGTAATGTGACTTTTTTCATGTATGACATTAAAATTATTTTTAGAATTAAATACATAAATAGGTTAAGCAATACAAATGTGTTTATGTCTGGTAACCTTTTAAACACAAACTTAACTGCAGACACTGAAATGACGTACACTGTGTGATACAGTACAAATATTTTGAGTGTCCCTCATTTTCCTATAAATAACCACGATTGTCCCGCATTTTCCTTTTCTGAAGTTGGCAACCCTAACTGTCACACACACACATGCAGGAATACAAACAAACGCAAGCATGCACACACACTGACATCCACACGCACAGACACACACCCATACACACACACATACAAATCCACATGCACAGACACACACACAAACACACACGCGCACACACATGTACGCACGCATACATACACGCACAGACACACACACACACAGACACACACATACACAAACACACACACATACACACACACACAGACAGACAGACATGCACATACTACTACTTTTTTTAGGTATATACATAAACACGCAATACAGCCAAATTGCTCCACGTCATTTCTTTTTGTGGAAAGCCAGTGCAGGCCTGAGCGGCGGTCATATTTTGTACCGCCATGCGGTACATCTAGTTATTATTATTTGTTACTAAGAGCTTCATCTTGAGACAACAACATGTTCTACTGTATCCGGTCAGGGAACCCTGTTGATGGAAGTTACAAGAGCTCAGGATGTATGGCTTACACATCATTTAAGGTTTAAAGTGATTGGCTGAGCAACAAAATCATTGTACAACGCACCAGCAAAGAGCACAATGGGCACAATGCAACTTGTGAACAAGGACACTTTCAAACAGTGTGTCCAGATTTGGTCAAACAAATTGATAAATGGATCTCATTGGGTGTCAAGACAGATATCATTCTACTGGTAGCCCACAAATGGTCAGGTCCCGTCAGTACATTTGTCACTCCAATGGACATTGAGAATATACGTACATGCTTGGTATGCCGTAGTCATTAGGATAAAAATGATACTGTTACTTCAGCCAAATTATTGACCAGTCACCTCAAGGACAATGTTGTTTTTTTCCAGCCTTTTTCCATGAGAAGGATCTCTTAAAGGCACAATATGTTACTTTTTTGCTTTAAAAATAGGAAAAATCACTAAGTTGTGTACTTACATTATCCCGACTGTTTCCAACAACTTTCAAACCAGGAGAAATTTTAATTTAATTCGAAGACACGGCACGTTTCTTTATTTCCGTTTTGTCGCAGTCAATGGCGTCATATCCGCGTTGTCCCTGGTTTCTGCTCGTGCTGCCATGGTAACCAGAGCTATGGACCAGAGCCCTCTGATAGTAACCAAGACGACAGACGTGGACCACTGTAGTTCGCAATGTCTATCTGCACGCTGTTGTTGTTTCGTTCAAACATTATGGACCATGGCAAGCAGACTTTGGATAAAAAAGGAGAACTAAAACGAGAATCAATATCAGCGCGGTGTTTTCAAGATGCCGAGAGCTCCCATAGACAGTATATAAACGAGAGCTCCACGTCCAAAACTTCGACCGCTCCTACATGTACTTTATTAAACAGGTGAGCACATTTACATAAAACTAATCAATGTTATATAGTTCAACAATGATAAAATGTTAGAATATGATCTGTATGTTATTCTAATGTTGATCTAGCTTACTGCTAGTCTCATAAGTTACAGACAAACTAACACATACTTTTTTCAAAACATTCAAATGCAGTTTAGTGTGATAGTGTAATGTTAGACCAAGTGAAACAGCGCTGCTTTCCTCACAAGTTTAATTTGTCTAATAAACTGACCTGTGAGTTGTAATCCTGCACTTGCGTGTAGTTCGGTAGAATGAAATGTCCATATTCCTTTTATATCCGCGTTCAGGATTGCTAAGAGACAGCTATCTGTCTGATAGCTGTCTCTTAGCAATCCTGAACTGCTTTATATCACAGTCATGATAAAAACATCGATGTATTCAGTCATCCATAAACATTATTACATCGGTCGGCTTGACGTTGACGACAAGATCCATAATTCTTAGCAAATGTTGCGTCATCAAACTACGCCTTTGTTATTGTAAATAGGTTAGCGACCCCTAGTGGAGAAAAAATCCCATACTGTACGTTTAATTATCCTTCAGACTGCCAACATGAGAGAGAATCTACACAGACATGGAAAGAACGTTATATTTTTGCATGCTACTCATTACATCAACCAGTATAATTTTTCACTTTATACCCTGGCTATAAGAGATGACTATGGCCATGGAGTTCCAGTCGTTTTTATAGTAACGGGCAATGAGAAAGAGGCAACACTAGAGATAGCTTTACAGCAGTTAAGGAGAGTGTGTCCTGCTGTACCAAGGTATGTGTATTTTAGTTTTTTTTTAAAGTTTTTTTTAAATTGACATACTTGAAGTAGAATCATTGGTCTAGCCCCAGAGATATCACTGCCCTGCCAAAAAGTTACTCGGTAACACTTTATTTTACAGTGTCCTTCTTCGTCACCTTCCTAAAATAATTGCCTAAGTCATTTTTTGACAAAAAATATTTTTTGCATAAGTCATCTCCTCATGATGCTGGCCATCTCTGGTAAAATCCCTACGTCCTCAGTTGAACAGATCATGCAGTTCTACCCCTGTAGTGTAATGGCCTATATGTCAAGAGTGTGACTTAGGCTGTTTATTTGGCCCAAGTCAAAAGATTTTACAAGCAATTTTAAAAGGCAAATTTACAAGCTTTTCAAGATGGGAGCTGCATCAAGAAGAATGAACCTCTGAAGTTATTGTTCATTTTTTTTGTGTTTTCCGAGAAACCTGAAAAATGACTTAGGCAATTATTTTAGGAAGGTGACGATATTCAATTATTGGTTCCGTTTTTGTGTTTTCTGAGAAACCTGAAAAATTGATTTAGGCAATTATTTTAGGAAGGTGACAATACATGTACTTACCATAGTAATTACATCCTTAAAACAAGAAAAAAAATACGTTCTGATGCAACACTGCATAAGATGTAAAAGACTTGTTTTCAGAGAATGTATCTTTAATATAGATCCATTATGTCTTAAGGCCCTTGCACACTGAGTCCGTTATTCGCGTCCGAAATTTTCGCACGTTAAAAAATAAATACGACCTCACGTTATGCACACTGCCTCCGAAACTTTCGTCCGTCAAAAAAAAATTCGAATCAGGTTCGATTTTCTGCGTTTTTCGCATCCGTAGCAAGCATTTTGAATGGTGTTTTGACAATTCAAAGCCACCGAATCACGAATGCGGACTCGGACTCGGTGTGCAAGGGCCTTTACTCCACTGGCAGAGTTTTTCACTAGTTAAAAACATAATATATATATATGTCATGATCCGGGTTTCTTTCTCTCTGTTTTCCTTCTCATCTTTCACACACGCACACACACACTCAGCTGATCCTCATCATATCAGCGCTCGCGCTGTGCACACACATACTCACTCCCATTCATGTTTTCTCTCGCTCACTCTACCCGCAGCTGTTCCTCAGAGTAATCAGCACTTTCCTTTTCTCACCTGTTCCCTCTTTTCCCCTAATTCACTCTGCTTCTTCAAGTCACTGTTTTCTCTGCTTCCTTGCCAGATTATTGTTGAACGTTGAGCCTTCGCTCTGTCTCTTCGTTGGCTATCTCACCTGTACCATCTCTCACGAGAAGTTACTTCGTCCTGTCCTGTCTTGACTTGTCGTGAGTTATTTGTTGGAGCATTAACATTGTTCTCTGCCCAGTTTACCCACTGAAGGGTTACAAATTTAAGAATCTATTTCAGATATGCTTCCTTACATAACATCACAGTGAAGAATACTGATTTTATCTTTTAAGGTTAAGATCTCAGCAAAGTTGCAATTCCTGTTCTCTCCTTATTGTCTTAAATGGCTCTTGAAGCCCCAGTTTCACTCAGACTGATGGGATTAGCACATGAATGATTCACTGAGAATCTCACCTTTTGTTCTGCAAATGGCTTTTGGACCCAAATGGCTCTTGGAGTCTTATGCTGATTGAATTAGGATTGGCCAGACCCTCAGTCTAGGGTGTTACCTAAACCTGTTACATGCTTTGTTTGAATTTGTCTCCACCTTCAAAAGTCCCTCCTCGCTTTAGGCCGCCGACTTAGGGAAGGGGTCCGCGAACAGCCTGCTAGGTACTCCGTGGTAGGAGGTAAGTGGACCGCTGCGCGACACCCCCTAGATGATTTTTCGGGGCCCGGCCAACCGCGCCGGGCCAGAGGCGTCGCCTCGGGCCCAGGGTCCTCGGCGCCCCGTGGGAGCTCGACGAAATTCGGCCCCCTGGCCCGCAATCTGGGCATCAGCCACAGGGGGGCGACACCCGGCCACCTGCAATCGTTTCGACGCGCGCCGAATAGGTTGCAGGCGGGCGTCCACGGAGCGCACGTGCCTCCCCCTGACCGCCTTTTCACAAAATTCCCTGACCACACCCGCCGACCACGAAGCGCCCGTTCGTCCCACTGAGCGCCCGTGACCGCCCCCTGACCACGCCCACTGACACGAACAGCCTATTCGGCCCCCTAACCGCCCGTTTGACCAGGAAGCGCCCGACCGCCCGTGACCGCCCCCTGAGGCTGCCGACTTAGGGAAGGGGTCCGCGAACAGCCTGCTAGGTACTCCGTGGTAGAATTTTCACTTTTCGCGAAATTCCCTGACCACACCCGCCGACTACGAAGCGCCCGTTCGTCCCACTGAGCGCCCGTGACCGCCCCCTGACCACGCCCACTGACACGAACAGCCCATTCGCCCCCCTAACCGCCCGTTTGACCAGGAAGCGCCCGACCGCCCGTGACCGCCCCCTGAGGCCGCCGACTTAGGGAAGGGGTCCGGCGAACAGCCTGCTAGGTACTCCGTGGTAGACTTGACAATTGTCAAGTCTTTGACAATTCAAAGCCACCGAATCACGAATGCGAAAAAACGCATGCGATAATTTCGGACTCGGTGTGCAAGGGCCTTTACTCCACTGGCAGAGTTTTTCACTAGTTAAAAACATAATATATATTTATGTCATGATCCGGGTTTCTTTCTCTCTGTTTTCCTTCTCATCTTTCACACACGCACACACACACTCAGCTGATCCTCATCATATCAGCGCTCGCGCTGTGCACACACATACTCACTCCCATTCATGTTTTCTCTCGCTCACTCTACCCGCAGCTGTTCCTCAGAGTAATCAGCACTTTCCTTTTCTCACCTGTTCCCTCTTTTCAGCCTATCCGTCCCCCTGACCGCCTATGCGACCACGAACGGCCTGTTCGTTCACGGCCAATCTAGGTGACAGCCCGTGGCCCCGCCCACTGACCACGAACAGCCTTTTCGTCCCCCTGACCGCCTATGCGACCACGAACGGCCTGTTCGTCCACGGCCAATCTAAGTGACAGCCCGTGGCCCCGCCCACTGACCACGAACAGCCTATTCGTCCCACTGACCGCCTATGTGACCAGGAATGGCCTATGTGTCCCATCAGCATAACTTTGCATCATTAGACTTAAAATGTCATGTCCACGGAGAGCTTACAGGGACCCTGTCATATAAGTTACAAGTGGGCCCTTCCTGTGCTTACAGGGACCCTGTCAAATAAATTGCAGGTGGGCACAGGAAGGGTCCACCTGCAACTTATTTGATGGGACCTCTTAGGCTATCCATGGTCAATGCATTAAAAGGTCACATTTCATAATTCTAAATGATTTATTGCATAAATCATAGCCACCAGGCGCCGAGATATGGACGGGTGAGTTTTTGGAAAGATACAGGTGAGTTTTTGGAAAGATATGGTTAATTTTTTGGAAAGATACGGGTGAGTTTTTGGAAAGATATGGGTTATTGCTTAAATCATAGAGTACAGTGCACAGGGAAGACAATCCAACATGTTGGTGTACTTTATAGTTTATAATTATGCATAATTAGCCTTAAATGGACATGTCCACGGACAGCTTACAGGGACCCTGTCAAATAAGTTGCAGGTGGGCATAGGAAGGGCCCACCTGTAACTTATTTGATATGTCCACGGACAGCTTACAGGGACCCTGTCATATAAGTTACAAGTGGGCCCTTCCTGTGCTTACAGGGACCCTGTCAAATAAGTTACAGGTGGGCACAGGAAGGTCCCACCTGTAACTTATTTGAAGGGACCTCTTTAGGCTGTCCGTGGTCAATGCATTAACAGGTCATAATTTGTATTGTAAATGTTTTATTGCTTAAAACATGCAGTACAGTGCACAGGGAAGACAATGCAACATATTGGTGTACTTTCCAGTTCATAATTATGCATAATTAGCCTTAAAATGACATGTCTATGGAGTGCTTACAGGGACCCTGTCAAATAAGTTACAGGTGGGCACAGGAAGGTCCCACCTGTAACTTATTTGACGGGACCTCTTTAGGCTGTCCGTGGTCAATGCATTAACAGGTCGTAATTCATATCGTAAATGTTTTATTGCTTAAAACATGCAGTACAGTGCACAGGGAAGACAATGCAACATGTTGGTGTACTTTACAGTTCATAATTATGCATAATTAGCCTTAAATGGACATGTCCACGGACAGCTTACAGGGACCCTGTCATATAAGTTGCAAGTGGGCCCTTCCTGTGCCCAACTGTAACTTATTCGACAGGGTCCCTGTAAGCTGTCTGTGGACATGTCATGTCCATAGACAGCTTACAGTGACCCTGTCATATAAGTTGCAAGTGGGCCCTTCCTGTGCCCATTTACAAGTAAGTGTACATTAAATTAGTTTAAATTGCACTCCATTTACAGGTAAGTGTACATTAAATTACTTTAAATTGCACTCCATTTTCAGGTAAGTGTACATTAAATTACTTTAAATTGCACTCCATTTACAGGTAAGCGTACATTAAATTACTTTAATTTGCACTCCATTTTCAGGTAAGCGTACATTAAATTACTTTAAATTGCACTCCATTTACAGGTAAGCGTACAGTAAATGACTTTAAATTGCACTCCATTTACAGGTAAGCGTACATTAAATTACTCTAAATTGCACTCCATTTACAGGTAAGTCTACATTAAATTACTTTAAATTGCACTCCATTTTCAGGTAAGTCTACAGTAAATTACTTTAAATTGCACTCCATTTACAGGTAAGTCTACATTAAATTACTTTAAATTGCACTCCATTTACAGGTAAGTGTACAGTAAATTACTCTAAATTGCACTCCGTTTCCAGGTAAGTGTACAGTTAGAGGCTCTAGGCAGCGAGTCGACCCTAGTCAGTCCACACTAGACCACCACCGAGCGAGTCCGTGAGCCCGTTGTCTGCTGTCCAGTCGTGGAAAGATGCCTGTTGAAACATGCCCGCTGTGTTTGCGCTCGTACGCCCGCCTCGGCCAGCACCTGGTCGTCACCCACGGCGTGAAGAACAAGGAGGAGAGGAAGCTGCTCCTTGCCATAGAGTCGGGGCGAGTGAACGCCCGTGCTGGCCTCTGCCCGGTTCCGGCGTGCGGCAAATTTTCCAACCATCTTGACCGCCACATCCGTATGCACTCTGAGGTCCCTTTTGAGGTGCCGGGAGCTCGCGGCCAAGGCCATCCCCGAGCTACTGGGTAAGTTGTCTTTTACCTTCTCCGCGACTCGAGGTACTCACCTGTTGCCGAACGAACGTTTGAACCTTGACGTTGTGCTTCGCTCCTGTCTTTAGCCCTCCTGGAGAAGGAGCCCAGCCAGAAGACCCTGTGGAGGTTTTACGGGCACTTTGCGGCGCTGCTCTCCTGCATTTACAGCCACAGAGGGGTGTGTTTTCCAAAACATCACGATCCAGGAGGTTGTGGGGGCCCGCAAATCCTCCTCGGAGAAGGTGCACCTCATCAATGTGAGCGTCTGACTTTTATTTGTCGTGCCTGATTTGTTTGCCGCCTCTCCTGACTGTCACGTGTGCGTTTTTTTTTCTTTTTCTTGTGTGTCCACAGGTAGCTCAGCACAAGACGAACATGGCGTTCGGGTAGGCCCAAATCGCCTTGACGGAGGAGGAGTTTGGGTGGGTGCAGCGGTTCCTCCAGCTGAAGGACCAGCTGCCGGGCGGTCCCACGGCCAAGTACCTCTTTTTCACCTCCACCCAAAACCCCTGCAAGAACCTGAACAACTACTTCCAGGAGGCCTGGAAATCGATGGGCCTTCCCGGCTGCCCCACCTTCACCGACGTCCGGACGTCCATTGCCAGTCACGTAAGGCGGGTCAAAATCCCAAGACGAGCAGGAGCCACAGGAACCGAGCACCCCCCCCCAGAAAGTACCCTGCACGGAGAGGCAAGGCGACGGTGCTGCTGACTCCCTTAAAGTCGCTGGGCTCGAGCCAGAGGCTTGTGTCGCCGCTCAAGGTGAAGAAGGCCATCTTTTCCCCGAGCTCCACGACGCTCGTTGGGATCAACCGCCGAAAGAAGGCCGCCGAAAAGGTAAAGAAGGCCATGAACAGGCGAAGAAAACAAAAATAGGCGTTGCCTTCATCGTTTGCTCCGGTTGTTCATTTTTTTTGGAGAGATTTTGAGTTTTTACCCTTGTTCCAGTGTTCGCTTTTTGAGAGACTTTTTTTTTTACCCTTGTTCCAGTGTTCGATTTTTGAGAGACTTTTTTTTTTTTACCCTTGTTCCAGTGTTCGTTTTTTGAGAGACTTTTTTTTTGTTTGTTTATCCTGTTCCAGTGTTTGTTTTTTGAGAGACTTTTTTTTTGTTTGTTTATCCTGTACCAGCGTTCGTTTTTTGAGAGACTTTTTTTAATCCCGTTGCAGTGTTCGTTTTTTTGTTTTAAATAAAGTTGTTTTTGTTGATTGAAGTTTCAACTTCTTGTCTGTCTTTTTTTCAAGTATTATTGTGAAAATTGAATTAGAGATTTTATTAAATTGGTTCAATCTGGTTAAAGGGTTAATTGATCTGAACGTGTAATCAAACCATGTGTAATTAATTTTTTATAACACCTATGTCCACTGACAGCCTACAGGGGCCCTGTCAAATAAGTTACAGGTGGGCACAGGAAGGTCCCACCTGTAATTTATTTGACGGGACCTATTTAGGCTGTCCGTGGTCAATGTATTAATAGGTCATAATTCAAGGTTGTAAATGTTTCATTACTTTAAACATAATGTAGAGTACACAGGGAAGACAAACAAACATGTTGGGGTTCTTTACAGTTCATAATTGTGCATTATTAGTCTTAAAATGACATGTCCATGGAGTGCTTACAGGGGCCCTGTCAAATAAGTTACAGGTGGGCACAGGAAGGTCCCACCTGTAACTTATTTGACGGGACCTCTTTAGGCTGTCCATGGTCAATGCATTAAAAGGTCATATTTCATAATTCTAAATGATTTATTGCATAAATCATAGCCACCAGGCGCCGAGATATGGACGGGTGAGTTTTTGGAAAGATACGGTTGAGTTTTTGGAAAGATACGGGTGAGTTTGTGGAAAGACACGGGTGAGTTTTTGGAAAGATATGGGTTATTGCTTAAATCATAGAGTACAGTGCACAGGGAAGACAATGCAACATGTTGGGGTACTTTACAGTTCATAATTATGCATAATTAGCCTTGAATGGACATGTCCACAGACAGCTTACAAGGGACCCTGTCATATAGGTTACAGGTGGGATCTTTTTTTATATATTTTGATGTCATTATTGAAAAGATTGCATAAAAATGATTAAATATCAATTTTATGTTAATCTTTGGGCCCCCCTGAGCGATTTGCAGCCTTCAGAACCTCCAAATTCCACTGTCCACGAACAGCCTAAATGTAAATTTTTTACATTTTTGAATGGGATAGATTGTACGTGGGACGTCCAGATCTCAGCCTCTGGACAGAATTTGGAGATGAAACCTGCTGCTCATCTGGACATGCCCTGTCCATGGTGTGAATTTCAAAGAGATTGGAGAAACTTGAAAATTCGACCAAAAAAACGTCTCGGGTTATGACTATAACCCTTGTTCCCTGAGAAGGGAACGAGACACTGCGTCGTTGAAAACGACTCTTTGGGGACGCTCCCTTAGCGTGCGCCTCTGAAGTATGAATGCAACTAATCCAATCCTGATTGGTGTTGCGTCATGACGTAACATGTGACGGCATAACCGGATGCATAAAAGTGACGCTGTCACAACACACACTAGCCTAGTGATGAAGCAAGCCGCTCTCAGGCACTTGAGGGGCGTGGCAGGACGACGCAGTGTCTCGTTCCCTTCTCAGGGAACAATGGTTATAGTCATAACCCGAGACGTTCCCTTTCGAGGGAACTCGCACTGCGTCGTTGAAAACGACTCTTTGGGGAACGAATGCCCACTAGGCCACGCACCGATAAAAGGCCTGCCCTGGAGTGAAACTGATCTCAGGCACCCAGCTAGGACGAGAGCACACATGCACCCGGCCTACTAGGGAGGTGCAGACTATAAAACTTGATAAAGGTGTGCGGGGTAGCCCAACCGGCCGCCTCACAGATCTCCTGGAGGGGAACTCCCGAGAGGAGGGCCCTAGAAGACGCCATGCCTCTAGTAGAATGAGCCCTTATGGCCAAAGGTGAGGGCAAATTGCGCACCTTGTAGGCCAAGGCAATAGCCTGAACAATCCAATTACTAATAGTTTGTTTAGACGCCGGGAGCCCCTTTTTAGGGGACCCAAAACACACTAACAGTTGGTCCGACCTCCTCCAAGAAGAGGACCTCTCGAGGTAAATGCTCAGAGCTCTGACAGGGCAGAGCAGATGGAGCCTCTCTTCTTCCGCCGACACATGAGGTGGAGGATGAAATGCCTGCAGGACCGTAGTCCGTGCCGTGTTAGAAGGCACCTTAGGCACATAGCCAGGTCTCGGGTGCAGAATGGCCTTAACTCCCCCAGGGGCAAACTCCAAGCAAGCTGGTGTTGCTGCCAGAGCTTGAAGATCTCCCACCCTCTTTAGAGAGGTAATAGCTAAGAGCAAAGCCATCTTGAACGTCAGGTCCTTGGGCGAAGCCGACTGAAGGGGTTCGAAGGGGGCCAGGGATAACCCTTCGAGAACCACCGCCAGGTCCCAGGCAGGAACTCTGGACCTGGTTGTCGGTCTCATCCTCCATGCACCACGGAGAAAACGAATGACCAGCTGGTGCCTCCCCAGAGGCCCATCACTCAATGGTGCGTGGAATGCCGCAATGGCAGCCACATACACCTTAAGTGTGGAGGGGGAGAGACCCGTAGAGAAACGATCTTGAAGAAACTCCAGAACTGAAGCCACAGGGCAGTTAACTGGATCTAACCCATGTTCTCAACACCAAGTGGAAAACACATTCCACTTGAGGCCATATAATCTCCTAGTAGACGGAGCCCTGGAGCTAAGTATGGTTTCAACCACCCCGGCTGATAGACCAGCATCTAAGTACTGAACCACCTCAGGGGCCAGACCCACAGTTTCCACAGCTCTGGACGAGGGTGGAATATTGTGCCCTCCGCCTGAGACAACAGATCCCTCCTCAGAGGAATCTGCCACGGCGGAGCTATCAGGAGTGAAATTATGTCTGAAAACCATACTCGGGCCGGCCACAACGGGGCTACCAGAAGAAGACTGATGCCCTCCTGACGGACCCTTTCCAGGACTCCCGGGAGCAGAGCGATCGGGGGAAAAGCATACAGGCGTAGCCTCGGCCAGGCCTGTACCATAGCATCCAACCCCAGTGGGGCTGGATGCGAGAGGGAAAACCAAAGTGGACAGTGGGACGTCTCTCGAGACGCAAACAGATCCACTTCCATCGGTCCAAACCTCTCCCATATCAACTTCACTACCTCTGGGTGAAGTCTCCATTCCCCGGGCCTCAGCCCCTGCCTCGACAGGATGTATGCTCCCTGATTCTGAACCCCCTGAACGTACATTGCCCTGATAGACAATAGTTTCCCTTGGGACCAAAGGATAATCTGATGCGCCAATCTGGATAGAGGGCGCGACCTGAGTCCCCCTTGTCGGTTCAGATAAGCTACCACTGATGTATTGTCCGATCGTATCAGGACATGGTAACCCTTGATGTCTGGGAGGAAGCTCCTCAGAGCTCTGAACACAGCCAACATCTCCAGGCAATTTATATGCCAAGAATGATGATGGTCCTGCCACAGACCCCTGGCAAAGCGGCCGTCCATGACCGCGCCCCAGCCAGTGAGGGAGGCATCTGTCGAAACGGTTTTCCGGCGACACAACGCTCCTAACACTGGCCCTTGGGACAGAAACCAAGGTATCTTCCATATTACTAGAGAACGAAGGCATCTGCGCGTTACTCTGATCATACGGAACGGATTCCCCTTGGGGGAAAACCCCTTGGCTTTCAGCCACCACTGAAGGGGCCTCATATGTAGAAGGCCCAAAGGAATAATGTTGGATGCCGCTGCCATGAGGCCCAGCAGTCTTTGAAATTGCTTTACAGTGATGGCCTGGCCTAGCCTTATCCTGGACACCATTGCCAGAATGGACTCGATACACGCAGGAGACATCCGTGCCCGCATCGTAACCGAATTCCACACTACGCCCAGAAACGATGTGCTCTGGGATGGTTCCAACACACTTTTCTTTGTGTTGAGTCTCAACCCCAAACTCTGAATGTGGCCAAGGACGACATCTCGATGCCGAACCACCATTTCTCGAGACTGGGCCAAAATGAGCCAGTCGTCGATATAATTGAGTATGCGGATGCCCTGAAGTCTCAATGGAGCTAGTGCTGCATCCATGCATTTGGTGAACGTGCGGGGAGAGAGTGCTAGGCCAAACGGAAGAACCCGATATTGGTAAGCTTCGCCCCCGAAAGTGAACCTCAGGAACCTCCTGTGACATGGAAGGATGGAGACATGAAAATAAGCGTCTTTTAGATCTATCGTGACAAACCAGTCCTCGGATCTGATTTGATTCACGATGATGGGAATAGTGAGCATTTTGAACCTGAACCTCCTCAGAGAACGGTTCAAATGTCTTAGATCTAAAATTGGCCTCAGTCCTCCATCCTTTTTTGGAACTATAAAGTACCGGCTGTAAAACCCGGACTCCCTGTCTGAAGGAGGAACACGTTCTATGGCCTCCTTTAACAGCAAAGAATGCACTTCTTGTTCCATCACCTGAGCCTGCTCTGGAACCACTGTAGTCTGCACCACCCAGAGAATTTGGGGGGGCGGTGCCCGAACTGCAGTCTGTATCCTAATTTTATTATACGCAGGACCCATGCAGATATGTTGGGAAGATGACACCATGCCTCTACAAAATCTACTAAGGGAACCAGGGGCTGGTCTCGGGTGTTATCCGAGCACTGTTCTCGACCTCCTGAAGCGAAGGATCGGCAGGATTTAGTCGATACGATCTTCGTGACCTCAATTGATGCTCGTTTTCTATTTTTTGACACGAACGACACGGTGTGCGTTCGCTGGAAATTGATGAGGCCCAAAGCGTCAGAGACGGCAGGAAACTCACATCGATTCCCCGAGGGCTCCGCTGCGAGAACAACCCCGGTTGCTCTGCAGCGGGGGGGGAAGCCCTCAGAGGTCCTATTACCCCAGCTAGGACCTCTTTCCCGAAGCCCTCCTAGCCTGAAGGACGTCTCTCAAGTCGCCCTTCTAGACGGAGGACTTCTGCTGAGAACGTTTCCTCTGTTGCCAAGCTCACGAAGGAGGGGCTCTAGAGGCAACGCTCTCTTTTTGTTCCTGGCGGTATGAGGAGCTGGATGACGGCTGGGGCTGATCTCTTTGCCCCACCCTACTCGACTTTGGTTTAGATCGACGGGGGAGGAACTGCTGAAACGCCGCCGATTGTTTCTTCGTCTCCTGAAACCTGTCGACAACAGCCGCAACTGCGTTTGCCGAACAGGCCAGAAGACGAGAGCGGCGCATCAAGGAGAAACGATTTATCCTTCTCCTTGATGCCTGATAAATTCAGCCACAGATGCCTCTCCGTGGCTACCATAGCTGCCATAGAATGGCCGATAGCGCGGACGTCTCTTTAGTAGCACGGAGAGACAAATCTGTGGCTTTACGAAGTTCGGCAATATCTTCGGGTGTTGGCCCCTCCCCCTCATCTAAGTCTTTCAGGAGGTCGGCCTGGTATGCCTGCAAAATAGCCATAGAATGCAGACATGAACCAGCACGACCTGCCGCCATATAAGCCCTCCCAACCAATGCAGAGGTATCTCTGCATGGTTTACTGGGTAGCGCCGGGCCTTTAAGGGAAGATGCCGCTTCAGGGGAGAGGTATCCAGCGAGTGCCTCCTCCACCTTTGGCATCTTTCCATAACCCATATCTTTTGCCCCTAAAACATTACTATAATCAACCACTGCTGGATTATAGATACGGGACGAATGGGGATTTTCCCACGATCTCGAAATCTCTTTGTGGAGATCGGGAAAAAACGGAAAACCCCGGCGCTGAGGCTGTGATCTGTGCTGCAGGAAACGCTCATCTAATTTACTTTTTGTTTGCGTTCCCTGCTCATCTTGTGGCCAGCTAATATTGAGTCTAGCCACAGCACGAGTCACAACCTCAATCAGCTCCTCATACGCATGACCGTGAACCGGCGAGCTTTGTTCACGGTCATCCGCCTCGATGCTGAGCACATCCACTTCCTCGGAAGCAGAGAGCTGCAGCATCGGGCCCTGATCATGGGCAGAAGAAGCCGCAGCGCGGGCTTCTGCACCACAAACAGGGACCTCAGGATCCTCAGATGAAGAATGAGAAAGTGCCGCAGCAGTCTCATTCTCATCTGCAAGATCCTTCTGCGAACCCCACGAGCTCAATCGCCGCGCCGCCTCAACGGACGCGGGACCAGCCCCGTGGGGAGCGCGAGCTTGAGCATGTTCATCAAAACAAGCCAGGCGGGAGCGCAGCACTCTCATTGATAGTGCTTCACAGTCGCCGCAAGCAGCCCCCTCGAGAACTGCTCGGGCGTGCTGCGCTCCCAAACAGATCACACACAGCTGATGTGTGTCCCCACCCGTGATGTATCTAGGGCAGGGGTGCACACATTGCTTGAACTGTTCACTCGCCATCATATAAACTCTTTCTCACAGACAAACAACACCAAATAGAACAAACAACAACAGAGAGCGCTTGCTGAAGAGCGAAAGCTAGTGTGTGTTGTGACAGCGTCACTTTTATGCATCCGGTTATGCCGTCACATGTTACGTCATGACGCAACACCAATCAGGATTGGATTAGTTTCATTCATACTTCAGAGGCGCACGCTAAGGGAGCGTCCCCAAAGAGTCGTTTTCAACGACGCAGTGCGAGTTCCCTCGAAAGGGAACTCAAAGGGATACATACCCTTGGAGAATTTTTCAGTCAGATTTTCAAGTTTCTCCAAACTCCCTGAAATTCACAGCGCTGTCGGGGCACGTCCAGATGAGTGCAGGAGTGCAGGTTTCATCTCCAAATTCTGTCCAGGGGCTGAGATCTGGACGTCCCACGTACAATCAATCCCATTTAAAAATGTAGGTGTAACCCATTACACGTGATAATTTTGTGTCAACTTTACTAACGGACCAGTGGGCTCAAAAGATTAGGTTCGTCCGGGGAGAGAGATGATGCAGCAGCAGTGAATACTCAAACAAAAGGATGAGGTAAGAAAAAGTTTGAATTTACTGAATATGTTCTTTTCACCTTGTTGTTAGATTGTAATGATTAATCAATTTGTTGAACATGGACCCATATAACCTCACACAGGCGTAAGGAAAACAATAGAAAATGAAACAAACAAAACAAAACAAAATTTAATTCACTCTTGAATGTAAATACTCAGAAAGTCCAAAAGTTGGATGTTTCTCAATGAACAGATCAGTTCGTAAACTCAGTCTCAAAGTTCGTGAGGCACTTAATCCAGTCGTCCTATTCTGCCCTGGATAGAACAGAATAAATTGATGTGTGTTTCTAATCCTACCGTTCAAAGACAAGCAAGTTCAGTTTCAGCTTCGGTTTCTCTTTCAACAGGGAAATCAAAGGATTCGTTAAACGGGCGGCTCGCCAGTCCAACCCCACCGTTACGCACACAGGAAGAGCTGAGACAATCCACAATTCCGGAATGATTCACACTTCGTCCGATTAACATGCAGAATGGATCACACTCATCAACCGGACATCACAGCACTCACATGGAAACAAAAGCAGAAGAACAAAAAACCTGGCCTTGAAGACACAAGGCCAAAAAAAAAACAATTAGCATTCGACACTATATACAAATCAATTCAGATTATACACAACTTCTCATAAAACACAGCAAATAATGTCCATTTATAGGACTCTGTACAATAAATTGTCTTTGTGCAATAAATTGTCTGTGCAATAAATACATTTTTGTTTGCATACTTGCTTGTAAGCATCTTATTTAACACACACACACATTGCATTTCATGGCATTAATTTCACATAAATGCCCAATTACATCTTTCATTTTACATTTAAGGCTGTATTTGCCATTAATACTGCAACAAATAAACAATTTGATGTAACACACTTAATATAATCCTTAATGAACCTTATTGAACAATACTGAAATTATTGAAACTATATTAACTCACCAAGGAACTCATTTACATGTACATCGGAAGAACCAGGGAAGTTCCAGATGATACACGTTCTCAAAATGTCATTCTCGAGCATAAACTGCTTCTCTTTGAATCCTTCGTTAGAGATATATATACACACACACGACACACACTGTATTAGCTTTAAACTCGCGCTAATATTGCGTCATTGACATGCGGTCAACACATAACGTGAACAATCATATCACTTCAACTCATTTTAACTGCTACTTATTTCTACATCGTCATCATATAAATGATTTAGAGGCATTTAAACAACTCTTACATCAGTTCTCGACTCAAATCGTAGCTTCAAATCTCCCGGAGCAAACAAGCGTCTGCTCGCGTCAGAGGTTCACGGAGAAAAGAAAGTTCTAGAATGTGCTGCTCTCTAAAAGTGCCGCGATAGCAGAATTTTCCATGACGTCATTCAAAATGCGATCTCATTGGAGGCTTATGTAAAGGGAGATAACGCTATTGGACATATTTATAACATTCAATATTTTATATTTCGCCATTTCTATATAATTAATTAATTTGTTTGCAGCCTTATATTTGATCTGAAAGCAGCTTTCATACTTTAACTCTGTTGTTTAATTTGAAGTGCATTTTGTCTCTGTCCACTGGTAACCTGGGTTACACTTTCCCCCTCTGAATTCAGGCACGTCCTCAGGCATGCTTGGGGTTGACTTGTCACCACTATAGGAAAAGCACCAGACATATTCAAGGACTGATCACTGATGGATGTGGAGTCTTCCAAGGAAGTGGTAAGTGCAGAACTTAACCCTTGCAGTAAGGACTGGATAACTAGTGTTAGGGGATTTCCTAGTTTATGATACTGGAATTTGTTAGGAGGCCCACACTGCCGTTTGGAACGTCTAGGGTCAATAGCTTCAAGGTCATCATCTGTAACGGGCTGGTTACTTGTAACATCCTGGGCAGGTGAGATTGTGTCATTGGACTGTGTTTCCTCCGTCACAATGTCCGACAGACCTGAAAACTCCAGCGCATTTCCATTCATAGGTGCTAACAACTCTGGGGGCTCAGTACTTTCAATGCATTTGCTTCTGCAGTTCTCCACTTCAACAGTGTCTCCATCTTGAACAGGTATACTATTTTCTTCTTCATTTTCTGATTTATTATCTGTGGAGTCTTCGTCTAGTCTGATGTCAGGTAAGGTTTCTTTTACAGGGTCTACGGCAGCCGGAAGGGTTCCAGTGTCAGGTAAGGTTTCATTCACAGGTTCTACCACAGCAGCAGGGGAATTGAGAAAATCTGTTTCAGGTAAGTTCTCTATGGTCATAGGGTGTTCTGGAGGTGAAATAATTTTTGTACTAAACTCCAATTGGCGTCCTGAATTTCCAATATAAGAGTCATCCTCTGATTCAGACTGACTACTCAGATGTTCTTGAGGAACCGCTTCATGTGCAGAGTGGGATCTGGTTCTAGGCTTACGACGAATTTTCAGAGGGTCTGTTCCTTCAATTTCATTCAGGGGTAGAAACCCACAAGGTAGTAGAAGGTCACGGTGTAATGTGCGGACCGGTCCATCTTTCCCTTCTGGGCAGACTGTATATACTGGCATGTCACCTGCTTTCCGGACTACCACATAGATCTCAGAGGCCCATTTATCTGACAACTTGTGTTTCCCTCTCAATCTGACATTTCGCACAAGGGCTCGATCACCTGGTTCAAGTGTAGAGGCAACTACATTTCTGTCAAAACGTCTTTTGTTCCGGTCAGCTATTTTGGATGCATTGTGAGAAGCAACTCTGTAGCTTTCCTCTAATCTACTCTTTAGGGATTTCACATAGTGCGAATGGGACTGTAATGGGAAGTTGGTATGAAGTCCGAAAGCAAGGTCGATCGGCAGTCGAGGCTGCCTCCCAAACATTAGCTCATATGGTGAGTATCCCGTTACATCGCTCCTGGTGCAGTTATATGCATGCACCAATGGTTTGACGTGATCTTTCCAATGAGCTTTGCTTTTGTTCTCCAGGGTGCCTAGCATCTGTAAGAGGGTCCGGTTAAAGCGTTCCACCGGATTCCCTCTAGGATGGTAGGGGGTGGTTCTCACTTTTCGGATGCCAGCAATTCTACACAACTCTTGGATGGTATGAGATTCAAAATCTGGCCCCTGATCGTTGAGCAGCTTTTCTGGAAAACCGTAATGGACAAAGAAATTATCCCACAGGCATCTAGCAACTGTTTGTGCTTTCTGGTTACGGGTAGGAATAGCAACAGAGTACTTGGTAAAATGGTCTGTGATGACCAAAATATCCTTGGTGTTACTGCTGTCTGGTTCCAGTGACAGAAAATCCATACAAACTAGTTCTAATGGCCAATGAGTCTGAATATTCACCAAGGGAGCCGCTTTCTGTGGAGGAGTCTTCCTACGAACACAGCGCTCGCACCTTTTGATTTTTTTGTCCACATCAGCTGCCATCTTCGGCCAGTAAAATCTGGAACGGAGAAGATCGAGAGTTCGCTCCAGACCCAGATGCCCCATGTCATCATGAAGACTGGTAAGTACAATTCCTCGAAGATCTTCAGGTAAAGCCAGTTGGTTCAACACTTTGTCTCCGTCCATCCTCTTCCGATATAACAACCCATTCTTCAGCTCAAGTTTGTTCCATTGTCTCATCCACAAAGTTACTGCAGGTAAGTGGAATCTCAAGTTTGGAGGTTTGTTGTTAGACTCCAAGTACTCAATTACCTCTTTTATTTCAGGGTCAGCTCGCTGCTTCCTGATCAGATCTTCTTCAGACAGGCAAGGAATCTCTGGGAGACCATGGCCATCTTCTTCCTGGATTTCTGGAGGTAATGCCTTTTCATTCATGCTCAGAGACTCTACCAAGGTCAACGGGAAAGACTGAGAATCATGGGATTGATTAACTTGATGTTTTTCACAGATGGCCTCCACTACTTCAGGTAAGATTGTCTTGGTGTTGCCTTCAAGATCTCCAAGATGATGTAGAGTGAACTGTCTGATTCGTTCTTGCTCTTTTTTAGATTCCCAATCATCTGATGGTTCACCATTGGGATGACGAGACAATCCGTCCGCATCTTGATTTTGTGCTCCAGCTCTGTATTGGATCTTAAAATTGTAGGTTGAGAGACTGGATAACCATCTATAACTAGTAGCATCTAGTTTGGCCGACGTAAGGACATAGGTGAGGGGATTGCTATCAGTGACCGCTGTGAAGTCTGCCCCATACAGATAGTCATGGAATTTTGTGGTGATTGCCCATTTGAGAGCCAGAAATTCCAATTTGTGAGCAGGATACTTGGCTTCACACTTCGTTAATCCACGGCTGGCAAATGCTATGACTCTCATGTGTCCTTGCTGTTCTTGATACAAGGCTGCTCCTAGTCCTGTAGCACAAGCATCTGTATGCAATAGGTAAGGCAGACAAGGATTTGCGTACCCCAAGACAGGAGCAGAGGTTAACCTTTCCACGAGGCTTTCAAATGCCTGTTGACACTCGGTAGTCCATCTGTCACACAGAGACTCTTTTGGATTAAAGTAAGTATGATCTTTATCTTTCTTTTTTCCCTTTCGAACAGGAGGATAGCCAGCTGTAAGATTGTTGAGCGGCTTTGCAATCTTGGAGAAATCTTTAACAAATCTACGGTAATATCCTGTAAATCCTAAGAAGGATTTTAGTTCCCGAAGGTTCTGGGGCCTTGGCCAGGTTTTAATGGCCTCAATTTTTGATGGGTCAGTTTCTACACCGTTCTGGGAGACAATGTGGCCCAAGTAGCGCACAGATGTTTGGAAGAATTTGCATTTCTCGGGTGAGAGCTTCAATCCGTATTCTTTTAGACGATTCAGGACTTGTATCAGTCGGCGCTCATGCTCCTCAAGGGTTTCGGAGAAGATGATAAGATCATCGATGAAAACTAAGACTTCCCTTCTATTTAAGTCACCCATGCAGCGCTCCATGAGCCGCTGGAAGGTGCTTGGCACATTGGTTATCCCTTGTGGCATACGGTTAAACTCCCAGAACCCGAGGGGGCATACGAATGCTGTCTTCTGCTTGTCCGCTTCATCCATCTCAATCTGGTAATACCCGGATTTTAGATCGAGAACAGAAAACCACTTGGAACCAGTTAACATGGAGAACACTTCCTCCAGGTTTGGGAGTGCATATGCATCTCGTATGGTTTGAGAGTTTAGCTTCCTAAAGTCAATACATAGCCGCACTGAGTTGTCTTTTTTCCGGACCACTACAATGGGGGATGCGAATGGGGACTCAGACTCTCGTATAATACCAGCTGCTAACAACTCCTGTAGATGTTTCCTGACGGCATCAATATCTTGTGGGTGGATGGGACGAGCTCTATGCTTGAAAGGAGTTTCGTCACTCAGTTTAATTCGGTGCTTCACCTTATCAGTGTGTCCATAATCCATTTCCTTCAAAGCAAAAACTTCAGGCATAGAGTTTAACAAGGCTGATATCCGTTCTTTCCATTCGGAGGGAAGTGGGGAGTCTCCAAAATCGAGAGTTATCTGAGGACTTTCTGGTGTTTCAGAAACATCACTTGTGAATGGCTTGTTTATCACCTGCTGGACAGCATGCATTTCTGCAATCACAGACCGGGGAGGGATTACTATGTTAGTCTGGGTTTCATTCTTGACTACCACAGGCAAGGAGAAGAAACGTTTCACAGGTAAGGCGTGCAATCCACTAGCAACTAAAAGACCACTTGGCAGAGAAGATATGGTGGGAGGACTTATAACAGTCAGTGTTTCTGCTGGAAGGTAATTCAGACAGACGGCTCCATCAAGAACAGTAGTGCATCCTGCTGGCACTGTTTCAGGGACTGCCCCTTTTAATGTCACACACCCAAGGGTTTTGGCACATGATTGTCGATGCCTCACATCAAGTGTCTTCAGTACAGCTGCGTACCCTTTAGAAGCTGATTTGGGGCTGACAGTCTCTTTTTGAACGTAACTGGAGTAAAGCACATCCAAGGTATTTGTACCGATGAGGACTTGTGGTACATTTACCAAATCTGGAACCACCAGTGCTAGTGTGGTAACCTCGGTATCTGTTCCTAGGAACTCTTTGGGAACATTAAAGTTAACTCCACGTACCCAAGGTAAGGCACTAATTGTCCATTGGCTCCCTCCACTTCCAGCAAAGACTCCAGGGGTTTCATGGGGTAATGAGACAAGTTATTTTTGTAAAATGAGAAAGGGATTGTAGTCACCTGGGAACCAGTGTCTAAAAGGCAGTTCACTTTGATTTCGTCAACATAGATTTGGGCAGTACATTTCATTCCAATTAGTCCCTTTGGCAGTTGGCTTTTAGGGCAATGATGCTTTGTCCCAGTCTCCATATGCCCTGCTACAGAGACTGCCTGGTGTTTAACTGAGTAGTAGTGGTTTGGTTCTTTAGGTCCCACTGGGCTTGTTTTTCTCTCAACTGGCGCCTCTTCTCATCTACCTTAGAAGGGTTCGGTTCATTTTCACAGTTGATGGCAAGGTGTCCCTCCTCACCACATCTAAAACAGTATCCAGGACGAGGACGAGTGAACGTCACTGAACCACTTCTGAGTTGATTGTTCTCATCCCTCTCAGTTTGCCTATGCTGGAATTTTGCAGTCTTGCCTGACCGATGTTGTGGTATGTCAGGGGCTGACAACTGAGCCTTTAACTCTGCCACTTGCTTCTTTGGCACTTTACCAGAAATGGATGTTCTCATAGCCTCTACTTCTGCTTGTAGTTCTACTAGCTCTTTCTTTAGCTGGATCAATTCAGAATTTTTGGAATAATCAGGCTTGCACTTCTGGTAAGTTGAGGTTTGCATAGCAGCAACCTGAGCATTAATTTCAGATATTTGAGCCCTCATAGTATCCACCTCTTCAGCTGCTCCACCAACTGCATCATGGGAGTATGTTGACATTTGATGAGTAGCAGTTCTCATTTTGGGGGCATTACTCTGTTTGTTCAATCCAAAATGATTTCTCATTCTGTCTTCTTTTGAGGCTTGTCGGTCTTCTTCCGTGCGAATTTGCACTACCATCTCTGCAAAAGAAGGTGGGTGGATATTTTTCTTCTCTAGCTGTAAGCTGGAAATTAACCCATTATCCCAACATCCACGGCAGAATTGCTTGATCAGACAGCGGTTTTGCTCACTCTCCGCAATGCCTCCTCTCCTTACAGTAGTGCTCAGCATAACTTGCAACCGGTGCAAATAACTGGAGGGCTTCTCCCCTGGGTTCTGTAGCATGGTCATGAATTTTGCTAACAGCTCACCTCCACGGATCCGTAAACAGACTCTAGCAACTCCAAGTAAACTGAAGGTAAAGACTGGGGACTCACATGTTTAATGACATCAGCAGCAGGAGGGAGCAGACTATCAAGTATTCTCCTCGTGCGAGACAAATCCGAAATGGAGGGGTCATCTAATAGAAATTGAACACTTGCCCGCCATGTGTCGAAGTCTGGCTCGTTTACTGGCCTAGGAACTTTCCCAGAGAAAGACCTGAGACGGAAAGAGGCAGGTTGTAATGTAGCAGTGTCGTTGGTTCTGACGATGTGTTCAACTACAACTTTTTGCACGCTGGGTGGATCAATCATGTCCATTGTAAGTACTGGATGGGGTAACACTGTAGGTGCAGGATGGCTAGTTCTACTGCTGGGTCTATCCTTGGACAGGTTTTGTGATGTCTCAGATTCATTTGAGGGAGGGGCTACTTGTTCTGTGGTCACTCTCTGTAATTTGGCTGGGGACGACGGTCCATCCAGTGAGCTGGTGGTGCTGCTATCACGAGTTTGAGAGTCTGCAACATGTGGATAGTTAACTCTTTCACCTGAAGCCGATATGGGCTCAGCAACAGAACAGCCAGCTTTCATCCTCTTTAACTCCTCCTGGAGCACTTCTTCAATTGACTTTCCACTAGCGCTAGCAATAGTTTGTAGTTCTTCGAAATACAGCTTAGTGGCACTGTCACTAGCTACTTGAGTGTAGACATGGCTTAAGGCACGTACTATGAAAGTTGTATCTGGGTTTGATGTACTGACCATTGTTATGGGCAGAAGGGGCATTAGTGTTTTCATAGCAGAGCTATAAGTAAACTCTATAATGGCATGTTGATGGAATTCAGAGTTTGGGTCATCAATGAGAAGGTTGCGACTAATGCTGCCATATCTCAACAACCATGCTTCTAAGTCCTGATCTGTTTCAGTTAATGTTAAGCCGCTGACTATTACGGCATTTGAGACATCTACATTCTCTCTTTTTACAATATCCATGTTGTCAATATTCTGCTGAGTATATAAATAATTAATAATATATTTATATTGTCACTATTGCTGCAGGCCAATCTCTCTCCTGGCTGGCACTCGCCACTTTTACTTGTAACCCATTACACGTGATAATTTTGTGTCAACTTTACTAACGGACCAGTGGGCTCAAAAGATTAGGTTCGTCCGGGGAGAGAGATGATGCAGCAGCAGTGAATACTCAAACAAAAGGATGAGGTAAGAAAAAGTTTGAATTTACTGAATATGTTCTTTTCACCTTGTTGTTAGATTGTAATGATTAATCAATTTGTTGAACATGGACCCATATAACCTCACACAGGCGTAAGGAAAACAATAGAAAATGAAACAAACAAAACAAAACAAAATTTAATTCACTCTTGAATGTAAATACTCAGAAAGTCCAAAAGTTGGATGTTTCTCAATGAACAGATCAGTTCGTAAACTCAGTCTCAAAGTTCGTGAGGCACTTAATCCAGTCGTCCTATTCTGCCCTGGATAGAACAGAATAAATTGATGTGTGTTTCTAATCCTACCGTTTAAAGACAAGCAAGTTCAGTTTCGGCTTCGGTTTCTCTTTCAACAGGGAAATCAAAGGATTCGTTAAACGGGCGGCTCGCCAGTCCAACCCCACCGTTACGCACACAGGAAGAGCTGAGACAATCCACAATTCAGGAATGATTCACACTTCGTCCGATTCACATGCAGAATGGATCACACTCATCAACCGGACATCACAGCACTCACATGGAAACAAAAGCAGAAGAACAAAAAACCTGGCCTTGAAGACACAAGGCCAAAAAAAAAACAATTAGCATTCGACACTATATACAAATCAATTCAGATTATACACAACTTCTCATAAAACACAGCAAATAATGTCCATTTATAGGACTCTGTACAATAAATTGTCTTTGTGCAATAAATTGTCTGTGCAATAAATACATTTTTGTTTGCATACTTGCTTGTAAGCATTTTATTTAACACACACACACATTGCATTTCATGGCATTAATTTCACATAAATGCCCAATTACATCTTTCATTTTACATTTAAGGCTGTATTTGCCATTAATACTGCAACAAATAAACAATTTGATGTAACACACTTAATATAATCCTTAATGAACCTTATTGAACAATACTGAAATTATTGAAACTATATTAACTCACCAAGGAACTCATTTACATGTACATCGGAAGAACCAGGGAAGTTCCAGATGATACACGTTCTCAAAATGTCATTCTCGAGCATAAACTGCTTCTCTTTGAATCCTTCGTTAGAGATATATATACACACACACGACACACACTGTATTAGCTTTAAACTCGCTCTAATATTGCGTCATTGACATGCGGTCAACACATAACGTGAACAATCATATCACTTCAACTCATTTTAACTGCTACTTATTTCTACATCGTCATCATATAAATGATTTAGAGGCATTTAAACAACTCTTACATCAGTTCTCGACTCAAATCGTAGCTTCAAATCTCCCGGAGCAAACAAGCGTCTGCTCGCGTCAGAGGTTCACGGAGAAAAGAAAGTTCTAGAATGCGCTGCTCTCTAAAAGTGCCGCGATAGCAGAATTTTCCATGACGTCATTCAAAATGCGATCTCATTGGAGGCTTATGTAAAGGGAGATAACGCTATTGGACATATTTATAACATTCAATATTTTATATTTCGCCATTTCTATATAATTAATTAATTTGTTTGCAGCCTTATATTTGATCTGAAAGCAGCTTTCATACTTTAACTCTGTTGTTTAATTTGAAGTGCATTTTGTCTCTGTCCACTGGTAACCTGGGTTACATAGGCTGTTCGTGGACAGTGGAATTTCTAGGTTCTGAAGGCTACAAATCGCTCAGGGGGGCCCAAAGATGAACATAAAATTTATATTTAATCCATTTTCTCAATTTTTAATCAATCTTGCCATCAAAATATAAAACAGCATCCCACTTGTAACTTATTTGACGGGACCTCTTTAGGCTGTCCGTGGTCAATGCATTAATAGGTCATGATTATTAATGTTTTATTACTTAAATCATTGAGTACAGTGCACAGGGAAGACAATCCAACATGTTACAGCCATTAATTATGCATCATTTGCATAAAATTCAACTGCCCACAGACAGCCTATAGGGGACCTGTCAAATAGGTTACAGGTGGGATGCTGTTTTTGACTTAGAAATTTCCAGTGGGTGAATCCATGTAAAGAATTGGGGATTTCAGCATATGTGCTGAAGGCCAGTGAGTAACTTATTAAGTTACAGGTGGGATGCTGTTTTTTTACTTAGAAATTTTCAGCGGGTGAATCCCTGTAAAGAATTGGGATTTCAGCATATGTGCTGAAGGCCAGTGAGTAACTTATTAAGTTACAGGTGGGATGCTGTTTTTTTACTTAGAAATTTTCAGCGGGTGAATCCCTGTAAAGAATTGGGATTTCAGCATATGTGCTGAAGGCCAGTGAGTAACTTATTAAGTTACAGGTGGGATGCTGATTTTGACCGGTGTACTTTACAGTTCATAATTATGCATAATTAGCCTTAAAATGACATGTCCATGGACAGCTTACAGGAACACTGTTGAATAAGTTACAGGTGTGCACTTCCTGTAAAATCATAGGAATTGCCCACCTGTAACTTATTTGACGGAACCTCTTTAGGCTGTCCGTGGTCAATGCATTAATAGGTCATAATTCATGATTATTAATGTTTTATTACTTAAAATATGCAGTACAGTGCACAGGAAAGACAATCTAACATGTTGGGGCTCTTTACAGTTCATAATTATGCATAATTAGCCTTACATTTTACATTTATGCATTTGGCAGACGCTTTTATCCAAAGTGACTTACATTGTATTCAAGGTACACATTTTACATTTTCTCAGTTCTTGCTTTCCCTGGGAATCGAACCCATGACCTTGGCGTTGCTAGCGCCAACTCTCTACTGTTTGAGCTACAGGAAAGCCTTAAAATGACATGAAGTGCCCACCTGTAACTTATTCGACGGGACCTCTTTAGGCTGTCCGTGGTCAATGCATTAATAGGTCATAATTCATGATTATTAATGTTTTATTTCTTAAAATATGCAGTACAGTGCACAGGAAAGACAATCTAACATGTTGGGGCTTTTTACAGTTCATAATTATGCATAATTAGCCTTAAAATGACATGTCCACGGACAGCTTACAGGAACCCTGTTGAATAAGACCACAGGAAGTGCCCACCTGTAACTTATTCGACGGGAACTCTTTAGGCTGTCTGTGGTCAATGCATTAATAGGTCATAATTCATCATCACAGTGGTTTAATTAGGTAAAACCTACTGTAAACCACATAGGAAACACCATTTAACTGTTTCATCTACATGTCAGCTCATAAAAATGATGAATATGCATAAAAATGCTTTGTCCACAGAAAGCCTATCTGGGTCATGTCAAATAAGTTGCTCCTGGGCGCTTCCTGTTTGAGTTGGTCAAATCAGCCTTTGTTTTTGTGCAAAAGCCTCGGGGCGTCAAACACTCGTCCATCACGCACTCTCGTGCCACACGTCCGAGGCCCGCCTCCCTCAGAGTTGGGCAAGTATTCTAAAAAAAATCAGAAAAAATATTCAAGGAAAAATATCGGTCCAGAACATCCCCAACTTAGCAAATTAAGCACTTAACGGGGTCCTACGGGGCCCAGTCTTTGCGTGCCGTCTGAGAGGACCCTGAGGGGCCACAGATTTCAAATTGGAGTCAGTCGGAGCTATTGGGACTGTTCTGTGGGATGTTCACCAAACGCCTATGAAAATGAATGGGATAAGTTGCACGTGTCAGTGGCTCCCGTGTGGCCCCCGGGGGTCCGAGGGGCCCCAAACTCGGCAAAAAGTTGCGTCATGTGGCCCTCTGCGACATACCGAGCGGGCTAGGTCGAGACGTGCCCGGTTTATTTTTTGCTATTTTTTATGCACCTCTCTGTCTCTCATTGATCTCTATGGGAGCATGTGTCTGCTAGGGTGAATTCAGCAGTTAGGATTAGAGGGCCTACTAGGCTCAGGAAGCATCTAGAGCCACGAAACTCTGGGGCCCGACTCGTGCGCCCGTGGCGAATTTCGAGGTCCTGCGACCTTTTGACCCCTTTGGGCGACTGTTTATTTGACGTCCCACGTGCAACTTATTCCATTGGGCTGTTGGTGGCCAATTAGCGCGAAAAAAAGTCAGAGGGACACGGAACTCTGGGCACCATCCCCGGGCCGATCGGGCGTTTCTTTCAAACCGTTTTGCCGAAACACACACTTAGAACCTATCTAGAACCACCCAATCCAGGATCTAGAACCGGGGGCCCCTGGACTAGCACCGTGTCGAATCTGGGGTCGCTGCGACCTTTCAACCCCTTTTGGCCCCTGTTTATTTGACGTCCCACGTGCAACTTATTCCATAGGGCTGTTGGTGGCCAATTAGCGCGAAAAAAGGTCAGAGGGACACGGAACTCTAGAACCCGTCCCAGGGGCCCGTGACGGGACGCATACGTCAATTTCGGGCTGATCGGACCTTTCTGTCCACCTTTCAAGAAGCACATGGTCCAATTAATGCAGGCCCTCTTGCACACACATAGACAGACATATGGTCAGAGTGAACCAAAGGGAGGATAATTTCGCACTGCAAAAAGACACACTTGGAACCGATCTAGAACCCTGCGATCCATGATCTAGAACCGGGGGCCCCTCGACTACCAGGGTGGCGAATTTGGAGGCGCTGCGACCTTTTGACCCCTGTGTTTCCGCCCTCCCACGTACAACTTATTCAGTTCAAACTTCACAGGCGCTTCCAGGTCAAAGGGGTCTTTTTTCGGCCAAACGAGCGGACGGGGACACGGAACTCTAGAAACCGTCCCTGGGGCCTGTGAGGGGACGCATATGTCAGTTTCGGGACGATCGGGTGTTTCCTTCAAACCGTTGTGCTGAAAGACACACTTAGAACCGATCTAGAACCCCGCGACCCATGATCTAAAACCGGGGGCCCCTGGACAACCACTGTGTCGAATTTGGGGTCGCTGCGACCTTTCGACCCCTTTTGGCCCCTGTTTATGTGACGCCCCACGTGCAACTTATTCCATTGGGCTGTTGGTGGCCAATTAGCACGAAAAAAGGTCAGAGGGACACGGAACTCTAGAACCCGTCCCAGGGGCCCGTGACGGGATGTATATGTCATTTTCGGGCCGATCGGACCTTTCTGTCACACCGTCCACCAAACACCTATGAAAATGAATGGGATAAGTTGCAAGTGTCAGTGACCCCTGCTCGGCCCCCGGAGGTCCCACGGGCCCCAAACACTGCGTGCCGGTAGTCCTCAGGCCCCCGAACAACATATCAGGAGGACGAGTCTCTAGAACTCAGTTCTAATTTTTATGCAACCCTTGTTCAAGTTTCTCTCACAGGCCACTTGCACTCATAGAGAACTCATTGACTGACATACCCACTTGAAAGGTCAAACTGAAGACATACTTAGAACCAATCTAGAACCACGAAATCCATGATCTAGAACCGGGGGCCCCTGGGCTTCTACCGTGTCGAATTTGGGGTCGCTGCGCCCTTTTGACCCCTTTTGGCCCCTGTTTAAGTGACGTCCCACGTGCAACTTATTCCATTGGGCTGTTGGTGGCCAATTAGCGCGAAAAAAGGTCAGAGGGACACGGAACTCTAGAACCCGTCCCAGGGGCCCGTGACGGGACGCATATGTCAGTTTCGGGACGATCAGGAGTTTCCTTCAAACCGTTTGGCTGAAACACACACTTAGAACCGATCTAGAACCCCGCGACCCATGATCTAGAACCGGGGGCCCCTGGACTAGCACTGTGTCGAATTTGGGGTCGCTGCAACCTTTTGACCCCTTTTGGCCCCTGTTTGTTTGACGTCCCACCTGCAACTTATTCTATTGGGGTGTTGGTGGCCAATTAGCGCAAAAAAAGGTCAGAGGGACACGGAACTCTGGACACCGTCCCAGGGGCCCGTGACAGGACGTATGTGTCAATTTCGGGGCAATCGGACCACACTGAACCTCGTTCGGCCCCTGGAGGTGCTAGGGGCCCGAAACTTCATAGAAAGCTGCGTCACACGGCCCCCAAAAACATACAGAGAGGGGAACATCTACACACACTCACAAAAAAACACTTGGTGGTTAGGGCTCAAAATAGGCACTTTTTGGACTATGAGGAAGACTATAGTGAAGTTTAGGTGGTCAGGGGACCCCATAGGCACTTTGTGGCAATGAAGAAGAGGATAGGTGGTTAGGGGTCAAAATAGGCACTTTGTGGGCAATGAGGAAGACTATGGTGAAGTTTAGGTGGTCAGGGGACCCCATAGGCACTTTGTGGCAATGAAGAAGAGAATAGGTGGTTAGGGGTCCAAATAGGGGCTTCGTGGCACTGAAGAGTAGGTAGTTGGCGGACCCCAAAACCACTTGGTGGACCTGCCCGTAGTGCACTGGCACCCCCAGAGGCGTCCACACAGGGCCTATGGTAATTTATGATAATTTTGGCCACTTTATATGTGATTTTAGAAAACGTCCACGCCACCATTAGGTTAAGCAGCTCGTGTCGTCCATTTCGAGCATGCGGACCTTCGAGTGCCTAGGCTGACAATGGCAACTTAAATGAATGGGAAAATTCCCACGAACTACCTAGTTTCCCTTACTCCTAAATGCCTATAAGATACCATGTAAAGTTCCCTTAGTTAGATAATGTTGTACGCACCGCAGCCACATCAACGCGAAGTCCTCAATAAAGAATAACTTTGTTTGAACGTGATCCCAACGTCTCCTGGTCTCTGCTTCGATGAAAGAAAACTTTCTAACAGATGGTGCCGTGACCCGAATGGAGAAAAAGGAAACTCAACAAAACAACTTCAAGCTCAAAGATCTGAATCTTGAAACTTCAAGCCCAACAACAACTGACTAAGTTCCAGACTGAATCTTCTGAATCCAGATTGAAAACTTCAAGCTCCAAAAAGATCTCAAAGACTGAATTTTTCCAGATGGAATCTTTCTCTACAAACGAAAGACTTGTTGAGTTTCACTCCATTCAAAGAACCTTTGCAGACCAGTACAAAATTGTTTTCCTCTGCGCCGTTCAGATAAGTAGTTAACAAACAGCTGTAGGGTTTGGTTAACTAAGTTTATCCTCTAAAAAAGTTTTCTTTTAGAGATGAAATTTATCCTCTGTTGTTCAGGCAGGGAAGATTAACAGTTACATGTTAATATTGTGATTATCCTCTTGCTAGAGAAGACCTATCCTCTGTAAGCTAGAGAAGTTTAGCGTCATGTGCGAATAAGATTGTACCCTCTGTTGTAGACAGTAGAGATAAGTTTTTAGTGTTTGTTTGTGTGGTAACATAGAAATTCACAAAATGTTTAGGAAAAGTACTAGACTGATTACACCTTTATGGACAGATAGTGAATTCAAGTCTTTGTTATCAGAGCACATGGACTCCATCGTGACTGAGACATTTAGATTGAATTTAACAAAGAAATTTGTCATTGATGCAGACAAAGTATGGTCAATTGAAGATTGCAAGAAAGTGTTGGGTGCATGTATCAGGAAGAAAAATGTGAAAGGTATTATCTTCTGTTACAGAAAATTTAGCTTATCCATTGTACAAGAACAAGCTCAGTGTATTGCTAAGTTAAAAGAACAGAACAAACAATTGCACACTCAAGTGTTCTCTCTCAAGAAAACGGTGGGCCTCAAGGCCTCAGCCAAATGTTACTCAGAAAACCAACAGTCAGATGTAAGCTATCCTGATTTACAGTCTTTTGATAGAATAGAGGACAATGTCAATGCAATGATGAAAGATGTAAATGGGGATATTTTGGGGATATTTAATTTTATTCTATCAATCAATAAATTCCACTAGAAACAAACTTTGTTGTATTATTTTATTTTAATACTGTGAAGCTGCTTTGATACAATCTGTATTGTGAAAAGCGCTATACAAAAAAAAAAAAAAAAAAAAAAAAAAAAATGCAGTTGAAGTGTGTGGAGCAAGACAAAAGGCTCAG
Organism: Abramis brama; assembly: GCF_963993115.1. Taxonomy (NCBI): domain Eukaryota; kingdom Metazoa; phylum Chordata; class Actinopteri; order Cypriniformes; family Leuciscidae; genus Abramis; species Abramis brama. The sequence goes on along the minus strand of NC_139986.1, from coordinate 28,045,851 downwards.
AGTAGGGGAAAAGTGGTTAATCCAGTTCCATCTGCAACCCCATTACAAGCAGTCAACACAGCTTTAGGTCCTAAAGATATAGAGAGGCTCTCCCAGAGTTTACCCTCAGCACGCACACATTTTTCTGAATTTGGAAGAGCATTGATCAGTAAAATGCGTCTTTACGACATGTCGTTGCCGGAAGTCACACAGCTGATGTCACAAATTCTAACAGAATCTGAATTCAACAGTTTTGAGTCTGCTGTTACTTCCGAACTGCTATATGCCAGTAAAGGCGATTTGAGAGAAGGTGTTTTGAAAATCCTAAAGAATATCTTAGGACCCAAAATAAATTGGTCTACAGTTACTAGCTGTATACAAAAGAAAGAAGAAACTGTGAGTGAATATACTGAGAGGTTTTGTCAGGCAGCCGTAACTTACAGTGGAATAGTGGATGATTCCGAAAGTGTGCTAGCTGACAAAGGAGCTCTAAGCCGAATTTGGGCAGATGGTCTTGTAGCTGAGTACAGAACAGCCTTGCCATTCCTCGATATTACGTGGGCTAACGGAACTCTCAGAAGTAACCTAGACAGGTTAGCTATTTGGGAAAGAGACTCTGATGTCAAGGCAAGAGTAAAAATTGCAGCAGCAGCCTTTAAACTTAACACAGAGAATGAACAGAAACGCAAACGTCCTAAGAGAGAGGGCAGCTGTAATTACGGTGGTAAAAATGGCCATTGGATGAGAGAGTGTAGGAAAAACAAAAAGAACTTTAAAGAAGTTAACAAGGTTACTCAGCTTCTGCTAAGCTTGCTTGATACTCTGAAGCTGCCCCTCCCTCCCTCATTAAACTCATGGGGCAACTTGATAAGGTGTTAACCATTTAGGCTGTGAGTGCTTAATTTTCCCCAGAAACAACAACAAAGATGAAAGACTGATTTTTGTTTGATAGAACGAAAGGAAAGTAAGACTCATAGCCTTAAATGTTATACCACAGAAATATTCCAGTCAGACCACCATTCTCTAATATGACGTCTATTATGACTGATGTTTCACTGGAGAATGGAAATGTGTCAATTTTCTCACACACTGTACAGTGTGCACACAACAGGGACAGAATAGGTCACACAGACCAGTGCGGAGCCCAGGAAAGAACCGAAGTGCAACAGGCCTCGGGGGCAAAACCTTGTGGTGAAGATTTCCTCATCCCCCCCAAAACTTTCTAACACCGCTATTTGTGGTCCTCCACCTTACCAGCCATCTGAGAGTTTATTCCACCTGACTCGGGGACTGTGCTCTGTTGCTGCTCGCTACTTCACTTGCACTGGATTCTCCGCTCCTGCTGTTCTTCAGTCAAGCATTATTATTTTGTGTTGAATACAGATCTGCGTCTGCTGATGGCAGTCTCCTTTGTTATAAGTTACGGAGAATAAACTCTATTATTGCTTTCACCTCTGCTTTTGGGTCCTCTGTACTAATCCTGACAGAATAATCTGGCCATCATGGACCCAGTGGGGGAAGCGCCTTTTCGTGCGGCGATCGAGATGCAGGGAGCTATGCTGGGAAGACACGAGGATGAGATTTCTGTAGCCAGACGTTCCGTGGAAGACCTGGCCGCGCAAGTGACTGATCTATCTTCGCGTCTCCTCCATTACCGTCTTGAGACACCTGACCCACGGGGAAATCCATCCAAGCCCAGGATCAACAACCCCCCGTGTTACGCCGGTGAGCCTACCGAATGTCGCTCTTTTCTCACACAGTGTGAAGTTGTGTTTTCCCTGCAGCCTACCACTTATGCTCAGGACCAAGCGCGCATTGCCTACGTGATTTCTGTACTTACTGGAAGGGCACGCAAGTGAGGAACCGTCGTCTGGGAGATGAAATCCGACCTGACTGACCGTTTTGAACTGTTCAAGGAAGAGATGGTCAAGGTTTTTGATCGCTCGGTTCACGGTCAAGAGGCTTTCCGTTTACTCGCCGTGCTTCACCAGGGGAGGCGTACCGTAGCTGACTACGCTATAGAAGTCCGCACCCTGGCTACCACGTCTGGTTGGAATGAGCCAGCGCTGGTTGCACGCTTCTTGGAGGGACTTAACGCCGATCTTAAGGATGAGATCTACGCCCACAAGATTCCTGACCAGTTCGATCAGTTGGCGGAGCTGGCTATTCGTCTCGACAAGCGCTTTGAATTGCGCCGTCACGCTCGGGGTATGAAGATTGAGCAACAAGCCACTTCGCCCACTTTCTCTGTTCCTTCCCGGGGCGACCTTGAAGCTGAGCCCATGCAGCTGGGAGGTATCCGCATCTCGGCTGCTGAACACCAACGGCGGATTCTGAATCGCCTTTGCCTCTATTGTGGCTCTGCCAGTCATTTTGTTTCATCTTGCTCGGTAAAAGCCAGAGCTCGCCAGTAGACAGGGGAGTACTGGCGAGCGCAACGACTTAATCAAGAGACAATTTCTTTTTTTCTTTTTCAATCTCCTTTTACACCCGTTGTATTAGGTCACCCCTGGTTAGCTAAACACAACCCTCATATTAACTGGGCTAGCAGTGGGCTGGGCTCTCATGGAATTTGTCGTGTCATGTTGAGTGTTTAGCGTCTGCTGTTTCTCCTGTTTTTTCTGTTTCTGTGTTTCAGGAGGAGCCTGGGGATTTATCTGGAGTGCCGGGGGAGTATCTCGATCTTCGGGCAGTCTTCAGTTGCTGCCGGGCTACTTCTCTTCCTCCCCATCAACCTTACGATTGTAGTATTGAGCTCCTTCCTGGAACCACTCCCCCTCGCGGACGGTTGTACTCGTTGTCTGCCCCCGAACGCGAGGCATTAGAGAAGTATCTCTCTGAATCCCTTGCGGCTGGTACTATCGTTTCTTCCTCCTCTCCCGCTGGTGCAGGGTTCTTTTTTGTGAGAAAGAAGGACGGGTCCTTACGCCCCTGTATTGTTTATCGGGGGCTGAATGACATCACTGTAAAGAACCCTTTACCTCTCATGTCCTCAGCTTTCGAGATCTTGCAGGGGGCTAAGGTTTTCACAAAATTGGATCTGCGCAACGCGTACCATTTAGTACATATTAAGGAGGGAGACGAATGGAGAACCGCGTTTAACACACCCCTCGAGCATTTTGAATACCGGGTTCTTCCTTTCGGTCTTGTCAATGCCCCAGCTGTCTTTCAGGCCCTTGTTAACGATGTCCTGATTATGCTTAACATCTTCGTGTCCGTTTACCTTGACGACATACTCATTTTCTCACCCTCTCTCGAGGTGCACGTTCAGCACGTCCGTCGTGTCCTTCAGCGTCTCTTAGAGAATCGCCTCTTTGTCAAGGCTGAGAAATGCACATTCCACTCTCAGTCCGTTAAGTTTCTCGGTTCTGTCGTGTCTGCAGAGAGGATCAGTATGGATCCTTCCAAAGTACAAGCCGTCTCTGACTGGCCAGTGCCCGATTCTCGTATCTCTCTCCTGCGTTTCTTAGGCTTCGCTAATTTTTATCGACGATTTATTCGTAATTTTAGTCAAGTGGCCACCCCTCTCACTGCGCTCACCTCGGTCAAGTCCCGTTTTACTTGGACCGAGGTGACCCAGACTGCGTTTGAAGACCTTGTTTGCCACTGCTCCTATTCTTATTACCCCTGACGTCGAAAGGCAATTCATCGTCGAGGTCGACGTGTCGGATGTGGGGGTGGGGGCGGTGCTCTCACAATGCTCTCCCCTTGACAATAAGGTTCACCCATGCGCGCTCTTTTCTCATCGTCTCTCACCTACTGAACGCAATTACGACGTGGGTAACCGGGAGTTAATGGCCATTCGCTTGGCTTTGGGAGAGTAGCGTCATTGGTTGGAGGGGGCTTCGTGTCCGTTCATAGTCACAGATACCTTGAGTATATTCGATCCGCTAAGAGGCTTAAAGCTCGCCAGGCTCGTTGGGCACTTTTTTCGGCCGATTCGACTTTACTATTTCTTACAGACCTGGTTCCAAGAACATAAAGTCTGACGCACTTTCTCGTCTTTTCGGCTCCTCAGAGGATGCCTCAACCAAGGAGAACATTCTTCCCCAGGAATGTGTGGTTGGGGTTACCGTCTGGGGGGTCGAACGGGTCGATAAACAGGCCCTTGCCGATGTTACTACCCCACGACGGTGTCCCGAGTTATTCGTTCCTGAAGCTGTTCGTCCGGCCGTTCTTTGCTGGGGTCATTCGTCCAAATTGGCCGTTCACTCTGGTATTAGAGGTACGCTTGCCGTTATACGCCAGAGATTTTGGTGGCCGACTAGAGAGCGTGATTTCTGCCGCTTCGTTAAGTCTTGTCCTGTCTGCGTGCAAACGAAGTCTGGTAATTCTCCTCCCGCCGGCTTACTCAGGCCTCTTCCGACTCCGTCACGCCCTTGGTCTCACATAGCTTTAGATTTCGTAACAGGTCTTCCCTCGTCCTTGGGGAACACTGTTATACTAACAGTGGTTGATCATTTTTCTAAAGCCACACACTTCATTCCGCTTCCAAAGTTGTTCTCCGCTAAGGAAACTGTCCAGACAGTGGTTAATCATGATTTTAAGCTCCATGGTCTCCCTTCTGATGTTGTCTCAGACAGGGGACCACAGTTTGCCTCTCAGTTTTGGAGAGAATTCTGTCGACAGATTGGGGCCACTGCTAGTTTGTCGTCGGGATTTCACCCCCAGTCTAATGGACAAGCTGAACGGGCTAATCAAATTTTAGGTCGAATGCTCCGCAGTCTGGCGTTTCAGAATCCTTCATCCTGGTGCGAACAGTTGCCATGGTGGAGTACGCGCACAATTCTCTACCCTTGTCCGCCACAGGGTTATCCCCTTTTAATCGTTGCCTCGGTTATCAGCCTCCGCTTTTTCCCTCGCAGGATCTCGAAGCGTCCGTTCCGTTCATAGAGGCGTTTATTCAAAGATGCCGTCGCACTTGGAAGTGAGTGAGAACTGCCCTTTGTCTTACTAAAGTGCGCTCCCACCTAGCCGCTGACCGCCGTCGCGTTAAGGCCCCCAGATACGTTTGCGGGCAGCGAGTTTGGCTGTCTACTCTTAACTTACCTCTACAGTCCAGCTCCCGTAAGCTCCTTAAAGCCCTTATAAAGGTCCCTTATAAAGTCCTTAGCCCGGCTGCCGTTAGACTCAAATTACCCCATTTGAGATGAGATGGATTACCCCATCTCTGCCGCATCCATCCCGTATTCCATGTGTCGTGTATTAAACCCGTTATTCGGATGCCTGCCCGCCCTGTCCCCCCTCCTCCCATTCTTGTCGAGGGTTCTCCCGTTTATACCATCCATAGACTTCTTGATGTTCGCCCCCGGGGTCATGGTTTCCAGTATTTGGACGATTGGGAGGGATACGGTCCTGAGGAGAGAAGCTGGATTCCTTCCCTGGACGTCCTGGACCGCTCGCTCATCGAGGACTTCTACCGCACTCGCCAGGCTCCACCCTTGGGAGCGCCAGGGGGTGCTCGTTGAAGGGGGGGTACTGTCATGATCCGCTTTTCTTTCTCACACTCAGCTGATCCTCATCATATCAGCGCTCGTGCTGCGCACACACATACTCACTCCCATTCATGTTTTCTCTCGCTCAGTCTACCCGCAGCTGTTCCTCAGAGTAATCAGCACTTACGCTGATCCTTTTCTCACCTGTTCCCTCTTTTCCCCTAATTCACTCTGCTTCTTCTAGTCACTGTTTTCTCTGCTTCCTTGCCAGATTATTGTTGAACGTTGAGCCTTCGCTCTGTCTCTTCGTTGGCTATCTCACCTGTACCATCTCTCACGAGAAGTTACTTCGTCCTGTCCTGTCTTGTCTTGTCGTGAGTTATTTGTTGGAGCATTAACATTTTTCTCTGCCCAGTTTACCCACTGTTTGTGGTCCTCCACCTTACCAGCCATCTGAGAGTTTCTTCCACCTGACTCGGGGACTGTGCTCTGTTGCTGCTCGCTACTTCACTTGCACTGGATTCTCCGCTCCTGCTGTTCTTCAGTCAAGCATTATTATTTTGTGTTGAATACAGATCTGTGTCTGCTGACGGCAGTCTCCTTTGTTACAAGTTATGGAGAATAAACTCTATTATTGCTTTCACCTCTGCTTTTGGGTCCTCTGTACTAATCCTGACAATATATATATATATATAGATATATATAGATATGTATATATGTTAGTTAACATGGCTATTGTTTCTTCATCCTTCTTGTATGCTATTTTGTTTCCTCTAGGTGCTTTATGGTGGACAAGGATATGTGTGAGATGATTGCCTTGCGGAGAGTCTTCCCAGAGTCAGATGTTATGCAAGTATGTACATACAAATTTATGTATCTTAATATTTGAAAAATGTACCAAAGGTATTTATTGTTTCTGTTTTCAGGACTCAGACTCTGGAGTCAGTGGGCCATCAAATACTGATGTTAGAACAGAAATAATTTCCTTCGTCAGAAAGATGAAGCTTTGTGCAACAGTGTGTAAAATTAACCATTCAATTTTGCTTCCTTAATTGTACTATTACTATTTATATAACCATTTTAAAATAAACATTACATCAGTTACATTTAACATTAAATCACCTATTCTTTTTTAATTTTGTTAAAATAGCATCAAGATTTTAAGTCAACTGCTGAAGAATTCCTCAAGAGGTTTGAAGATTTCCCTGCTCTTTACTCATACTTCAAGGATCACTGGCTGGAAATAGGACACAAATGGTCTGACTTTGGACGGTGCTACATCAATGCTGACTCCGATACAAACAATCTTGTTGAAAGGTAATAGAATCACAAGCATTTAGAATGTAGTTATCATATCAAAAGATCAAACTAACACAATCACATTAAAACATGCATTGTTTTGTTTTTTGCTTGTCCAATTAGATTTTTCCATCTCGTTAAAAATATCAGTTTTTAGGTGGGATTAGGAACCGTAGACTGGATGATCTTATCAGCATTCTCATCAAGAAGACGGATGGATACTTCCAGGTCATTCATGATTTGCAGGCAGTTGGAAGAATGAAAAATGCCTCTTTGAAGTCAGGAGAAATACTTAAGTCTGCCTCTAGATTGGTGGAAAAAGATTGACAAGATAGCATTAATCTTACATCCAACGACACGTACCTTTATGAAGTTCCATCAGAACAAACCCCTGGCCTATCCTACAAAGTTTGTCCATCTGAGAGTTTTTGTAGATGCCTAATAGGAATCAGAGGACATCGCTGTAAACACCTTGTAGTTAGTAACATGACTCAAACATTATGTTGTATATTTAGGGCCCTATTTTAACGATCTGAAACGCAAGTGTCAAGCGCAAAGCGCAAGTAACTTTGGGGGCGGGTCTTGGGCGCTGTTGCTATTTTCCCGGCGGGATAAATGACTCTTGCGCCCGACGCAAATCTAAAATGGGTTGGTCTGAAGTAGCTTCATTATTCATAGGTGTGGTTTGGGCGTAACGTGAAATAAACCAATCAGAGCGTCATCTCACATTCCCTTTAAGAGCAGACGCGCTTTTTCCATAGCGGATTGCTATTGTAACGGCGGATTTGCCAGGCGCGCGCCAGGAGCGGTTCACAGCCAAGGAGAGCAACGCTCTCGTCACGACCGTAAAAGAGAGAAGTTACATTGAAATGGAGAAACCCACCCAAATTAACTTAGGTTAAACAGGCGTATGATAATTTGGGTAAATGTGTAAGCTAGATGTATGCTTTTATAATAAACTGTCTATCTATCTATCTATCTATCTATCTATCTATCTATCTATCTATCTATCGTAATAATGTATGATCTGCAAAAATGAAAACTGCTGCTTCTGTGTAGATGAGAGAATCAAAGTGTGACTTTAAACTATTATGCGCCACTGACTTTAAACTATTTTTAAAATAATAGTTTTTTTTTAAACAATTTTTTCCTGGTTAGTGACGCAATTGTTTTCTAAACCTGCAAAATAGCATGAGGGAACGTTTGCGCCGGAACACGCCTCCTTTTTTGCGCTGAACTGCCCAGGGAGCGCAAGTTCATTCCCTAGTTTAGCGACGTGCTTCTGTGGAGGGAAATGCGCGCTTTGCGCGGGTGCAAAATAGGAATGATACATGCGTCGGTGTACAAAGTCAATTGCGCTGGGTGCAAGATAGGGCCCTTAAATTTGCTAAATGTAAGTGTGCAAATGAGAAATGAAGTGAAGGAGGCTGTTGGTTTTTGGTTTTGTTTATTTTAAAATAATATTTTAATAGTATTTTTTATTTTACTTTATATAATTTTACATGCATTGTTTTACAACATCTGAAATCTGAAAAAAATAATAATAATGCCATCTTTAATTGTAAATAAAGCTTAATAAACCATGGACGTTTTACATTACTCAACTGTCTGAATGTATTCTGCAACAGTGATATGTAGGGCCCTATGAAATCCGTTTTATTTTTTCTCAAATTCCGTTTTATTTTTTTCAAATTCCGTTTTTTTGGATAATTTTTAGCCCTTTCGGATTTTTTGGATTTTTTCTTGTTTGCTTTTCACTTCTAAGCAGTATTGACCTTTAAAATTTTACTTACACAAACTCACAATTCAGCTTTTTTATTTAAATGATGTTTTATTAACAAGGTTCGGGAGGAGCAGGTGCAGATAATTAACCCAATTAGCACAAGTGGAGATCAATCTGTAATCAACTCAGGACAATATAAATAACAGCAGAACCCACCTCTGTTCCTTGACAGTTTATTCAGCATCCCACCTCCACCCCATCTCCTCACTTTTAGTTCCATCTCCTCACTTCTAGTTCGATCTACTCTTACTAACGGGGGGAGTACTCTGGGTTTGGGCAGAAATTCCGAGCTCGGAGCCCTCCACCCGGACAGCACGCCAAATACGCATAACCTTACTGTAATAATTATATGTAGATGTGAACTAGTGAAACTGTTAATATATTCAGCAAAGCACATTCAAAATTCTTCAAAATTCAGCCAAACCTTCAACAAATCTAATAGAATCCAAAAATAACAGTTACAAGGTAGGATTGATGAGTATTAAATTAAAGATTAAATTAGCTTTTAAATCATTTTTCACAAAGAATGTTTTATAAAAAGATAAACCTCACATATTTAAGCCATTAAATCACTTTTATAAAAAGAATGTGTCAAAAAAGATAAACATTTACAATGATACTGACATTTACAAATACAAATGCATATTAGCTTATCTTTTATTATTAATAGTAAAATTCGGTCCGATTTTCCCGTGGCGTCTGATGTTCCTATGCAACCATGCACTGCGCTCTCCACAATGACAAAGAAGTTTTAGCAGCTAATAGATTTCCACCACCGAAAAACGCTTGCTGTATAGCTCTGCCACAAGATTAATTTACGGAGAATAGAAAAACACCCGTAGTGTTTGTGGTGTACCCCAATCAATGTTGTTACGGAAAGGGTGAAGTTGATATGTTGGTTCTTGTCTCATGAACTGCGGTGCGCTTGCGGATGTCTCTCTATATGGCTCTGGGTTTAGGTAGAGACCTTTCTACGTTTGTTGTTTTAAACTAAAAAAATGAGAAGGAAGTAAAAAAATCGTTTATTTAATTTGTCAACAAAACATATGCAAATTCCGTGCGTATAAGAGAATTCCGTTTTCATGTGTTAATTCCGTGATTCCGTCCGCGTTTTCCACATCATGGAAATCATAGGGCCCTAGATATGTTATATATATTTAAACCAATTAAATGTAACATTACTTGCTTAACCCTCTTGGGTCTGAGGTGTTTTCTGGGCTCTGAAGGTGTTCTGACATGTTCTGTTACTTGTGACATTTCATGGCTAAAGTCTGATTACACTATATTTAGCACAAACTCTGCTACAATAATATGTCAGCAGCATGTATGTTAAAATTTTGTAGTTTTGAGATAATGACATTTATGTGTGGTTTGTGAAAAAAAAAGTCACTGAAATAAGGTCATGAAACTGTAAGACTTGAGAAATTAGAAAATGCCCAGATCATCTGAATTGTTTTGAGGAGTCACGAGGCTCCATCTGAGAGTGGCATTTCGTTTACTTCACCCACACCTCAAACTCGACGTCAACGCAGAAAGGGTCACAATAAGAAGCCTGTAACTAATAATGCTGCAGACGCGCTTTCTGGGTTACTAAAACATATGACTGTCTAAAAATATGGTTTTGAATAAAGAGTTTTCTATCCATTGCTGCTACTCTCAAGTCACATGAGAGAGCAGTGACAAGGGTCTTTGTCCACACATACAAAGGAACTATTGTATCTTCGGAGGAAAAGCCACTGACTGGACAGTCAGGCTGGTACAGGAATAGTATGTCAGACACTTGCTGGGATCAGCAGTTGTACATGTGATACGGCCTTACAGTAAATATGACGAAGACATTTGAATCTGGACTATAAAAGAAGAGACCTGGACAGAATTTGCTTGGCTCATCCTTGCAATCTCCAATCCGTGATTTTCTGATATAAGTAAATCACTGTGAACTTTGATTGATTGATAGCCTAGCCAAAGAGGCAGCTACGACAGGGTTATTGTTGTATAGCGAACACGGTTGAAGAGTACCTAAACAGGTAGACTTACACTACGAAGGGGACATTTATTATATATATAATTCTTATTTATCTTTATAATAAAATACGAATTTGTAGAGACTGATCGCCTAACTCTTAAAAGTACGACTAAAGGATAGGCTCTTTAGTTACCGCGGGATTATTTATATGTCCTGGCTAGGATGTAAAATAATTTGGAACGGTATTAATCATAAATAAACTTTTACAGAATTCACCCAAGAAAATATGTAGTTTTAATGTGAATGATTATCATCGAGTATTGTACATTTTGGTATCATTTAAAATGTCTCAGTGCAACTGGTACAAATGTCTCATTTCCAAATAAGTAAAACAAAAGGTAATAAGGTTTTTAAGAGTTTAGAGATAACTGGCACACCAAGGAAGGTGGTCTCCTGGCAAATGGTCTCACACCCCCAAAAGGTGTAACCTCTGAATGCAAATTTCCATTGTTTGAAGATGTTTCCATGTGAAAGAATTTCTGTCTATATAATGGAATGCAACGAGAAGATCGGGTCCTTTTTGTAACTCTAGGTGGCCCATGATGCTAAGAGTGACTCTTACTTAAGAGTAAACTCTTAGCATCATGTATCTTAATGTTGGGTCGGGGCCTTTCTGTACTTCAGATTAGCCTGTGAGGCTGAGAGTAAGACTCTCAGCTTCATGTATAATGTTGGGTTCGCATCTCTTCTCTTTATTCCAGAGCATTTGATGTTTTGTATCGGTTATCTTTGAATTGATTATGTTATTGGCATGATACATTTACCTGACATAATAAATTGTTACATTTGATTATTCTAACTGACTTTGACATTATTTTCATTAAGGAGTTAAAAGGAATAGTCAAATATTCGCTCACATTTAATGATGCACAGATATCATTAAAACCTTTTCATTTATGGAGTCAGATGAAATAACGAGAAAATACATATTCAAATGTATTGCATTTAATAAAAAAATACTTTGCCACGAGAAAAGACAGTAACACGTAGAAACCCTCTGTGCTGATCGGATGCCGGACTTTGGGCCGATCGAGCGCGAGCTTACACAGGTTAAGACGTATCATGTAAAAGTGTATTGCAATCATTGGGTTTATGATACGGGCTGTTCAAGACCTGATACAGACTTGATAACGATAAAAAAATAATTTCAGTGCACTGCAGCTATCATCAACCAGGCTATGAACTGAGACTCAGTACCATTCCATAGCAAAAAAAAACAAACAAAAACCTTCATCAATGTACCGTTTCCATAGCACAATATGATTTTAAAAATATGTCAAACTTTGCATATATCGCAGAGCTAGCATCAAGCATATTTCCCGTTCGTCCATCTGTGCAAGATAATTTAACCCTTTAAGCATGCTCAATGTTTCAGATAGTATGGCAAGTGTAAATACATGAATCGGATATGGGGTTACAATTGAAAGAACGCGTAAACGGACGGTTTAAAAAACAGATATAGGCAACAAATCAGAATTGGGCATCAAGACCTGCAGTGTAAACGAGGTCTCGGTGCGGCATTGGGTCCCGACTGAACAGATAATTGAAAGTATGGGATGTCCAGAACAATCAAATATCTAAATGAATCAATAACAAATGTAGCTACATGATTAGTTTCTAATTAGAAACACAATCTAAATTTGATAATCATATGAAATTGGAGTCAGATTAAGCGTGGAGCTAAAGTAAAATTGAAACTAAATTCTTATAAATTAAGTGAACTTCACCTGAGCACTGAAAAGACATACACCCATTATGCCTTCGCCCACGCCGTTGGATTACACAGTTGGTCCTAACGCCGCATCTATAATTGTTGAAAGGCACTTTATTTATATAATGTGAAGGAGGGGTTAAATCCACATTTGAACCAAAATATTGTTAAGATTAGGTGGTCTCTTGTATACTACACATGGTGGTGGTTTTTCAAAGCATTTCTTGAGATTAGGGTTACTGTCCACAATATGCCAATGTTTAAGTAAAATGCTTTCTATGTCTTTTGCCAGCGGGGAATATTGAACATGTTGTTTTTGAACAATATTGAACTCGATGTTCAAAGGTCTTCGGTCTCTTAACCAGACACTTACGTTGAGACATATTCATAAAAAAGAAAACTCTTCCTTATTTACTATTGCTCTAAACCTATCTGATAAAATTGCTGCTTGAAGTTGGAAGTCATCGTCTCTACTGAAAACACAACATATATGACTAAATCAAGAGATAGATAAGGAACTTTTAATGACGCAGGATAAGACGGATCATGTAAAAGTGTATTGCAATCAGTGGGTTTATGATACGGGCTGTTCAAGACATATTCATAAAAAAAACTCTTCCTTATTTGCTATTGCTCTAAACCTATCTGATAAAATTGGTGCTTGATGTTGGAAGTCATTGTCTCTACTGCAAACACAATGTATATGACTAAACAGAGTTAGATAAGGCACTTTTAATGACGCAGGATAAGACAGATCATCTAAAAGTGTATTGCAATCAGTGGGTTTATGATACAGGCTGTTCAAGACCTGATACAGACTTGATAACGATAACAAATTAATTTCAGTGCACTGCAGCTATCATCAACCAGTCTATGAACTAAGACTCAGTACCATTCCATAGCACAATATGTTTTTTAAAAAGGGTTACAACCTGGGTGGTACACAAATCATTGTTCAAACACAATACAGGGATGCAAAACTAGGGGCCATTTTCAAACCCATAATGACAACAGAAATCTGTAAATAAAAATCAGACCCAAATAAAAAATAACTTTATGACAACACCAACACAGTACTGGGAACTTTACCAGAACGTTGATAAAAAATAAAATAAAAATGAATGACTTCAAGCCCACCCTGGAATGGAACATTTTTATAAAGAAATTCAACATCCATGGTCACTAAAAAAACAAGAGTTAGGTAATTCCACAGAATGAATGAGTTCAATAAGTGTCTCTGATAAGAGGGCCATAAATGACGAGACCAAAGGTTGAAGAAAGAAATCAACAAAGGTTTTTTTTTTTGAGTGAACCGAATAGCTGCTACTATAGGCCTCCCAGGGGGAAAGTCTTTACAAGATTTATGAATTTTAGGAAGTGTGTATAAAAAAAGATGTAAATGATGTGAATGATGTATCCAATAAAAAGTTTGTATTTTTTGGAGAAAAAAAAAAAGTAGATTTACCTCTGAATGTAGTCCAGGGTCATTCAATAGACATTCCACCATCCATGGAAGTGCCATAGGTCATAGAGGTAATATTGGAGACTGAAGCTTTAGAACCAAAACCAGTCCGAGACAGAATGTTATGATGGGCACTGAAAAACTCTCTACATCTTGGATTGCAGTTCAAATCAATATGTCAAATTCAGTAGTGCAGTAGGTGAAAATAAAAGTCCTTTATTCAAAGCACTTTAACCATCATCAGAGATAAATGTACTGGATAGGTTAAGTAACATTTGATTTATTTTTTTTCATAGTGAACATTTCTTCCAAACATATACAGTATGAACATTTCAGAAAATCTAAAAACTGTCACCTTTGATTTGTGCATAATCAATCTGATAATCTAAGTTAATAATCAGTCTACCCTGAGTGTTCTGATAGAGAGGAATTAAACTCTTCAACACATGCCATTAAACTTTGAACTATATAATTTGATGTGTTGTTTAGCAGAGTCCTTTATGGTACCTTTATCTCTAACATGATGTGACCATTTGCATGAACATACAGTATATTCCTCTAAATCACATGGTCATAATAAGGGTGTTGCCCTCAGTATAGAAACACCTGTTGATCAGTTTGTCTGCAAGTCAGGTAACAAGGAAGCTTCCTTAGACCCATTTTAAATGTATTGTCTGATTACTTTCAAGATCTCTCCATATTTATAAGATTAATGAAGGGCATATTTTATACACAATGATATATACCATCTCATAGGGGAGAGCGGTGCACAAGTTAAGCACTTCCACAACATTATGAGGGTATGTTGGAGCCTTTCTCCATTATGCTCCCAACATGTGACTTTATGGTAGCTCGAGTGGTTTGTAAGGTTGATGAAGGGGTTGTGCCAGTGAGAGTTATTAATGTGTCAGAAGATAATTGTGTTTTAAAGCAGAATATGAAGATTGGTACTTTTTTTTCTGATATAGAGGTAGGGGATAGTGCATTTGCTACCAAAGATACTGAGCCAAATTCCTCCCCTCCTTTGAGTGTGGACTATTTAGTGTCACATTTTGGGTTGAAGGATCGGGGGTTTAATTCTAGTCAGATCCGGGAAATTGAGGAGTTACTACATCGTAATGCGTCTGTATTCAGTAAGGGGGATAATGATTTGGGAAGAACTCATCTTGCTCTGCATAAAATAGATACTGGCGCTGCACAGCCTGTTAAACTACCTCCTCGGCGAGTACCTTTGCACCTCCAGCAGGAGGTTGTTGAGCAGATTAAACAGATGCAAGATAATGACATTATTCGTCCATCATGTAGTCCGTGGGCAGCACCTGTGGTTTTGGTAAAAAAAAAAGATGGTAGTCTTCGTTTTTGCGTAGATTATCGTAAATTAAATGATGTAACAAGGAAGGATGCATATCCTCTACCTAGAATTGACGATGCTCTCGATAGTTTAACAAATGCCTGTTGGTTTTCTACTTTAGACTTGGCGAGTGGCTACTGGCAGGTGGAGGTTGACCCTCAGGACAGACCTAAGACTGCATTTATTTCTCGTCAGGGTTTATTTGAATTTAACGTTTTAAGTTTTGGGTTATGTAACTCTCCGAGTACCTTTCAACGCCTAATGGATGTTGTTTTGGCTGACCTGCAGTGGACCACTTGTTTAGTGTACCTAGATGACATTATTGTGTTTGGGCGAACTTTTCAGGAGCA
Source organism: Abramis brama (assembly GCF_963993115.1). NCBI lineage: Eukaryota > Metazoa > Chordata > Actinopteri > Cypriniformes > Leuciscidae > Abramis > Abramis brama. The sequence goes on along the minus strand of NC_139986.1, from coordinate 28,030,455 downwards.
TCTTCAGAGATTAAATGAGGTTCTTTTGAAACTTTGTCAGGCTAATCTTAAGGTTAAACCTTCCAAGTGTAACCTTTTTTCTTCCCAAGTGCAATACTTGGGTCATGTTATATCTTCTGAGGGGGTAATGGCTGATCCATCAAAGGTAGAAGCAGTACGGGCTTGGCCTACGCCAAAAACCCAGACGGAGGTGAGAAGTTTTGTAGGATTAGCCTCCTATTATAGAAGATTTATTAAAGGTTTTGCTGAGATTGCTCGCCCTTTACATCAGCTCACCGAAAAGGGAAAAAGATTCGGTTGGGGGGAGGAGTGTCAAGAGTCCTTTCAGCGATTAAAAGCAAGTCTTATTAGTGCGCCTGTTTTGGCCTATCCAGACCCTAAAAAGCCATTTATTTTAGACACTGACGCCAGTGATGTGGGAATCGGGGCTGTATTGTCCCAAGAGGATGGGGGTTTGGAGCGGGTGGTGGCATATGCTAGTAGGGCCTTGACTAAACCAGAACGGAAGTATGCCACCACAAAGAAGGAGCTACTTAGTGTGGTGACGTTTACAAAGCATTTTAAACATTACTTGCTTGGGAGGGAGTTTTTGTTGAGAACTGATCATAGTTCATTGCGGTGGTTGCATAACTTCAGTGGGTTGGAGGGACAGTTGGCCCGCTGGTTAGAGCAACTGGCTAACTTCCAATATAAGATCATTCATAGACCAGGGAAGCAGCATGCAAATGCGGATGCTCTCTCAAGGCTTCCTGGATCTGGGAGTGGAGGCAACAGGGAGGGGGATGGAAATTGTCAGTCTGAGGTACAAGTTCGAGTAGTGAGTGAGGCTGATGGAATGGGAGGTATCATACAAGAGAGGCAAGAAATAGAAGATGATTTGGTTAAGGCTCAGCAAGAAGATCCAAATATTCATCTGCTTATTTTGTTGAAAAATAGGTCAGGAAATGATTATAGGGAAGCGGAGCTAAACCCTGCCCTTGTTAAGTATTTGCCAGTGTGGGACCAATTGCAGATCCAGAATCAGCGGTTGGTGAGAATACCTCCAGTAAATTCTGACGCTGCTTCTGCAGTGCAGGTGGTTTTACCAAGAAGTCTGGTTCTGGGAGTCTTGTCCATGCTGCATAATACATCCACTGGGGGGCATTTGGGGATACACAAGTTACAAGCTAAGGTGAAGGATCGTTTTTATTGGCCTGGTTGGTTTGGGGATGTTAAAAAATGGTGTAGGGAGTGTCATGATTGTGCATCTAGAAAGGCTCATGGAAAGGCCCCTTGTGCCCCGCTTCAGATGTCTGTGGTATCCCGCTCATATGAACGTGTGGCTGTAGATATACTGGGTCCATTACCAGAGACTTTAAATAAGAATAAGTACATTTTAATCATTGGTGACTATTTTTCTAAATGGACCGAAGCATTCCCCCTTCATAATCAAGAGGCCCAGTCCATTGCTAGAGTGTTGGTAGAGGAGTGGGTGTGCCGGTATGGAGTGCCTCGGAGTTTACATTCTGACCAAGGGAGAAACTTTGAGTCTGGCCTGTTTAAGGAGTTATATAGATTGCTGCAAATAAACAAGTCTCGTACGTCTCCGTATCGCCCTCAGTCTGACGGGCTAATAGAAAGGTTCAATCACACTTTATTATCAATGCTGTCATTGTTCGTGGATGAAAACCAGATGAACTGGAATAGATTGCTGCCATATGTGATGATGGCTTATCGTAGTAGTGTGCAGGCAAGCACTGGGTTTACACCGTATAAGGTGTTATTCGGTCAGGAGATGGTCCTTCCAGTGGATATTATGTTGGGAGTGGATAATATGCCGAAATTTCAGTCAGTAAATGAGTATGTGACTGGAATAGCAGAAAGTTTATCTACCGTAGTAGCAGCAGTAAAAAGGCATCAGAGTCAATCTTCTCAGCGACAGAAGACGTGCTGATTTTCGAGCAAATTTCCACTACTATGTAGTTGGTGAATTAGTTTGGATTCAAAATAAAGCTTGTAAACGGGGTGTGTGCCCTAAGTTGCAGAGACGATTTAAGGGGCCATTTAAAATCTTGGAAAGGGTGTCTGATGTGCTGTATAGAGTACAGCTATCAGAGGGGGGTTCTGAGAGTGTTGTGCATTTCAACCGACTGAAACCTTATGTTGCCTGTTCTGTTTCAGAATCTATGGGGCAGGATAACCAAAGTACTCCTGTGGACCGGACTGTGGAACGACACCCGGAGGTCGAAAGCCATGCAGGAGAACATGATTTTGTATGGGGGTATCATCAACCTGCTGCTCCAGAGGCTGTCCAGACAAGGGAGAAGACCGCGGTATCTAGCATTGAAGGAAATCCCCTATTAAAGTCTTCAGTGGAAGATGGTCTTTACAGTGGAAATTTACATCCTGCTCCCGTGGACACTGGTCTAGGTGAGATGCAGCAGGAGAGTGGTTGCCAGAGGAGAGAAGGTGGAGGTTCCCTTCCAGAGCTATGTCTACAAAGGATTCAGCCAGCACGTTCTCGGAGACCACCAGCTTGGTCAAAGGATTATAATTTGATGTGACTCGAGGACGAGTCCTGCCTACCCGAGGGGAGGGGATAGTGTGATGAACGCTGGGGAGTTGTCTTCCTGGTTTGGTTCGGCCCATCTGAAACTTTCTGCAGCACATTTCATTGATGGCCTGAAGGAAGAGATAATTGATCTCACCTGGAGTGAGGAGATTTAAGGAGAGTGAGAGAAGCGGAGAGAGGCAGCACGGGACTGGCTCGTCGCGCTCGGGAAAGAAAGGGGGACGTTTTGTGTTGCTCGAGACCGTTAGGGTTTGTCCGGCAACGAAGATAGCTAGCTAGACCGACCTGTGTAGTTAGATAATAGTGGGGCTGGGGTGTAGGAGCGCTATGGCCACAGGTTCCAGGAACGGTTAAGAGCCGTGCTGTCCAAAGAGACCTCGTAAAGCCCAAAGACACTTTATAAGTTCTAAAGAGAGCTGTGACGGCCAAAGAGGACTAATTCAGGCCAGAACCAGTGATTAATTGTCGTGACTGTGGGGACGGGAACAACGCTGAGGAGAGCGCGTGCTGTTGTGGACTGCCTGGCACGGCTGATTCCTTTCCCTAGACCCCGGGTCGGGGTCTTGTGTCATGGAAACGGGGAAGTGTTCTATATTTTAATTACCATTGTGAGCATGTATGAGTGAGTGTGTATGTTGTATTTTAAGATTTTGAGGTTTACGGCCATTATAATTCGTGTATGCTGGACTAGGGACGTGCTGATTTTCCACTTAAAAACCTGATTGCTGTGTGATCACGATTTATATTGTGCTGTGCTGGTCTGAGGTTAACCACTAGAGTGCAGTGGAGTGACGTGTTTGGAGTTTCACTTGTGTATCGCCGTTTGTCCTAGTGAGCGTACTGAGTTGATGTTTGATGAACTAAATGCTGTTTCACATAATGACTACTTTTCTAAATTGAACATTGTCAATAAAGTAATATTTTCTATTAAAGCCTGTGGTGTGGTGTACCCTCTATCCTCCATTGAAATCTAATTAAACCTCTTAAAAGAAACCCCAGCCTAGAGGTTTATTACAATAATAAACGGAGAGCCGTTATGTTGAATATAATATGATAATCGTGCGAGTCCAGAACTCAGTCAGTAGTTTGGCGCGTCGCGTCACTCGTTGTAACGTTACAGTGTAAACAAGTGAACTAGTCGTCGTTTTGGTATTAATGAATGAAGGAAGTTACAAACGGATGTTTGCAGAAAGATCGTTGTGTCTGAATTAATTTAGTCCATCGAAGATATATGAAATATTATTTATCGTGACGGTTTGTTTTTATAGATTTCTCTGAGGAGGTTTAATTCTCTCAGGGCCGTTAACCTGATAACTACCCAGGGGGCAAAACACCTTTTTTTTAGGAAATCAGACATGGGCTGCTGTAAAAGGTTGTCATATAAAAATGAAATCTATTATGTCTGAGGATCACAACCTGGGTGGACAACCCGGTCAACAAGCTGCTGGAAACTTGTAATTAGGGTCAAAACAATGCTACCTCAAATTCGGCTTTAACTCCCCGGAATCACCCAAACATGCTAAAAAGGTTTAATTATATTCATGAATCCTAGGCCATATCTCCCTGATACTTTATGCTAGAAACAAACTGAGCACACCTTTCAAAAGAGCTTTCATCTGATGCCTTGCTTGTACATGTAATTAGAAAGTAAGAGTTAATAATGCCTCTTAATATGATTTGAAAAATATGATTTGAAAAATAATTGAACATTCCATTTGTAATCGGTAGCATTATTTTCCCTTTGTTGTTGTTAAAATAAACAAATTACCATGTGAAGTTAACTTTTACTAGATGAAATCATATTTTGATGATTTTCACTAACCAGACAGTCCTCATGGCCCATAACACATTTAGAGGGAATTCAATTTCAAGCCTATAATAGCCTGTCAATTCAAACAAGATCCAAGAAAGAAGTTTACCATTAACTGATGTTAATTGTATACTGCTCTGTTTCTGTATGTACAGTATATAGTTTGCATATTTATGCAATATCTATTATTTGTATTGCAATGTCTAGTATTTCTAATATTCTTTCACAATTGGGATAGCTTTATTTATTCTATCGAAATAAAAAAAAGGATTTGAGGATTTTGGGTTACTGTTCAATCCAGGTGTTTGGAGTGTGAGACAAAGGTACTGACAACTAAATGTTGAAAGACTAAAACACATGTGTGGAGTAGGTTTAAAAGTATTTACTGATTAAAACTGTTACATTAAGTAGCAATTTGTACCAAAAAAAAAAAAAAAAAAAAAAAACGATTAATGAAACAGACAAACAGATTACAATTCAGGGTGATAACTAATTTCTGTAATAATGTTTATACAATTTGTTTAGCTGTTTTCGGAGTCACTGCTGCTGTCGCTGCTCTCTAGTGTTTCAGCATGCTGTATCCTACTACATTTGGTGCCAACCCCTGGCAACGGCATCCTATGTAGCAGGAGCAGTTCTTCTGACAACCTTTAACCAGAGATGGGCACAAATACATCAAAAAGTATTTAATTACAAATAACAAATACTTACTCATCAAATGTATTTAAATAAAATACAAAATACTGCTGTGAAAAAAGTATTTAATTAAAATACAAGTCATTTGTCATATGAAAATACAAAAATACAAAATAAATTTACAGTCTTCTGTAGTGTAAGTGTGGTGTTAGGTACATGTAAGAGTCTAGAATATTGCAATATCATTGTTTAGTGCAGAAGATGCGCTTTTAACGTACATGTTGCCACATACTGTCATAATAAAAGATAATTACGCATATAACACTATATTTGTATTATATTACACAAAAACTAGTTAACACTGCTGTGAGGGTGTTTCTAATAGCGTGGCTGTGACAAAGTTGACAACTTTCTCTCTTCCGACTGCCATTATCTATTTTTTTTATTCTTTTTGAAAGTTGTTCTTTTGCTATTTGAGCAAATTGGAACACACAAAATATATTTAATGTAGTCTTTCATTCACTGCTATAGAAGTTAACCCAACTATGATGCCTTCCACTTCTGAGAAACCCAGAAATGTGAACAGGGTCAATAGGATGTGTCACATCATGTGATTTACTTGCCAAAAACTGTGATAGGCAATTTAGTAGTCCTATTTGTATTTTATGTCTATGGTCCTAGGGATAGTTCACCCAAAAATCAAAATTAGCCCATGATTTACTCACCCTGACGTCATCCTAGGTGTATATGACTTTCTTCTTTCAGAAGAATACAATCAGAGTTATATTAAAAAAGTGTCCTGGCTCTTCCAAGCTTTATAATGACAGTCAATGGGTATATTTTTCATCAAAGTGCATCTATCCATCATAAAAGTGCATTTATCCATCATAAAAGTGCATCTATCCATGATAAAAATGCATCTATTCATGATAAAAGTGCGTCTATCAATGATAAAAGTGCATCTATCCATCATAAAAGTGCATCTATCCATCATTAAAGTGCATCTATCCATCATAAAAGGGCATCTATCCATCATAAAAGTGCATCTATCCATGATAAAAGTGCATCTATCCATCATAAAAGTGCATCTATCCATTAGTCTACCCTGAAGGACTTTTTTGTCAGACCTTTTATGTTTTGGACTCTTTTGCCTGCATCGTCCAGTGTGGATTTTGTACCTTGCTCAACCCAGCTCTTATGCTGGATCCTTTGTGTTGGCTCTGGAAGAATACTAGTAAAGACTATTTTTTTCCCTTCTAACCTGCCTCTTGTGATCTGCCTCAATTATCTGCCAATTGAGTCCACACTGTCCCATAGAACAGTGGTTAAGACCTTGGGTTACAAGCAGCACAATCTGGGTTCGAATCCCGGACCTGACAGTGAGGGTCTGGAACATTTATTTCACACTGTAGTGTATCTCTGAAGGATCTGGAGCTGTTTTGATTATGACAACTTAAACTATTTTCTTTTTGGATTGTTTTTATTGTTGCATAAAGAACTACTTCACCTCTCTGGAAATGTAAGGTGTTTTTATTTATATATTTATTTAGCTAAAACTTTGCTTACATTTTAGTAACATATGTTATTATTCATTGGTTATATATTTTATTAATAATAATTTCATTTTAAATAGAGTGTGTAAAATAATGTGTGCGCGTGCAAAACAGCTTAGAAATGATATTAAATTATTTATTTATTTTATAGTTTTCTGTGATGGTCGTGTTTAGGTGTACGGGATAGAATATGCAGTTACGGTACAAAAATCATCATGGCTATGGAAAGCCATAAAAATTGAAACTCCACACAGACAAAAAATGCTGATTGAATCTTTTCATATAAATGAGATTTAAGACGACTAAATACAGTTTTTCAACCATCTAAAGTTTTTGAACAGACATTGTCTCACATTATAACAATTATACTTCAGGTCACCGTAATCTTCTAAAAGATATGAATGTATTCAAACTTTAAAGATTTTTTAAAGAAAGAAAGTTAAGAACTTTACACTTCAGACTAAAACAATCTTTCATTTTAAAAGATCACATTTACGATTATGCTTTGAAATAAATTTAGTATGAACAAAACTTTGGCGTTAGCAGACTAACATTACAGTTACACAGTTTCTAAATGATTTCATTGTTGCTCTCTCTCTGAAGATAGGCCTATGTGGTCATTTTCTCACAGATACAACTTAAGGAATTATTAAACATTTCACAGGTGTGAGATGACTTTTGTGACTCTCTAAAAATGTATGGTGTTTTTATTTATATATATTTATTTAGCTAAAACTTTGTTTACATTATTTATTTATTTCATTTTTGAAAATGTTGGTTTCTGTGATGGTCGTGTTTAGGTGTACGGGATAGAATATGCAGTTAGGGTACAAAAATCATTATGGCTATGAAAAGCCATCAAAATTGAAACCCCGCATGGACAAAAACAATGTTGATTGAATCTTTTCATATAAATGAGATTTAAGACGACTAAGTGCAGTTCTCTTACGAGAGGTTCTCTCGTATTGCGTAAGCTGTGCTTACGCAGCGGGAAAAGCCTTCTTTTCTCGAGATACTGAAACCAAAAATTGAGCTAGAGCGGCATACTGCGCGCTCATTGGCTGCCGCGCGGCAACTGCTTAAGCCTACCAGTGAGCCTGGCGTGACGTCACGCCCAATGAGGGCGCGCGCGACCTCGCGCGTCACATCCCGCCAGAATGGGCGGCGTCAGAGCGTATATAAGGAAGGCTCGTAGGCTATATTCTCTGATTTCTGTCTTTTCAGCGAAGCACTCGCATCGCTGATCTCTGAGAGGAAACCGTCGCCGTGGCCTTCTTGGATCAAGCTAACGAGCCAGCTTAGGACAGCCTGAGGAAGCCGGACGATCTCTTCGCCGCCTTCAGCCTGCCGTGCCAGCTCAGCTATCCGGCGATACATATCCTTCATTAATAAGCTCTTTTTGTGTGTGTTTGCCTTTTCTCCGCAGCACTCTTAAAGAGCACGAGGCGTTGTTACAAATGCCTCGCACCACGTGCGGCTCATGCCGCTCGCCGCTCAGCGACAGAGACCGCCATCTCCTCTGCGCTCTCTGCCTGGGACGGGACCATGCAGCCGTCGCGTTGTCCTCGGGCGGCTGCGAATTCTGCGAAGAGCTGCAGATGTCGACCCTGCGGGCTCGACTCGCCCTCTTCACAGACACCGCTCCTGCCGTTGCTGGGCCGCGTAAAAAGAAACGCCGCTCACAACGCCCTCCGGAGCCTGAGACACGAGCCAAGGCCTCGCCGGAGCCTCTCCCGCGAGCCTCGCTCTCTCCCTCTCCGCCCCTGCTCCCCGACGCGCAGCCGACGGCTCTCGCCCTCGATGCCGTCGACACAGCGGATGAAGCGGATGACAACGATCGACTGGACACGTGCTCTTTGATGGCGTCGGACAGCGAGGTGTGGTCCGGCTCCGCCCGATCCGCCTCCTCCACCAGAGCTTCCAGCAGGGCTCCCGCCGGGGTGGAGGCCGAGCTTCTCCGCCTCCTCACTATGGCAGTCGAGCGCCTGGGCCTCGAGTGGTCACCGCCAGAGGTACCCCCGCCTAACAGGCTCGATGGATGCTTCCTGACCTCCGGTCGCCAGGCCCCAGCATCCAGACCAGCGCCGTTTCTGCCTGAGCTTCACGACGAGCTTGCTAAATCGTGGAACGCTCCAGTTTCGGCCAGACTCCGTTCTCCAGCCTCTTCGACTCTCTCCCGCGTGGACGGAGCCACGGAGAAGGGGTATGACCGGATTCCACCGGTCGAACAGGCGGTTGCAGCGCATCTTTGCCCCTCATCCAAGAGATGGCGCTCAAAGACTGCCCTCCCGTCTAAAGCCTGCAGGACTACTTCGGCGTTCGCCAGCCGCGCCTTCTCCGCCGCTGGGCAAGCCGCCTCAGCCCTGCACACAATGGCGGTCCTTCAAGTTCTCCAAGCGGACCTCCTCCGCCAGCTCGACGAGGGAGAACTGGATAGATCGGCCTTAACCGACCTGCGCAGTGCGACGGACCTTTCCCTTCGCACGACGAAGACAGCGGCCCAAGCTATCGGTCGATCCATGGCTTCGCTGACCGTCATTGAGCGCCACCTGTGGTTAACGCTAGCCGACATGGGGGAACAAGAGCGGTCCGTCTTCCTGAACGCCCCGCTCTCGTCTACTAGTCTCTTCGGCCCCGCAGTGAGTGGCCTCGTGGACCGTTTTTCTGAGGTACAGAAAGCGTCACAGGCCATGAACCTCTTCCTGCCCCGCCGCTCGAGCTCCGCTGCAGGCCGCTCTAACCAGCCTCCTGCACGCAGCTCCGCACAACGGCCATCTAGACCCCCAGCCCCCCAGCAGCGCCAGCGCGGCCGCCCTAGGTCCCGCTCCACCAGCCAGCACAGGCCGCCGCCCCCGCGTGGGCCTCGGCCTAAGGTAACGCTGAAGCCCGAGCCTGCAAAGTCCTCCTAGCATCCGCCGGGAGGAAAAGACGGTCGAGTCCCGCTGCGGCCGGACCACCGTCAAAGCTAAAATGTATCCCTCTGCCAGTCCCCTTATCGAAGGCTACTGCAGTAGTGCCCACAGCAGCCAACGAGCCAGTTTTTCAACTCTCTCGCCTGCACACAAACGCCGTTTTTACGGCGACCCAGATAAATCGAATAAAGAGTGTAATATCTGGTCAGTCGGCTCACGCCGTCAGTGTTATGAGTGTAGTAAGCTTGCCCACTTCCCAGTGCTCATCACTACACACAAGCACAAATCCCCCTGTGTACCCCACAGAGTGCACTCACATAAAGCGCGCTACGGCCGCTCGAGTGATAACTGTAGGTCACGTGCCCACACTTCAGCGCTCACACCTACACAGTGCTCGCTCTGTCTCACACGTTTGGGGACCAGAACATTCTGCCACTGGCCGTGTGTTAATAAAGAGCCCTGTGCCCGCTACACAGCGCGCACACTCTCATGTAAACACGTACGAGTCAGCCACCGGCTGTGTGATAATAAAGAGCTCTGTGCCCGCTTTACAGCACGCACACTCTCCGATAAACATGCGCGAGCCCGCCCCGCTTCCGCGCCGCGAGCCGTCACACACAACGCTCTCTCACAGCGTCGTTCAGCCGGCTGCCGCCATCAGCGAACCCCCGTTCCCCCTCACTGCCACTGCGCGACTCGCGCTTACACCGCCACAGATCCCCCGTCCCGCGCTGTGCGGCGGGCGAGACTCAGAGGCGATTCGACCCCTAGCTATGAGTGCGAATGCATGGAAAGCTATTCAGGGAGTGTCGAAGTGGGTACTGAACACAGTGATAAAGGGCTATTCGCTTCAATTCGCTCGCCGCCCTCCGCGCTATCGCGCTCGGGCCGAGACTATAGTGAGAGCGGATGCAGCGCATCTGCTTCACACAGAAATAGCGAATTTGCTGCACAAGGGGGCGATAGAACGGGTTCTCCCTCCGGGTTCCGAGGCAGGCGTATACAGCCGCTATTTCCTCGTACCCAAGAAGGGCGGAGCACTCAGACCTATTTTGGATCTGAGATATTTGAACAAAACGCTTATGAAACGGCCGTTCAAAATGCTCACAACCAGTCAAATCCTCGCGCAGATTCGCCCGGGGGACTGGTTCATATCTCTCGACCTGAAAGACGCGTACTTTCAGATTCAGATTATACCCCGTCACAGGCCATTCTTGAGATTCGCCTTCGACGGCCAGGTATATCAGTACACCGTCCTGCCGTTCGGCCTATCCCTGGCACCCCGTACATTTACGAAGTGCATGGATGCGGCTCTCGCACCCCTGAGATCGAGGGGAATGCGAATCCTGAACTATCTGGACGATTGGCTCATTTTAGCGCACTCAGCGGAGGAACTAGTTTCCCACAGAGAAGCGCTTCTCGGTCACCTGCAAAGCTTGGGTCTTTCCGTGAACTGGGACAAGAGCTCTTTAGCCCCCAGCCAGTCTATCACTTTTCTGGGTATAGATCTGGACTCGGCGGCGATGACGGCCAGACTGTCCGCACAGCGCGCGCGCTGTGTTCGACACCTCGCCGCCTCCTTTCAGGAGGGAAAAGTTTTTCCATTGAAAACTTTTCAGAGGATGCTGGGCCACATGGCATCAGCAGCAGCTGTCCTGCGGTTGGGTTTACTCCGAATGCGTCCGCTTCAACGCTGGCTAAAAACGGAAATGCCCCGCAAAGCATGGATTTCAGGCCGTGCTCCAATCAGAGTGACTCAGCGCTGTGTTACAGCCCTGCAGCCCTGGCTGGCGGCCGAATGGTATCAGCGGGGAGTGTCGATGGGAACCATCGCACACCGCAAAGTGATCTCGACAGACGCGTCCAACATGGGTTGGGGAGCGACTCACGAAGGCAGTCCGATTTGCGGCCCGTGGTCGAATACGGAGAAAGACCTTCACATAAACTGTCTAGAGATGCTGGCGGTCGAGAAAGCGCTGAAGCACTTTCTACCGCTTCTACGGGGACACCATGTGCTAGTTCGCTCGGACAACATGTCAGTGGTGTCGTACGTGAACCGCCAGGGCGGAATCAAATCCAGAACCCTGTGCGCGCTCGCAGAGCGCCTCCTATCCTGGACTCAAGGCCCGTTGCGCTCCCTAAGGGCAGCTCATGTACCCGGTCGTTTGAACGACGGCCCGGACAGACTGTCCAGGGACAACGTTCCCCCAGGGGAATGGTCTTTACACCGCCAGACGATACAGACGCTTTGGCGTCGTTTCGGCGAAGCGGAGATCGACCTTTTCGCCACGAGCGAGAACGCTCAGTGCCAGAGGTTTTTCTCGAAACAGGAGGACGCACTGGCCCAGACCTGGCCCAGCGCTCCGCTGTACGCGTTCCCACCGATCTCGATGCTACCTCAAGTGCTAGCGAGGATCAGGGAGGCGAACTGCACAGTGCTCCTCATAGCCCCGCGCTGGGTAAACCAACCATGGTTCCCCGAGCTAATGAGACTGGCAGACACAGCCCCATGGCCGATTCCGGTGAGGAGAGATCTCCTCTCTCAAGCCCGAGGCTCGATTCTGCATCCCCATCCAGAGCACTGGTCTCTGCATGCGTGGATAATCAACGATTACTCGTTGGCCTGCCAGAAGGGGTAATTAACACGATCACGCAGTCCAGAGCCCCCTCGACGAGGCGGCTCTATGCGTCTAAGTGGTCAGTGTTTAACAAGTGGTGTGTGAATATGGGTTCTAATGCTCGGACCTGTGGAGTTCCACAGGTATTGACATTTCTCCAAGAGATGTTGGACGCGGGCAGGTCCCCCTCCACGCTCAAGGTTTATGTCACGGCCATAGCAGCGTTCGCTGAGTCGGCGCGCGGCCGTGCACTGGGCAGAAATGAACTCATTACCCGCTTTCTACGCGGGGCCAGGAGAATGAACCCTCCGCGGCCCCCGTCGGTTCCTATTTGGGACCTGTCTCTGGTCCTGGAGTCCTTAAAAGCGCATCCCTTTGAGCCTTTGGACTCTGTGGAGTTGAAATACTTAACGCTTAAGACCGTTTTTCTGCTAGCTCTGGCTTCAGTTAAACGTGTGGGAGATTTACATGCGCTGTCCGTCAGCGCGTCGTGCCTCGAGTTTGGACCTAACGACTCGTTAGCCATTCTCAAACCGAAGCACGGCTATGTCCCCAAAGTGTTAGGCACTCCCTTCAGGACTCAGGTCGTTACCCTATCGGCCCTGCCGTCCTCCAGCAGTGAGGAAGGGGTTAACCGCCTTTGCCCGGTCAGGGCGTTAAGGTGTTATGTGACGCGCTCTGCAGCCTTCAGGTTCTCAGAGCAGCTTTTCGTTTCGTTTGGCGGGCGCACCAAGGGTCGCGCCGCTTCGAAACAGACACTATCCAGATGGATAGTAGACGCGATTGCAGCAGCTTATGCGTCCAAAGACCTGCAATGTCCGTTAGGCATACGGGCTCATTCCACCAGAGGCATGGCCTCATCGTGGGCATGGTCCAGTGGGGTTTCCATTGACGACATTTGTAGGGCGGCGGGCTGGGCGTCCCCCTCCACATTTGTTAGGTTTTATAACCTGGAAGTTCCCGCTATGCAGGCTAAACTTCTGTCAGTCTAGTCGTGTTTCATGTCCTGCCCAAGGGTCAGGCTGTATTACCGATTAGCTTGTCTGTTGAGCTGCACGCTCAGGGTATCAGTTACATGAACCGGCAGTGCCGTTCTGTGTTTTTTCCCTATGTGTGCTTATGAACATGCGCTGGCCCGCACCGCTGGCCACCTGTTTTAATCACCTCTATGTTTTTTCTATGAGTCATATGTGATTGTTAGGCTCGCACGGCGTGGACAAAGGGTTCCCGCTGCGTAAGCACAGCTTACGCAATACGAGAGAACCTCTCGTAAGAGAACGATACTTGGTTACTCACGTAACCTCGGTTCTCTCTAGAGAGGGAACGAGTATTGCGTTCCCTGACCGTGCTGAGCCTATCGCTCGTGTCGCTTCAGTCGACAGAAAACAGAGAATATAGCCTACGAGCCTTCCTTATATACACTCTGACGCCGCCCATTCTGGCGGGCTGTGACGCGCGAGGTTGCGCGCGCCCTCATTGGGCGTGACGTCACGCCAGGCTCACTGGTAGGCTTAAGCAGTTGCCGCGCGGCAGCCAATGAGCGCGCAGTATGCCGCTCTAGCTCAGCTGCCTGCAGCCGCACTGCGTTGACAATATATGAAATTAAGGATAATTTTTGGTTTCAGTATCTCGAGAAAAGAAGGCTTTTCCCGCTGCGTAAGCACAGCTTACGCAATACTCGTTCCCTCTCTAGAGAGAACCGAGGTTACGTGAGTAACCAAGTATCGTTTTTCATCCATCTAAAGTTTTTGAACAGACATTGTTTAATAACAATTAAGCCTTAGGTTCAATTTAAACAAAATCATTACAGTAATCTTCTAAAAGGTAAATAGAAGATGCGTATGTATTCAAACTTTAAAGATTTTATTTAAACAGTCTTTTGTTTTTAAAATATATCATTTAAACTTTTAAGATTATACTTCTTATAAATAAACTCAGCACCTGATATCCTGATCGCTGAATTTGTGTGACTCTCTGACACACACACACACACACACACACACACACACACACAGATGGTCACATCTCCTCGGTTGTCTGATCTCCACACACACACACACACACACACCCTTTGGCTGGTGCTTTTTGAAAGCTCCGCAGGTCAAACGCTGGTGTAAAGAGAGGCCAGAGGGCCCCGATTTCTAAACATGTAAAATGATTTTTTATTTTTGTGAACCCATTCATACATTGCGTTGTTTCATGAGCTGTATGTTTTTTTTTTTCAACTCTCTAAACATTTAACTCATTGCATTTTTTTGTGTGAATCCATTTTATTTAAACTGGATAGTTCTACATTTATTTCAACTTTTTGTGTGAGGTTTTAGTAAGATCTTTATTTATTTATAATCATTTATATTCTTTTAAGACTGTCCGCACAGCGCGCGCGCTGTGTTCGACACCTCGCCGCCTCCTTTCAGGAGGGAAAAGTTTTTCCATTGAAAACTTTTCAGAGGATGCTGGGCCACATGGCATCAGCAGCAGCTGTCCTGCGGTTGGGTTTACTCCGAATGCGTCCGCTTCAACGCTGGCTAAAAACGGAAATGCCCCGCAAAGCATGGATTTCAGGCCGTGCTCCAATCAGAGTGACTCAGCGCTGTGTTACAGCCCTGCAGCCCTGGCTGGCGGCCGAATGGTATCAGCGGGGAGTGTCGATGGGAACCATCGCACACCGCAAAGTGATCTCGACAGACGCGTCCAACATGGGTTGGGGAGCGACTCACGAAGGCAGTCCGATTTGCGGCCCGTGGTCGAATACGGAGAAAGACCTTCACATAAACTGTCTAGAGATGCTGGCGGTCGAGAAAGCGCTGAAGCACTTTCTACCGCTTCTACGGGGACACCATGTGCTAGTTCGCTCGGACAACATGTCAGTGGTGTCGTACGTGAACCGCCAGGGCGGAATCAAATCCAGAACCCTGTGCGCGCTCGCAGAGCGCCTCCTATCCTGGACTCAAGGCCCGTTGCGCTCCCTAAGGGCAGCTCATGTACCCGGTCGTTTGAACGACGGCCCGGACAGACTGTCCAGGGACAACGTTCCCCCAGGGGAATGGTCTTTACACCGCCAGACGATACAGACGCTTTGGCGTCGTTTCGGCGAAGCGGAGATCGACCTTTTCGCCACGAGCGAGAACGCTCAGTGCCAGAGGTTTTTCTCGAAACAGGAGGACGCACTGGCCCAGACCTGGCCCAGCGCTCCGCTGTACGCGTTCCCACCGATCTCGATGCTACCTCAAGTGCTAGCGAGGATCAGGGAGGCGAACTGCACAGTGCTCCTCATAGCCCCGCGCTGGGTAAACCAACCATGGTTCCCCGAGCTAATGAGACTGGCAGACACAGCCCCATGGCCGATTCCGGTGAGGAGAGATCTCCTCTCTCAAGCCCGAGGCTCGATTCTGCATCCCCATCCAGAGCACTGGTCTCTGCATGCGTGGATAATCAACGATTACTCGTTGGCCTGCCAGAAGGGGTAATTAACACGATCACGCAGTCCAGAGCCCCCTCGACGAGGCGGCTCTATGCGTCTAAGTGGTCAGTGTTTAACAAGTGGTGTGTGAATATGGGTTCTAATGCTCGGACCTGTGGAGTTCCACAGGTATTGACATTTCTCCAAGAGATGTTGGACGCGGGCAGGTCCCCCTCCACGCTCAAGGTTTATGTCACGGCCATAGCAGCGTTCGCTGAGTCGGCGCGCGGCCGTGCACTGGGCAGAAATGAACTCATTACCCGCTTTCTACGCGGGGCCAGGAGAATGAACCCTCCGCGGCCCCCGTCGGTTCCTATTTGGGACCTGTCTCTGGTCCTGGAGTCCTTAAAAGCGCATCCCTTTGAGCCTTTGGACTCTGTGGAGTTGAAATACTTAACGCTTAAGACCGTTTTTCTGCTAGCTCTGGCTTCAGTTAAACGTGTGGGAGATTTACATGCGCTGTCCGTCAGCGCGTCGTGCCTCGAGTTTGGACCTAACGACTCGTTAGCCATTCTCAAACCGAAGCACGGCTATGTCCCCAAAGTGTTAGGCACTCCCTTCAGGACTCAGGTCGTTACCCTATCGGCCCTGCCGTCCTCCAGCAGTGAGGAAGGGGTTAACCGCCTTTGCCCGGTCAGGGCGTTAAGGTGTTATGTGACGCGCTCTGCAGCCTTCAGGTTCTCAGAGCAGCTTTTCGTTTCGTTTGGCGGGCGCACCAAGGGTCGCGCCGCTTCGAAACAGACACTATCCAGATGGATAGTAGACGCGATTGCAGCAGCTTATGCGTCCAAAGACCTGCAATGTCCGTTAGGCATACGGGCTCATTCCACCAGAGGCATGGCCTCATCGTGGGCATGGTCCAGTGGGGTTTCCATTGACGACATTTGTAGGGCGGCGGGCTGGGCGTCCCCCTCCACATTTGTTAGGTTTTATAACCTGGAAGTTCCCGCTATGCAGGCTAAACTTCTGTCAGTCTAGTCGTGTTTCATGTCCTGCCCAAGGGTCAGGCTGTATTACCGATTAGCTTGTCTGTTGAGCTGCACGCTCAGGGTATCAGTTACATGAACCGGCAGTGCCGTTCTGTGTTTTTTCCCTATGTGTGCTTATGAACATGCGCTGGCCCGCACCGCTGGCCACCTGTTTTAATCACCTCTATGTTTTTTCTATGAGTCATATGTGATTGTTAGGCTCGCACGGCGTGGACAAAGGGTTCCCGCTGCGTAAGCACAGCTTACGCAATACGAGAGAACCTCTCGTAAGAGAACGATACTTGGTTACTCACGTAACCTCGGTTCTCTCTAGAGAGGGAACGAGTATTGCGTTCCCTGACCGTGCTGAGCCTATCGCTCGTGTCGCTTCAGTCGACAGAAAACAGAGAATATAGCCTACGAGCCTTCCTTATATACACTCTGACGCCGCCCATTCTGGCGGGCTGTGACGCGCGAGGTTGCGCGCGCCCTCATTGGGCGTGACGTCACGCCAGGCTCACTGGTAGGCTTAAGCAGTTGCCGCGCGGCAGCCAATGAGCGCGCAGTATGCCGCTCTAGCTCAGCTGCCTGCAGCCGCACTGCGTTGACAATATATGAAATTAAGGATAATTTTTGGTTTCAGTATCTCGAGAAAAGAAGGCTTTTCCCGCTGCGTAAGCACAGCTTACGCAATACTCGTTCCCTCTCTAGAGAGAACCGAGGTTACGTGAGTAACCAAGTATCGTTTTTCATCCATCTAAAGTTTTTGAACAGACATTGTTTAATAACAATTAAGCCTTAGGTTCAATTTAAACAAAATCATTACAGTAATCTTCTAAAAGGTAAATAGAAGATGCGTATGTATTCAAACTTTAAAGATTTTATTTAAACAGTCTTTTGTTTTTAAAATATATCATTTAAACTTTTAAGATTATACTTCTTATAAATAAACTCAGCACCTGATATCCTGATCGCTGAATTTGTGTGACTCTCTGACACACACACACACACACACACACACACACACACACAGATGGTCACATCTCCTCGGTTGTCTGATCTCCACACACACACACACACACACACCCTTTGGCTGGTGCTTTTTGAAAGCTCCGCAGGTCAAACGCTGGTGTAAAGAGAGGCCAGAGGGCCCCGATTTCTAAACATGTAAAATGATTTTTTATTTTTGTGAACCCATTCATACATTGCGTTGTTTCATGAGCTGTATGTTTTTTTTTTTCAACTCTCTAAACATTTAACTCATTGCATTTTTTTGTGTGAATCCATTTTATTTAAACTGGATAGTTCTACATTTATTTCAACTTTTTGTGTGAGGTTTTAGTAAGATCTTTATTTATTTATAATCATTTATATTCTTTTAAGACTGTCCGCACAGCGCGCGCGCTGTGTTCGACACCTCGCCGCCTCCTTTCAGGAGGGAAAAGTTTTTCCATTGAAAACTTTTCAGAGGATGCTGGGCCACATGGCATCAGCAGCAGCTGTCCTGCGGTTGGGTTTACTCCGAATGCGTCCGCTTCAACGCTGGCTAAAAACGGAAATGCCCCGCAAAGCATGGATTTCAGGCCGTGCTCCAATCAGAGTGACTCAGCGCTGTGTTACAGCCCTGCAGCCCTGGCTGGCGGCCGAATGGTATCAGCGGGGAGTGTCGATGGGAACCATCGCACACCGCAAAGTGATCTCGACAGACGCGTCCAACATGGGTTGGGGAGCGACTCACGAAGGCAGTCCGATTTGCGGCCCGTGGTCGAATACGGAGAAAGACCTTCACATAAACTGTCTAGAGATGCTGGCGGTCGAGAAAGCGCTGAAGCACTTTCTACCGCTTCTACGGGGACACCATGTGCTAGTTCGCTCGGACAACATGTCAGTGGTGTCGTACGTGAACCGCCAGGGCGGAATCAAATCCAGAACCCTGTGCGCGCTCGCAGAGCGCCTCCTATCCTGGACTCAAGGCCCGTTGCGCTCCCTAAGGGCAGCTCATGTACCCGGTCGTTTGAACGACGGCCCGGACAGACTGTCCAGGGACAACGTTCCCCCAGGGGAATGGTCTTTACACCGCCAGACGATACAGACGCTTTGGCGTCGTTTCGGCGAAGCGGAGATCGACCTTTTCGCCACGAGCGAGAACGCTCAGTGCCAGAGGTTTTTCTCGAAACAGGAGGACGCACTGGCCCAGACCTGGCCCAGCGCTCCGCTGTACGCGTTCCCACCGATCTCGATGCTACCTCAAGTGCTAGCGAGGATCAGGGAGGCGAACTGCACAGTGCTCCTCATAGCCCCGCGCTGGGTAAACCAACCATGGTTCCCCGAGCTAATGAGACTGGCAGACACAGCCCCATGGCCGATTCCGGTGAGGAGAGATCTCCTCTCTCAAGCCCGAGGCTCGATTCTGCATCCCCATCCAGAGCACTGGTCTCTGCATGCGTGGATAATCAACGATTACTCGTTGGCCTGCCAGAAGGGGTAATTAACACGATCACGCAGTCCAGAGCCCCCTCGACGAGGCGGCTCTATGCGTCTAAGTGGTCAGTGTTTAACAAGTGGTGTGTGAATATGGGTTCTAATGCTCGGACCTGTGGAGTTCCACAGGTATTGACATTTCTCCAAGAGATGTTGGACGCGGGCAGGTCCCCCTCCACGCTCAAGGTTTATGTCACGGCCATAGCAGCGTTCGCTGAGTCGGCGCGCGGCCGTGCACTGGGCAGAAATGAACTCATTACCCGCTTTCTACGCGGGGCCAGGAGAATGAACCCTCCGCGGCCCCCGTCGGTTCCTATTTGGGACCTGTCTCTGGTCCTGGAGTCCTTAAAAGCGCATCCCTTTGAGCCTTTGGACTCTGTGGAGTTGAAATACTTAACGCTTAAGACCGTTTTTCTGCTAGCTCTGGCTTCAGTTAAACGTGTGGGAGATTTACATGCGCTGTCCGTCAGCGCGTCGTGCCTCGAGTTTGGACCTAACGACTCGTTAGCCATTCTCAAACCGAAGCACGGCTATGTCCCCAAAGTGTTAGGCACTCCCTTCAGGACTCAGGTCGTTACCCTATCGGCCCTGCCGTCCTCCAGCAGTGAGGAAGGGGTTAACCGCCTTTGCCCGGTCAGGGCGTTAAGGTGTTATGTGACGCGCTCTGCAGCCTTCAGGTTCTCAGAGCAGCTTTTCGTTTCGTTTGGCGGGCGCACCAAGGGTCGCGCCGCTTCGAAACAGACACTATCCAGATGGATAGTAGACGCGATTGCAGCAGCTTATGCGTCCAAAGACCTGCAATGTCCGTTAGGCATACGGGCTCATTCCACCAGAGGCATGGCCTCATCGTGGGCATGGTCCAGTGGGGTTTCCATTGACGACATTTGTAGGGCGGCGGGCTGGGCGTCCCCCTCCACATTTGTTAGGTTTTATAACCTGGAAGTTCCCGCTATGCAGGCTAAACTTCTGTCAGTCTAGTCGTGTTTCATGTCCTGCCCAAGGGTCAGGCTGTATTACCGATTAGCTTGTCTGTTGAGCTGCACGCTCAGGGTATCAGTTACATGAACCGGCAGTGCCGTTCTGTGTTTTTTCCCTATGTGTGCTTATGAACATGCGCTGGCCCGCACCGCTGGCCACCTGTTTTAATCACCTCTATGTTTTTTCTATGAGTCATATGTGATTGTTAGGCTCGCACGGCGTGGACAAAGGGTTCCCGCTGCGTAAGCACAGCTTACGCAATACGAGAGAACCTCTCGTAAGAGAACGATACTTGGTTACTCACGTAACCTCGGTTCTCTCTAGAGAGGGAACGAGTATTGCGTTCCCTGACCGTGCTGAGCCTATCGCTCGTGTCGCTTCAGTCGACAGAAAACAGAGAATATAGCCTACGAGCCTTCCTTATATACACTCTGACGCCGCCCATTCTGGCGGGCTGTGACGCGCGAGGTTGCGCGCGCCCTCATTGGGCGTGACGTCACGCCAGGCTCACTGGTAGGCTTAAGCAGTTGCCGCGCGGCAGCCAATGAGCGCGCAGTATGCCGCTCTAGCTCAGCTGCCTGCAGCCGCACTGCGTTGACAATATATGAAATTAAGGATAATTTTTGGTTTCAGTATCTCGAGAAAAGAAGGCTTTTCCCGCTGCGTAAGCACAGCTTACGCAATACTCGTTCCCTCTCTAGAGAGAACCGAGGTTACGTGAGTAACCAAGTATCGTTTTTCATCCATCTAAAGTTTTTGAACAGACATTGTTTAATAACAATTAAGCCTTAGGTTCAATTTAAACAAAATCATTACAGTAATCTTCTAAAAGGTAAATAGAAGATGCGTATGTATTCAAACTTTAAAGATTTTATTTAAACAGTCTTTTGTTTTTAAAATATATCATTTAAACTTTTAAGATTATACTTCTTATAAATAAACTCAGCACCTGATATCCTGATCGCTGAATTTGTGTGACTCTCTGACACACACACACACACACACACACACACACACACACACACACACACACAGATGGTCACATCTCCTCGGTTGTCTGATCTCCACACACACACACACACACACACCCTTTGGCTGGTGCTTTTTGAAAGCTCCGCAGGTCAAACGCTGGTGTAAAGAGAGGCCAGAGGGCCCCGATTTCTAAACATGTAAAATGATTTTTTATTTTTGTGAACCCATTCATACATTGCGTTGTTTCATGAGCTGTATGTTTTTTTTTTTCAACTCTCTAAACATTTAACTCATTGCATTTTTTTGTGTGAATCCATTTTATTTAAACTGGATAGTTCTACATTTATTTCAACTTTTTGTGTGAGGTTTTAGTAAGATCTTTATTTATTTATAATCATTTATATTCTTTTAAAGAACAGAATGTTTATGTAAGATGATTTTTTATTCTTTTGTTTATCTAAAACTGAAAGAATTGATTTCAGTAAGATGTTATTTTATATTATTGTATATTATATTATTTGTGTGAAATATACATTATTTTATAAAATCTCTGTTTCTCACTATCACTGTGCTCTGGAATGTGGAGGAGCAGACGGAGGGGAATGGAGAACCAATATGTGATTTTATATTTAACGCATTTTTGTGAACCCATTCATAAACTTGTTTAATACCCCTAAACATTTAACTGATTGTAATTTTGTGACATTGTTTAATCACAGTGTCTGAACAGCACGTTTCAGATGTCAGAGGGGAATCCCGTGACACACACACACACACAGATGGTCACATCTCCTCTAATGTCTGATCTCCACGCACATACACACACACGCTTTGAGAGACTCATTGCAATTTTTTGTGACTCCATTTTATTTAAACTTTTGGTGTGAGGTTTTGGTAAGATCTTTATTTATTGTATAATCATTTATATTGTTTTAAAAGAATTGAATGGCTTTTCAACGTTTGTGTGAGATAAACTTCCACAGTTTTTTCCTTATCAGTTTTCACAGTACAGCCCGTATACGCTCAGGAATATGTAGGGAGGATCGTGTGTGATACCAACTTCAAAAACACACAGACTAACTGTTATATTATTATAACAGTGTCTTCAAAAGGCATCAAACAATCAGACTTTCTGTCAGATACCATGACGTATTATTTAATCACAGTGTCTTCAAAACCTTCTGTCCATATCAAAAGGCATCAAACTAGCTGTCATAGCCATGATGTAATTATTATTAAAACACTTTCTGTCCATATCAAAAGGCATCAAAAGACTTCAAAATCATACTAACTGTCAACCTGTCAATCAAAAATCAAAACTAGCTGTCAAAAAGACTTCAAAAGCCCTTTGATCTCCTTTGATCTCATCTCATCTTCTTTGATCCCTTTGATCCTATGCCAAAAGGGGCGGGGCACCTGTCACCGGAAGGGGCGGGGCACCTGTCAATCAATCATTTTTTGACAGGTGGTGGATCATATCAACTACTGACGACAAAAGACAACAAGCGCAGCGCTGAAAAGGGGCGGAGCAACGGAAGGTCTAGACGAGCACCAACGGCCAAATGATTGGATAGAGAATGACGCACTTGTTAGGATTCTGAGATATTTTGTGTGTTTGTATCAATTGTCCTTGTGTGTGGGTGTGTCCTGCTTGCCTTCTCTCTGTGTGTACACAAGCGTGTGTTTCAGATGGGCGTTGCCTCTGTTAATCTGTGGAAGACTGTGATTGGACCAGCTATGCACCTGACCTGGATATAAGGACCACCCCTGACACACCATGGTTGCCTTTGAGCCTCGCTGACTTTGTGCTTTATGCCTTTGTACTTTGCGGTCGTACCTTTTTAATTGTGCTTCACGTCAGCTTTGTTCGTTTCACCATTATTTAACTAAGAGTGTCATGCCAGAGAGATAGTGTTTAGTGAAAATGTGTTTGAAGTGTTGTGCCCAAAGAGATAGTGTTTAGAGATAGTGTTTAGTGAAACTTTGAGTGTTTGTTGAATGTAACTACTTCTGGTTTTCTCCTATATCTGACTATTGCCTGTTTAACTACTCCTTGGATTGCGATTCTAACTTGTCAACCTGATACTTCTTAAAGAAGCGTGTAATTATTTTTGTACGTAATGTGATCATATTAAGGGATGTAAGGGGGTTAGACGCCATTTTATTTGTATTGCTTTTTCACTTTGGTTATGGGTAAGGGAGTTAGGTAAGTTAAACTGTATTTTCATTTCTTTCTTTTGTTTAAGGTCATTTAGATTATAAAAAGAAGATTGTTTTGTTTGTTATTTTGGCCTTGTCTGCCCCTGACGCTAACCCTTCATGGTCAATAAAATTCATATTACACGTCATCTCTCTGGTAGTGTGACTCTCTTCTTCTTCCTGTTGCGGCTGACCCCTAGAGGTCGTAGCCATGCAGCAGCTGTCATTTGGAAGGTAGGCATAGGCTGTTAGAGCGATCTTGCTACACATTAAATCTTTAAATTATTGAAAACAATAAACATATCCCTTACAAAAATATATACAGTTGTACTGCAGTTTTTATAAGTACAGTGCAGCACAATAACATGTCCGTGTCCAAAATATTGAATTTCTGCAGTACAGTACTGTAGTGTGCTATAGCCTACCGTTAATGTACAAACAGGTACAGGTGAAACTTGAAAAATTAGAATATCGTGCAAAAGTTCATTTCAGTAATTCAACTTAAAAGGTGAAACTAATATATAGACTCATTACATGCAAAGTGAGATATTTCAAGGCTTTATTTGTTATAATTTTGATGATTATGGCTTACATTTTTATTTTTGTGAACCCATTCATAAACTTGTTTAATACCCCTAAACATTTAACTGATTGTAATTTTGTGACATTGTTTAATCACAGTGTCTGAACAGCACGTTTCAGATGTCAGAGGGGAATCCCGTGACACACACACACACACACAGATGGTCACATCTCCTCTAATGTCTGATCTCCACGCACATACACACACACGCTTTGAGAGACTCATTGCAATTTTTTGTGACTCCATTTTATTTAAACTTTTGGTGTGAGGTTTTGGTAAGATCTTTATTTATTGTATAATCATTTATATTGTTTTAAAAGAATTGAATGGCTTTTCAACGTTTGTGTGAGATAAACTTCCACAGTTTTTTCCTTATCAGTTTTCACAGTACAGCCCGGATATGCTCAGGAATATGTAGGGAGGATCGTGTGTGATACCAACTTCAAAAACACACAGACTAACTGTTATATTATTATAACAGTGTCTTCAAAAGGCATCAAACAATCAGACTTTCTGTCAGATACCATGACGTATTATTTAATCACAGTGTCTTCAAAACCTTCTGTCCATATCAAAAGGCATCAAACTAGCTGTCATAGCCATGATGTAATTATTATTAAAACACTTTCTGTCCATATCAAAAGGCATCAAAAGACTTCAAAATCATACTAACTGTCAACCTGTCAATCAAAAATCAAAACTAGCTGTCAAAAAGACTTCAAAAGCCCTTTGATCTCCTTTGATCTCATCTCATCTTCTTTGATCCCTTTGATCCTATGCCAAAAGGGGCGGGGCACCTGTCAATCAATCATTTTTTGACAGGTGGTGGATCATATCAACTACTGACGACAAAAGACAACAAGCGCAGCGCTGAAAAGGGGCGGAGCTACGGAAGGTCTAGACGAGCACCAACGGCCAAATGATTGGATAGAGAATGACGCACTTGTTAGGATTCTGAGATATTTTGTGTGTTTGTATCAATTGTCCTTGTGTGTGGGTGTGTCCTGCTTGCCTTCTCTCTGTGTGTACACAAGCGTGTGTTTCAGATGGGCGTTGCCTCTGTTAATCTGTGGAAGACTGTGATTGGACCAGCTATGCACCTGACCTGGATATAAGGACCGCCCCTGACACACCATGGTTGCCTTTGAGCCTCGCTGACTTTGTGCTTTATGCCTTTGTACTTTGCGGTCGTACCTTTTTAATTGTGCTTCACGTCAGCTTTGTTCGTTTCACCATTATTTAACTAAGAGTGTCATGCCAGAGAGATAGTGTTTAGTGAAAATGTGTTTGAAGTGTTGTGCCCAAAGAGATAGTGTTTAGAGATAGTGTTTAGTGAAACTTTGAGTGTTTGTTGAATGTAACTACTTCTGGTTTTCTCCTATATCTGACTATTGCCTGTTTAACTACTCCTTGGATTGCGATTCTAACTTGTCAACCTGATACTTCTTAAAGAAGCGTGTAATTATTTTTGTACGTAATGTGATCATATTAAGGGATGTAAGGGGGTTAGACGCCATTTTATTTGTATTGCTTTTTCACTTTGGTTATGGGTAAGGGAGTTAGGTAAGTTAAACTGTATTTTCATTTCTTTCTTTTGTTTAAGGTCATTTAGATTATAAAAAGAAGATTGTTTTGTTTGTTATTTTGGCCTTGTCTGCCCCTGACGCTAACCCTTCATGGTCAATAAAATTCATATTACACGTCATCTCTCTGGTAGTGTGACTCTCTTCTTCTTCCTGTTGCGGCTGACCCCTAGAGGTCGTAGCCATGCAGCAGCTGTCATTTGGAAGGTAGGCATAGGCTGTTAGAGCGATCTTGCTACACATTAAATCTTTAAATTATTGAAAACAATAAACATATCCCTTACAAAAATATATACAGTTGTACTGCAGTTTTTATAAGTACAGTGCAGCACAATAACATGTCCGTGTCCAAAATATTGAATTTCTGCAGTACAGTACTGTAGTGTGCTATAGCCTACCGTTAATGTACAAACAGGTACAGGTGAAACTTGAAAAATTAGAATATCGTGCAAAAGTTCATTTCAGTAATTCAACTTAAAAGGTGAAACTAATATATAGACTCATTACATGCAAAGTGAGATATTTCAAGGCTTTATTTGTTATAATTTTGATGATTATGGCTTACAGTTTATGAAAACCCAAAATTCAAATTAGAATATTGTGAAAAGGTTTTCATAGCTGTAAGCCATAATCATCAATTATAACATATAACTTAATATATACTTATTTATATATTTGTTATAAATTTATTATGACAAATAAAGACATTTATTTAACATATCTCACTTTGCTTGTAATGCCTTATTAGTTTCACCTTTTAAGTTGAATTACTGAAATAAATGAACTTTTGCACGATATTCAAATTCTTCAAGTTTCACCTGTAATCCACAACAATTTATCATTATGGCTGATTCAGGTCCAGAATGCAGTGGTTAGTGGAAAGACAGGGCTTGCATGTACTGATTCGCAGCGGAGATGGAATGAAGGGACATCCAAGAACCTTCAGCCCAAGCGTCTGAGCCAGATAGATTTTAGGCACCACAAGGCAGAGGATAAGTATGAGGGAGAGACTAGGGCAATTGGCAGTCAACTCCCAAACACACCACAGTATTAGTCCCACAAAATCTTTAGAGAGAGAGTGGACACATCTCAAACAAAACCTCTATTCCTTCTTTTCGCTACTGGAAAAGTGTTACAATGCCACTCCATCAGCAGAACAACAGGGCAGTTCTAAAGAACAGGGAACCATCAATGATTTAACATTTCTGTCACATCAAAATCATGATAGTGATCTGAGTTGTGTGAAATGCCAGAAATTCTATCAGGCTTATGTTAATATGGATGGCAAACAAGCTGATACACTGGAACTTG
Organism: Abramis brama; assembly: GCF_963993115.1. Lineage (NCBI taxonomy): Eukaryota > Metazoa > Chordata > Actinopteri > Cypriniformes > Leuciscidae > Abramis > Abramis brama. Next base: position 28,003,837 of record NC_139986.1, on the reverse strand, counting down.
AGACAAGGGGGCAGATTGCATCTGATCTGTGGCACAGTTCAGGAAACTAAGAATTACAGCCAGTTCAGCAAAGAAGGTGAGAAGTGAAAAGTTTTTGTGTGAGCACTTTTACCCCAGCTTTCGTGGTAACTATGCCACTAATTATGGGAAAGAAAAGGAAGAAACAGCTTGCAACCAATTGAAAGAACAGGGAATAAACATAACACACACAGGCACAGTCGTATGTGGTGCAGAGCCATGGTTATCAGCAAGTCCGGATGGAATCATCAACTCCTGTGAGCTCATAGAGATTAAATGCCCTGTCCCCAATAAAAATCACCAGACACTCAGTGAACTGTTATCTCAGAGATTCAGTGATTTCAAGATAGTGGATGGAAAACTTGAGGTTCAGAAAACTGGTAGCCGAGGCTATTACATGCAAGTCCAACTAGGAATGTTTTGCACAGGTCTCAAGACAGCCAGACTGATGATCTGGACACCAGATGAGAGTGTGGTATTTAGTGTACCATTTGATGAGCTGTTTGTCACGGAACAGGTGAAGCGGTTGAGAGCTTTCTACTTCTCATCCATGCTGCCTCAACTTGTTGATGAATTTGATGGGAGATACACTGAAATTGTGAGGAAAGTGTAAAGCAAGAGTAAGGATGTGACCAAGGGCCATTGTTAGTGCCCACTGTTGAAAATAATTCAATTTACAGCAATTAAATGTTCATTTATGTTTATTACGATGCACTTAAATTCATTGAAGTTTATGCATCTATTTTCATGTTGATAAAAAAATTGAATGTCTACTGACAATGTCTGACATGGACAACATTTCAACAATTACAAATATTAAATGTGTTTTCATTACTTCTACATTACAATTCTTGAGTTTATTTGAAGCTGCACTGAAGTTCACATTTCCCATTGCTTCCCCCTGAACTCTCCCCCTGCTTGGTTTTAAACAAGCATGAAGTGACCTACTGCTCTGAGATCACCCCGCAAATTCACAATTTGCAGAACATATACGCAGAATTTTGTCTACTTTTGGGACCAGGGAAATAGGCACTACTTGTGATAAGATTTTCATATGCAAAACATATTTTGAGCACTAGGCCTAACAGTTTTTTCATAGGCCTAATGGAACTTTCATATTTTCTGGCTGTCAAAACACTGAAACATCTCAATCTGTAGAATTACAGTGATACCATAATAAAAAATACAAAACGTCACCCATAGAAATACATTAGATCTCAATAAAATGAGATCAGTGAATCAGACCCCTATATAGATGATGATTGTGGACATTAGTTTTAACAAACAGTCACTTTCATCTGATCAGGTTTTCTTTCAGCTTTTTTTTTTGCTATAGCAAATGTATTTTAAAGACACAGCTACAGCAGCCAAAAAAACAAACTAATGTTCAAAAGGGGCGGCGCAAGGGCTGGGCTATATGTTTTTAGTAAAGCCCCGAATATTTTGTTACCCAATTATTCAGAAATTTTTTTTGAATAAGATTACAGCAGCCACGATTACCTCATCATGAAAAATGAATATTACAGGTTTATTTATATTTTTCCCTTTGCATTAAAGGTACTTACGACGTGCCTTTGCAGAGTTGAGAATTGTAACCAATCACAAACATGTCTGTTGAAAGCATCGGCCAATCAGGTGTTTAAATGAGTCGCTGTGCTGAAGATGTGTTTTGCGCAAGCTAAATGAGTTCTACACTTTCGCAAACCTGACATTATTATTAGCAATAAACTTAAGATGCAAATAAGAGATTCACTGCAATATATTTTATATTCTTGATGCTGCTCTGATGCACTCCACTACGCACCGCTCTGTTTGTTGTTGTAGCGTGGAGCATGAACCAATTAGACTACAATATCCATGGATGTAGCCTAATATGTTATCATAATGCTTCATCAGACACTGTGTCTATGGTCCCAAATACTGTACCACCTTTTCAGACTATTTACAGTATTGACAGTACTGCACTGTATAGATGCAGGCCCTTGTAATTGCTTGTCCAATTCTGCCAACTCATTACTGATGATTGAGTGCACATTGTGGAATGAGTATATAAAGAGTTGATTGGGATCCAATTGCAAGAGCATAGTGATACGTAACATGGAGCCAGCAGGTGATCCAGGTCACAATGGAGGTCAAGCAGTGGTGGGAGGAAGACGAGGAAGACGTGTTGGTCAAAGGAATGGCAGGGGACAGGCACCCCTTCTGAGAGGTGGTCGTGGGTAGAAGTAGTTGTATACCATGTCATAAATCATGGCATGACAATGACTGAGGCGGCTACAATGATACAACCAAACCTCAGAAGGTCAACCGTGGCCTCAATAATCAGAACTTTCCGCAATGAGAACCGGTAAGTTATCAGCATGCACTAAACATTATGCTACTCTCAATTGTCAAATGACTGCATACCAATGTGTATCACAGAATAGGTGATTTGACCAAGTGTCTTCTTACTCTAGTGTTCTCTGTAGAATTGTGACCAGGCCAAATAGTGGAGGCAGAGGCAAAATTCTAACTGACCAACAAGAGCAGGCTGTGGTCGATTTGGTTCGGCCCAGAAATTATATTCGCCTTACAGAAATTCGCCAGCATATCTTGGACAATGAAGACATGTTCAACAATGTGGGATCCATAAGTTTGCAGACTATTGCACGCATACTGAAAAGACACCAGGTATCTATAAAACAACTATACCGTGTGCCTTTCGAAAGAAATGCAGACAGAGTGAAGCAAATGAGGACTGAGTATGTTCAGGTAAGTTCAGTTTCAAGATGGCTGTTGTAAAAACATTCCCAAAAATTCTACATTGTACAGCAATCTCTAAATCTCTTTCCAAAATGTATTTTTAGAGGGTGATGGAGCTGAATGCTGATGATGACCATCACAAATTCATAGATTTGGATGAGGCAGGTTTTAATCTGGCCAAGACAAGGAGGAGAGGTCGGACTTTCATTGGCCAGCGGGCAACCATCCAAGTACCTGGACAACGTGGGGCCAACATTACCATGTGTGCGGCTATATCAGAAGATGGTGTGGTGGGACGCAGACCTCATATTGGACCATATAATGCAGTTCTCCTTGTCACCTTTCTTGATGAGCTCGATCAGGTTTGTAGAGCTAAAGGTGTGACCTATGTCATTTTGTGGGACAATGTCAGGTTCCATCATGCTCATGTGGTGCAAGCATGGTTTCAGGCCCATGCACAATTTACCACCCTGTATTTACCCCCATACTCTCCCTTCCTTAACCCGATTGAGGAATTTTTCTCTGCATGAAGATGGAAGGTTCATGATAGGCACCCTCATGAACAAGTCACTCTTCTCCAGGCCATGGATGACGCCTGCAATGACTGGATTCACCATGCCCGAAGGTTTTTTCCAAGATGTTTGGCTAATGAAAACATCCATTGTGATGTAGATGAGAACCTGTAGCCAAATCCACAACACAGAGTTGATGACAATGTAGAAGTACAGTAATCACTCCTGTTTTGTTTCTTACAGTACAAGCAAGCAAGTTGAGGAACACTGCATTTGATGTTTTACAGGACTGTCTTTTCTTTTCTTTTTTATAGCTAATTATTTTAGCTTTGATTCAAATAAACCTGTTGTGATTGTACTGTAGTGTTTTGCATCAATATATTACAAACTTTGTTCAGTGATTCCACTGTAGTATTCTCTCTACGACTGCAGTAATTTACAGAGATGTATTTACTGTACATGTAGTACCATAATGAAACCTGTATCACCTATTTTGTTCTACAATATTTAATGATTGTACGAACAATGACACAGTGGAACTATCGGTTGCTTGTGTGTGGGTGATCTAGTTATGTTTCAATGGTATTTCACAGTAAATTTGTTTTTTGAGCCAATGATTGTGCAAGTGCAAGATTTCTTTAAATATGTGATAACATATTTAATTATCACGTTACAAGTGATAACCGTTTTGAGTTTTGTGTCTAGAGTTTTGAAAAATGACATGAAGGTTCTGAAAATAGTAGCAAAGTGTTTGTAAAAAACTGTAATAGGCTATTTAATCAAAAGATTAAACACAACTACAAGCCAGTAAGCTATAGCCTATACCTAGAATGGGCTACTTAATTAGAATTTTAATTAGGCTACATATTGATCAAAAGATTGAGTACATGTTGCCTATAGGCCAAATATACTTAGACTTTTCTGTCAGTAGCCTATATTTAAGTGCAATTTTAAGTATATTTCTGAGAAGTATATAAAACAACTGAACATACTTTCTTATTTTTAGTTTAAAAGAATTATACTAATAGCACACTTGAATAAACTTATTTTTCATAAGGGTAAACAACTCCACAATCATACCAGCGTAACTTATTACTAACCAGTTTAACAACCACATTTCTGTCATGTGTCTACAGATGTTCTTATTGAGAATTAACAGAGGTTTAGATGTTGATTTTTTATTGAAAATTATACTTTGGTTTGAAGTCACCATGATGGTGTTCAGTGTTTGCTTTAGTTGGACTCTTGATCCTTGACTTTTTAACATTAGTTTTTCTCTGACTGCTTTAACTGAGTGGCTATAAGACACATTTGTTCACTGTAGTTAATGAGATTCAGCTGTTTTAAAAAATCTGTAGGAATTGTAAAACATTGTGCACAAAAATATTTCTAAGCTCCTGCATCATTTAGACACACACAGACATCAAGAATAAGCATATGAATATCAACATTGATGACATGAAAAGCTTCATGATGCAGTGCTGTATAATGGAAGCCACCATAGTGCAAAACTCATCCATGAATCCCAGCATGCATTGCAGCATGAATAATTATGTAGCTGAATTGTGTTCATATTTTCTTTTATTCTTACTATTTTTTTTTCTTTTTTCTGTTGTTTTTTTAATGACTTTAAGTATCTTATTTTGTTATGTGCAGTTTAATCTGAATATTTTGTTGATTGTCACTGTTGTTGAGATTAATATGCTTATTCTTGATGGCTGTGTGTGTGTGTCCAGATCAGTTTTTTGTGAATAATGTGTTTTTAAAATTCTTTAGTTTGTTTGTCACACTGCTGGATTTCATGCTACAGTGCTATAGCCAATAACCCAATAATACATTTACAGTGCAAGACTGAAGATGTGATACTAATTAAAGCAAACAGTTCAAAACATCACAATAATTCAGTTATTTATATTTCTTTTCAAGTGGTACAAACAACATCTAGAACATTTCAGAATATCTTAGTAGAATAAGCAATAATTTATCTCTTTTCACACCTTTTTTTGCAAGACTCAGACATACCAAATGCGTGAAGATATAGATGACACGATTACTTTTAATTGTATCACTTCAAGCTTTTTTCAATGAGTGTACCAACAAATGTGTCCATGTCTAATGAATAATGTATAGTATATGGGAAGCCTATTGTAATCACATTTATATAAAATATGATCACTGATTGTACATGTATATCTAATGGATTTGTTTTTAATGATATATAATATATTATGTATCCAAGTGCTCTTGTTTTCCTTCTCCTGCTCTCTTCTTGATGTTTTCCAGTGTTTCAGCCTTTTCAGGCTCATTTATTTCCTTCAGCTTCTTAACCAGAAAATCTATGTTTTCAAGTTTTAAAAGAGAATTAATGATGAGTGCGATCTTCTCCAGAGTTTCCACACAGTGAAAAGCTTCATTCAACAGCTTTTTATTCTCTTCCACTAATTCTTGCAGTTCTTGTTTCAGCTTCTTGACCAGAAACTCACTGCCACCAATCAGCCCATCATATTCCTTCTTTAAATCTTCATATGTCCTCTTCACCTTCTTTGTTTTATTTTTATATAATTGTGCTTCTTTGAAGTGAAAACTGTAGTGGCATTTCTTTGTGCACACTGTACAGTGACCCTTTTTCATCACACTGCACTGTGAGAGATCTTTGACCCACCAGCATCCTGGATAATGACAGTTCTCCTTACAGATGCTGCAGCATGTGGCCTTACTGGCTACAGAAGGATCAATATAAACCTTCACTTTATAGGTCACTTCAACTTCATACACAAAGTTTTGTTTGATCGTGACATGTCCCTTGTTCTTCCTCAGAGCTTCTTGAGTTTGTTTCAGTTCATTTTGCTTTAGATCCATCCATTCAACACGTGACTGTAGATTTCTGAGATTTGCCTCCAACTGCTCCCGGTTCTGCAACACATCTTGAGTCATCTTCATGGATTTGGTTGTATTGTGTCAAGTAAATTGAACAATCCTTTCATTCCTCTAAAACTGAGATTCCATGAATGTTCTTGTATCATTTCATATTCTTCATCAGCAGCTTCTGACTGACAGTTGTCAAACAGGAAAAACACAGGCTGATTCTTGTCATTCACTGCACACTTGACTTTAGCCACTTTAACAGCCGTCAGGGCATTTTTAGGGGGCTTTCCATTTGAGTGTGTGAAGAGCAAGACAATGTTTTCAGCAATATCTCTCCTGAATAAAGACTGAACAGCATCAAATATATCTGTCTGTCAGAAAGTCTATTTTGGGTTGCATTAATCACCAGACACACTGCATCTACTTCATGAATCCCTTCTTCAGATTTACTTAAATTGTACAAACTCCTGGTAATATGTTTATCAAGATCAACTCCACGAGTGTCTCCATATCCTGGTGTGTCGATGATTGTTAAATGGATTGGACTCTCTTGTGAATAAAACCCATAAACAGTGATGCTGGAGGTCAGACTGTAAACTGATGTTCGGTCACTCTGATCATCTGTGATCTCAAACCAAACCTTGTCTTTTCTCTGAACACCCAACATGTAGTTGATCATCGCATTGATCAGGGTTGTTTTTCCTGCTCCTGTTTCTCCCATCATCAGGATGGTTTTATGGGGTTTATTTTCGTCTCTCTCTCCAAAGGTGATTTTTTTATATGGTTCCGATTGTTTCAAATTATCTGAACTTGTTTTCAGATGATATCTAGCAGGATTTCCATCTTCAATTGAGTTGCTTTTCTTGATGAGATCATGTAATTCTTGACGTAATCCAGCCATATGTTTTTCACTGTAATGTTAAAACAGAATGTTATTTTATATGGCTTTTTTGGATAAATTACGTTTATTTTAATTGCTTAAGAAACAACATGTGGTACATTCATGTAAAGCCGTTACTGTCTTTAAAATAAACCAACTTTAATGTTATGCTGAGGCCACACCAAAATATAGGCTATTTAAAATCTTACAAGGTTTTCAAAATGTGGGAGACCACAAACATGAGGACAAAAATTCCTAGATTTAACAGTTTTGCTCCTATAGTGTGTGGTGTGGGGCGATGTGAAGAAGACAAATACCACACACAAACAGATTTTCCACCAGAGTCCACCAGAGTCCCGACTGTGAACGTGGGAAATGTTGCACAATCTCTCTAGACTTTAGAATAAATAAGGCAGACGATAGGCAGGAAGAAATTTCTATGATAGTGTTTGGAATGCTTTTGACTGAACATTGCCACTAATCGACAAGCTGATACTCCATGTCTGATGTCCACATCCATTTCACTCTTTAGGGAAACAATCTTCATATTTATAATGGATTGTCACCTTAAAAAATGGTGCTTTGTGTGGTGGTGAAAGGAACAAGACATCTTACATCTTAAGCATCTTAATTTAATCTTTATTTTATTAGTTTATTATCAACTAATTATGTTAACTCATTTAATTTAGCATAGAAGAGCTAGATAAAATACTTATTAATTCAATAATGTCAACTAAGTAAATGTATTAATTAGGGCTGCCCTCGACTAAAGATTTTTCCAGTCGACTAATACCATCATTCATTTAAGCAATTAACCGACTAATCACACGTTTATATTAATTTAATTAGGCTGCTTAACGATAAAATATTAACTATTCTGTGCTCAAGAACACACATAAAGCTTACCGCAAAGCAAGATAATAATGATCAATGTGTTGGAAAAAATAACAAGGAGACTGTGGCAATCACGCCACCGGCCTCACGCCGTCCTCCCACGGCCCTCGACCTCGTTGTGCTCGCCACAGAGACATTTTAATTGTTTATTAATACAGTAGTGTTTTCTGGGTCAGTGTCGGCTGCAAAGATAAAGTTGATGATGCTGACTCGCCATCTCTGCAGTATTGAAAGCGCATATAGAGAGAAATGCACCTTTCATAGGCCTTCACGGAATACATAATCAGAGAGTATTTGTTTTCAAATTGGTTTGTTTAAAAGTAGACACTTCAAGCTGTCTATAGATATATTTCTCATGTCTGAGGCAAGTAGCAAAAATGCTGAGTTTCGGCTCCAGTTTATGGAGACAGAGACAGAAAAAGCATGTCCTGTTTGTTTTCTTTATTTTACAATAGCACAACAGTTTGTTGTTATTTTGAGTTTGCACAAATTAACTTAATATGCAATATGTGCCTAGTAATAACGCACATTTATCTAGGTTAACATTAGAGCGAGCAGCCATGCCAGACCGATAAGCCCTCTTCATGTTTAACAAACCAAATCATGCATTTTCAACAGTACCGCGAGTACTCAGGCGTAACGGTAAAACCAGCGTAACGGGAGAGGGGGCCCCACTAAGGGGAATGCAGAGATGTTGCTGTGTGTTTATATTAACATTTCTGATTGTTTAAATTATCAGCCCTCGGGGGCCTCCTCTGCCTGACCTATTGCTACACCTCTGAAGGTCATATGTATGACATTATATGCATCACTTTATAGATAGATGTATTAGTATCTCCTTAAAAATATGATCTGTTTGTAAGGTGGTGCCCAAGGTCTGAATTTCATCAGCCCTCCTGGATGTCCTCTCAGCCAATCAGATTAGAGAACTAACAGACAACAGCAACATTAAATAATAATGTAGTCTTACCCTTCTGATAACAGTTGAGATTCTGTCATAGTGGTGGTTACTCAGAAGTCTGAAGCTAATTGAAGAAAACGGACATTAAGTAAATTTTACAGTTTTTTTATTTGCTTTGGTATATTTTCACAAGTAAGGTACATTCTCAAAACTCTTAGTGCAAATATCACAACAGATCTTCAAAAGTGCACATGTTTCAATTGTGTTAGTACAATAGACAAAATCACAAAGTATCATTTTCACAACACAAAATAAGTGTTTCATCTGTATAAACATTTAATTCACAGTAACTGGCTTTCATAATTCTATTACAATCAAACTTTTCATTTTCATCTCTTTTCATTCAGTTTAATACATTTGTCTATTATTTAATCCAACTGATCTTAATGGTTAATCATTTGGTACATCTGTAGATGTTACGAACTGCTCAGAGACACAAAGTAGGAGATCCAAATGCAGCTTTATTGGCTGGGGCAATCCAGAGGCGTAATCCAAAGTACAGGCTAGGGTCATACACAGGCAGGTAGTCAAAACAAAGAAACAAACAAAACAAACAAAACAGGCAGGGACCAGAGGCAAGAGAGTAATCCAGGGACCAGAGGCAAGAGAGTAATCCAGGGAACAGGGCAAGATATCAAAAACCAAGAAACAAGAAAACCAGGGAAACGCTCAGAAATGCAGTGTAACACTTAACAAGACTTCGCGGTGAGTGAATGAATGAACAAGGTATAAATAGACTGAGACTAACAGGGTGATGGGACACAGGTGAATGCAATCAGTGATAATGAGGTACAGGTGAATGTGATGAGTGTTCAGAGATAATGAGTCCGGTCAGTGAGTATGGGAATTGTAGTCTGAGAGTGAACGTGAGTGTCTGATGTGGAGTGCCCTCTGGTGGCTCTCAAGGGCACTCCAGCTGGTGACCGTTACATAGCCCCCCCTTTAAGGAGCGGATTCCAGACGCTCCTAACTTGTCCAGGAGGGTGGTGGAGCGGAGGCGGACCCGGGGGCGGGATGGAGGGCCAGGCCCGTGCAGCGGAAGAGGACCTGAAGACTCCGGCAGGGCGGAAGGCCAGGGCGGAGCAGGCTGTGCAGGCGGCCGGGGCGGAGCAGGCTGTGCAGGCGGCCGGGGCGGAGCAGGCTGTGCAGGCGGCCGGGGCGGAGCAGGCTGTGCAGGCGGCCGGGGCGGAGCAGGCTGTGCAGGCGGCCGGGGCGGAGCAGGCTGTGCAGGCGGCCGGGGCGGAGCAGGCTGTGCAGGCGGCCGGGGCGGAGCAGGCTGTGCAGGCGGCCGGGGCGGAGCAGGCTGTGCAGGCGGCCGGGGCGGAGCAGGCTGAGCAGGCGGCCGGGGTGGAGCAGGCTGAGCAGGCGGATCCAACGGTTCAGGAACATGAACGGGCTCTAGAACAGGAACAGACACCGGCTCAGGGACAGGAACAGACACCGGCTCAGGGACAGGAACAGACACCGGCTCAGGGACAGGAACAGACACCGGCTCAGGGACAGGAACAGACACCGGCTCAGGGACAGGAACAGACACCGGCTCAGCGGCGGCCATCTTTTCCGAAGACACTGGCTCGGTGGAGACCATCTTGTCCCGAGACACTGGCTCGGCGGTGGCCATCTTGTCCCGAGACACTGGCTCGGCGGTGGCCATCTTGTCCGAAGACACAGGCGTGGTTTCAGCCATCTTGTCCGAAGACACAGGCGTGGAGTCGGCCATCTTGTCCGAAGACACAGGCGTGGAGTCGGCCATCTTGTCCGAAGACACAGGCGTGGAGTCGGCCATCTTGTCCGAAGACACAGGCGTGGAGTCGGCCATCTTGTCCGAAGACACAGGCGTGGAGTCGGCCATCTTGTCCGAAGACACAGGCGTAGAGTCGGCCATCTTGTCCGAAGACACAGGCGAGGATTCGGCCATCTTGTCCGAAGACACAGGCGTAGAGTCGGCCATCTTGTCCGAAGACACAGGCGTAGAGTCGGCCATCTTGTCCGAAGACACAGGCGCAGAAAGAGGAAGAGGAACAGATTCAGGCTCAGTATCCGGATCAGATTCAGTCTCGGCGGGACGAGACTCTTGACGGGCGAACGTGACGTGAAGCTCAGTCTCTGGATCGGCTGACGTGACGTGAAGCTCAGTCTCTGGATCGGCTGACGTGACGTGAAGCTCAGTCTCTGGATCGGCAGAAGTGACGTGAAGCTCAGTCTCTGGATCGGCAGAAGTGACGTGAAGCTCAGTCTCTGGATCAGGATCAGCGCGCTCTGAGCTTGACGGGACCAGCGTCAGCGAGGGCTTTGAGCTGGATAGGACCAGCGGCGAAGAGGACTTTGAGCTGGACAGGACCAGCGATGAAGAGGGCTCTGAACTGAACGGAACCAGCGGCGAAGAGGGCTCTGAGCTGGGCAGGACCAGCGGCGAAGAGGGCTCTGAGCTGGGCAGGACCAGCGGCGAAGAGGGCTCTGAGCTGGGCAGGACCAGCGGCGAAGAGGGCTCTGAGCTGGACGGAACCAGCGATGAAGAGGGCTCTGAGCTGGGCAGGACCAGCGGCGAAGAGGGCTCTGAGCTGGACGGAACCAGCGATGAAGAGGGCTCTGAGCTGGACGGGACCAGCGGTGAAGAGGGCTCTGTGCTGGACGGAACCAACGATGAAGAGGGATCTGAGCTGGATGGGACCAGCGGTGAAGAGGGCTCTGTGCTGGACGGGACCAGCGGTGAAGAGGGCTCTGTGCTGGACGGAACCAGCGGTGAAGGCTCTGTGCTGGACGGGACCAGCGCTGAAGAGGGCTCTGTGCTGGACGGGACCAGCGGTGAAGACTCTAGCTTGGCGGGCATGTCGCTTGCTGTCTCAGGGGCGGCGGGCATGACGCATACTGCCTTGGCTTCGGCAGATCTGGCGTGAAGTGCGGGCTCGGCAGACGTGACGTGAAGCTCTGGCTCGGCAGACGTGACGTGAAGCTCTGGCTCGGCAGACGTGACGTGAAGCTCTGGCTCAGGAGATACTGTGGGTTCACGGAGCTCTTCCTCTACCCCGCCCACAGTAAACGATGAGCCACTCAACAAAAGGGCCAGGTTGATATACTGCTCTAAAGTCCCATGAGGATCATGCCAGGGCATGAATGAACTGAGCGGTTCAGATAGTCCTCCACGAAAAAATATCATTAGGCACTCTGTGGTCATTGAGGTAAGATGTGCCAGTTCAATAAACTCTTCGACATACCTCTCAATCGAACGATTCCCCTGACGGAGACGCAGGATTTGTGCACCTGTGTCCATGGTTGGCATGGCTGCTGGATCTTTGTGTGGCGAAGTCTTCTGTTACGAACTGCTCAGAGACACAAAGTAGGAGATCCAAATGCAGCTTTATTGGCTGGGGCAATCCAGAGGCGTAATCCAAAGTACAGGCTAGGGTCATACACAGGCAGGTAGTCAAAACAAAGAAACAAACAAAACAGGCAGGGACCAGAGGCAAGAGAGTAATCCAGGGAACAGGGCAAGATATCAAAAACCAAGAAACAAGAAAACCAGGGAAACGCTCAGAAATGCAGTGTAACACTTAACAAGACTTCGCGGTGAGTGAATGAATGAACAAGGTATAAATAGACTGAGACTAACAGGGTGATGGGACACAGGTGAATGCAATCAGTGATAATGAGGTACAGGTGAATGTGATGAGTGTTCAGAGATAATGAGTCCGGTCAGTGAGTATGGGAATTGTAGTCTGAGAGTGAACGTGAGTGTCTGATGTGGAGTGCCCTCTGGTGGCTCTCAAGGGCACTCCAGCTGGTGACCGTTACAGTAGATTTCTATAGATTAAATTTCCTATACAGATAACCAAATGTAATGAATTCGTTTTTACATAAGCGATTTCTTTGTTCAAAGTGTGTGTGTGTTGTCTGTGTGTCCTGGTAAATTACATTATGGTGACATCACACACATTTCATCACACCTTGTGATAACACACTAGATATATAGTTTTTATATTCGCTTTATTTTCACAAGTAAGGTGTACATTTGCAAAACTCTTAGTGCTAATATCACAACAGATCATTTTACATATACAGCATTTTACATTACAGTATGTATGCCATGTGATACTGTAAACAGATTACCATGGTAGAGACTGCCACATTACTGTAACTCACCCTTCATCTGTAAATGTCAACTACAGTATACAGTCATATGACACAGTGAAAACATTTACTGTATTTCCAGCAAACTCTGTTCTAGAAAACCTTGTGGCAGTTTCATAACTTCATCACAGCTTTTGATAACACACTAGATAGATACTATTACAAACATTATGGATTCAATTACATAAGTTATGTAATATAAGTGTATTTTCTAATGTGGCAACTGTAGGCTGTATTACTGTAATTATTTCAGCAACAAGGATGAATTGAAACATGTATCTTGCATTGTTTGCTCTTAAATGAACTGATTGTTAAAAGTACTAAACTGAAAGAAGATCATACTGTTGTGTTTCTGTGATTAAACCAAATGTCCTCATTACATATTACAATACTCTTGTGTTTGAAACAATGAATATGTGGACTGAATGAAAGCATGCGATCAGGCTTTGAAAGAATGACTAGCTGTGTTACAAGTGTGATCAGTTTAGAGTTTTGAAAATGTACACCTTACTTGTGAAAATAGTACCAAAGCGACTAATAAAAAAAAAACAACCTGTAAGTAAATGTATTTAAACATAGATATGTAAACGTGTTAAATTAAACACTTTCCATGGGAACATGGACAAAAATGAACAAAAAAGTATTAGCAAATGTACAGCACCACTTTGACAATGCAGTAGCTAAATCTATATGACAAGCAATACAAATTGTTCATTAACAATGTACATCTAAACTTATATTTAATTGTTTTTTTCTTTGTCTTTAATCCTGTACGGTCATGTACTGTGAAGAATGTCTTGACAGTCACAAATCATAATTCAGTTTAAGATCATAATTCAGTTAATAATTTAGTGAAGTGGATCTACTCACAGTATGATCTGCTTTAAACACTCCTCATTCAGCTGACACAGACAACCTGCCGACACCTAAAACAGAGACTGCATTTATACTATAGGCAACACCCATTTTCCGAAGGTCATGTGATTTGTCAAGCACGTTTATTTTACAAGCACAAGCAAATTGATTTTTTATATTTTGATATTTCATATTTTCTTCAAATGTTTAATATATCTGCTGTTCATATGTTCATTTATTAGTGTGTTATATGATTAGAATGTTGTCCCGGTTTTAAAATAAAGCACAGCATGATATTTGAGAGTGTTTCTCCCTTTTCAGAAAAAGTATTGAAATCGCAATCTTGACTTGCTATTAGTATCGAAACAATAATTTTGGTATCGTGACAACACTAGTGTGATGAAAGATAATCACTGTACAGTGTGCACAAATAAATGCCACTACAGCAAACATGTCAAAGAAGCAAAAAAGATATGTAATTAAGAACAAAGAAGAAGAAGAGGACATATGAAGAATTAAAGAAGAATTATGATGACAGAATTGGAGACAGTGTGTCTGTGGTCCAGAAGCTGGAAGAACTAGAGAAAGAGAAAATAAAGCTGACGAATGAAGCTTTTCATGTTGTGGAAACTCTGGAGATGATCGCACTCAACACTGATTCACTGCTCACACTTCAGCACATTGATTCTCTGATTGAGAAATTGAAGGAAATAAATGAACCTGCAAAACCAAAACACTTGAAGACACCAAGAGAGAGTTTTTTTTTTTTTGTGAAACACAATAAATACAAAAAATAAACACAAATAATGCCTCATCTCAAATGATGCTGAAACTCTGAAAACAGGATCCTGAAAATGTTTCAGCTTCGTTCCAAAGTAGTCCTTTGTGTGATGTTAAGATATATTATTATTATTGATCGTAATTGCAATGTTTTATGAATCTAAATGTTTTTTCAATCATCACACTTGCCTGTATTTTCCATTTGCAAATTGCTTTAAATAAACTGCATCTGCTAAATGAACTAATGAACAATAGTTATTACTGGGAATTCTGTATTTGTTTATACAGTAAGATACTATTGAAAATATAGAAGTGACACTGTAAATGCAACAAATAGCTAGAACATTGTAATTAATCATAAAATTATGTGCATGTAATCATTGTCACTAAGAGGCTGTTAGAGACTGTTTTAACTGTATTATAAAGCACTGCCATCTAGAGGCCATTATGAGAAACTGTTGAATATCATCCAACAGGTGAAAAACATGATATACATTTCTAACCTCTGCTTTACTATAAATCTTTACGGAGCCCCCCTAGTCCCACTTTGTCAAAAAAAAATTATTATAACTATCTTGTGGCCTCAAGATAGTAACTCGTGGCCTCAAGATAGTAACTCGTGGCCTCAAGATAGTAACTTGTGGCCTCAAGATACTATCTCGTGGCCTCAAGATAGTAACTCGTGGCCTCAAGATACTATCTCGTGGCCTCAAGATAGTAACTCGTGGCCTCAAGATAGTAACTCGTGGCCTCAAGATACTAACTCGTGGCCACGAGAAAGTGAGTTTTTTCAAGGCGAACGTTCCCTTTAATGTTTCCATGGCGACGCGTTACACCGCAGCCACAATAACATCCTACTGTATGACAGATGTGTCGCTTTTATTTCGCTTTTCCTTTTTTATTCAAAATATTCACAAACTTGCTTACCATGTCATCAACTAGCCTATCTGATATTCCGATTCTCAAATACGTGTAAGTGAGTGTGTTTGGTCATTTAAAAACCTTTATAAATAATCTTGATCTATAACATGATCTATACAACGGTGTATGGGCGCTGCAATGTTGTCCTGTCAGTCGGATTTACAGCACGTGAATTCATCAGTTTCTCCCGAAATAAATTCAAGAAAGTGGCCGGTGAACTGAGAAGAATAGAGTAAACTTTATAGTTCCTTGTCTTGCACTATGTTTGTCTAATATGAATAACACATGTCGGCAAATTATATTTGAATATATTGTTATTGCTGCGTCCACAGACATCAGTGTGTTTCACAAACTCCAAATGTATTGTTTTACTCGTGCTTATGTGTATTTAAATATCTGAAACCAAAAATAAACATTATGAAGTTGAAAAAACTGCTTAGTTGCGATGACAGCGCGGAACGCGTCCGACTCTGGCTCGTTTAAAAACCTTTATAAATAATCTTGATCTATAATAACATGAGATGGGCGCTGCAATGTTGTCCTGTCAGTCGGATTTACAGCACGTGAATTCATCAGTTTCTGGACAGGACAACATTGCAGCGCCCATCTCATGTTATTATAGATCAAGATTATTTATAAAGGTTTTTAAACGACCAAACACACTCACTTACACGTATTTGAGAATCGGAATATCAGATAGGCTAGTTGATGACATGGTAAGCAAGTTTGTGAATATTTTGAATAAAAAAGGAAAAGCGAAATAAAAGCGACACATCTGTCATACAGTAGGCTGTTTTTGTGGCTGCGGTGTAACGCGTCGCCATGGAAACATTAAAGGGAACGTTCGCCTTGAAAAAACTCACTTTCTCGTGGCCACGAGTTACCCAGCAAACACAGAACGTTGGCACAACGTAGCCAACCTTCTAACAACGTTTTAACAACATGGCCAAAAGATTGCTATAACTACGTTGTGTAGTGAAGGTTGTTACAGCGTTGTCACAATGTTGGCATTAAACCACCGTTCAGGGCCATTGCTTAAGGTTGTGCCAACGGTGTCTTGACAACCACTGGACTACCTAATGTACTCGTCACTGCCCTGAAGCGGGAAAATCAGCCTTTTAAATTCCACACCTGTTGTTGGGCTCATTGTGTTCTCATTCATCATCGAGCGAGCAAGGATACGTGAGTATTGCGTTTAGCCTACCTCAGCTATCAAACACAACTTTAATTTCTAATGTGATTAATGTAGCATCGCTCGCACTGTTTAGTTTTTCGTTTGATTTCTCCGCTATTTAGTCTCATTCGTTTCTTTGCTCCTATGGATTTGTGGATGTTTCCCCGGTGACACCGGCTTTCGCTACTGTCCGCCATACAGACCCGGTTTTGTTCATTAAATGTTCTGATCTGCCTTTGCTTTTTATGTTTTATTTTATGCCACAAGTTAGTTATAATAATTTTTTTTTTGACAAAGTGGGACTAGGGGGGCTCCGTAAAATCTCAACTGTGCTATTAATTTTCTATGACATTTTTGGGCCTTGTGTTTATTGCTTCACGTGTTTATTGAGAATATACAGAGAGAATATTAAAAGCTTTCACTTGTGTTTCACTTATATCAATAAATTAATTTAACCAGCAGTTTCTTTTTGTTCATTTTTCATGTATAAATGTGTTCATTTAACTCTGAAATGCAGCAACCCTGTTGGAATCAATATTAGGCCTACAGTTTTTTAATTTAATAAATGTTTACATTTTTACAATCATGAAAGCTCTGAGCTATGCTCGCGTGCACAGCTTTAGCGCACATATGCAGTAGTTTGTATACACTGAACTGAACACTCATCCCCATTTGTTCAATTATCTAATCAGATTGTAATGTTGTGTTACATTTTACCTTTATTTACCAAATAAGTTTTATTAATATTGTGTTGTGTTTTAGATATGTTTATATTCATATTTATATTTGTATTCACAGAACATTAATAAAACAACGATTTGGATTATAACCTGATAATCATTATTTTTTATTTTACAACAGATATATATCACAATGAAAGGTTATTTTCAATACACAAACACACTGTTAAAATTTCAGAACATCTAAAAACTTTAATGAAATGTCACATCCAACTCAGTTTATTATCAATCTGTTCTGAGTGTTCAAAAGGAAAGGAATTCAATTGTTCTACAAATGCCATCAAACAGCAATATTTCCTCTAAATCACATGATAATGAGGGTGTTTCCCTATTTTTGCCTGCAAGAGTTTAAAGTCATCTGGAACAGGAAAGATCCTAAAACAGTAAGTAGATTAAATTAAATTAATTTAATTATCACCTGATTTAAGACCCACCCCAGTAACGAAAGACTAAATGCACGATAAGAGGACAGGATCAGCACAGATGCCATTTCTCCTTTTTATATTAGTTTAATTTCAGTAAGCATCAACATTTAAGACATTTTAATCAGTTTTGTCAGCTCATAACTCACAGGCGAGTGTTTGAAATCCGATCCGATATGTGGATTACAGCCTAATATAAGCTAGGCTATGAATATACGGTATTAATGTGTAATGCAACACATTCTTTTCTTTAATAATACCCGACATTGCTTGATGAACACAGACAAATAATGCACTATCATCATATTTATGTGGATTCATGTTTCATTTGTCAATGTGCCTCTGTTTCTTCTCCGTGATTCTGGACTTCCTCGTATTTTGACACATCCGCATATTTCATATGCTTGACTGAATATGAATGTGCTTCTCTTCATAAACATCACAGTTTGCGCTGCGTGTATCAGTCCTTCAGTGGAAACGCAAATGGCGACTTTCTCTCATCTACAGTTTGTTTGGGTCTTCTTGTGTCTTTTGTGGAATAAATAATTTAATTTGTATTTTAGCCTATAGCAACATTGCTGTGTAACCCAGACTCCCCATGTGTGGAACCAGTCATAACAGATACTGAACTGTCTTCGAAAGGGTAAAACAAGACTTATAATATTTGTAGGCTAAATTGAGTCTTTGATTATTTTGTTTATTTGACGTTTAGAGAAACCATTAAATTGTGCTTATGTAAATATATTTTAAATGCACCTTTTGTTTAACTAAAAAATAGACTGAATTCGGGCTTAATGATCCTAACTGTAAAAGTTTAACAACTACAATACAAACGTTTATTAAAACTGAGGAATTATAAGGCACTGGTCTTTTTTCATAGACTCACCAGATGGCGCTAAAGCTCATATTTAAGAACCAACTTCTGAATTGATAGCTATGAATAATAGCTTTAAAAAATATCTGTCAAACCTCTATCAGTAATCTCACTGGTTGATTTCTTCTTTACTGTGTTTTGTCTAGCATGGATCCAGTGGGAGTGAATTCAATAGAGACTGCAGCTCTAGGGAGACCCTTCCAGCTGGGGATGCTGTATGACTGCAGGAGAGATGCTCTCGTACCAGGTGATCAACGACTGTTCACCAAAGTCTGTGAAGCCTTCAGTAAAATAACTTAGGCCTATCTATTATTTATGAGGGGTAGTATTAAATGTACTAAATCATTTAGCAATATTAATAGATACAAAGCCCTAAATTAAAAACTTTCTCAGTATCTATTAACATCTTACCTTTAAATCCCCATATCAAATATATGACTATTTTATCAGACATCCTATGTGATATATTTAGATTTTTTTATTAATTGTATTGTGTATTTTTCAGTATTTCTGATTTTATTTTCATTAATCATTTATTTTGTTTATTTACTCTACTTTGAATTGTTTCTCATCCTTCTCTCAGGTCATTTTGACCTGAAACTAATTAATTTTTTTTTTTTAATTTTTATTAAAAAATGCAGTGTTCATCAGAGTGGTCCAAGACCTTAGGATACAAAAAATGTACTTGATTCAAGGAGTTTATGTGGTTGTACTAAACAAAAAAAAACAAAACAAAAAAAAAGTAACAAATCCTTCCCTCATGGGTCAATTTGACCTCTTTGGGAATGAATAGAATGTGAGGAATGCTTCAGGATACATAGAAAAACCTAAAAATACTCTAAATTCAAACTAAAAATGCTTTTCCAAAATAATAGTATTCTATAATTTCTACATGTGTATCTGAATGCATACTGAACTGACTTTAGGACCCAGAGGAACAGCTCGTTTGCTCCATATAGAGCTATAAGGCCATCTAGTGGCAAGAGTCATGAAATATCCTTTCTTATACTGTCTATGGAAATATCATTGTAAGAGCCATTATGCTCTATTTAAATGTCTGTTGTAGTTCCACTGGAGAACACTGGGTGGAGTATGGGTATATTGGTAATCAGAGAGCGAGAGACGTTAGGTGTAATGAATGAGGGAGCAAACACTTTTTGACCGTGTTAGGATCATATAAGGACATGTTAACTGGTGATTGCAATGTGTTTGAGCATCAGAACTGAGACAAATAATGAAGATAAATGCATTACTGGACTGGAAGTGTATTTGTTTAGAGCCACGCGTCAGATAGCCCTACAAACACACAATGGCAGAGAAAGAGCAATCAAAATTCACATTACCAGCATGCAGTTAGTGAAGGCAAACAAGGCAAAAAAAGAAGACAGTACAAGAAAAGGTAATGAACAAAAAGTCTTTGGATAAACAAAGAAATAAAACGCGTGTCAATATCGTCGTGGCTTTCCAGCGACCACCCCGTCCTCGGCCTCTACTTCCTCGGACCCTAGTTGCACGCCACGGCCTCTTGAGCACGACCTTCTCTGCTTCGCCCTAAAATTATTTTTATTTTACAAACCTACGTTTTGCGCATGTGCTCCTGCACGCACTTTTCCAGTCACAACACAGCAATCAAAGGAGGACGCGCTGAAAACTGTAATGCTGTTCTCTTTCTTCATAACTCGTACTGAGAAGGTTTGAGTTGCAAAGGAATTTGTGACTGTTTCACCTGTTCAACCACATCAAAGTTTCGTAATTAGTAAGTCTGTGCTTTTTCTCTTTTTGTTCTTATGTGCTGAAGGGCCGCTGTGCCTTGGTGAAACGGTGGTGTTTGTACGTGAAGAGCTCTTTTCCAAAACGCCATAAACCTAAAAAGCTGCCTCAAAGATCCAGCAAAAGTAATGATTATGAATATGTAAAATATTGCAATAAGACATTTTAATTGTTTATTAATTTCTGTGTCGGCTGCAAAGATGAAGTTGACGATAGACTCGCGATCTTCACAGTAGGCTATAGTGAACGCACCGGAGAAATGCACATTTATTAGGCTACATAGTTTTATTTTGTTTTGGATGGTTTTGTTTAGAACCAGCTTTCTGTAAATATATTTCACATTTTTTAGGCCTGTGAGGCGAGGCTACTGTTCGGTTCATGATGATATAATCTCCAGTTCAATCACCTTATGTTGTGATTGATAGCCTATATTTATTTTTATGTATTTAATCCAGGAAAATGGTTAATGAAAAAAATATTAAAATTAAGATACAATTAATACAAAACAAAATTCGTTTTAAAGAAAGGCTTTGTGCTTTCTGTTTTGAGGTCTCTGTGAAAGTTTGAAAGTCTAAGTGCCGCTTTCAGAGCGCTGGCGTCCATAATGGAGAACTGTCACGTAATATTGTTTTTTCCTCATAAATTCAAACACGAAAAATAAAAGACAAAAGACGTTTTTAAAAAGACAAACCATACATTTTTGAAAAAAAAAAAATTATGGATTTATAGCGTTTTGGGGAAAAAATGGATGGATTTATACCATTTTGAAAATGTTTTTTTTTTTACTTTGAATTGATCTGATTTAATAATCACTGTTGCAAGAAGTGCCTAGTTAAGTTTTTTTTTTTTTTTGTAAGTGGAAAAAGTAGGGGCTGCCAAAGATTCTGTTTAGTTAGCTCCTTTATTGTTTTTTTCTATAGCCTACAATGATATAGGTCAAATGCAGCAAGTCAAAAGACCAACTGGACCTTCTTTGCCAGTTTGCACACATTTCTTTGAAGGGTGGCAAAAATATCGCCTGAATATCGATATCTAGATATTGGAAAAGAATATCGAGATATTCATTTTTGTCAATATCTCCCACCCCTACATGCAGAACACCATACTGTATATGTTATGAATCTTACACGAAATTCATCTTCATCACAATGTAACTGATGGTAATGTAAAAAAGTGTATCAATGCAACCTGTTTTTAGCTTATATAACTAGCTCGTTAGCGAATCAAAAAATATATATTTTAAATTTAAACTTTACCAATATCAATATGTTAGGTTGATAGTGAGTACTAAAATACATCTTATTCGTTTATATTCATAAGCAATTAGCATTAGATTTTTTTATTACATGTGATTCTGACATGATGTCACTACATGCACTGTGCTCCTTCCTCTCTGCTTGTCTCAGGTAAATAATGGGTCTTCAGCTCAGCGGTCGGAGTCGCGCGTTCATGTGTTTTGGGGGCGTGGCTTTGTAAGGAGCCCAGAAGGGAGGGGGTGGAGTGAATGGAAATAATGAGCTGTCTTTAAAACAGTCGTGAGAGGTCTACAGACACTCGATTTTTATACTTTCTTTTTCAGAATACTTACATTTTAATTATGTATTGATGTATAAATAAAGTTTAAACAAATTTGGAAAATAAGTTTTTTAAGACAAATCCTACCTACCCTACCTTTAACAGGGTTACGCCCGTTTCACACATACTCCGTTTGCAGTGCGTATGCGGTGCGTATTTTTTTCCGTACCCATGTTAACAGGTTAGAGCTTTCACACTGCACGCGGTTGCAGTCCGTCGATCCGTTCCAGTTGCGGTGCGTATACAGCAGTGCAGAGATCGTTTCCACACCGAGTCTATTTCTGCTGTGCTGCAAACGCTGAATTAAAGGGACAGCGCATGTTTCGTGGTCAAAATGAACACAGATTGACCTGAAAATGTAGAAATTTCACCATAAATGCGATTAATGAAATAAAATGTAGTAATCTTAACATAAATGTATATAATTAAATACTACTTTTTTCACAAGACCGGGGTAAAGCAAGGAAAGCTACAATTTACCTCAACAAGGCGACATAAACAACACTTGTCTCATGGAGGTAAAAAAAAAAACAAGTTCTTTGTGACATGCAAGATTTATTGTATTAAAATTTAAAGAAAAGGCATGCGAGTGGGCTGTTTTTGTCAATTTTAAGTTTTAATTTAAAATGTTTGCGATTTAATATGTAGGCTACATGGTTAAATTTTATCACTTGCTTGAGCAACTTAATATAAGTAGAAGTAGGCTATGCATTGAATAATAGGCTGCCGTTGTTTAAATTGTGTTTAAACGTGCATACGTTAGAGTGTATGTACAAAGAGAATCGCAATGCTGAGACGTTAAGACCGGGGTAAATCAATGGAAAATACAATTTACTTCAACAAGGCGACATAATGAACAACACTCGTCTCATTCGTGGAGGTGGAAAAACAAGTTCTTTGTGACATGCAATAATTATTATATAAAGATTTAAATTATGCAAGGAAAGGGTATGAGTTGGCTGTTTTTGTCAATTTTAAGTTTTAATTTAAAATGTAGGCTATGCGATTTTAATATAAGTACATGGTAAAATATTTTACCACTTGCTTGAGCAACTTAATATAGAATTATATAGAAGTAATGCATTTAATAATATGTTGTTTAAATTGTGTTTAAACGTGAATACATCTATTAAAGAGTATATGTGTACAAAGAGAATCGCAATGCTGACAAAAAAACTTTTTTTAAATAAAAGTTGCTGATAACTTCTTGATTTGAAATACAAATTGTGAGTATGTATTTGTGGTAGGCCTATAGCCTACAGCAGCGGATCAGTTACGCACTGCAAACGCAGCATATAAGCACTATTGCGCGTGCTGCTCCTGCACTGCATACGCACTGCAACACGCACCACACACGCACTGCACACGGAGTATGTGTGAAACGGGCGTTATACATGAAATGTTGAGTTAAAATGTTGAGTTAAATGTGAAGAATGTGCATACATTTGATTTTTTTTTCATTTAATTATAAAATCTAGTAATTTAAAGGTAAATAAAAAAAAAACAATAAATTGCATTTAAAAATAAAATAAATATTATCAAAATGAAATGAAATAATCTTTCTGGACAATTTTTTTTTTAAGGTACGAGGGAAGGATTTGTTACAGGATGAGTGTTGGTAGCTCTGTATCATGATGGTTAGCATTATTGATGTGATAGTCCGCCAGTGTTTATATTTAGTGATACACTTGCTCAGAGAAATTTATTTAAATACCGGTACATTAAATATAAAATTAAATGTAAGAGAATGGTCAATGGTGACAAGAAACACAAAAATAATGTGGTGTTGTTCTACTGGGAGAAAATGCAAGTTGCGTTTTGCAAAGAGGCTGATTAAATTACTGTTTAATGAATACAGTATTTAGACATAAATAAAAATTCTCCATTTCAGGAATCAGACTTTGGAGTAAAGAGCAGCTGAAGGAGAATATAGGCGAGAAACCCCAAATCAATACAGTTTTCACAGTCACCGCTTCAGACTCGATTGAGGAAAAGTCTAGATTGCTGAATATTGATGGTAGTCTGAAACTGAGTGTTTTAGGAGGACTCCTCAATGTAACTGGAGCTGCCAAGTTTCTCAAGGACACAAAGAAATCATTCAATCAACAGAGACTGACATTACATTATCATTCAACCACTAAGTTTGAAGAACTGATCATGAACCACTTTGCTGGAGACACGGCTCACTATGACGATGACGTTGCCACACATGTAGTGACCGCAGTGCTGTACGGAGCAGATGCCTGCTTTGTTTTTGATAGAGAAGTTTCATCTGATGAAGACAAGAGAGTGATAGCAGGAGAAATAGAAGCTGCATTAGAGCAGCTAAAAGGCATTTCAGCCGGTGCAAACATTAATCTGAATGACAATCAGAAGACCGCTGCACGAAAATTCAGTTGTACATTTTATGGCGACTTCCAGCTATCACGTAACCCGACCACTTTTGAAGATGCTATGAAGGTTTTTGAAGATCTTCCAAAACTGCTGGGAGAAAACAAAGAGCTTGCGGTTCCTCTGAGAGTTTGGCTTTATCCTTTGGACAAACGTTTCTCAAAAATAGTAAAGTTTCAACATGAAATCAGCACAGGTTTAAGCTCAGATGTTGACTCTGTAATTGAGAGTTTGAGTACGACTGAGATGAAATGCAGTGATCTTCTGATAGACACGCCAGCTTCAACATTTACTGCATTTCATGACAAAATCAATGACATGAAGAAAAACTGCTACCAGTGCAGATTGAGTCTCATGAAGAAACTCGGCTCTCTCTTACCAAAGATCCGTGGAAAATTCATAGAGGACACAGCATTGATCGATCTTCTACAAGATCATGAGGAATCTCCATTTGAAAGAAGCGCTCTTGAACAATGGCTGAAAGAGAAAGAGGAAGAATCTGACATTATTAAAGCATTGCTCACACAACTTAATGACTCAGGAGCAACGGTAGAAAACAACCTCAATAAAAATTTAATGAATCTGGAAGTTAAACATTTAGTCAGCTACACTTTCACATCATTGAGCTGGACAGATGTTCTGCTTTCTAAACAAAAGGCCTTCCTGAGTTCTTCAACGAAAGGAAAAAATGAGAAAAGCTCTGAATCTGAACACAAGACTTGGCTCACGCCTGACATCCACAATACTATGAGGAACAACCTGAGAGTATTTAAACATTTGATTGATTTAAAAAACAGCAAATCAGTCAAATTTATTGTTGCATCAAAAGAAATGGAAAATAATCCAGGTTCCTGCATTCTTCTGTATGAAAATGGATCTAATGAAGCTGTTTGCTTCACTTCTCTATCAAAACCAGGCTGTCCGATCATTGAAGATGTCAGATATAGACAAGTGGTCCTGAAAGTGTCTCCAACGGGTCCTGATACAGAGGAGCTCAAATTACTATACAAAATGAAGGAAGAGAAAGACTGGAGATCTCAAACTGTGTCAAAGAACCAGAATACAGTTACTCTGACTGATCTCAGACCAGACACTGAGTACAATATTAAATGTGCAGCGGTGGGAAAACTCGACTACACCGTAGAGAGTGATGTGACGCGTCTCACAGTCATAAACCAGGATCTCATCAAGGCCAAAGAGTCTGCTATCAAAAGTCTCAGTTGGACAGAAAACAAGTGCAATTTACTTTTGGAAAACATCAAGGAAACAACTTTTAGTGCACTTCATAAGAAAATACATGATATGCTGCAAAACTGCCAAACGTACAGACAAGATTTCAGTGACCGAATTAAATCTGTGATCCAGTCAGTGAAAGCCTGTGAGAAAGAGTCTCGTGCTCTGATGGATCTTCTTCAAGCTCATGATGAGTCTCCATTCAATGAAAAGAGTCTGATAGAGTGGATCACAGTGAAAGAAGAAGAATTAAACACCGTTAATGAGTTTCTTCAACAGTTAATGGACTTTGGAGCTGAAGTGAACACAAGCTTGGACTCGTATTTGTCTGATATTCAGGTGGAGAATGTGTTTTGTTACACTTTCAGTTCTCTTGAGCTGCCAGATGAGTTGCTTAATGAGCAGGAAAATTACATGAATCCTCAAATGATGAGAAACTCACAGAAGAAACCTGATGTGGCGTCTCAATCGTGGCTCACTGGAAGCATCAGGGAGAAAATGAAAGAACATTTGAACATATTTAAAGAGATGATGACGTCATATAGCAGTAAAAGCAGTAAATTTATGGTTTCCATAAAATACCATGAAAAGCATCCAGGTTCCTGCATTCTTCTGTATAAAAATGAATCTAATGAAGCTGTTTTCTTCACTCCTCCATCAAAACCAGGCTGTCCGATAATTAAAGATGTCAGATACAGACAAGTGGTTCTGAAAGTGTCTCCACCGGGTCCTGCTACAGAGGAGATCAGATTACTGTACAAAACGAAGGAAGAGAAAGACTGGAGATCTCAAACTGTGTCAAAGAACCAGAATACAGTTACTCTGACTGATCTCAGAACAGATACTGAGTACAATATTAAATGTGCAGCGTTGGGAAAACTCGACTACACCGCTGAATCTGATGTCACAAAAGTTATCACAAAGGTATGATGAACATTCATGAAATATCAGCTATAGAATTTATTTTTACATCATTAAACACTTTTATTCTAATCTTGAGGTGTTTTTACATGACTTGTACCCTCCAACACAATCACTGTTCTGGGGCCTCATTTATAACCGTTGCGTACGCACAAAACAGGCCCTGAAAGAGGTGTACGCCACTTCTGACGCATAAGTTGTGATTTATAAAGACAAACATGGCGGGAACATTTGCGCACCTGCACACAAACTCTGACCCATATGAACGAACGTTTTGGAGATGGAGCAGTTTGACGATGGTTAGCTGGAGTTAAATGTCTTCTTGGTCACTTTTAGACATTTACTCACCAAGCCTATCACTTGAAGAAAAAATCCATCCCTTCTTAAATGAGCGCGTTGGGCCGTTAGTGAAACTGACGCATAGGCTTTAAAGCCTATCTAACGGCAGATGAAGTAAAACTGTAAATCTTCATGAGTCCTAATCATAAATAAAGTGTTCATAACAGTTTAAATAAACAAAATAATGATTTATATGTTTTACTTCTGATATAAACATTTAGATTCAATTTGCCATTCTCATTAATGGAGTTAAACACTTAAATTACATGAAATCATTACTGAGAATTTACAACATGTTTTATATTCAATAAATAGAAATATTTTTAGTGGATGCGATGCTTTTGAAAACTTTTCCTGTGCTGTGTTTTAATGTTTGAACTACAGAGAGAATTGCTTATCACGATAATAGCAGATTGTCTGAGAAAATATTTTTGTGCAAATAATGCACAACAAGGCCTATCTGTTTCCATTAAAAATATAAATCAATTAAAAATACTATTTGGCCAGTGGAAATGATTGAGAAAATCTTTCTCTGAAATGTATTTTATAGCCTACTATTTGATTTATTTATTCAAAAACAAGGCAAGGATAGGCTACTAAATGATTTTTATGTATGCAATGTAATGTGAGGGCACATTCTCATGTTTTCCAAATGTCTTGTACCGTTAAACATGTTATCACGTGGATGAATATGCATATGCAGATATATGCAGATGAGGATATGTATAGTAAAACTAGGCGTTGTAAGCTCTATATGGTTCTATGTATATATGGTTATTTCGGGGGAGGAGACGCACATGTGCGCACAATCTTCCGCTGACTGGGATTTATAAAGTGAATTCTGCGCAGGTTCTGTCGTACAACATTTTTGGCTTTCGGGCGCACGTACACTTTTAGTAAGGATCCTACGCACAGTTTTATACTGTAAATGAGATCCCTGATGTTCACATGTAAAGCATTGCTGATAGCATCTCATTAAAGGGCAATTTTAGGTTGCTACTGTAGGGAACCAGGTAACCTCGCCTCACAGAAGACGTGTGGGATGCAAATGAAAAACAAGAGTAAACAGAAAACAGTACATCAATTCTAATCTGGCATTTAGCATATGAGGGGAAATGACAAATAATAAATGTATAATGCTTACCTTTTCTTGCTTGAGCTAGTGTGAAAGGGCCTTTATTAAATCAGGGATGTTTTATAATATGATGATGATTTCAAATATTACATTGTAGAACATTTATGCATCACCATCTTTATTGTTATTGTGTTTTTGTGTTTTACATACAGGACATAAATAATCTCATCAAGAAAAGCATCTTAATCAAAGATGGAAATCCTGCTCGATATCGTCTGCATAAAAAGACAGACAATATTGAACAATCTGAACTATATAGAAAAATGACCTTTGGAGAGAGAGACAAAACCAAATCCCATAAAACCATTCTGATGGTGGGAGAAACAGGAACAGGAAAAACAACCCTAATCAATGCGATGATCAACTACATGTTGGGTGTTCAGAGAGAAGACAAGGTTTGGTTTGAGATCACAGATGATCAGAGTGACCGAACATCAGCTCACACTCAGACCTCCAGCATCACTGTTTATGGGTTTTATCTAGAAGAGAGTCAAACTGATCTAACAATCATCGACACACCAGGATTTGGAGACACTCGTGGAGTTGATCTTGATAAACAGATCGCTGAGAGTTTGCTTAGTCTAAGTAAATCTGCAGAAGGGATTCATGAAGTAGATGCAGTGTGTCTGGTGATTAAAGCAACACAGAATCGTCTCTCTGACAGACAAATATACATATTTGATGCTGTTCAGTCTTTATTTGGAAGAGATATCGCTGAAAACATTGTCTTGCTCTTCACATACTCTCGTGGAGCTCACCCTAAAAATGCCCTGACGGCTGTTAAAGAGGCAAACTTCAAGTGTGCAGTGAATGACGAGAATCAGCCTGTGTTTTTCCAGTTTGACAACCGTCAAGAAGATACATATCACCCACAATACCAGATGGTCCAGGAACAATCATGGAATCTCAGTTTTATAGGAATGGAAGGATTGTTCAAGTTTCTTGACACAAAACAACCAAAATCCCTGAAGATGACTCGAGATGTGTTGCAGAAACGGAAACAGTTGGAGGCAGATATCTCTAATCTACAGTCACGAGTTCAACTGACAGAACTAAAGCAAAATGAGCTGAAACAAACTCAAGATGCTCTGGAGCAGAACAAGAAAGTTGTTGAAGAAAATAAGAACTTTGAGTATGAAGTTGAAGTGCTCTACAAAGAGAAGGTTGATATTGATCGCTCTAAAGCCTATGAGGCGATCTGCTGCAGCGTCTGTGAGGAGAACTGTCAGTTTCCAAATGATAATTGGATGAAATTTTGGCAGTTTCAGAGTGTGATGAAAGATAATCACTGTACAGTGTGCAGAAATAAATGCCACTCCAGCAAGCACGTCAAAGAAGCAAAAATATATGTCACAAAGACAAAGAAGGAGAAGAGGACATATGAAGATTTAAAGAAGGAATATGATGATAATATAATTAAAGTTAGGGACGGTGAGTCTTTTGTCAAGAATCTGGAAGAAGAACTGCAAGAATTAGAGAGAGAGAAAATAAAGCTGGTGAATGAAGCTTTTCACTGTGTGGATACTCTGGAGATGATTGCACTCAACACTAATTCACTGTTCACACTTCAGCACATTGATGCTCTGATTGAGAAACTGAAGGAAATAAATGAGCCTGAAAAAGCTGAAATACTGAAAAACATCAAGAAGAGAGATGGAGAAGGAAAAGATAGAGTACTAAGATTCATAAAAAAAATAATTCATTAGAAGTATTTTTAACTGCAACTTAACCTCTGTGGTCACAAGTTAAGTTTTAAATGTGAAAAGGTCAATGCTGGTTCTCACCAAAACCACACTAGCATAAACCAGCCAGCTTGTTTTTATATTTATATATATATAAAGGATGATGTGAAATGCATGTATTTCTCATTTGTAAGTTGCTTAGAATAAACAGCATCTGCTAAATTAGCAAATGTCAGAAATACTATTGATAATTGTAATTTCTTGCTCTTTGAAATTGACAACAGCAATGCAAAGAGTTTCTGCAGTAAGATACTGTTGTAAATCAAGACAACATTATTATATTGTAAAATCAACAATTGATAGAATTTTAAGGAAAATGATGTGCATTAAAACCGTCACAGTGGCTGTAGAACTAGTTGTATTACTAAGCTCTGCCACCTAGAGGCCATATGAGACAATTATGAGTATCATCCTTCATGAGATATAGTGAGAGACAGTTGTATTATGACTTTAATAAAAACTTTACTGGACTATAAATCTGGATTTATATGACATGTTTGAGGCTCACATGTTTATTGCTTCATTGATTGTCTTTGAAATGGTGCTAACATTAGTCTTATAATACAAATAGAACAGAAAGAATATGAAATGCTTTCACTTGTATCACATTTATCTCATTATTAATACATTTATTTAATTAGTTCTGGTGCAGATTTTTTTATGTTTATTTGTGTTTAATTGCTGAGACACCCTTCCTGAAGATTTTAGCACATTTCTTAAAGCTACAGTATAACTGCAAATTCAAAACCACTAAAATAATTGACCAAACACTTTATTCAAAACTACATTATTGTTAATCTGATTCAAACTTTGGCTTCAAATGGCTCTCAAAATCATCCAAACAGACACTCTGAACACACATTACACACTGAGAGATTAAAAAACAATACGATCATAACCTCATACAA
Source organism: Abramis brama (assembly GCF_963993115.1). NCBI lineage: Eukaryota > Metazoa > Chordata > Actinopteri > Cypriniformes > Leuciscidae > Abramis > Abramis brama. The sequence continues at coordinate 27,973,057 of NC_139986.1, read as the reverse complement.
CATTAAATATGGTTTTCAGAGAAACTGCCATAATTTGAAATTTGTACAATCCTACTGTAATCAGACAAATTAAAAATTAAAGAAAGTATTAAGTTTAAAAAGAATATTACCATTTTAAACAACTAAACAACTAAAAAGTTTTCCCTACAGTACTGTTTAATTATATGTTCACTACATCTTCAACTATACTTTGGATTTGAATGAATCTGACATCCAACCTCAAAAATTTACTGAATGTACAGATCATGTTGAACAACAAACAAACAAACAAACAAAAAAAAAAAAAGAAAGAAAGAAAAAAAGAACAAAGATTAAAATAAATATGGATAAAAAATTTATTTATTTTGGATCAGTCTCTAGTCTGATGTACTCATGGTAAATCCAGAGAACTGCTCTTTCTGTAAAGATTCCTACAGGTTTTCCAAAGAGTTCTGCCAATGAAGAAATGAGGAGCCCAAAGAGTTATGAATGTATATGTTTATGTTATATATGTCTTCTTGTGAACATTTTCACAATCCAGTCCTGTCATAAACCTAGATTTTATAAAATAATAATAAATCTTCATTATATCTAATTTTAGGTTTAGTGTTTTATTTATATTTGTTTGAGGTTAATCAGTAATTGTGTGTCATTTCATGTCAGAATAGCGTGTCTCATCTCCACTAGTGTGTGTTGTGTTGGTCAATAGTATGTGAATCATCTCGTCCCACTTTGTCCATCTCTTAAAATAACCCACAGCAGCTGAAACAAAGCCTGAGAGACTGGAACAGTAAATGCTGAGGACTGAACTGACACAACTCAAGAAAACATGCTAACAACTAAACATATATGAGGGCACAACAAGACCCAGATCATCCAGTCATTTGATCTGTGTGGGATTCATGTCTCAAATCAAACCAAAGTTTAATAGCTCTAATAATTCTGAACAAAAGCCTGTTTTTTCCAGCTGACAGAACCATGATAAAATTTGGCTTCATTTAATCTTATGGATGAAGAGATTCAAAACAGACCCGGATGAGATAAAGTAACACAGATATGCTGCATTTAATATGTTATTTTAAATAAGTGGAGTCTTTATTTCATGTGATATTGTGGAAATAAATACTCTCTCTGTGACTCAAAGCCTGATCATCAGTCTCATCAGTAACAGCCGCTCTTTCTCATGTTGTGTGTGAAGAGCGGCTGTAGGTTTGGAAACTCCTCATATGAGTTACTCATCCGTATCTATGAGAAAACACACGACACAAGAGGGAAACACACAGTGGATGATAATGAAGCCTCAGGCTCATGTGAATATGAGTTTATATCTGACAGACGTCTATTATATAAAACATAGAGAACATGACCCTGAGGCTTCATTAACATCCACTGTCTGTTTCCTGTCTGTTTCCCTCTTGTGTCTTGTGTCCCTCTCATGGCTATAAGTAGTTACATGAAGTAGTCCATTGGACTAATAACATTAAAATATATTTACAAAAAAACACAAGATTATTTTCTAAAAATATATTTTAATGTTATTAGTCCAATGGACTACTTTATGTAGCCTAACTACTGGATCTTGAAATGGCACAATGCAATTTATTAATTTTGAAAAGTTAAACCTGATGAGACTGTGATCTCCAGCATGGTTCTGTTATTTACACGAAGCCCCGTTCAGCTCTCAGCCAATGAGCGCAGCGCGTTCTGCACGGACGCGCCTCACACACATTCACGCCTCTGTGCGCGCGCCCTCAAAAACTGTCAGATTACCGGCTATGAATCACGGGCGTAAGCTGTCTCATCCCTGAAGTTTATCAGACACCGGACAGGTCCGATTCACGGACGGCCAACATGAGCGAGAGGTTCAGGGTCGTGCCGGTGGCCGCGCATGAGAGCGCGCTTGGAGACGAAACGGACGGAGACACGGTGTTTGACGCCGGTGTCGGTGAGGGCGAGCGCGCGGAGCGGCGGGGGTCGGTGCCCATCCTCCAGTACAGCAGAGAACCCAACAAATACGGTGAGACGGGTTCCGTTCATACGGGCAGAAAGCCTCTCTCTAAACTCTTGTATTATAATAAACGGAGAGCCGTTATGCTGAATATAATATGATAATCGCGCGCGTCCAGAACTCAGTCAGTAGTTTGGCGCGTCGCGTCACTCGTGTAACATTACAGTGTAAACAAATGAACTTAATCGTCATTTTGGTATTAATGAATGAAGTTACATACAAACAAACGTTTGCAGAAAGATCGGTGTGTCTGAATTAATTTAGTCCATCGAAGATATGAACTATTATTTATTGTGACGGTTTGTTTTTATAGATTTCTTTGAGGAGGTTTAATTCTCCCAGGGCCGTTAACCTGATAAAATCTTTTTTTTTTTTTTCCTATTACAGTTTTGTTCCTGTTGTTCAAAGTCACACTTAGGTGCTGATCAAACGTGCCCCTGTCATGTGTGCAGAGATCACAGTCCTACTGGCGAAGGATGCGATAGAGCCGGTTTCTCCAGCCGATATGAAGACCGGCTTCTACAGCCCGTACTTCATTGTACGCACAGTCGGACTCTTTCATCCATGCATTAAGAAGATTTATTGCACATCGAGGAAAAGTTGTCGAGATCCGTTTAGACAATGGTACAAACTTTGTTGGTGCCCAACGTGAACTGCAGGAGGCTATGAAAAACTGGAATCATAATCAGATCAATTCATTTCATGCTTCAAAATGAAATTAAGTGGAAATTTAATCCCTTGGCTGGTTCGTACTTTGGAGGAATTTGGGAACGGCCTATAAGGTCCGTAAGAAAGATTTTAAATTCTATCCTTAAAGGACAAAGTTTGGACGAGGAGGGGCAAAGTTTGGACACAGGCCATTCCTGCGCTTCACATTCAAGGGTCGAGCGTATCAGTACAATGTCCAACCCTTCGGGCTAGCCCTGTCGCCCCGAGTCTTTACTAAGGTCGCAGAGGCGGCCATTGTCTAAACAGATACTTCTTTGTGAAGTTGAATCAGTCTTTAATAATCATCCAATATCCAGAGCATCTATGGATGTTAATGATTTGGAAGCTCTTACTCCTAACTATCTCCTCCTCTTGAAAACACAGCCGTCTTTACCACCTGGACTGTTTAAAAGGGATGGCGTGCCGTATTCACGACGACGTTGGCGACAGGTCCAATACATGGCAGATCTATTTTGGAAGTGATGGATCGGGGAGTACCTACTTCAACTACAAGAACACCAGAAGTGGCTGGTGAAGAAACGCAATTTTGAAGTGGGAGATATTGTGCTTGTAGTGGATGATACAGCTCCAAGGAGTTCATGGATAATGGGCAAGATTATTCAGATCACACAGGATAAAGGGGATTGACACATCAAGTAAGAATCAAAGAGTTCCTGCTTAACCAGACCCATTACTAAAGTTTGCCTTCTTGAAACGGAGGACTTTTAACTATTCTATGACCGACTGATTAACTGACTGACTAACTTATGAGAGCTCTCGAATGACTTACTGAAGACTTTGACTAAAGACTGTTTGATTGACATGTTTACTTCAGTTGATTACGGACACTGTTCACACATTGAAGAATTGGACATTTACACACATACACACACATATTTGTGTATACACTTTTTATTTGTGAAATAAGATTTAGCGATTTCTATGTATGCAGGTAAATATTCAGTGATGTATAACTTGCGTGATTGTGTTGTATTGTTATGATTATTACAGTTTTGAGGTGTAATAATCAGGGGATGGAGTGTATGTGTCAGGTTTGGGTTGATGTCTTTTATTTTGAAATTTGTACTTTCAGTTTGTTTCGCCACTTGGTATAGGTGCATATTACCTGTTTGTGTGTGGTTAGCAAGTAGGAAGGGGGTGAGTAGCTGGGATGCTCACTTTCTGTTGACCGTTTTCATTTCATTTCATTGCTTTTTTGGTTATTTTACTGTCATCATTCATCATGTTGCTGTTCGTTTCAATGTTACAATAAACCACCTGGAGCTGCAGTGGAAACGTGTCAACTTTTACTCCCTCTACTCAGCCTCTTAGCGGTTACCGGCTGCCGCTAGTCTGTTGGGGTTAGGGTTAGTATAATATGTTGACATGTAGTTGCAAAGTTACTTCCCAGCTAACAAATTTTTGTTCCATGAACGTTTTCCAAATGTTCAGTTTAGTTATGGGAACTTTAAAATGTCAATTTTTTTACGGTTAGTATGATGTTCCTGAAACATTCTTTCAATTTAATTTGTATTAACAGCTCAACATTCTACACAGTAATCCTCAAAAAAAACTTTACTAATGGATACAATGGAGACTGTAACACGTAACACTGAAGGAACTGAAGTTAGTTTTTTACAATTGCTATGACAATTTTTTCAATACTTTTAACAATTTTCCTAAACTCTTAACACAGTTAGCACAACATCCGTCCGTGTAGGCTATACAATTAACACATTTCTCGTTGCTTTGACACACAGTTGCACACAGTTAACACATTTAAAATGCTTGAACTTCTTTTACACACAAGCTCAAACAAGACCAAAACAATGGAATTTTACGGCCAAATTTACCAATGCTTTCACACTGTATGTCGGAACAGATAACATCATGTTCTAAACCTAACTTATAGGCTAAAGTCAAACTGAACAGCTGTTCATATTGTGAACTGAAACACAAGTATATCCCCAGTATTTTATTCCATTGCTACTGAGAAATGTATTGATATGTGTTCCATGCTAACTGGGCCACTAGATGGCAGTATAAAGCTGCAGTAAGCCAAGTTCAACACTGAGTTATTGAACAGAAAAGAAGCATTCTGATAACAGTACTCGGTGAGTGAGCCTCGTCAATACAAGAAACAGCTGATTGAAGTTATGCAAATATGGGACAATGTGGTATTCCGCCATTCCTGTGCACTGGCAGCCTGGTTTGATGCCCATCAGAGGATGATGTCCCTTTTCCTTGCCCATTACTCCCCTTTCCTCAACCCCATTGAGGAGTTTTCTCAGCCTGGAGATGGAAGGTTTTTGACCATCATCCACAGGACCAAATGTCCCTCCTGGATGCAATTGATGCTGCATGCCAAGACATCACAGCTGAACACTGCCAGGGGTGGATAAGGCATGCCAAAAAAATTCTTCCCACGATGCCTTGCCAGAGAAGATATCAGGTGTGAGAACATGTGGACAAATGTAGAAGACCGGGCATATTAGAAGATATTTTGTATTTACACATACAGTAATACTGTAAATGGCTAAATTGCATATTTTTGTTTTCTTGGAGAAATGTCCTGTTGCAAATAAAGCCGTTACTGCAGCAATTCTGTCTCTGTCTTCTTTTTTTCATAAACCATATATTCTATAAAGCTACTCTAAGAAGGGTAATTATTTTTTTTGTTTTGGATTTCTGCTGCAAAAACTACAACATGCACACATTTACTAAACCCAAATAAAACAAATATAGAGCAAATATAGAGAGTCTTCAAAAGAAACTGCAGTGCAAAACAATCTATGATCAATGCAATATACTGTATAAGGGCAGACCTGACATATAAAATAATGCAGTTTCTGTAATTCCATCTGATGTTAGTGTTTTTATGACATTGAGCTATGATTGACTAAATGTTCCTGTTGGAAGAGAACATGTGTTAGTGTTTTGGTATTGTGTTAGTGTACTATTGTATTTTGTTACAAAATTAGTGTTGGAGTTTAGTTTAGTTCAGTGAGTGATTTTGAGCATGAGATTAACCGTTTTTTAAATTGTGTGTTGTAGGTGTGTTGGTGCGTTAAGAGTTCAGGAAAATTGTTAAAAGTATTGAAAAAATTGTGATCGTAAAAACAGTGATCGTAAAAAACTCGTTTTTTTTTTAACCTCACATCAAGAATGTCCCTGCGGTTTGAGTCCTGACTGAACAGGAGGCTTGTGTGAAGTTTTCATGTTCACCCTATGTTAGCGTTGATTTCCTCTGGATGCTCCCTTTTTCCCCCACTATCCAAAGACATGCATCAACTAAAGTGTGTGTGTGTGTGTGTGTGTGTGTGTGTGTGTGTGTGTGTCTGTGTGTGTGTGTGTGTGTGTGTGTGTGTGTGTGTGAGAGAGAGCACTGCGATGGCCTGGTCATCCATTCAGAGTGTTTCCCTGCCTTCAATCTGAAACGCTAGGATAGCGAACCTTGGATGCTGTTTGTATAAGAATGGGAGGGTGGGAGTTAGATATGGTTTGTTCCAATTAGTAGCAAATGTGTAGTTAAGCCAACTGTCACTATAGTGAAAGTAACAGAAAATGGAGAGTTTAGAAATGAGTTTACTGAGATGCTCTATATGCAAAGAAACTCTGGCCTCTGATGGTTTATGGAGTCTGTGCTGCTTTTAGTACCATTACAGCTCTATTGTATAGACGTATATAGTATAGTGTAGGTGTTGTTTGTTTTTAACATGTTTATTCTTAGACACTGTTTATTTGCACATTACTGTATGTACCTTTAATTTTTCAGAGATTATTTTTGAATCATGCCATTTTGCAACTCATGCTTGTGATTCTTTTTTATTCTATAACAGATATATATCACACATTGAAAGGTTCTTTCCAATACAAAACCACAATATTACAATTTCAGAACATCTAAAAATTAAAATGAATCATGATGCAGTTTATTGTCAATCTGTTCTGAGTGTTCCATTAGTGTTCCGTTGGAATGGTCCTTCCAACACTCTGAAGGAAGGACCATTAAAACAGTACGTAGATCCATTTTTAAACTGATATATTGCATGATTACTTGTACCCCCATATGAAAAAAACCTGCATGGTTCATATACAGCAACCATATATCTTCATTACTTAAATCGGCCAGAATTACCTTCTGTGTTTCATATAAGGCCAATATATCTCCTATACAAAATCAGACCGATTATGGCCACTTTCATACTAAATAGCACACATACAACTTGTAGGGGATTTTTGCGTTATATATGAATACTGTTAAAAGACTTATATGAGTTTTACATGACAAAAGTATGCAAATGTGTATGGTATTAGTAGAAATATATAAAACTCATATAAAATCCATATATAAATCATTTAAAGTTCTCACATTGAATCATATGCTAGTCAAATTAAAGTCATATAGAATTTATACACATTTTGTGTCATTTGTTTATGTGTTTCATACAGATTTCATGTTTTGATGACCAACATCTGATTCACTTATATGCAGTTGGCAAATTTTTAAAGGGATACTCCACTTTAAAATGAAAATTCTGTCATCATATATTCACCCTCATGTTGTTTCAATCCTTTATGAATTTCTTTCTTCTGCTGAACAGAAAGGAAGATATTTAGAAGAATATCAGTAACCAGACAGTTTCTGGTCTCATTGACTTTTTTTACTACTATGGAAATCAATGAGACCAGAAACTGTCTGGTTACTGATATTCTTCTAAATATCTTCCTTTCTGTTCAGCAGAAGAAATTCATACAGGATTGAAACAACATGAGGGTGAATATATGATGACAGAATTTTCATTTTAAAGTGGAGTATCCCTTTAAATTGTACACAGTGCAGAAGCCGGTTCGAGGATTACTAGCTGTCAGAATATCACTGACCTTTATGAAGACTGTTAATTTTCCTACAGGATTTGAAAGAGCAGTTATAAAGCAATGACATTGTAAGACCGTGCATTTACATTAATTGTGAACTGTCTGGGCCTGTTGTTTGTGAACAAATCATAACATATTATTGCAAATGAACAAAGTTGAGTCAAATATGTTTCTAGATCAGTGATTAAAATGTTGAAAATTGGCTGGAATATGCTTTTGTATATGAACTCTGGTGGTGATGCACTCAAAAAACTTTTAATATTATTTACTAAATTTTTTTTGGTGAAACATTTTTACACTTAGAATATTGATTAGATTTTTAAGCAGTGAAATAAATTACATACACTGTATTAACTGAGTAAATGTAAGTAAAACTAATTAAATAGATCTGAGTAACTGCATTTGGTACATTAACAAATAAAATTGAGTAGAAATAATTTGGGGAGAACATTTAAAAACAAATATTTATGAGTAATATTAACTGTGTTTATATGCCAGTAATATTAACTTTTTTATTTCCTCTAAACCTTTGTAAAAAATATTCCATACAACCACCGGTATAACTACATGACATTGGCCTTTATTGTCAATGAGTAGCCTACAGCAATACAGCATATTTTATAATCTTTTTAACACGTATACAATATTTAAACTCATGTAAGAAACATTTTCGAAGTAAAAATTAAACATTTAGGCCTAAACATTCAAGTAATTCAAGTGTAATCAACCGGTCTGTTATCCAGTATCCACCGGATCAACGCTGGTTCCCATCCCGGAGACGGACTCGCCTCTGCGGGGAAACTTCTAACTTTACACCGCCGTCCTGCGCAGGGTTCGTACACTTTTTCCAAGGTCAAATTCAAGCACTTTTCAAGCACTTTCCAGGTCCATTTTAAAGCTTTTTCCAGCACCTTACACTACCGTAAATTACATACCAATACATAGTTAGAATTATTATTTAGTGTTTTTATCACATCAAAAGAGATAAACAGCCAAATGTTTCATAATAGCAGAGGGCTGCACGATATTGAAGAAAAATTAGATATGCGATAACTCATTAAATAATGTGATATTCAATATGCGATACGATAATGCTTAAAGTGTGTCAAATTAACTTAAATTATCTTTAAAATGATATAACCTACACATACGTGTTTCACATTCTTTTTGTGATAAGAAAATATCCCTACAACTTCAAGACAGTGAACATCAGTGTTTTACTGTAGCATAAGAAGTGTTATTTTAACATCACTGGGGTTTAGGGGTTCAGGTTATCCTACATTAGGTTTATTTAACAACAGAAACTGATTAATCAAATGTAAAAATAAACACTGCTTAGTTTTCACTGCATGAATTAAATATACTGATTCTTATTAAAGCTACAAAAGTTAGCCTATTCAGCCAAAAGCAGTGAGTGATTTTCTTTGTCTTTTGTTCATGACCCCAGTTATTGCAAGCCATTGCGATATGCAAGCAATTATGCATATTGTAATATAAACATTTGCAATATTTCGATATATTGTGCAGCCCTAATATTTAAGCCAATCACAAGTTGTATTCTTCAAAATGTATCACTAAGTATATAGCTATATGAATAATATACTTTTCATTATATTAATGTCCAAATATTGCTTACCAGATAATGTGATTTATAGGCTGTAAAAACTGAATTAATTTCAAATATGAAGACTTGAAGATTTGAACAGAAATATTTGACAGGCCTTCCCGTTTTGGGACACATTCTTGATATAGACAAGGTTTGAACAATATCTGAGTGCACAGGCACCTGCCTGATAAATGTATTTCATTGCCAAGATGTCTTGGGCCAAGACACAACGTTAGCTAATACGTTTACTGGAATAGAGCAGTGTAAATACTGCATAGGGCCATCCTAACCCTTACAGTAACAGTATACTACTTATGACACTGACTGATTTCAGTTCAGCAATCAACGACTGTTGTTATGCACTGGGCTAACGTTTGCAGGTTAATTTGCACGTTACAGTTCTGTAATTTTGGCAATGTTCACTGCATATTCCACAAATGAACGTGACATAACGGACATGCAATACTTACATTACATTATCACACCAAGTACTCTCAGTCACTAATGGCCCTTTAGGACGCGGACCGCGCTGCGCTATGAAATGAAACCGATATATTTCAATGGCTTGCGCCGCGCGACTCGGACCAAAGCGGAGCTCAGCGCGCTCGCGTGCATGCCGCGGTCAAAGTTTAAAATAGTTCAACTGTTGCCGCTGCGTGGCCAATAAAAACGGTGCATCCAAACAACCGCGGATATCAAAATGAAAACTCCGCCTACTTTTGCTCTGGCCAGCGTAACGCAAATCAATCTGTATCTGATTCTGAAGGGCTACATTTTTTTCTCCATTTAATAAAGAACTATTTCGTCAGAAAGATATTTCTTGTGAAAGAAATACAGTTACAAATTCAAGCATTTTCAAGCATTTTATCCAAAATTCAAGCACTTTTCAAACCTTGAAAACACAACATCAAAATTCAAGCACTTTCAAGGATTTCAAGCACCCGTACGAACCCTGCCTGCGTCACTCACAGCCGAAATATGCTGCGACGCGACTGACTCCATCACCTGCCAATAAACAAACAGTGCACAGTTCTGAGGACATTTTATCATCCAAATTAGTTATATTCATTATCTTTAGGAATATAGTCGTGTGTTTATGCAAGGCGTTACAATCATGCGAAAAGGCAGACGCGAGCCGACACTCGGTGAGTAACATTGCACCTCTGTATGTTCTTTCGCATTAAATAAAATGATTTAAAGCACATTAATGATTATACAGATCAAATAAAACATGCACACACCTGAATTTCACAGAGGAAATGCACCAATTCTGCGCTGCTGAGAAGAGAAGAGGAGAACTCTCTGAAGACTGAAGAGAATTCAAACAGCGCGCTCACTCAACCGTTGAGCTGTCGTCTGGTCACGTCAGAGTGGAGGGGGGAGGGGGAGGTGCGCGCATTGTTTTAATTGAGTAAACTTAATTTCTTATGCGTGTTAAATATTAATAATATTGATTTTGAAGTAATATTTGTGGTTCTTGAAACAGATCATTTTAATTATCCATTCTCAAATATGGTGATGGAAATTTCACAAATATATTAGCTCAGTGTATTTTAAATAAATTATTGGTTAGTCAAATACTAAATTATTTTAGTGAAAAACTTCAAACTTAAATATAACTGTAAATTTCAGACAAAATTAATTGTTGGAGTTTTAGTCAATTAGCCTATTTCGGTATGTTCAACTCAAAATATCAAGTAAATGATATTCAGAGATTTTATTAAGTGAATAAAGTTAATTATTGCTGTGATATTTACTAAGCCACTGAATTATTTTTTTTAGAATTTATTTTTTATTTTACCCATAAGAATCACTTCGACATTTAGGAAAGTTATATGTTAAGAATAGAACTGCATATTGTATACCATAGTAGGCATACTGTGATAATGTTTAGAGAAATTTTCACAAATGAAAATGAAATCTGGTGATGCAGGATTTAAAATGAAAACTATTTATATGTGAAATATGCAACTGTATCTTGTAGAACACACTCTAATAAATGTGTGCTTGTTAGTGTAGTTTAAATGTTGTTTCATCTAAGGCTGATTATACAGTAGGCCTATATACAGTAACCATGATTGACTACAGGCATAGGGCTTGACTTAGGACAAGATAAGAACAAGCATGAGTGAAGTACAGCCTTATACTGATTAGTAAACTGCACTGTTTTATACACATCCATGTTGGACATTCATATTAAATTAGCATTATTTTCCTATGTTTTTACATCATGAAAATCTATATGGCTTCAGTTGTATGTAGGACATATATGACATAATATGATTAAAAATACACTAATATTATACAATTTATATATGTGGTTTTTGCAGCATATATGTCCCTTACAATATTCTGTTGGAACATATAAGAATCACAGGAGTTTTTAGCAAACCTTTTCCATATGGGCCACCATGGCCTATATAATTAACTACATATACAATGTATTTATACAATATATTTTATGAACAGTTTATGACGGGATCAGCTAGCGCAATGCTCATTTTTATTTTTATATTTCAGTCTACCGCTAACATCAACATTTAAGACTTTTTAAATTAATATCTCAGCTCAAAACTCATGAGTGTTTAATTCTGATCACTGATTTTGAGGCAGAAATATTTATAGGTTTATGTTACACTTGTCACCATGTGCTTCATTTTCTCATATTTAGTCCAAAGACAAAAATATTACTCAAAAAGGTAAAATGACAAAAATAACCACACAGTTAAGTACATTTTTACATTTACATACAGGGGGAACTCTGGGTTCGGGCCGAACTCCCCCCGGACAGCACGCCAAATACGCATTAAACTTTACTCCCTCTAATTGTATAGTGTGAACTCGTGAAATTGGAGTAAAAATATAGACATAAAAGCAATAATAACAATAAAAATTAAATAAGATTAACATGAGCCAGAAATAACTCATCTCTTAAATTCATTAACAATGCAAAAGGGAAAAGGAGACAGAACAGGAAATTATGTTGACTCATGATGACATCACAACAATTAAAGGGGAAAGTAATAAATAATGCTTTAAAATTCACCTTTTGTTAAACAAAACAAAAATAGCATAATTGCAAAAGTACAACACTAAGGCTATATACAAACCTTAATTAAAATGTGAGAAAAATTTTAGGGCATTGCGCTATTTTTACAGACTCACCAGATGGCGATAAAGCTCAAATTTACGATTCGACAACTGTGAATATCTTTAAAAAAAAAAAAAAAAGATATTGTAGAATTAATGTAAAGTGGATGGAGTTGGTCAGATGATTTATCTGAAATATTGGTGAGACTGCAAACTTGTAGAGCCTCTTTTGTATTATCAGCACAAGGAAGACACAAGTGTGATAAAATAGATTTTATTAACAAAAGATAAACTGTTGTTTATCTGAAAATACTAAGAAACTTATTATGCATGAAACAAATAAATGAAATATTATTTTAATTATTAACTAGCATAAGCTATATTGCCTCTAATGTAAATTAGAAAATCTGATAATATACAACAATGCCAAGGTCTCTGGAAAGAGGTTTGGTTAATACAATCACATAAATCTTACCTGTTTCACTAATGTATTACTGAGGAATATGAATCACATTCAGTTAAATTTTTTTTTTAAATGTTAAAACGTAATCCAAATGGATGGAAATTTTATATGTGATTAAAATACACAAATCGTTTAGACAAAAAATGTATTTTTTTTTTGTGTGTGTGTGTGTGTGTGTGTGTGTGTGTGTGTGTGTGTGTAATCTTTCAATTATTCTTTCATTAGGGACTCGATGTCACACAGAGACTCACGTCGACCGGGTCGTGATTTTCACGGACACTAACTCGCCAGTTCTGTTCATAGTCAGAGGGTTTACAAATACGAGTCGAACCTCTCCATGCTTGTTCATAAAAAAATTAAATAAATAAAAAATTCTCCAATTTTCTTTGTCACGATGCTGCAACTTGCTAAGTCCGTGATAGACATAAATATAAAGGTCCCACATGATGTGCCACATGCTCCTTTCATGGAGCCTTTAGTTTGTCCTGATTTGCAGAAATACTGACTCCACTTAATCTGTTGGTCATAATGATTTCAGAAGAAGAATACCGAATTAAATAAACATAAAATTTTATTTGGTAAAAATGTATCATGCCAATTACACAATTAAAGGACAAGTTCGGTATTTTACACTTAAAGCCCTGTTTACAGATCGTTTCTGATGAAATAGAACGGTTAAGATTAAAATTTGGACACATGCTGCTGGCCCGAGAATTTTCGGTTTCTTTCGCTGTGTCCAAATGTGTCCAAATGTGTCCAAATTTTAATCTTAACCGTTCTATTTCATCAGAAACGATCCGAAAACAGGGCTTTAAGTGTAAAATACCGAACTTGTCCTTTAAACAATTAGAAGCTGAATCATAAATGATAAATACATAACATCAGTCGCACTGCATGGGGGTCTTGGCTACATAATGTCCCAATAACTGCTCTGCCACTTTCCCTTAACTTATTTATCCAGACCAGAACAAAGGAGTTCTAAATATTTACTACACAAATATTATTATTTATATTAAATTCAGACCGTTTGCACTGGGACATTTAAAATGATACCAAACATGAAAGGGAAAAAACGTCGGATGACGACGATTGGGGTTTCGCTTAGAAAGCCTATCACCTTCGAGTATATAAAACGAGCCAATGGCAATGAAATGCCATGGGTCTGCGGAATTTGCATAGCGTATCTCCGCCCACCGCAGGGGGTATAAAGGAAGTACGCTGGCAACATGCAGATATGTCTTCGCTGAGGAGCCGAGACTGAACTCAGGCGTTTTTCAGCGATACAGCGGAAGTGGCAGGAAGACGTAACGTCTCCGTTCCCTACTCAGGGAACGAGGGTTACATCTGTCGCGTTCGTCACTGATTAATCACACGAGTCGTCAGGTTCTCGTTTAACAGTGCTCGTTCCTTTATTGAACACCAACCGAACATCTGTCAGTTCAGTTGCCAGACACAACCAACCCCCGAAGCCCCTCCCTTACTGCGCACCTGCGCAGTAGACAACAAAGTCCACTTGAACATTTCCATTACACATGACATCTCCCCCTTTTAAAAGTAAGAAAACATAACAATAACTTTAACCCTCTAAGATTAATCCTCTATTAACTAGTTATCTAAACAAAACAAATTCTTGTCACACAACAAACAAAAGGGGTTTTGCAGCAACGCTTTTCACCCTCCTGTTTTTTTTTTCACAATAACAAAAAAAACTTACTAAGGGTGTGGGTAGACTACCACGATCCCTTGAGATGAGACAGGGATTATTCTGCCCTTAATGTCTAACATCTCAGCTAACTAGCATACTTGGGGTTTGGTTTCACAGTTCTTCCAAACCTGGTGATGATTTGACTCAAAGGTTTAGGAGAACAGGGTGGTTCAGAAGGAAATTCACCCTGGCTCTGCACTAAGTCCTGTTCTGAAGGTCCACACTGTCCCTGTTGATCCTTTGGTTGGGAAGAGTCTATATTTGAAGGTGAGGAGTGCTCTTGGCTCACCAGTTGGATGTGGCGCCGGTTTCTCCTGGGTGTATCGCCTTGCTCAGTCTCCAGTGTGAAAGAGCGTTACTTCTTGGCGCTTTACCGTTGCGGTGGTTGTCCACGCCTTTCCACTATCGATCTTCAGCCTGACTCTGTCACCAATATTCAGTGGTGGGAGAGGTCTGGTAGAGTATTTACGGTTGTAGTACTTTTCATAGCCCTGCTTCGCTTTTGCATCATTTGTCTTGATCTTTTTCAAGTTAGGCCACATTGGCTGAAGACTCTCTTTCAGGACTGGGAGTGTTGTACGGATTTCACGACCCATCAGCAGTCTAGCTGGACTCTCCTTTGTTGGTTCGGTAGGGGTTGAACGGTAACTCAACAGTGCCTGGTGGGGGTCGTCCTGTTTCAAAATCCATTTTGCAGTCCTCACAGCTCGTTCGGCAATGCCGTTGGACTGTGGGAAATGGGGACTTGAGGTGACATGGTGGAAATCGTACTCCATGGCAAAGTATCTAAACTGTTCAGCTGAGAATTGAGGTCCATTATCAGTCATTAACTGCTCAGGTATTCCAAAGCGTGTGAAGATACCTTTCAGCTTTTGTATGACTGTTTCTGAGGTTGTCTTTGGCAGTTCTAAGATTTCAAGCCATCTTGAAAAGTAATCGATCACAATCAAGTAATGACGACCTTTAAGCTCGCACAGGTCGGCAGCAAGCTTCTGCCAAGGTAAGTCAGGTAATGGTGTAGTGATCAGCGGTTCTTTGTTTTGGCTAGGCTTGTGAATATTGCAATGTTTGCAAGATGACACCAGCCTTTTCACATCACTAGCGATACCAGGCCACCACACAGCACCTCTATAGCGCTCCCTACACTTAGTAAGACCTTGGTGGCCCTGATGAATCCTCAGGAGCATGTCTCCCCTCATACTTTCAGGAATCACAATCTGTCTGCCCCTTAACACCAGTCCACCGGTTTCACTGAGTGAACCACGGTCTTTGAAGTATGCTCTCACATTCGATGGGACGCTCTTCAAATATCCTGGCCACCCATTTCGGATGTACCCGAGCACACACTGCAGTTCACCATCCATTCCAGTCTTATCTTTAATTTGTTCAATGATTGGCTTTCTCACCCTCAGGTCAACTTCCACCGAATCCACGTATGTTTTAACCTCTGCTGCAAGGTCACCCGGTGGAATGTCTGCCCTGGGGTGTCTGGAAAGGGCATCCGCGATTACTAGATGTTTCCCTGGAACATATTCAGCGATGGGGTTAAATCTCATTAACCTGATGAGCAAGCGCTGACAGCGTATGGGTGTGTTGTCGAGGTCTTTTGAATTGATGAGGGTTACTAATGGCTTGTGGTCTGTAAGCAACTTGTATTTCTCCAGGCCACACAGATACTGGTAGAAACGCTCAGAGGCCCACACTCCTGCGAGGCACTCTTTTTCAATCTGAGCGTATCTCTTTTCAGAGTCGGTCAGCGTGCGTGAGCAGAATGCCACAGGCTTTAACTGTCCATCATGGTTCTGCATAAGCACTCCTCCAAGCCCGTAACTGCTGGCGTCTGCGCTAACAACAGTCGGCTTTGCAGGGTCGAAAAACTCTAAGACAGGAGCTGACGAGATTAACTGCTTCACTTCCGTGAATGCCTGCATCTGTGATTGTCCCCAGCACCAGCCACGTTCGGACTTAAGCAGTTCATTGAGGGGCTGTAGCACTGTGGAGAGATTTGGTAGATATCTGCCGATATAATTTATCATCCCCAACACCCGTCTCAACTCACTAATGTTTTGCGGCGAATCCATCGCTGTGATTGCCTTGACCCTCTCTGGGCTTGGAGCGATGCCTTGCCTGGTCACCACTTGTCCTAGAAAGTTCAGTTTTGGCTGGCTGAACCGACATTTTTCCTTATTGAGTCTCAGTCCAGAAGCTCGTATGGTCTCCATAACCCTCTTAAGGTTCTGATCATGTTTTTCCTGCGTTTCTCCGAAAACTAAGATATCGTCCATATATACGACTGTCCCGTCATGTCCATACAGCAACTCTGACATTTTCCGTTGAAAGATTTCAGGTGCTGAAGTGATGCCGAAAGGAAGCCGCTTAAAACAATATCTTCCCAGCGGTGTGATAAAGGTGGTCAGGCGTGCGCTGTGTTCCTCCAGGGGTATCTGCCAAAACCCACTTTCTGCATCCAAACTGGAGAACACGGTGCTCTTGGCTAGCTTAGGGAGTATATCATCCAACGTGGGCAATATGAACTTCTCACGTTTCACATTTTCATTAAGACGTTTCAAGTCCACACAGATTCTTATGTTTCCATTTTTCTTTATAACTGGAACCATGGGGGCGCACCATTCTGTTGGATCCGTTACTCTTTCTATTATGCCCATTGACTCCATCCTTTTTAGCTCCTTTTCTACCTTAGGGAGTAAGGGAAAAGGAACCCGTCGTGGTGCAGCCACGCTATAAGGTTGTGCACCATCTTTTAAGATGATTTTCACTGGATTCCCTTTTAAAGTGCCCACACCACCAAGCACACTGGTTTCGTCAATGCGCTTGATCAAGCCTAGTTTGCTTGCTACTGTTCGACTTAGAAGGTTTTCCCCACTAGTTTTAACTACTACTACCCTAAAGCTGCAATTACTTGGCTGTCCATTGACATGGGCTTTAATTTTTGCTAAAAACTGCCCCCTTGTGGCCACTACACCGCCTGGACTTTGCAGAGTGTTTTTCACTGCAGTGAGTTTCGGCTTGTTTTGCAGTGTTTCATAGGTAGCTTCGGACATCACTGAGGTATCGGCCCCAGAATCAATTTTGAATGAGACTGGCGTATGTGCCAAAGTTAGAGTGGTGCGCCATGGTGGTTCGTCCTCTTCTAACAATGCACCTCTGTTTTTTTTCTGCTCAACAGATCCCAGAAACATACAATCGTCCTCATCGGCTTCAGTTATCTCCTGTACTGCTGCTTTTGAGTGACACACGGCTGCAAAGTGTCCAACTTTAGTACATTTCATACATTTTTTTCCTTTAGCAGGACACAGTTCACTGTCATCGTGATTACGCCAGCATCTGGTGCATGTTCCTTTTCTCACTTTTTTGTAAATTTTTGCTGAGCTGCCAGTTCTCTTATATTCTTTCTTTCTCACTGCCTTCACATTATCCACATGTTCCATGCTCTTAACTCCCTCTGTGTTTTGGAATTTAATTAATTCACAATGTCTGGCCATTTCAATAGCAGTGCGCAATGTTAAATCACTTTTCATTTGTAGTTTTTGTGACACTTGCTTATCCCGAATCCCTATTACTATGCTATCACGCATCTGCTCTTCTTTTTGTGCGCCAAAATCACAGTTTTCAGCTAGCTCGTATAGCTGCCTGACAAATGCTTCCACATTTTCGCCGGGAAGTTGCACTCTCGAATGAAACTTAGCACGCTCGTAGATAACGTTGCGTTTCGGGATGAAATGTTCGTCAAATTTGGCCATTACCACAGGATATCTGTTGCTGTCTTCCTCGTTTTGGAACGTAAACGATCTGAATATGTGCTCAGCCTCTGCTCCCATCGAATAAATCAGGGCATTTACCTGCACATCTTCACCCTCCTCTGTAAGCAGTGATGCGACTCGATATCTGGCAAACCTCTGTTTCCAGTCCGGCCACGATTCTGGCTTGGAAAAGTCAAACTGCTCCGGCGGAGTGAACTTTGCCATGACGACGCAGACTTCAGATCTCACAACAACTCACGTTATTAATACCGTCCTCTACCACGTTTTTTCTTCTGACACCATGTCGCGTTCGTCACTGATTAATCACACGAGTCGTCAGGTTCTCGTTTAACAGTGCTCGTTCCTTTATTGAACACCAACCGAACATCTGTCAGTTCAGTTGCCAGACACAACCAACCCCCGAAGCCCCTCCCTTACTGCGCACCTGCGCAGTAGACAACAAAGTCCACTTGAACATTTCCATTACACATGACAACATCCGTAACCGAGACGTTCCCTTTCGTGGTCACTCCGAGTTACGTCGGATGACGACGATTGGGGTTCCAGTCTAATCACGCCACCTTTCGACTGTCTTCCAGTGCCCTGCGTAAGTCTGAGCTCCCTGTTGTGAGACTAGCACGAACGAAGGAGTCCTACTTAACACAGGAATACCAAGGTACACTGGGAAGCATATCTCAGAGGAAATATGCAATTATGCCCAACCGTAAGGGGGGGACTTGGGAGACACATATGACCCGGAGGGATGCATATGGAGTATCACTGAGGTGTCCAGCCGCAGGTGGAATATTTAAACCCCAGGGGTGGCAAGGTGGCTTGCCAAGGGAAAGACACACGCTCAAAGAGACTTACAGTGGAATACACATGTGGGGGTCGCTAGAGGACGGACCATACACATGGAGGCACCTAGTCAAGCGCAAAAGCTGCGTTATGGCAGATAGGCATAACTCAGGCGTTGACGTAACCAGTGCTGGAGGAAACTCAGAGCTTATCAGACTCACCTGAGAAGATAATCGCACGTATCCCGTCCGTGGAGAGGAATGGCGAGCAAGCGAAGACACCTGAGCAGAATCTAGTACCGGCTGGTTGAAGCGAGTACATGAGAAGAAACTGGCTCTACTCGGAGATTATAGAATCTCGCAAATGTGTTGGGTGTCGCCCAGCCTGCAGCTTTACAAATGTCTGTTAGCGAGGCGCCATGCGCTAGAGCCCAAGAGGAAGCCACACTACGAGTGGAGTGGGCTTTCACACCAAGGGGGCATTGACGACCTTGCTGCTGGTATGCCAAAGCAATGGTATCCACTATCCAGTGAGATAACCTTTGCTTTGAGAGAGCCTTTCCCTTCAGCTTCCCACCATAACAGACAAAGAGCTGGTCTGAGGTCCTGAAACACTGCGTCCTGTCTACGTAAGCACGAAGGGCGCGTACTGGACAGAGCAGTGCCAAGGCTGGGTCTGCCTCCTCCAAGGGCAGCGCTTGCAGGTTCACTACCTGGTCTCGAAAGGGTGTGGTAGGAACCTTGGGCACGTATCCAAGCCGGGGTCTCAGGATCACGTGAGAGTTAGCCGGCCCGAATTCCAGGCACGCTTCGTCAACCGAAAATGCCTGCAGGTCCCCTACCCTCTTGATGGAGGCCAATGCAACCAGGAGCGCTGTCTTCATAGACAGGAACTTAAGCTCTACTGATTGCAAAGGCTCAAATGGAGCACTCTGCAGGGCAGTTAGAACCACTGAGAGGTCCCAAGAGGGTACGAGGGGAGGACGAGGAGGATTCAGTCTTCTCGCTCCCCTCAGGAACCTGACGATCAGGTCGTGCTTTCCCAGAGACTTACCATCAACTGCGTCGTGATGTGCGGCAACATACACTTTCAGGGTGGAGGGAGACAGCCTTCGCTCCAACCCTTCTTGCAGGAAGGAAAGCACGACACTGATGGGGCATTTCGTGGGTTCTTGATGTTTAGAAGAACACCAGTTGACGAAGAGGTTCCACTTCAACGCATAGGCATGTCTCGTGGACGATGCTCTAGCGGAAGTGATGGTAGCCACCACCGCTGGTGGTAGGGTACTCAAACCTGCCTCGTCCCGTCCAGGAGCCACACGTGGAGGTTCCAAAGATCGGGACGAGGGTGCCAAAGGGTGCCCCGTCCCTGAGAAAGAAGGTCCTTCCTCAGAGGAATTGGCCAGGGAGGTGCTGTCGCGAGGAGTACCAGTTCGGAGAACCAGGTCCGGTTGTGCCAATACGGGGCAACCAAAATGACCTGCTCCTCGTCCTCCCTGATGAAGGCTCACTGGGGGAAACGCGTACTTGCGTAGGCCCCGCGGCCAGCTGTGCGCCAGTGCATCCGTGCCGAGCGTGCCCTCGGTCAGGGAATAATACAGGTCGCAGTGGGACGAGTCGTGGGAGGCAAACAGATCTACCTGTGCGTCGCCGAACTGATCCCAAATCAGCTGGACCGTCTGGGGATGGAGTCGCCATTCTCCAGCGAGAGGCCGAACTCGAGACAGCTCGTCGGCCGCCTGGTTCAGGTGTCCCGGGATATAAATGGCTCGAAGCGACCTCAGATGCTTCTGACTCCATATGAGGAGGTGGCGAGCGAGTTGCGACATACGGCGGGAGCGTAGACCACCCTGATGGTTGATGTACGCTACTGTCGCGGTATTGTCTGATCGGACTAGTACGTGCTGACCCCTGAGCAGCGCATGGAAGCGGTGCAGGGCGAGATGTACAGCCAGCAACTCGAGGCAATTGACATGCCAAAGGCGCTGGGTCCTGTCCAGGAGCCCGCGGCAGCATGACCATTGCACATGGCGCCCCAGCTCGTGGTGGAGGCATCTGTTGATACAACAACGTGCCGGGAAACTCGTTCTAAGGGCACTCCGGCCCGTAGAAAATTGAGGTTCGTCCACAGGGTGAAGGTCTGACGGCAGGCTGGAGTCACTGGGACTCGGAGCGTGCCGTGTTGCCATGCCCACCTCGGGACTCGATCGCGAAGCCAAAGCTGAAGCGGTCTCATATGAAGCAATCCCAGCGGCGTTACTGCGGCTGCGGACGCCATATGCCCCAGGAGCCTCTGAAATAATTTCAGTGGAACCGCACTCTTGCCCTCGAATTGGCGAAGACAAGTCAGCAGTGACTCATGGCGACCGAGTCGAACTCCATACTGAGAAAAGAGATCCTCTGCACGGGGCAAAGTTTGCTCTTTTCCCAGTTGACCCGAAGGCCCAGACGAGCTAGGTGCCGAAGCACTAGGTCCCTGTGTTCGCAAACCTGGTCTCGAGAGTGAGCTAGGATCAGCCAGTCATCGAGATAGTTCAGGATGCGAACAGGGCTGCCTCGACGACCTTCGTGAAGACGCGAGGAGACAGGGCTAGCCCGAATGGGAGCACCGCGTACTAAAGTAGGCATCCTTCAGGTCGATCGCTGCAAGCCAATCCTGCGGCCGCACGCACTGGAGGATGCGTTTGGCCGTTAGCATCTTGAACGGCAGCCTGTGAAGGGAGCGGTTCAAGACGCGCAGGTCGAGGATTGGCCGTAACCCACCGGACTTTTTGGGTACAATGAAGTAAGGGCTGTAAAAGCTGGGCTTCATCTCGGCTGGAGGGACAATCTCGATCGCACCCTTCGCCAGTAGGGTGGCGACCTCCGCTCTCATGACAGGGGCATTGCCACCGGCCAAGTGGAGCAGACTCCGCTGAAGCGGGGAGGAGATCTCGCGAACTGAATCGCGTAGCCGAATCTGATGGTTCTCGCGACCCAGCGGGACAGACTGGGAAGCTCTAGCCAGGCCTCCAGAAAGTGCACCAGCGGGGTCATACGAACCACAGACGTACCGTCGGTGGGGCAGCGAGGCGGAATGACCGGCACCGGCGAGGACGGCATAGCGGCCCTGTGCGGGGGCACGGTCATTAACCGCGTCCTGCCAGAGGAGGCCAGGGGAGGGCGCGCGTCCCACGGGGGCGTGCTCTGGCAGGGGTCTGGCGACAGAGGGGGATGAGAGGAGCGCGGCCCGTGGGCGGCGCGTGCTGTCATCCACACCCTCTTGGGGCTCAGAGAAAGAGCGTCAGTTCTTTTGGAATGAGATTCTCCCCCAGCCCTCCACCAGGGGAAGGAGTGGTCCCTGCTACCAGCTCCGGAAAGAACTGAGCCCTAACTCTAAGCCGCCCGTCTCAGGAGTGCTGCTTAACCAAGTGTTAGTCGGCTAAGGGGCAGAGACAGGCTGTGCCAGCCTCCAGCGACCTCCTATGCCAGGCCATTGAAGGCTCGAGGGGAGGGGCCGCATGGAGGTGGCGTCGGCGGGAAACAGACTAAGGAGGCCACACGGACGGATGACCGTCAGTGCAGATGCCCTTAGTCCGTTCTGGAGAGATCGAAGACTGTTGGGCGCAGCCCTCAATCACCCCGCCGACCAGGCCGCCTGTCTCAAGAGTGCTGCTTAGACTGGCGTGGCAGTCTAAGGGGCAGAGACTGGCAGCGCCGCCCTCCTGTGACCTGCTCCTGCTCAGGGCCGGTGAAGGCCGGAGGGGAGGGGTCGCATGGAGGTGGCCTTGGCGGGAAGCACACAGATGGATGACCATCAGTGCAGACAGACCTGAGTCTGCTTCTAGTGGCCGAAGCCACCCCGCCGAGGAGCCCAGCCTGGGACATGGGGGAGCTGAGAAAATGAATTCCCAGAGCCGCTCACATCAACCTGGCTAAGCTCATGTCTGGACCACTCTAGTGGACACCACCTGACCCAGGATCACGCAGGTACCGACGTCGCCGGAGAGCGAGGCCAGTAGTGTGCGCGGCGGAACGACCAGGCCAGACGTGGGAGGCGTAGCGTCCCAGCAAGGGGGCGTGGTCGAGTCTTCCGCATTCTGTCAGTGTTGGCCAGGGAAGGACCAGCGTTCCACTGCGGCCGGTTCTGACAGAACTCCAGAGTCAGCACTGCCTCGAAGGCGAAGGCGACACACAGGACTGCATGCCTGTGCCACAATAGTGACAGAGAACATACAGACCAAGATCGTCTCACGATCGAGGGCAGCGAAGGCGGAGGACGCCCGCGGGCCGCAAAAGTCACGTGGACTCCCGCGGGCCGGAAGCGTCCTGATGCACATCCGGGAAGCCTACAGCGCTCAGGGGGAGGATGCCACTCCAACCGATGCTTTCAGCTGCCCAGGAAAGCATGGCCATCAGCTCTGGATCTGACTCGACTAACGCTGACACTCCCGAGGGAGGCAACGCAGTCGAATCCTCATTTCCAGAGGAATCAAGCCCGCCTTATGATGCTGTGAGTGACATGACACCATCTGCTGGAGTCCCGAATGAAAACACTGGGTCCCTGAGAGGAACCAGGCACACACGGAAGCTCCACGGTTTGCGATGTGGAGGGGGGTGTGGCCCGAGGAGATAGATTGGGGTGTGGCAGAGGGGACTCTCACACAAAGATCATTGAGTCTCGATCTATAAACATTGCGATGGTCATGTTCCCGCAATGAAAACATAACTCATCCACGAGCGCTGCCGAGCGTGATTAAGCCCAACACGCAAAACAGCGCTCGCGACCGTTAAACAGATGAGTCACGCGCCCACATCCAGTAATACACGGGCGAACCGTCTTGAAAAAGACGTGCCGCGTGCAGCTCTTTTAGAGAGAGGAAAAGCTCAGCAGTGTGCTGAAGCGCCCAGGGAGAAACACACTCACTGTCGGCAGATCACTGCACAGATCAGCAGCAGGCAATGCGATCTCGCTGGAACACGCCGTCACACAAACACACTGAAGAGCCGCTCGTCTCGTAGAGTGAAGATGATACAGAATGGCTTGTAGGAGTGAAGAAAACTCTTGGCTCCGAAGGGAAAACATATCTGCATGTTGCCAGCGTACTTCCTTTATACCCCCTGCGGTGGGCGGAGATACGCTATGCAAATTCCGCAGACCCATGGCATTTCATTGCCATTGGCTCGTTTTATATACTCGAAGGTGATAGGCTTTCTAAGCGAAACCCCAATCGTCGTCATCCGACGTAACTCGGAGTGACCACGAAAGGGAACAAAATATTCACAAGATACATCATACGTGATATATATGGTCATTCTTCTCAGTGAACTTTCAGTGACTTATTAGAGGGGGAAATCAACAATACTGTTCCACCACATACTTGTCTAATAATGAACAGAACTTGAACTAATGTAGAGCTTCCTTTAATGGATATTTTATTCCTTCAATAAAGGGAAATAAAATAATTTGTAACTTTCTTGTAAATCATTTGGTTTTCAAGAAATGTGCAGTTTAAAAAAAAAAAATTGGTTTGATGCAATTTTCACAAGCAAGTTACATTTTAAAAACTGTGTCTGTCAGAAGTATTTTAATGAACGTGAAACAATGAAGAATGAGAATAGAAAGATGGGAATGGAAGAACTAAATCTTAAAGGTATACGTACTTGTCGATCAGATAGTTTATTTCTTTAGCTCAAGAGAACAGAGCTTATTAAGAGAATATATTTTTTTTAAAATGGGTAAACGCTGGTTCACACTCCAATACAGTAGGTGGCGATAATGCACCTTAAAGTTGGTGCCACCCGCCATAAAACCGAAGAAGAAGTAGTAGTAGTAGTAGTAGTAGTAGTAGTAGTAGTAAGGATCAGTATTATTAATGAATGAATTTTGTTTTTAGTGGTTCTTCAGGTTGATGTCCTCAATTAAGATAACTGTATACACTAAGACTCACTTTAACTCTTTATGAACATTTATTTTCTTGTCATTAAATATATGCATTACATGTGCATTAAATAGCCTAATTAATTAAGTTGAAATGTTTGAACTTGACCAGAGCAGATTTGTCTGAAGCCTGATATACCGTGTAATGCAAAGACTTCTTAAAATGACAACATGCACAAACTTAATTCAGTTTTTCCAAGTTATACAAGATCCAGAAATCAGCCAGTTCAATTCTCAAAAGTTCATCATCAAGTTCATCTCCACATTATTTGAAAGATTTTGATCAAATGAGCATCATTTACAATAGTTTGACTGTGTGAAATGTCAGTCTCTGCTGCCCTCTTCTGGTCAGTCAAATATTCAAACAAACTTGAATTTTTTATATTTCCAAATTGAGAGGAAATGACAGATAATAATCAATCAACAATTCTTCTTTTCCTCATTTGCTTCCATGATGCTTGCTTCAAGTAATACGTGCAATAATAAATAAGTTGTTTCAACTTCAGAAACGTACAAACACACACACACACACACACACACACACACACACACACACACACACACTTCATTGACAAATGTATATTAAGTGCACAAATGCACCATTTGGGACAGGGAATTTGGAGAAAATTATTCAATAGCATTCTTTTTTATAGCAAAGTTCCATCCAGTTTTTGCTGTTTTGTTATCAACAAAGGGAATTTGTATATTAGAGACTATAATGCACCCAGTACTATTATTAGCTCATGCGTGTGTGCTGTCGCTAGCTAATGGTTAACTCCAAGAGATTTTAGTTAAATATATGTATTTAGGTTTAATTATTTCACTTTACTATGCACAGATTTGTACAGTGTTTAGTTTAATTTAATATTAACCAATACTCTGTGAAATAAGTTCACAGTAATAATGTTCTCACATTGCTAACAAAGTATAAATATTAGGGTTTTTTTATCTTAAATTATTTGAGGCAGCTTACAGTGAAATTACTGGGGTTTTTATAGATCATCTTTGTTTTTGTAATTCAACAGTATTTTTCTGTTCCCTTTCGAGGGAACTTGCACTGCGTTGTAAATTGTTCAACACAATGGGAACGCCTCTGCGTGATTGTGTCCTGAACTGAGGTTGTTGAGACCATCCTTCACTCCAGAGCTACCTTCATAAGGAAACTGTATGCCATGAAGTGGAGATTATTCACTTCATGGTGTGGGAATCATCAGCTGGACCCAGTTAACTGCCCGGTTGGTGCAGTGCTGGAGCTCCTGAGTGGTTCACTGCAGGGTTATCCCAGTATCATAAAACTTACGACACAGTGTCTCGTTCCCTCTTCAGGGAACTGATGTTACAGACGTTTTTGTTAATTATTTGTTTAAATATTGTGCTGCTGCCCAGTGATATTACTATGACAAGCAGATATTCAGAAAAATTATGAAAATATATTGGGCCTCATTCATGAAACTTTTGTAAATATACAAGCAAATTCGGAGAAATTTGCACGTTAAAAATGGACCTTTACGAAAACTCTCCTCCAGATTCACAAACACTTCTGTTAGATAATAATTATGTATCTGTGCAATCCTTACTAAAATACTTTATATTGGAGTGCAGTTTACATAATGGCCACAAGAGGGACTATGTTATTGTAAATGGGTTGTTTCCTTTAGTTAGGTTACTCTTCTGAGTGAGTGCTAAACTGCATGTAATCTTCTGTCTTCACTCTTTGAGATTAAAAGTTAAATTTTTGTGGATATGTCTTCTGTGTTCAATCAGCATGACACAACAGGATCTTCCTTATCGAATTAAAGACACAGAGAGTGACACTGATATCAGAGACCAAGAATGATGCTGACACAGAAGTGTAGTTCACTCAAAGTCAAGTCTTTACTGAGAGCCTTCAGTTTATAAACTATGTGTGCGTTGTGTAAGAAATGGTGTAAACCACAACCTTGTAGATGAGGATGTGGTGGTGTGATATCATGCGATGTACTCATGCACAGTGTGCACAGCGGAAAAACAGAGTACAATATGTGCAAACACTTCCTTTCTTTTAACATTTTTGGCCACATTAAATCATTTATGATTTACCAGAGTTTGCACATTTGCCAAGACTGTTTTTGTGGGGGAAAAACCGTTTACTAATGCAAGCTTATCCTTCATGATCTGATGTTTCAGGTTCAGCGAAAAGAGGAGGCGTGTTCCGGCACAAACGTTCCCTGGTGCTATTTTGCAGTTTCAGAAAACAATTCCGCCACAGACCAGGAGAAACCTAGTCTAAAGTCAGTGGAGCGTTTTCAGATGCTATTTTAAGGGCGCGTGCTTGGCTATAATGTAGCGTGTGTAATTTCGGCCAATCCATTCAAACGATCTTGTGACAAGTGGCTATGTTTACATGCACATCTTTCATTTTAATCGGACTGAATTCTTTCCGATAGATGAATCCGAACGTAGTGTTTACATGAACACTTAACTATTCTCCTACATTGGTTCTTCATTTGTTTTAAACAGCAGACTTAAAGGATTAGTTCACTTTAAAATGAAAATTTATTCATAATTTACTCACCCCAATGCCATCCAAGATGTAAATATCTTTCTTTCTTCAGTGGATAAGAAATTAAGTTTTTTGAGGAAAACATTTCAGGATTTTTCTTCACACAATGGATTTCAATTGCAACCAAAATGTTGAAGTCAATGCAGTTTCAAAGGGCTTTGAAGTGCTTCAAAGGGCTCTGCATGATCCAAGCTGAGGAATAGGATCTTATCTAGTGAAACGATCAGTCATTTAAAAAAAAAAATATATATATATACACTTTTTTAATGACAAATGCCCGTCTTGTACCATCTCTGAGATGCGCCACATATTATGTCATCACATTGGAAAGGTCACGAAAAAAATAAATAATAATTAATCAAAGATGTCGGACGATTTTGAAGTTGGAGGAGAAAATGAGATGGAATTTTTCGCCCTTCCCTACCTTTTTGAAACGGAGTACACAGACAAATAAACTAGATAGATGACGTGACGCGTGACCTTTCCAACATGATGACGCAATGCGTGGCGCGTCGCAGACCAGCACAAGACAAACAATTGTGGTTAAAAAGTATATACATTTTAATTCTTTTTAGAAAATGACCGATCGTTTCACTAGATAAGACCCTATTCCTCAGCTGGGATCGTGCAGAGCCCTTTGAAACTGCATTGATTTGGACTTCAACATTTTGGTTGCAATTGAAGTCCATTGTGTAGAGAAAAATACTGAAATGTTTTCCTCAAAAAAATGTATTTCTTTTACACTGAAGAAAGAAAGACATTTACATCTTGAATGGCATTGGGGTGAGGAAATTATCAGGAAATTTTAATTTTGAGGTGAACTAATCCTTTAATATCTGTCTCTGGTCATAATTTGGTGACAATTAGCATATGAACCGTTGTGCTATGCTGCTTATTTATCATGCAGTAAAAATCCCCCATCCTGTGCCCAAAACCACTCATCTGTGGATAAAAAAATCTAAAACAAGGACTGTGGAACGTTGTCTTGCTCCACTTCACAGACGCTGAGTGAAAAGGATAATTTTAGAACGACGGGACACTCATTTATATAACACTTTATTCAACAGGAAAAACTCCTCATTCCACATGTCACACGCCATTATGCTATTTCTACCTCAATGCAGATGTGCAGTGCTTACAGGTTAGGTTTTCAATCCGATCAAGTGTATCACATGTTCTCTCGACCGGATTAGAAAAGGAATAAACCACCCCTTTCAATCGGATCGATCGATCAAGGTGTTTACATGAAGACTTTTCAGTCCGATTTAGCCGTCAATCTGATTAATAATGGATTATTTTGTCGGTCGCAGATAGTTCTTCACAAGTTTTAGACACTTGTGCCATCTAGTGTCTGTTGCCCTCAGCAACTGTTGCCCAGTTTGCCCAGCGCTTCCGCGGCCCTGATCGTGAGTTGGACTTTCTGTAGGCATAAGGAGAGACAAATTTATAGAATTCAGTTTCTCGACTAACGCCGTTACGAAGTCTTTGACTACCACTTCCAGGTCACCTAGAAACCCCTGCGCAATTTTTCGCCCATTGTGTAGGGATAGGCCAACCCATGATAATCTCAAAAGCAGAGAGTTTGGTTGTGGCACATGGAGTCATTCTTAGTTCTGCCAATACAGCTGGTGGTAAATGTACCCATTTCTTTCCCGTGTACAATGAGGCCTTGGTCAGTTGATCTTTTATTGTTCGATGACTGTCAAAGATTGTAGGTGCAAAGGAATGTGGAAATGCCAATCAATAGCTAATGTTTTAGCTAAGAGCTTTGTCACTTTTGAAGCAAATGGAGTTCCGTTATCGCTATCAATCACCTTGGGTATTCCATATCAGGGAATTATTTATTTTGTTAGTATTTTAACTACTATTTGTGCATTCTCTTAGGCGTAAGATAAGATTTCTGGCCACTTTGAGAATCTGTTTACAATGGTTAACATATATTTACATTTTGTGTGATATGCGTTAAGTGCAAATGTTGGAATGGGGCCTCAGGAAATGGAAGTGCATTGTGGGGAGTTGCTTTATGCGGGTTCGTTCGGACATACCTCTGTCAATGTCTTTGTGGTTTTGTATACATCGGCTATGCAGTATAAGCGATGAATGGTTTATAGGACTTTTACTAAGCTATGGTGCGACAGACCATCATAATGACGTATCAGAGTTAACACTGCTAGCTTTGGTAATGCTATTCTGGTCTGATCATCTCTCAGAATGCCCTCATCATCTGTCTTACAGTTGTTTTTGCTCCAATGCTGTAAGTCTGGTACTGTGGGCTGACTATGCATCACTTTGATGTCAATGTCATGTAGGCCTGCCACAGGGATGGATTACTGACCGGGTCTATGGGGCCAGTGCCCAGGGGCCCTTGACTACCAGAAGCCCGGGGGGGGGGGGGGGGGGGGGGGTCCTTACATAACATAACATAACATAACATAACATAAAATGTAAGGTAGAGCACATTGAATTTAGCATTTAAGGTTATGATGATGATATCAGCTGTTAATCAAAGTTTTCAGCAAGAGATTTCTGCCAGTCCTGTTCTCTCTATTGTAAGTTAAATGAGTCAGATTACTGAGACTCTCACCCTCTGTCTTTAATAGATCTTGAAGCCCCTGTCCCAGTCTTTGAACAGTTATGCTGATTGGATTAGGATTGGTAACACTCTAAACTCCAGGGCGGGTTCCTAAACCTGTATACTTCATTTGCATGCTTTGTTTAAGGTCGTCACCCAGGTGCTTTGTCTCTATTTCTAAAGTACTGCCCTCTTAATGTATATAAACTACAATGTACACTGCCTTAGTAAGACTTGATGACTGCAGCTACGACAGCTCGTGTTCTCAATAAAGAATCCTGCTGAAGATACAACCAAGTCTCCTGGTCTTCGCTTCTGAGTTACAGCCCCAAAACGTCTTACAGAAATGTTGTCCCATCCTGTTTAAAAAAAAAACTCTTTGAGCTTATTTTTGTGTGTGAAAGGTATTGGAAAAATAACTATTTATTATTACAGCATAACTGGCCATTTTCCCTAAGTTGAAGTGAGACTAAATTTTTAAACATTGCCTAATTTTTTATTTGCCTCATTTGCATATTTTTTTGTTGCCTAATTATGATCCAACAAAATGGGCCTAGAGAGAGCAATAGAGTATGTTTTAGCATAGCTATTATTTAACTGTAAAAAGTAAAAGCGTAGACCCTTTACTCTACAGTTGTTTGAACGACTGTAGAAGACGCACCTTCAAATAAAAAAGGCAATTAAGCAGAGTGTATATTGTAAATTACAGCTTTTTTTACTGGTCAAACCTAATTTTAGTAGCCACAGCACTCGAAGCGACTGGTCCAGTCAGATTGTAATATCTATCACAACTAGACTAGTGACGTCAAAACAATCCACAGGATTTTGTGAGACTATGAGGGGTGGACCTCAGTTCTTCTAGATTTGGGGGCAAGATATTTTCTACATTTTAATGCATTAATCTGAATTTTGAGAGTTCAGAAATATAAGAGCTCAAACCCATGTTCAGCAGGCAGCCTATGAATATAAATCAAACTTGCATCACAAGTGTGTTGTTATTCTCAAATCATTTGCTGACCAAACAGAATTTCATTAAGTTTAGTAACAACATGTAACAATGTTTACATCAATTAATTTGGATAAATATCAGGTACCGTATATAGCTACATGTTAATTTTTCTCAAGGAAAAATCTCTCACTAATGCTGTAAACATACAGGGAGTTGATATTATTATTAAAGGTTGAAATTAACAACTCAAATATAACATGGTTTTTATAATAATAACAACGTTTTAATATTTTTAATGATATGAGTAAAATTATGATATGTAATATTGTGCATATATTTAGCAAAAATACTCTTTCTATAGGCCAAGTTAATTTTTCTAGCTATATGCTGTGGTCATGGCTTTTCTGAGGTAAATGTTACGTTACGTGACATTATTCTCCAGTTGTTTTATTGACCTATTTCTGAGGTCGGTGTGGTGCACTCTGGTGTTCCCCAGGGATCAGTTTTGGGCCCTTTACTTTTTAGCATTTACATTTTTCCATTTGGCCAACTTTTAAGAACACTTGGTCTTAACTTTCACTTTTATGCCGATGACACTCAGATATATATACATTCAAAACCTGATGTCAATATGCCTGTGTCTTTCCTTTCTCAATGTTTTACTGAGATTAAGAAATGGATGTCTGAAAATTTTCTCTGTCTAAACAGTGACAAGACTGAAGTGATGCTTATTGGTTCACCTCATCAGTTGCGTAAAGCAGAGTCCATAACCTTAAGTGTGGATGGCTCTGCTTTGTAATTCAAAACTAACCTAAAAAATCTGGGGGTGATAGTTGATGCCAATTTAACATTTGACCATCAAGTTCGTAACACAGTCAAAACATCATTTTTTCATCTCAGAAACATTGCCAAATTGCGTCCCATGTTGACTTTCTCTGTAGCTGAAAAATTAATCAACACCTTTGTTTTTTCACGTATTGATTACTGTAATGCTTTGCTGGCTGGAGTATCTAGAGCTACCCTAAGTAAATTACAGTTGGTACAAAATTCAGCTGCTAGAATTCTTACAAGGACCAGTGCAAGGGAGCACATCACACCTGTCCTGGAAAAATTGCACTGGCTTCCTGTTAGTTTTCGTATCGATTTTAAAATTCTCATGCTCTCTTATAAGGCCTTGAATAATCTGGCCCCTCAATATTTGTGTGAGCTTCTAACCCCCTACACTCCTACACGTGCTCTACGCTCCTCTGAAGCTGGTCTTCTAACTGTCCAAACAACACGGCTAAAAACTATGGGTGATCGGGCTTTTTCTTCTTTGGCTCCTAAATTGTGGAATTCCCTGCCCTCTGAGATTAGGAATGCAGAATCCCTTAGTGTTTTTAAATCATCCCTTAAAACTTACTTTTTTAGGGTAGCGTTTTTGTGATTCATGTCATTATTATGCTTGCTTTTTTATTGTTTTCTTTTTTTTTTTCTTTTTTTTTTTTGGTTAGTTTTTTACTGTTTGCACTGTTATGTGTACCTTTTAAAAGGTATATGTACCTTTTAATTTCATATTTTTATGTAAAGCGCTTTGAGATGTTACTTTTAAAGGCGCTATATAAAATAAAGTTTATTATTATTATTATTATTACCCTACATGAACAGGATTATAATCGGTTTCCCTCAATAGGCTACCTCACACTCAAGAATTCCCCTTCTGTCGGGACAAAACGCTTAACTTAGCTTATGGACTAATACAGTGATATGAACGACCAAACTCGCACCTTATTGGGGATGTAGGCTGTAGGCTACTATATAGGCTAGATGGACTAAGAATATGAACGTAACGCGCAAAGTTTCATGCAGTGCGTTTCGTGATATAGGGGCATAAAATCAACACTTGATCGACACTAACACTTTCTTCTCTCTCTCTCTCTATATATATATAGGTATATATATATATATATATATATATATATATATATATATATATATATATATAGAGAGAGAGAGAGAGAGAGAGAGAAGATATATATAGTATAGTATAGTATAGTATAGTATAGTATAGTATAGTATAGTATAGTAGGCTATGCCTACGTGTATTGCATTAGCTTAAACTGGGAAGAGTCATAGCACTTGCATATTGTCCTCCTATTGTTAGTTTAACTGTAAATCGCTTTGGATAAAAGCGTCTGCTAAATAAATGACTAAATGTAGCCTAATAAATGTAAAATTGGCTTGACATTGGACATTCGCACATTTAGGGACCGTCTCTAAAGTGTATACAACATTGGCATACACGTTTCTAACTTCAATAGCAAACTTTAATTTATTTGAATAAATATCAGAAATCCAAAGGGTGCGCAGTATGCCTGAAACTACATGAACACTTTACAGTTGGTTTTATGACTGTAAGTCGTTCTATTCAAATGCTATTGAAGTTAGAAACGTGTATACCAAAGCTGTATACACTTTAGAGATGGTCCCTAAATGTGCGAATGTCCAATGTCAAGCCAACTTTACAATAGCATCCAGCTGCAGCCCCGCAGACTCACCTCTGGCTAGACACCACTGGCTGGACACCAGTGGATAGACAGCCTACGTCATTTCCATTTTCTCCGTCATTTCCGGTTTCGCCGCTAATTTCCGGTTTCACCGCTTGATTGACATATATTTATTTTATATTTTCACCTCTGGATAGACAGCATATTTAGTTCTCACCTCTGGATGGACAGAATATTTATTTTATATTTTCACCTCTGGATGGACAGTATATTTATTTTATATTTTCACCTCTGGATAGACAGAATATTTATTTTATATTTTCACCTCTGGATAGACAGAATATTTATTTTATATTTTCACCTCTGGATAGACAGAATATTTATTTTATATTTTCACCTCTGGATGGACAGAATATTTATTTTATATTTTCACCTCTGGATGGACAGAATATTTAGTTCTCACCTCTGGATGGACAGAATATTTATTTTATATTTTCACCTCTGGATAGACAGAATATTTATTTTATATTTTCACCTCTGGATAGACAGAATATTTATTTTATATTTTCACCTCTGGATGGACAGTATATTTATTTTATATTTTCACCTCTGGATGGACAGCATATTTATTTTATATTTTCACCTCTGGATGGACAGAATATTTAGTTCTCACCTCTGGATGGACAGAATATTTATTTTATATTTTCACCTCTGGATGGACAGCATATTTAGTTCTCACCTCTGGATGGACAGAATATTTATTTTATATTTTCACCTCTGGATGGACAGCATATTTAGTTCTCACCTCTGGATGGACAGAATATTTATTTTATATTTTCACCTCTGGATGGACAGCATATTTAGTTCTCACCTCTGGATGGACAGAATATTTATTTTATATTTTCACCTCTGGATAGACAGCATATTTAGTTTTCACCTCTGGATGGACAGAATATTTATTTTATATTTTCACCTCTGGATGGACAGTATATTTATTTTATATTTTCACCTCTGGATGGACAGAATATTTATTTTATATTTTCACCTCTGGATGGACAGTATATTTATTTTATATTTTCACCTCTGGATGGACAGTATATTTATTTTATATTTTCACCTCTGGATGGACAGTATATTTATTTTATATTTTCACCTCTGGATAGACATATATTTATTTTATATTTTCACCTCTGGATAGACATATATTTATTTTATATTTTCACCTATGGATAGACAGCATATTTATTTTCTGTTTTCACCAGTGGATAGACAGCATTCTTTGCAGGCTTAATTGCACACGTCTTTTCCGTATTGTCATTTTACTTTTATGACTTAAAATATATAATATAAAAGCTGTGTGCTAATTGAAATATGATCTTTATCATATCTCTTTACATAAAACAATTCTCAATATACTTAATATTATAACATCAATTATTCATGCAAACTGCATTCACAAGAACCACCTTGAAAATATATATTGTTCAGATCATATCACTATTTTTTGTGACTTAAATTCAGCCTAGATCAATGGACTATAACGTTTTGTCAATACAACAGACTTGTACATGTTAATTGACCACAGTTTTTTGCCTTGCCCATTTGGATATTCAATTCTTATTTTTTTTTTTTTGTAAATGTAACCACTTCTGTTTTTAAAATATACGTAGATTCACATGATCAGACAATTTACCAAACAATCCAGATCAAATTAACACTTCATGGTTTTGCAATATTTATTAGAAATTAGGCATTTACACGTGCATAGGGAAAAGTACTAACGTTACTTCAACAAAAAACAAAAAAAACATAGCTAGCTAGCAAACTCTCGTGTGCATATAGACAACCTAGCATTTTAGACTATTCTCTGCCAAGACTGTTCTATGAGATCTCATTAACTGGGTACAATCTTCACACATCCAAGTGAAAAAAAAAAAACTTATTTACAATATTAAATCATACCACTCAAAGAACGATTTAATTGGAAAATCTATAGCAACCTAACTCTAGAATTGAGGCACACCAGAGTTCACTAATACCTTTAAAAACACGACACAGTACCTTGAAAACAAGACGAACATTTTTTTTTAACTAGCTAGTTTGTGCATTTGAATTCTGACATGACCTATAAATCATCGACAGTTTATTATTTTTTTCTTACCGCTGACATCTGCATGGCGCGTCAAATTTGAAAAGTGAACGCCATACGGAAATGACGTCAATTTGAAAGTGAATGACGATACGGAAATGACGTCTGCTGTCCATCCACTGGTGTCCAGCCACAGGTGTCTAGCGAGAAGTGAGTCTGCGGGGCTGCAGCTGGATGCCTCTCCAACTTTATGCCAATGTATCACTGGGAAACGCCCAGAATAACGCGCAAAGTTTAATGCTGAGTCCATCTGCTTGCCTGCGAGTTTGCATGCAGCACATCGCCACAATATAAAGTTAAGGCCACTAAACAACCAAGAGAAATATATGTCAACCTAAAAAATGTAACATTGGATCTTTATATCCGCATCGGGGAATAACATTATAATCTTGTTCACGGTAGAGAAAGATGCTTGTAGGCTACACAGGGAAAGTAACCGTGAAGACACTGAATTTAACACAAAACCGCCTCATAATAATCACAAATACACTTACATTGCTGTAAATGAGTTTTATGAATGAATGGCTTGCTCTAACTGTTGCTGGTCTTCGTCAACAACACGCGCTTTTGCACCACCTTCTGGTGAGGTCGACTAACAGCAGATGGAGAGTATCTCGGTAATCTACTGCTTTTCCTGCAGTTCCGTTGAATTTACTGTCGAATTTGAACCACTGAATTTGTGGAAGTAAATTTGCAAAGCGAAATAAAATGGGACCGAAAATTGCCTGTTGAATATTATAGGTTGTATTTTTAAACAGTTTGAATATTTTGGAAGTGAAATATTAAAGGTAAATATAGATTATTTAATTTTTAATAATGAAAATGTGTTTGAAATGTTTTTAATTGAAATATTCACAGCTTAAATATTCAACCATGTTGAATTTCAGCCCATTAAAATGCAAGCCCTAAAAATGCAAGCATGGTTAATGCAACGCCTGTTTTTTTTCAAGTAGTGCAATTCAACAGGCTTTTTGTTTCAAAAACATTTGACATTATTTTACTTCCATATTCAGCCCTGGCACTGTAGCCACACCAGCCCACATTACCACACAAACACGTGCATTGAAATGTGAGGTATTAGGGGGGTTCTAAAATTTGAATTTCTCGGACCTCCATATATGCATTTTAAGGTGTTTGAAGGCCAAAAAATTTGGATAACAATAGCTTTAAAAGCATGTCAGTGGGCAGTAGCATAAATTATTTGTCAAGCAGATAACAGATTCGTAACCATGAGAATGAGGATAAATGTTGTAATGAATGATCCACAGTACAAAATGGAAATGCAGAATGTTTCTGCTTATTGTTGACAATACACAATCACATATTCCATACAGGAATGACCTTAAATGAGAAATCGTGCAAGGATTATTTTGCATAGATGTTACATTTCAATCAAACACCAGTGCAATCTTTTTGTGTCCAGAGGCAAATGAGCAATTTATATATTAGCATTAAAGATTGGTTTCAGCAACTTTTTTCTTTTTAAAAGTTAGAAGTTAGAAAAAGTTGGTTTTCTTCTATGATTAGTGCCAAAAACATTAAGTAACTCAAGAAAGAAAAAAGTTGCTGAAACCAACTTTGTGGGCTGGTGTGGCTACAGTGCCAGGGCTGAATTAATCATGTTATCTTCTAACCCCAGCCGCTGACGTTTCGGGCTCAGCCCCTGATGTTTTTAAAACCTAGAAACGCCCCTGCATATAGCCTGAAAACATCTCATCTGACAGAGGACTGTGCGGCGGTGCTGACTGCATTATTATTATTATTATTTTTATTGCTGTGAGATTGTTTACTGTTGCGCGCAAATCCTGGAGATATTCTAGGATAGGCTGAAATCACTCACGTGGTGCGTCTTTGTGTGAGAGATTTCAACAATCACCAGTCAGAGACAGCAACAAAGCCAAAGCACAAAGAAATAAGGCAGCTTATGATTTCGGGGCTTTTCATAGGCTATTGTCCGGTTTCATATTTGTCAGTCAACTTTTGAAAATACATTCGGGGCTGAAGCCCCGACAAAATCGTCTGACGCAGTGTCTGATCAAAAGTAACCTGCGTTGTCTTGTCTATTGGTGTCAGTGGCCTCTTTGCTCCGGGATTTTTCATTGCGTGAAAAAACGGAGAACAGTGTCAACATGATGCGTGAGATTTGGCAGCCCTGTCTTCACCAACAACATTGTGCATTATATTTATCAAAAAACGATTTTATCATCGCACTGAGGGGGGGGGCCTTTGGAGATAACTGGCCCAAGGGCCTTTACAAGTCATAATCCGTCCCTGGCCTGCCATATATGACATCATGGCTATCTGGTGACAGAATTTGTTCCTGCGCTGCTTTCTTTGCTGCTTCACCTGCGTGCCTATTTCCCATAGATGTTTCATCATCTCCAGTCAAGTGACGTTTGTCTTTCACTATGGCCACTATGGCCACTTTGGCCGGTAGTTGTACTGCTTCAGTATGGTCTGCAATTAACCCTGAGTGGGATATTGGTTTCCCATCTGCAGCTTTAAAATTTCTTTGAGCCCATGTTTTGGCAAAGTGGTGTATACTTTGAATCTGTATAAATTGTAGCAAATTAGCTGTATAAAATATTAATAATCAATAATAACTGGTTATAATTGATTATGAATATTTGGATCAGTTAATATAATTAACTTAAAGGTCCTGTTCTTCGTGATCCCATTTTTCAAACTTTAGTTAGTGTGTAATGTTGCTGTTAGAGCATAAATAATACCTTTTAAAATTATAAAGCTCAAAGTTCAAAGCCAAGCGAGATATTTTATTTAACAGAAGTCCCCTTTCAAAGCCTACCGTGAATGGCCGGTTTGGACTACATCCCTCTACTTCCTTCTTTAATGACATCACTAGAACAGTTTTTTGACTAACCTCCACCCACAGGAATACACAAAAAAAGGGGGTGTGGTCTTGTTGCTCTCCCACAGAGAAGAGGAAGAGTTGCGTTTGTAGAGTGTGTTTGTCGCCATGTCGTTGAGACGCTGTTATTTTCATCCCGGAGTCAAATCACCTTTGTTTGGCCTTCCCAGGGATGCTGTACTTAGAGATCAATGGTTACAATTTATGTTTAACTCGGTTCCCGAAAATATAAAACATATATTACTAATCAAAACTCGTGCTCACGTGTAACTAAGGTAGGAATAAACAATGCACTTATTTTAAAAATTTAACAACACCATCGTTAATTCGACAGACGGACAAAACCATATACCACAAGCTTTTATAACAGTTTGTAACATTTAACATTACAGTTTAACCAATTCAAGGTAACAGCCAAACGTAAAAGTATGACAACTACTAAATAAACAGCTCACCATTGTGAAACATCCTGCAAAAGTCGTGCTTGAACAGGTTCTAATCGATCCTCTTCATCTATGTTCTCCGGGTCTGATTCCGGCTCAAATTGATAAGGTAATATTAAAGACATGTTTACAATAACACTGAGTGCATGCATCTCCACGTTATGGTAAGAGGCGTGACCTTTCCAGGCAACGAGCACTAAGCTGCTGTCGAATCACAACACAAGAACCGCGGGCACAATCAGAACTCGTTACGTATTTCTGAATGAGGGACTTCATAGAACAAGGAAGTCATCAGTTTTTAGGACAGTGAAAACAGCGGTGTACAGATAAATAAATTGTGTGAAAAATACTGTTTTTTTTTTACACGCAAAACATGAACACATGTTATATTGAACACTGTAAACACAATCAAAGCTTCAAAAACACAGGAAAAACGGGACCTTTAATGTCATAAATTAATATTACAATCAATTAACCTGTTTGTCCCATGAACACTCAGGATTAATTGTTTATTAACTCTAAGAAATGTACATTTCCGGGGCATGGGAAATGTCTTTCTTAATTTACAGTACTACTAAGAGCAGTAGCCAAAATCTATATGATTAGTGACTCCAGTTATGAGCTTGAGACATGGACAACTTTACGTGTGACATGAACAAGATTTTATTAACTAGTCTAAACTCTTAAACTACTCTAACATACACACACATACATACATACAGTTTACCAAGGGAAAGAGAGCTGAAGCAGAATACAGGGAAGCAAGAAGTTACAGCATTGTTTGAAATTCAGCAGATCAACAGCCTTGAGCAAACCATCAGTTTAGTTCTAACACGCCCTTCTTTAAAAGGGGAAGAATACTTAATGTATCAAATAGTGAGACTAAGTTCGATACTTGCATGTCTCGCCAATTTGAATTAAACTGTCCAGATGCAATCTGTTAAGGCTCCAGTTGATCTTTGCTGATGTGGTCTTGATGAGAGAGAACCAGTGGTAGTCAGTGTATCTTTGGTGAATGGAAAGACAAGGCCGCAGCCTGGCACAAGCTTGGGGGTCCTTAGAAACTTCTAGTTCAGCATCATCTTCACATCAGCATTTCAGAAAAGAGTAAGAGAGAGCTGATCTTGTGATCAGTGACTTTAAAGCGTGAAGATGCCACAACTTCTGGAGGTGTTTGAGCCAATAAGACGTGTTTTCCTTTGGAGGGAAAATCTTTTACCACCTATTGTTCAAGCAGGCCTTTGAACATGTAATTTGATTGGATGTTAAAAACAAGTCTCTTTAAGATGCTTATAATACTAATGCGTCACAAAGTTAGCAAAATGTAATGTAAATTAACAAATGGGAAATGAAGACTGGAGTTTATAGAGACCAAACATGCCACACATATGATTTTGGTTAACCCTAATATGCAAAGTCTGAAACATTAACCCAATAGAGTTTACAAGAATACAAAAGCCAAACCACAATAAAAGGAAAATCACAAGGTGGGAAAGTTAGATACAATGTTTACACATTTCTCAAGTGGTTATATATAGTATATAGGATTAACAGGGTTTATTTCTCCTCCTCTGCAAGAGTTTAAGTGAGTCGCAGCTCTCTGGAAATTCCTTTGGGTCGTAAAACTCTTATCAGTCTCAGTGTGTCCTGTAACAGGAAACCGGGTTCTGCCAGTGTGTTAGCTTCATTTGGGATGTTAGTTTTTGGGGGAAGTTTCACAGGCCTTTGTTGGGAGAGTGAGTTTGCTGAATTATTCATTAAATAAATGAATAATTTGTGTGTGTCTGATTGGTCCAGACGCTACAAAATTATTTCTGCTCTATCTTTTGCGAGTATGCATGCTCTTGTGAGTGCAATTACCTCAGCTGCTTGTGCCAAATTGTGACGTAGAGCGTATGCTTTTATGATAGTGCAATTGAGTTTTATGATTGAATACCCACCAAAAAGAAAACACCATCAGAAGGTTTTGAGCAAGATCCATCTACATACATACTCTAGGGGTGCATATAACAGATTGTCCCTGGAGGAGCAGGATTGTTGGATTTCTTCCAAACAGTTATGTGTTCTGTGTCGTGTCAGCCAGTAAGTCATTCAGTCCCTGCATAGCTGCAATATGCAGATGACATTCTTATCGCTGCTGAAACAGCCGAAGACTGCAGAAAAGCCTCAATTATCACATGCAATGTACTTGTGAAGGCAGGGTTCAAAGCATCGAATGAGAAGTTGCAGTGGGTTTTGACCAAAGTGAATTTTCTGGGACACACACTGACGAAGGGGCTTTTTTCCACAGAGAAACCTGTGGGGGAGTCAATGTAGCCTTGCGCAAGGCATGTCGAAGTGTATTGGCGAAATACAAACAATGGCTGCATGCTTTCATGCACAGGTGCACAAATCAATCACAGAACATTTCTTAGAATTAATAAACAATTAACACTGAGTGTTCATGGGACAAACAGGTTAACTGATTGTAATATTAATTTACAACATTAAGTTAATTAATTGATAATTAATATTAACTGATCCAAATATTCATAATCAATTATAACCAGTTATGATTGATTATTAATATTTCTTTGAGCTAACTCGTTACATATTATATTTTTGGATATATCATATACACACAGTTATTCAAAACCTAAAGCCCTTCTTTCATGAGCTCCTATTTACATTTCTGTACAAGATTGAAATTAATTGTCAGAGAGATGTTGAAAAATTCACGGTAAACACAAAAGCAAGATTGGAACCAAACTATTTTTTTTTTTTACTGTAAGAATTTGTGGTTAAGAATACAGTATTACACAGTCCGAAAAACCTATAACCTGACTTTTGGCCTATTTATAGGCCTATTCTAAATCCCTAATTGGTTTATGTTCAGTAAAGCAATGAGTGTTTGCACATGTGAGGAGTGTGTGAGAGGCACTGATGAATTATGTGGCATTTTGATTGGTTGTGTTTGAAAAAGGAAATCAACATATTTCCTGTTAGATTGTTGTGTTATAGAGAATTGTATGTTGTGTTGGCAGATAATTAGCGTATGGTTTTGCAGATTTGGTGTGTGGTTCTGGTGTCTGAGTGTCAGGTTTCAGAAATTGTGTGACAAGTAAGGATTTGTGTGTGAGCAGCAAACTGTAAGAGCTGGACAGGATGATGTGTAAATTTTTGTTTAAAGATCATATTTTTTCTTTTAGTACTGCCCTTCAGAACCTAATGTTGCCTTCTTGAGCTTTTTTTTTTTAAAGATTATGTCAAATGATTGTTCCTTAAACAAATATTGTAGAAAACTGATGTTGTTTAAAATAATATGCAGAGAAAAAACCAAGTACTATATGCTTGGTGGTTCCTTTGTTACATACCTTATTAGTATTCCAAAGTATTCTAAAGTATTTGGATTAAGATACAACACTTGTGTAATCTAACAAAATACATTTACAAATGACTTTTTAAAGCATTTTGCAATCTGTAATGAAATACATTTTAAAATGAACCTTCACAACCCACATATTTTTCCAGTAATTTCATGTTTAAAACCTAACATTTTGAAAACAAATAGTTTGACTCTTTCCTGCAAATCACGTGATCGTTAAAAATGGGTGTTGGCTTGGTATAAACACAACCAAGTGTCTTCCTTTTTTCAAGTTCCCGAAGTGAGTTACAGAAGGAAGCATTGTTACAAACAGGTAATACTTTAAGTCTACTTGTTTTGCTCTTCTGTAGGCTCTGTGACTCAGTGTAGCAATGATTTTGATTCTATATCTCAAATTGTGTATTATTGCTAAAACCTACTCCTTATAAATAAAGAAATCAAAAGAAAAGGAAAGATGAAATGTTTCCATTGAATATAAATCATATTATAAATTCTGTCAAGTCTTTCTGAACTTGAATCTTATATAACAATTTTAACATGTATTTACTTTGTTTAGCATCAATTTACTTTGTTTAGCAAAAAACCTGTTGGACTCTTTAAGCTGGAACCGGTCATGGCGGATTCTACTGAAAGGTAGGAAGGACTATAGACATTGGCACAATAGGGCTGTTAGAGTAGAGTTTTACCAATTAAAAAAATTATACCATTTTAAAATAGAATCAGAATGGGTTGATGAAGCATTTAATACATCATTTCAAAAGACATGTTCTGAGTTGTTAAAAAAAAAGACAAAAAAAGTAAAAAAGCATTATTTTACTTTTATTACAAGTCCTATGCTATAAAACCCAGTACTGGCATTTGTTGTCTTCTGATCCAGAGTTGAGCAAAATGTTTCAGCATCCTCCTTAGATTGTGTATAAACGGGCTAGGAATTTAAAAGATTGCCCAGTACATGCTCGTTTTCAGAGTGTCAGTCCTCGTCCGTCTCAGAGTTTACTCAGTCCTATACAGAATGGTAATTATCGGTGTGGGAATTGTGCTCAGTGCAATAATACATTTAAAACATCTTTTTTTTGTCATCCAAGAACTTGTAAAAATATATATAATCAATTCTGTGATTACTTGTGTTTCCACTCATGTAGTTTATTTGATCCGTTGTCCTTGTGGTTTAGGTTATGTGTCAATTGTCAATCGAAACAAAGAATTAGTGAACATAAGAGTTCTATCAGAAAAAAGATGTAAATTATCCAGTTGCGGCTCATTTTCTATCTTCGAATCATGATGTTTCCTCCTTACTTTTTTGTGGGATTGAAAAAGTGAGTGTGCCACCTAGAGGGGGTGATATTGAATTGCCCTTACAGAGATGTTAAACTGTTTTGGATTTGTACCCTTCAGACTTTATCACCATCGGGGTATTTATCGGGCATTATTATATATATATATATATATATATATTTTTTTTTTTACTTTATTATTTACAATTATGTTTGAACCTGTTTATGATGATGTTGTGTTGATTATGTATTCAGTCACTGAGCTTAATTGGTTACAAATGGATCTTTACATTGATTGGTCATGTGATTATTTTAAATGGGATTGAGTTTCAATATTATTGAGTTTTTAATATATTTGTATATGCCTGATGAAGGTTGTGAGGCTGAAACGTTGCTAATAAAAATGTTAATACT
Source organism: Abramis brama (assembly GCF_963993115.1). NCBI lineage: Eukaryota > Metazoa > Chordata > Actinopteri > Cypriniformes > Leuciscidae > Abramis > Abramis brama. The sequence continues at coordinate 27,929,080 of NC_139986.1, read as the reverse complement.
TATTTACAAGAACCGATAGTGTGCGGGAGTTCCTTGATTTTTGTAGAATTATTATGATGAAAGTAGAGTTGATGAAAAGTTGCATAATTCTGCCTCATATCATTGGTAAAACAATTATTACTACTTTGACTAATTACATGCCTAACTATGTTGTTTTCTGCTTTATATGACAGACAAAATATGGCCAGCATGGAACAAAAAGTGCACAATATTTCTGAAATCATCAATCAAAGTAGTGACATTGGGAAAGGTCGATATCGTCTAAAACCGAGAACAGACTCTCATGATCAATCTGAACCATTTAGGCAAAAGACCTTCGGGGAAAGAGACAACAACAAACCCCATAAAACCATTCTGATGGTGGGAGAAACAGGAACAGGAAAAACAACCCTGATCAATGTGATGATCAACCACATCTTAAATATAAAGAGAGAAGACAAGGTTTGGTTTGAGATCACAGACGAGGATGAGTCTTTACAGATGAGTGATGATCAGAGTGACCTATCATCAGTTCACAGTCAGACCTCCAGCATCACTGTTTATGGGTTTTATCTACAAGAGAGTCCAATCCATTTAACAATAATTGATACACCAGGATATGGAGACACGCATAATATTGAGAAAGACAAAGAGATCACCACAGGTTTGCTTAATTTAAGCAGATGTGATGACTATATCCATGAAATACACATAGTCTGTCTGGTGATTAAAGCAAGTGTAAATCGACTCTCTGACAGACAGATATACATATTTGATGCTGTTCAGTCTTTATTTGGGAGAGATATTGCTGAAAACATTGTCTTGCTCTTCACACACTCAAATGGATTTCCTCCTAAAAACGCTCTGACGGCTGTTAAAGTGACTAAAGTCAAGTGTGCAGTGAATGACAAGAATCAGCCAGTGTTTTTCCTGTTTGACAACTGTCAGTCAGAACCTGCTGATGAAGAATATGAAACAATACGTGAACGATCATGGAATCGCAGTTTTAGAGGAATGACAGATTTTTTCAAGATTCTTGACAGCATTAAACCAAAAACCTTGCAGATGACTCAAGATGTGTTACAACACCGGAATCAGTTGGAAGCAAAAGTTTCCAATTTACGCTCACGTGTTCAAGTGATAGAACTAAAGCAAAAGGAGCTGAAACAAACTCAAGAAGCTCTGGAGAAGAACAAGAAAGATGTAGAGGACAATAAAGACTTTGAGTATGAAGTTGAAGTGCCCTACAAAGAAAGTGTTAATATTGATCCAAAAAAGTGGCGCTTAACTAAAAAGGCAACATGCTGCAGCGTCTGTAAGGAGAACTGTCATTATCCAGGATGCTGGTGGGCCAGTGATCTCAAATGGTGCAGCGTGATGAAAGATGAACACTGTACAGTGTGCACTAATAAATGCCACTACAGCAAACACGTCAAAGAAGCAAAAATATATGAAACAAAGACAAAGAAGGAGAAGAGGACATTTGAAGATTTAAAGAAGAAATATTATGATAGGAAGATTGGAGGTGGTGTGTCTGTGGCCAATAAGCTGGAAGAAGAACTGCAAGAATTAGAGAAAGAGAAAATAAAGCTATTAAATGAAGCTTTTGACTGTGTGGAAACTCTGGAGAAGATCGCACTCAACACTGATTCACTGCTCACACTTCTGCACATTGATTTTCTGATTGAGAAGTTAAAGGAAATAAATAAGCCTGAAAAAGCTGAAATACTGGAAAACATCAAGAAGAGAGCAGGAGAAGGAAAACATGGAGCACTGGGATACATAAGACAAGTAAAAAAAAAAAATTCTGCAGCTAGTTAAAAAAAAAATCAGACAAGTGCACTCTGAATGTGTCCTTTTATGTGATATAAAGCTGCATTATCACTATGCATTGATGTGTTCATATACATTTACATTTTTTGAGTTTGTGTCCAATCTTGAAACGGTATGACTGTGTATATGAGGCAGGTATGGATATGATATGGATATGATAGCAGTCCCATGCTAGCTTTTTTCAACAACAATTAATCAGACAATTGTAAAAAAAAAAAAAAAAAAAAAAAAAATCATTACACAGACAATTTGCTCTTAAACAGTGACATCTATCGACTGAATAATAAGAGATACAAGAATTCCTTTATAGCTGTTGCAATCATGTTTTTAAATGACTATTATAAAGTTTATAAATGACTATGTTTTTAAAATTTTGTTTGTGTTGTGTTGCTGTATGTTTAACTTCTTAGATAATATATCACAACTGAGGCAGCTCATCTTTTTATGCATGCAATGATCTTGTCTCGCATTTTGTACTGTAAAGTTTGGACTCAAACTAGTGATTGCTTAACTAAAAACTTGAGATGTTGTATAATCAGGCTCTAAAAATAATGGTAAAAAGCCAAATCGATTGGATAATTGTCATATAAAAAAGGAATTGGAATATGCTTAGTTTTACTCATTTTAAAAATGAGTCATATATATAAAATAGATTTTTAAATGTTGGCACAATAAGGCACCACCTGTATTATGTAAATTGGTAAAGAGACAAGATAATACAGACAGAACTAGAAGTACAGCAGGTGAATAATTGTAGGATTGATTACTGTAGAACTACACAAGGGCAAAGAACCTTTTCTGTAAAGGGGTCCAAACCTGGCACATGTTGCCAAATGAGTTTAAAGCAGTACATGATATAAAGTAATTTACATTGATGTATTTACACATATTTAAATTTAATAAATGTTTGATTTAATTAGTTATTAATGTTGCCAGGGTTGGAAGTATCCTTAAAATAGGTACATGTAATTTAGGTATGTTTTTGCATGTATGTATGTATGTTTTACTGTACATTAGCTGAAAGCTTTATTCTATGATAAGCATTTTTTCTTTCCTTTTTAAAATTTAAATTAGAAAAGCCTTTTTACAGACCCGATATGCAAATTATCTTATGCTATACTCTCTATGTGCATATTTCCAGCTTTCAACTGGAATCATGTTTTTTTGTTTTTTTTTACTGTCCCTTTTCAAATAAACTTATAAATAAATAAAATAATTCAAAGTAAATGTGGTCTCAGTGTTTTAAAATAGAAACGGACCTGTTTGTTATAATGTTGCCTGAGGAGAGATAAATGACCTGCATGCTTCATTTCCAACCAAAATTTTAAAAGATAAAAATACAAGAATATTACAGCCAATGCAATTTATCTGATATACTAGTGGTGTTGAAAATTAAAACGTGTAACCTGTGCGGAGGTCTGTCTTGTCAAAAAACCTGACACACATATAAATTCTCCCCTTTCACATCTGTCACAATAATTTTAATTTATGTTTTACCTTTGCACTTTAAATATTATGAATTTCTTAAATAATCAAACTTTAACAATATAAATATGGAGTTAGATTTGTTCCTTTATTCCAAATAAATAGATTATGATCCACAAGACAAACGACAACGGAGGACAGATCATTTGTCTGACTGACTGATGGGACAAAACCAAACAAGTATTGTTTTTTTTTTCTTTCTTATATTCTTATGTTGATTTTGCCAGTTGAGTGTCCATGGGACTGTGTAAATATTGTTTGAAACCTCTTTCTGAACTGCACAGTGGACTGGTTGCTCAGTGCTGGTCTGAATGGACTTAATGATCTAAGAGAATATGAACTCTAAGCTACTATGCTGGATTGAGAACTCAGTCAAGAACTGTTAACATGAACTTGTGAAACTGGTGGTTTGCACCCCAAATGAGTTGAAAAGGAATGGACATTTTAAACGAACTGATTTCTTTTTGTTGAAAGATTTTGTCATGTTAAATGGGCCCAGAATTGGGTATTGAGTATTTTAATTTCTGGGATACTTTTCTAACTAGATGTACCGCATGGCGGTACAAAATATGACCGCCGCTCAGGCCTGCACTGGCTTTCCACAAAAATAAATGACGTGGAGCAATTTGGCTGTATTGCGTGTTTATGTATATAAGTTGTATATTTTAAAAGACTGTCTGGAGTATTCCTGTGGATCATGGATAATTTAGAGTTTTGTAATTATTTGCCATTACTATTTAAGTTTTATATCAAAAGTCATTAGTTTAGACACTTAACATCCATAATGTGAAAACGTCACATCCATAACAGTGGTTAACAGTAAAAAGCGACTGAAGTGCCCTTGAGCAAGGCACCTAACCCCTCACTGCTCCCCGAGCGCCGCTGTTGTTGCAGGCAGCTCACTGCGCCGAGATTAGTGTGTGCTTCACCTCACTGTGTGTTCACTGTGTGCTGAGTGTGTTTCACTAATTCACGGATTGGGATAAATGCAGAGACCAAATTTCCCTCACGGGATCAAAATAGTATATATACTTATACTTATACATACTAAGTATGAAAAATCTGTGATTTCTTTTTCAAAGGACCCTCCCATTCAATTTATACAAACCTCTACCAAACGGTTGAGGTGCCTGTTGATGGTAAAAGTCAGTTATCTGACTTTGGCATGGGTTTGTTGTGTTTTACTGAAATAAAAAACATTTTTTCCCCAAAAAAGTGGTTTTATCTTGTAGCCCTGGTCCCAGAGTTTTAAAAAAACAATGTTAACAAAATTAAACTCATTCCCACTGTACCTAGTATAACACTTAAGTAAATGTCCCATTGAAATTAATGGGATTTTATGGATTTAGGTGAATAAAGTGTACACATAATACATTTTGGTCTGTACCATGAAGAGAAAACTGATTCAACTATATAAACTATATATTTTCTGAAAGCGTAGACTCTCAGGATGTGATCTAACATGGCATGAAACATGTCCCACCCACCTTATTAGTATACTGCCCAAGCATAACACATTGGGTATTGGTAAATCGGTATATGGCTGATACCTAAAAAAAGTAGTAGTATGTGCATGTCTGTTTGTGTATGTGTGTGTCTGTGTGTGTGTGTGTCTGTGCGTGTATGTATGCGTGCGTACATGTGTGTGCGCGTGTGTGTTTGTGTGTGTGTGTCTGTGCCTGTGGATGTCAGTGTGTGTGCATGCTTGCGTTTGTTTGTATTCCTGCATGTGTGTGTGTGACAGTATCATCCTAAACCAGCAACCCTTCGCTCAACAGCACCATCTACAGGCCGATGAGTGTACAGTCACTAAATGTGCACATAAAAATGAATTTATTTTATTCCCCCCCATGGATGAAATTCTACGAAACTTAGCATACCCCCAGAGGATGTCAAGTTAATCATACACATGAAATATGGTGCAGTTCTGAACATCTCCACTGAAGATAGGGGAGATTAAAGCAGAATAATATTGCATTTTCATTTTTTATGGGAGGGGCGCAAATCACAAATGAGTGATTATGGGCTAGGTTGATGTGGGCCCTTAAGACCAACATACCATAAAAAATTCTTCATCCTCGGTGCCACGGTTCAGGTAGTTATTTAGGAAAAACTGCATTTTTTGGGTTTGGGGGGGCCCAGCGCGGGGGGGGGAGTGGCCCCCGGGGACCAAACGAAATTTTTCCGTAAAAGTCTAGTGGGGCTACATGCCCACCAAATTTCATGTTCCCCGGTGTTTCGGTGTCCCTGGTATCGTTGACAAAAAATTCAGTAGATGACGGGAAAAAAAAAAAAAAAAAAACTTTGACAATCCCTATTTGACTGCTTTCGCTAGCTACGCTAGCGGCGTCATAATTATACGTGTATCTCTGTAAAGCTGCTTTGAAACAATCTACAGTGCAATGCATAAGTGAATACACCCATGCTAAAGTTGACTAAAAAGAGGAATAAAAAATCATATTTTGGAAATTGAACTTAATGCCTTAATTTAAAAAATTAGGAAAAATCCAACCTTTAAGGACACCAATTTTCTTTGTGAATGAATAATGTATCGTAAATAAATAAATGTTCTTCCTTAAAATACATGGTGCATAAGTGAGTACACCCCTATGTTAAATTCCCATAGAGGCAGGCAGATTTTTATTTTTAAGTATTTTTTTTATTTTTTTTTTAGGATACTATGCATCCTGATAAAGTTCCCTTGGCCTTTGGAATTAAAATAGCCCCACATCATCACATAGCATTCACCATACCTAGAGATTGGCATGATTTTATTTCAGTTAGCCTAAAAGCTAGTTTGATTTGCATTGAGAGATGATCTTATGGAAAGTACCCCATGCCAATCACTAGGTATGGTGAATGCTATGTGATGATGTGGGGCTATTTTAATTCCAAAGGCCAAGGGAACTTTATCAGGATGCATAGTATCCTAAAATTATTTTTTTTTAAAATACTTAAAAATAAAAATCTGCCTGCCTCTATGGGAATTTAACATAGGGGTGTACTCACTTATGCACCATGTATTTTAAGGAAGAACATTTATTTATTTATGATACATTATTCATTCACAAAGAAAATTGGTGTCCTTAAAGGTTGGATTTTTCCTAATTTTTTAAATTAAGGCATTAAGTTCAATTTCCAAAATATGATTTTTTATTCCTCTTTTTAGTCAACTTTAGCATGGGTGTATTCACTTATGCATTGCACTGTACATTGTTAAAAGCGTTATATAAATGAAGATGACTTGACTTGACTTACTATTATATATTTTTTTTAGTACTCCTTTTTTAAGTACTCTCAATTTTGTAGTACTCTTTCCACCACTGAGGATTACCTACTGGTTGGCAGATCGATGCTTCAAGGACTTAAAGGGTAACAAACCCTAAACCAACTTTTTTTAGTTAATGATCTGTAAGAATGTGGCTTTATTAGTGCTGTTCATTGATGCGAGGAACTTTTTGACATTTGTGTATAAAGTGTTTTTTTTCTACAATATATGGTGTAAAAACGTCTGAGTGCTGCCCTCTGCAGGTTGAACGGTGGCTACTGCAGTTGAATTTTCCTATTGGATGTTTGCGGTGACGTAAGTGGTGGAGAGCCCGCGCTATTGACAGCCACCCCAATCCCACAGACATTTGTTCATTGTTCTTGGTGACTTCTCATGATTCATGGGTTGACAGAGATCATCGCCCCTAGCGGTGAACCGTTGAAATTTCAAAGTGTTTCGAAAATGGTTCGACACAGTTATGACGTAATGAAGCCTCGTTTACTGAAATCACGTGACTCTGGCAGTTTGATACACGCTTCAAACCATTGATTCAGAACAAAAGATTTGTAAAGGTAATTGAAATTGGCATCACTAGTATTACCCCACTCGTGATTTTTTTTAAGCGGTTAGCTGTCTTGAAAAAGGTGGTTATTAACAACGGTACTATACGGTTATCCGGACCACACTGTGATGACCTACCCCAACCCCGCCCCTAAACCTACCCGTCACTGGGGTAACGACCAACCAAGAGCGGTTGTGGTCACGTGTGGTCAGGTGTGGTCCGGATAACCGTACTATGGTACTACAGAGACTGTCGAGGAGATTAAACAAACATCATCACACTGAACAGGTAAACTCAGTCCGCTTTTACAGCAGTGGCGATTTCTTTAAGACTGCAAGGGAAGCTCGGCTTCCCCTATAATGTCGAAAAATGAATGGTCAAATATGTACTATTGTATTAACATTTTATTGACTAAAAATGCGTTAGAAAACGTTCATCTCAAAGACGAGTTCGTTCAGAATCAGCTACATACAGCAGGTCGGCTGACTCGATCTCCTTCTCATACATTCCCGTAGCGTCACAGTGCATTTCCCCGTTGAAGCCCAGCTTCCATTGACTTCAATGGGGCTGCTTTGAACAGTTTTTTTCAGCGCTTCGAAACTAGACGGTCATTGGATAAATGCTGCGATTATGTCCCGCCCATGGAAGCTCAGCTTCTCTGGGGGTGAATGAGGAGTGGGCTGGCCTGGACTCCGGGCTTCTGTGTGATGATTGGATGATCTGTTAAACGGCTGCATCTCCTTTTGACTGACAGCGATTTTGTACTATAAGGAATCACTGAAGCTATTCGCGCTCAGTCCCATCGCGGATTTCTCAAGTACAGTCGAAATAAAAACTGCTGCAACCTATTTCCTGATATTTTCTTGGCGAAATTGCTTGATTTTCATCATACATTTCACACAAATATACACCACACTCCTTGTTTCAGTTTTACAGAGTTTAATATATTTTTTTTTAGATCGTTCATTCATTCATATAGTAGGCTAGGCTAGCGTCGTGGGTGAAACTGCACACGATGGCAGACAGTGCTAATATTGTCGACCTGATTTTGGCGAAGCCATTTGAAAGTGTTCCTTACGAGGAAAAACTTCACCTAATCAATCAACACCTAAGATTGATTTAGTGCAAAAGATAGGGAAAAATAACAGGTCTTTTCAGCTCTCCTGGTATGACAAAATTAGCTGGCTGACTGGAAGTGCTGTGACAAATAAAATGTACTGCTGGCCATGCCTCTTGATGAAACCATCTCACGGATGTGTTGTTTGGTCAAAGGTGGGGTTTGGAGATCTGAATAACTTTGACAGGGCATATAAAAGACATGAAAAGAGCAAAGCACATGTGAATGCATGTGCAAGATTAAGTTGCATGGGCAGGATCAGGGTTGAGCATGCAATAAATGAAGGTGCTCGCATTCAAGTGGCTAAACATAATGAAACAGTCAAACAAAACAGGGCCTTCTTAAACCGCCTTATTGATGTGACATCCTTGCTTGGCCGGCAGGAGCTGTCATTTAGGGGACATGATGAGAGTAGTGAATCATCCAACAAGGGGAATTACAGGGAGTTCACAGAAACATTAGCTAAATATGACTCTGTCCTGTCCACACAATTCGAGTCCTCAACTGTGTTTTCTGGTATGTCTCATACTATTCAAAATGACTTGATCTCTGCTCTTGCAGCCACTGTTTCTGATCAGATCAGAGATGAAATTCAGGATGCTCCCTTTTTTGGATGGCAGGTGGATGAAACAACTGATATATCCTGCCGTGCCCAACTCTCTGTCATTGTTCGCTATGTGGATTGTGCAGGTAAAATTCAGGAGCGCTTTATTGGATTTTTTGATGTTTCTGGGGGCCGAGATGCCCAGTCCGTTTTTGATGTATTAAATGAGAACATGCAGGGCTACAATTTTAAGGATAAACTTGTGGCACAGACCTATGATGGAGCTGCTGTCATGGCTTCAGATCTCAATGGTCTGCAGGCCAAAGTGAAAGCAATAGCCCCCAGTGCAATGTTTGTGCATTGCTATGCACACAGACTGAATCTGGTGCTGTCACAGGGGGCTAAATGCTTGCCTGAGTGCAGAATTTTTTTTGCATCACTCTCTGGGTTTGCCACATTTTTTTCAAAATCCACAAAGAGGACATCTTTTCTGGAGTCTGCAGGCTGTTCAAGGTTGCCCAGAAACGCTCCTACTCGATGGAATTTCACATCACGGATAGTGAGCACTGTGGCAAACAATTATGATGGCCTCCTGCAGACATTTGAGAACATCACTGCAGACACAACAATGGATGATGATACACTGGATTGTGCCAAAGGCTTTGTGAGGAAACTGGAGGATTTTGAGTTTGTGTTCATGTTGTACACATATGAACAAATCTTCTCTGAGACTGATGTGGTCTTTGATATTGTCCAGCAGAGGGCGATGGATGTTCTTTACTGCAAGAAAAGAATTGAATCTCTTCTTGCATTTGTCAAAGAGAAGAGGTCAGAGGGGGCTTTCCAAGCTGTTTATGCCAAAACAGCAGATCTCACATCAGACCCAAGAGAGAGGTTATAGGGCGGCTTCTGTCACTTTGAGTGATTTATTGCCCTTAAGCCCCGCCCCCTTTTTGACCGTGGGGAAATTCCCACGCTTGCCCCGCCCCCTTTTTGACCGTGGGAATATTCCCACGCTTGCCCCGCCCCCTTCTACCACCCACCCACCCACCTCCGGGCAGACCACGTGACCGTGAGAATTTTCCCACGGTACCCTTCCCCACAAACACCCCCACCCACCCCACTTCTGGACATGTCATGTGACCGTGGGAAATTTTTCCCACGATCCACATTAAAACGTTAAAACAACATGTATTAAAATTATATCATGCAAATAGTTCTATTTTCTAATACATTTGAAGAAAAGTTGTACTTTCACAATTACAGTGTTTAAAGGTGTATAAAACATATAACGTTAAAATACATTTGTAAAATGTTAAAACATTAATGAAAAAGTTAAAATTGCATTTTTTCTCTAAAAGAGTTATTAAAAATGAGTTAGTGTTATTTTAAGATGTTAAAAAATCAATAATTTACAGAAAAGTAAATGTATCCATCCACACAGTATTTGTAAAACTGCTACATAAAACACAAACTAGTTTAAAAACATTGTTAAAAAGTCTTACGCTTTTACAATTTCAGTTGTTGAAAGAGAACCAAAACTCTTATTATCTCCAAAGATTTATCCGGTTACAATAATGTTTAAACATCATATTGTTTAACAAATAACATTTTGACGATGTATATTAAAACTTTTTAAGAAATGTACAATAAAGACATAATCAGAGATGAGATCACTGTTTTTTTGTTTTTTATTTATCAAAGAAGACAGATGTAATTTCATTATTAGTGTCCACAGTGTCCATCACTTTTAAAACATTAATGAAATAAGTTAAAATTAATTTTTTCTCTAAAAAGAGTTATTTAAAAACGAGTTAGTGCTATTTCAAGATGTTAAAACATTAAAACAAATTTTTTCATTTACAAAAAGATCATTTTTCTCTAAAAAGACTTATTAAAAAATGAGTTAGTGCTATTTCAAGATGTTAAAACATTAAAACAACTTTTTTTCATTTACAAAAAGATCATTTTTCTCTAAAAACAGTTATTTAAAAATGAGTTAGTGTTATTTCAAGATGTTAAAACATTGAAACAACTTTTTTCATTTACAAAAAGATCATTTTTCTCTAAAAAGAGTTATTTAAAAATGAGTTAGTGTTATTTCAAGATGTTAAAACATTGAAACAACTTTTTTCATTTACAAAAAGATCATTTTTCTCTAAAAAGAGTTATTTAAAAATGAGTTAGTGTTATTTTAAGATGTTAAAAATCAATAATTTACAGAAAAGTAAGTGCATCCATCCACACAGTATTTGTAAAACTGTTACATATAACACAAACTAGTTTAAAACATTGTTAAAAAGTCTTACGCTTTTTACATGCCATTTGTTGAAAGAAGAACAAGTGTATATTCCACATGAAATGTATATCCGAAATGTATATCCAAAAGGTATATCCAAGACCAAAGGTTTATCCAACAACAAGGATATATCCCTGACCAGAGGTATATCCAAATATATATCCAAAAGGTATATCCAAGACCAAAGGTTTATCCAACATTAAGGGTATATCCGGATCCATAGGTTTAGAGATTTTATTTCCAAAAGTTACAAAGTCTCGTGAGGAGCTCAATGAAACACGTCCACACGGTTACATCCCAAAAGTTAGACTGACCTCTGTGACATCTGCCCAGTAGCCACAGGTAGACCACTCCCACAGACCGTGGGAATATTCCAGCGCTTGTCACGCCCCTTTCTACCCCCTCCCTCCCACCTCCGGACAGGTCATGTGACCGCGGGAATTTTTCCCACGATCCATAATAAAATAACTTTAACTGTAATAAAATGATACAGTCCTTTAAAATACAAAAGCTAGTATTTAAAACGCTAGGCCTATCAGAAAAATGTGAACAAGCTAGAATGTCTTTTTACGAATACAGATTTTAAAACAAGTTCCATTTGATACATCACTCATCGTATAGGTAGACGCATGAACGAGTATAGATCATGTGTAAACACGTGTCTCAGTCCACCTAACACTAAATAATATTTATAAAAAATAATAGTTGTTTAAAGTTTAAGTTAATTCATGTTTTAGTTAAGTTATATTCACTAACTTACTGATTTATTCACTCTTTGATAAGATAATCCACCTATCCCAGTGGAGTAAAAAAAAAAAAAAAAAAAAAAATGATTCTGTTCAAAACTATGTGCTTTTAACTTTAAAACGTAAACGGTAGGCAAACATTTTCCACACATTTAAACAATGTTTCAAACGTGAGCATTTAACATATCGAACAACATCAGTTAAAAAATACGTAAAACGAATAGTTTTTAAGCAAACTTTTTAACAATACGACTTCCTACTAAGTTCTGTTTAGTTTTTAGCTAAAATATATCCTTCACTGTCCACAAAACACCCATGCGCACGGAAAGCATAACATGAATGTGAAATCCGATCTGTGAAGCCAAGTCTACGTTAGTAAAAAATCCAATAATCAAAACAATGTTTTAAATTGTGTGCGTTTTATTTAATTTAGTTATTAATCCAGTATTAGATCTTTCTAGCCTAATATTGTTTGATGTGTTAAGCCTAGATAACAAGACATAGGGCCTAGTCCATACATGACGTGCTCGTGAAAAGTAATATTTATGTAATCTTTGTGAGATCATATCCACGAACACAGAACTTGGTGCTTGGTGATACACTTTACTAAAAGAAAATATTATGGAAGTATACCCTTTTAACTAACATTTCAACATCCTGCACAAATTAAAGAAACATATGAGCTAAGGAGGTAAGGATGTACATTAATCCCGAATAAACAGATAATGGAATGTTCACAATATACAGTATACTAGTTATACTTCTACTTAGCGTGTGTGTAAATAGTTGTGCTTAAATCTTTGGGTGTATTTTTTACACATCAACATATTTGTCACACCGTAAGTACCATATGGCCTTGTAAAGCTATACGGGAATCACACGCGTCCAAAACATTTGTGTAAGATTCAAAAGATCAAATCATTAGGGGAGACAACAAACAGACTCCATTGTGAAAAGTGACCGTTCACCACAGCGTCCGAGCCGAAATGACATATACATTAGAGGGCCACGATGGGGTCCAGACTCCTCCCACTGACACACCTCTCAAAGCTGAGAGGTCAATCCCGATTTAAGGACGTCCGCAAAATGACGTCACTCACAGGGTGATTCCCCCATCCCTCCCACAGCATGGCATCCGCATCAAACAACAACCGCTAAAAAATACATAAAACGAATAGTTTTTTAAGCAAAACTTTTTAACATTACAATTCACTATAAACTTTTGTTTAGTTCTTAGCTAAAATATATATCTTTCACTGCCCCGCAAAGCATCCATGTGCTCGGAAAGCAAAACATGATTGAGAAATCGGTCTGTGAACCCAAGTCTCCGCCCACCTAAAAACTTCGCCAAAGCAAATACACATGTGCTGAGGTATAGCTACAGATTTAAATCTTGGTAAAAAGGTTTAATCAAAACAACATCTTAAATTTTTGTACATTTAATTTAATTTAGTTATTAATCCGGTATTAGATCTTTCTAGCCTAATATTGTTTGATGTGTTATGCCTAGATAACGAAACATGTCCATACATTTTGTGTTCGAGAAAAGTAATATTGATGTAATCTTTGTGAGATTATACCCACAAACGCAGAACCTTGTGCTGGATGTTCCACTTTACTAAAAGAAAATATTATGGAAGTCATTTTCAAACTGTAATTATACCATATTTTATGTATTAATAGTATGGTTCCATGTTGCTTTAAAGTTTGTTTGTTATTAACTAATACCTTTTAACTAACATTTCAACATCCTGCACAAATTAAAGAAACATATGAGCTAAGGAGGTAAGGATGTACATTAATCCCGAATAAACAGATAATGGAATGTCCACAATCTACAGTATATTAGTTATTCTCATACTTGCATGTGTGTAAATAGTTGTGCTTAAATCAACAACTTTATACAGAATCACACGTGTCCAAAACATCCATGTAAGATTCAAAAACCATAGTTTATTATAAATTCACAAAAGCATGCAAATGATGACCCTGTTTTACATTTTGTATGTTGGACCGTATGTTTTAGGTGAAGACTTTTCATTGAGAGCTGTCTATAGAAATAAATGACAATTAAGAATTTAAGTGATAGTCTTTCTGTTTGACTAAATTGATACTTCATTTAGTGCAACTTTTCCCTCTATGAATTACACAAAGTGCATGCTGTTTTACACTTAAACTATTACAACAGAATCACATCTGACTATTGCACTGAGAGAGGCATATTCATCCAAGCTCGAGACTGTTAAACAAAGTTCCACACTTTGGTAAAACCTAAATTCTAGAGGTCAACTGGGTTAAAAGTAAATGCATCATGAGTCATTTAAAACAAATACAGAAAAGCCACTATAGTGATCAGTTTTAGCGTTTGAATTGACATTTTACATATTACACTGTTTACATCTTGTTTTTGTACTGTTTTTGCAAAAAGTGTATAGTCACAGAGCGTGGTCAAACATGTTCATATAGGAATGTATGAAAAACATGAACAAATATTGCATAAAGAGAATTAAATGACGGTCCTTCTAGTATGAGAGTGTTTAAGACTAAACAAATCATATTTATTTTAGAACATCTTTCTGCTATGTCTACGAAACATTGACGTGAAAGATGAGTATTACACTTCAAACTCGTCTAACTATTACACTTATTTTGTTATTATTACACAGTTATTTTGTGTGTGTCACTAAACAACATGGTTAAGCTAATGAATTACAGTTGATACGTGGTATTTTTACGTGAAAGGAGGGAAAGGAATATTTAACATATAAAAATAAAAATATTTTAACCTATAGTCAATTTCAATTGTTTGATAAATCATATAACAATCAACAGTTATATGTGAAACAATTAGAGTTGGTGTAAATTTGCACATCCAAAAACTGTTGTTACTTGGATGATAAATATCTTCACTTTATGATAGGAAAGTACGGACAGCGCCTTTGACCAATCCTCTACATATGGGACACTTGCGCAGAGAAGGCGCACATTCTTTGCACACAACTAGGTGACCACAGGGGATGAAGACAATGTTCACTTCCTTATCCATGCAAACTTTGCATGTGCGCTCCTCTTGAAGTCTTCTTAACTGTTCCTCCATAGGCAAGTGTGAAAGATCTTGACTCGGTGATGCAGCTTCATTGGTCCGGGCCATCAGTTCTCTCAGCAGGCAGACATTATTCTTCTTGATCCAGTTGCGGAAGACTTCTGCTGCTGCATTTCCTTTCGACAGGACTAACTCAGTGAGCTGCCCTGTCTGCTGCTTGACTGTAGTGCAGTTACGAATAATGTCATACTCTTTCTGTGAGATGACGTTCTCTTCTAGAAGATGGTCCATTAAGCTCTGCACACTTTTTAGCTGCTGTGACATGGCAAGATGATGTTTCTTAAGAAAAGTAAGAAACTTACTTTCTCGCTCCTCCTCTCTCTTCTCATCTTCTGCACTTAGTAAATCAGACACCAACTCTTGAACGGTTTTGTAATTTTCTCCACTTGGGAGAATTTTGCTCTGAACAGTTTGCTTCACCAGGCCACGCTCAAATCCCATCTCTAAAGCAGACTTCACCACAGGATTGTTCATCATCACTGCATCTTCTGAACGGTCTTCTCCAGGACCCAGGTGTACAACAGGTGGATCAACAAATTCTCTCGAGTCGCTGTCTCCATTAGTCAATAGCTGTTCAAATATTCTTGGAAATCTTGCTTGAATCTGATGAACAAACTCTTGGCCCTTTTCTTGCAACAGGTATTCACATCTTGGAAACCACTTGGCATGTTCTACCCATGGATCATCACCAGGCTCCCAACATCTGAGTCCGCCATCGCAACAAAAGCACTTCACATCATCATTACGACCAACATAGTAAAAACCAGCCTTAGCCAATTGGTCTGGTCGAACAGTTATTCTTGAGGGCCAGTAGACAAATGTGAGCAACCTTTCTTCACACTGTTGCATTGCCGATATATTGGAAAGGCTAGATAAAGGTACATTATCTGCACGGTCACCTCGAACGAAGCGGCAGTTGGGGTAATGCCTCTGGTGCTCTGATACTGCCCGATCTCCCGGTTCCCAGTTGCTAAGCTGGCCTCCACAACTGAAGCAAGCCACTCTGTCGCCATGGCCAAGGTAGTAGAAACCACTTTTGGCAAGCTCGGCTGGAGTTACTGTAGCAAGAGTCCAATTCTGAAAGGTGTTAAGGCGTTCCTGTTCCCGACGCATGTCAGGACTGTGACAAGCCGGAGGTCGCTGGTGAGACATATCCTGGTGAGACATATCCAGGTTTAAGTAACCCACCCGCTCCTCCATTTGGCCTGAAACGGATGCCGTGGTGGTCGATGTTACGGGTGTCGCAGGGCTGTAGGATGGCTACGTTGCAAAGCGGGGAAAAGGCAGGGTGAGAGGACGACAGGAGGTTTTGTCCGGGTTGTGTGCGAAGTCCTGAAATATTTATCAGGACAACAGCTTACTCCGCCCCGCTGGAGGAGTTGTCATCATGACCCCGTAAACAGCTGTATAGGATTACATATAATGTCACATTGAATCAGAAGTAGCGTCATGGAGAAGTTATGCATATGCCACCGGTGAGATGTCTATAATTACACCAAAATATTTATATATAAAAATATACATATATTTTTAAACATACAGTATGCATGGGTGAATTGTACGCCATAAGATCTGTAACAAGCATGTAGAAAGTAGTTAGGTTGTATTTCATTTTGCCTAGGCTTTAAGTTAATTTTACCAACTATTAAGATGTTAAAGTTCATAGACCTTTAGCACATTCAAATGTATTGAGTTAAAATTAAAACGTGATATCAATATCGCATTACCGAATTCATGGGTGATTAATAGGTTCAATAGTTATCAAGCACCAGCTAATTTAAGTTTTTCTTCAAACAAAAGTAATTTTCTGATAAATCATCGTACACATACATGTGTTTTGTTGTATGCACAGATTTTAAGGGTCGCTATAGAAAGTTGCGTCCTTGTCTTTGTTTCCCGGTATTTTTAAAAACATATCTAGATCTACATAGATGTTTTACACGATAAGATATGTCAGAGAACCTTGTGCGACATTCTATAACCGCATAAAGGGTTAAAATGTAAAATATACATTTTAGCGCTATTTAAAAACTAGGACGGTATAATAATATAATGTAAATGTCTCACGTGAAGATGATGGTTTAAACCATAATTTTATCAAATCAAGTCAATTCATGTGAATACTGTCGTATATGAACAAAGAGAAGAGTTCACTAACATTACAGCTAACTGTAGGAATCAGATATCCGGGGGAAAGTGTAAAGAACACGCCATACAAAACATTACAATCACACCCGACAATACGAAGTGTTGCGCTAGTGATGTTAAAAATTGTTAAACAATTTTAAAACAGGGTGTTTCAGAAGAAATGCAAAGATGCCTAAAAACAAAGGTGTCCAAAATGTTACATGCTAATACTTGGTCTTATTTCAGAGTCGGTATGCTCCGGTGAAAACTGTGTGAGCTTTGATGAGCCCGACAACAATACCGTTGTTAAACATGCGGTACAATAACAATGTTCAATATAAACAAGAATCCTGCTCTAATGCGACTAATTCTAACCAACTCTAATTGTTTCACATATAACTGTTGATTGTTATATGATTTATCAAACAATTGAAATTGACTATAGGTTAAAATATTTTTATTTTTATATGTTAAATATTCCTTTCCCTCCTTTCACGTAAAAATACCACGTATCAACTGTAATTCATTAGCTTAACCATGTTGTTTAGTGACACACACAAAATAACTGTGTAATAATAACAAAATAAGTGTAATAGTTAGACGAGTTTGAAGTGTAATACTCATCTTTCACGTCAATGTTTCGTAGACATAGCAGAAAGATGTTCTAAAATAAATATGATTTGTTTAGTCTTAAACACTCTCATACTAGAAGGACCGTCATTTAATTCTCTTTATGCAATATTTGTTCATGTTTTTCATACATTCCTATATGAACATGTTTGACCACGCTCTGTGACTATACACTTTTTGCAAAAACAGTACAAAAACAAGATGTAAACAGTGTAATATGTAAAATGTCAATTCAAACGCTAAAACTGATCACTATAGTGGCTTTTCTGTATTTGTTTTAAATGACTCATGATGCATTTACTTTTAACCCAGTTGACCTCTAGAATTTAGGTTTTACCAAAGTGTGGAACTTTGTTTAACAGTCTCGAGCTTGGATGAATATGCCTCTCTCAGTGCAATAGTCAGATGTGATTCTGTTGTAATAGTTTAAGTGTAAAACAGCATGCACTTTGTGTAATTCATAGAGGGAAAAGTTGCACTAAATGAAGTATCAATTTAGTCAAACAGAAAGACTATCACTTAAATTCTTAATTGTCATTTATTTCTATAGACAGCTCTCAATGAAAAGTCTTCACCTAAAACATACGGTCCAACATACAAAATGTAAAACAGGGTCATCATTTGCATGCTTTTGTGAATTTATAATAAACTATGGTTTTTGAATCTTACATGGATGTTTTGGACACGTGTGATTCTGTATAAAGTTGTTGATTTAAGCACAACTATTTACACACATGCAAGTATGAGAATAACTAATATACTGTAGATTGTGGACATTCCATTATCTGTTTATTCGGGATTAATGTACATCCTTACCTCCTTAGCTCATATGTTTCTTTAATTTGTGCAGGATGTTGAAATGTTAGTTAAAAGGTATTAGTTAATAACAAACAAACTTTAAAGCAACATGGAACCATACTATTAATACATAAAATATGGTATAATTACAGTTTGAAAATGACTTCCATAATATTTTCTTTTAGTAAAGTGGAACATCCAGCACAAGGTTCTGCGTTTGTGGGTATAATCTCACAAAGATTACATCAATATTACTTTTCTCGAACACAAAATGTATGGACATGTTTCGTTATCTAGGCATAACACATCAAACAATATTAGGCTAGAAAGATCTAATACCGGATTAATAACTAAATTAAATTAAATGTACAAAAATTTAAGATGTTGTTTTGATTAAACCTTTTTACCAAGATTTAAATCTGTAGCTATACCTCAGCACATGTGTATTTGCTTTGGCGAAGTTTTTAGGTGGGCGGAGACTTGGGTTCACAGACCGATTTCTCAATCATGTTTTGCTTTCCGAGCACATGGATGCTTTGCGGGGCAGTGAAAGATATATATTTTAGCTAAGAACTAAACAAAAGTTTATAGTGAATTGTAATGTTAAAAAGTTTTGCTTAAAAAACTATTCGTTTTATGTATTTTTTAGCGGTTGTTGTTTGATGCGGATGCCATGCTGTGGGAGGGATGGGGGAATCACCCTGTGAGTGACGTCATTTTGCGGACGTCCTTAAATCGGGATTGACCTCTCAGCTTTGAGAGGTGTGTTAGTGGGAGGAGTCTGGACCCCATCGTGGCCCTCTAATGTATATGTCATTTCGGCTCGGACGCTGTGGTGAACGGTCACTTTTCACAATGGAGTCTGTTTGTTGTCTCCCCTAATGATTTGATCTTTTGAATCTTACACAAATGTTTTGGACGCGTGTGATTCCCGTATAGCTTTACAAGGCCATATGGTACTTACGGTTTGACAAATATGTTGATGTGTAAAAAATACACCCAAAGATTTAAGCACAACTATTTACACACACGCTAAGTAGAAGTATAACTAGTATACTGTATATTGTGAACATTCCATTATCTGTTTATTCGGGATTAATGTACATCCTTACCTCCTTAGCTCATATGTTTCTTTAATCTGTGCAGGATGTTGAAATGTTAGTTAAAAGGGTATACTTCCATAATATTTTCTTTTAGTAAAGTGTATCACCAAGCACCAAGTTCTGTGTTCGTGGATATGATCTCACAAAGATTACATAAATATTACTTTTCACGAACACGTCATGTATGGACTAGGCCCTATGTCTTGTTATCTAGGCTTAACACATCAAACAATATTAGGCTAGAAAGATCTAATACTGGATTAATAACTAAATTAAATAAAACGCACACAATTTAAAACATTGTTTTGATTATTGGATTTTTTACTAACGTAGACTTGGCTTCACAGATCGGATTTCACATTCATGTTATGCTTTCCGTGCGCATGGGTGTTTTGTGGACAGTGAAGGATATATTTTAGCTAAAAACTAAACAAAACTTAGTAGGAAGTCGTATTGTTAAAAAGTTTGCTTAAAAACTATTCGTTTTACGTATTTTTTAACTGATGTTGTTCGATATGTTAAATGCTCACGTTTGAAACATTGTTTAAATGTGTGGAAAATGTTTGCCTACCGTTTACGTTTTAAAGTTAAAAGCACATAGTTTTGAACAGAATCATTTTTTTTTTTTTTTTTTTTTTACTCCACTGGGATAGGTGGATTATCTTATCAAAGAGTGAATAAATCAGTAAGTTAGTGAATATAACTTAACTAAAACATGAATTAACTTAAACTTTAAACAACTATTATTTTTTATAAATATTATTTAGTGTTAGGTGGACTGAGACACGTGTTTACACATGATCTATACTCGTTCATGCGTCTACCTATACGATGAGTGATGTATCAAATGGAACTTGTTTTAAAATCTGTATTCGTAAAAAGACATTCTAGCTTGTTCACATTTTTCTGATAGGCCTAGCGTTTTAAATACTAGCTTTTTTATTTTAAAGGACTGTATCATTTTATTACAGTTAAAGTTATTTTATTATGGATCGTGGGAAAAATTCCCACGGTCACATGACCTGTCCGGAGGTGGGAGGGAGGGGGTAGAAAGGGGCGTGACAAGCGCTGGAATATTCCCACGGTCTGTGGGAGTGGTCTACCTGTGGCTACTGGGCAGATGTCACAGAGGTCAGTCTAACTTTTGGGATGTAACCGTGTGGACGTGTTTCATTGAGCTCCTCACGAGACTTTGTAACTTTTGGAAATAAAATCTCTAAACCTATGGATCCGGATATACCCTTAATGTTGGATAAACCTTTGGTCTTGGATATACCTTTTGGATATATATTTGGATATACCTCTGGTCAGGGATATATCCTTGTTGTTGGATAAACCTTTGGTCTTGGATATACCTTTTGGATATACATTTCGGATATACATTTCATGTGGAATATACACTTGTTCTTCTTTCAACAAATGGCATGTAAAAAGCGTAAGACTTTTTAACAATGTTTTAAACTAGTTTGTGTTATATGTAACAGTTTTACAAATACTGTGTGGATGGATGCACTTACTTTTCTGTAAATTATTGATTTTTAACATCTTAAAATAACACTAACTCATTTTTAAATAACTCTTTTTAGAGAAAAATGATCTTTTTGTAAATGAAAAAAGTTGTTTCAATGTTTTAACATCTTGAAATAACACTAACTCATTTTTAAATAACTGTTTTTAGAGAAAAATGATCTTTTTGTAAATGAAAAAAAAGTTGTTTTAATGTTTTAACATCTTGAAATAGCACTAACTCATTTTTTAATAAGTCTTTTTTGAGAAAAATGTTCTTTTTGTAAATGAAAAAATTTGTTTTAATGTTTTAACATCTTGAAATAGCACTAACTCGTTTTTAAATAACTCTTTTTAGAGAAAAAATTAATTTTAACTTATTTCATTAATGTTTTAAAAGTGATGGACACTGTGGACACTAATAATGAAATTACATCTGTCTTCTTTGATAAATAAAAAACAAAAAAACAGTGATCTCATCTCTGATTATGTCTTTATTGTACATTTCTTAAAAAGTTTTAATATACATCGTCAAAATGTTATTTGTTAAACAATATGATGTTTAAACATTATTGTAACCGGATAAATCTTTGGAGATAATAAGAGTTTTGGTTCTCTTTCAACAACTGAAATTGTAAAAGCGTAAGACTTTTTAACAATGTTTTTAAACTAGTTTGTGTTTTATGTAGCAGTTTTACAAATACTGTGTGGATGGATACATTTACTTTTCTGTAAATTATTGATTTTTTAACATCTTAAAATAACACTAACTCATTTTTAATAACTCTTTTAGAGAAAAAATGCAATTTTAACTTTTTCATTAATGTTTTAACATTTTACAAATGTATTTTAACGTTATATGTTTTATACACCTTTAAACACTGTAATTGTGAAAGTACAACTTTTCTTCAAATGTATTAGAAAATAGAACTATTTGCATGATATAATTTTAATACATGTTGTTTTAACGTTTTAATGTGGATCGTGGGAAAAATTTCCCACGGTCACATGACATGTCCAGAAGTGGGGTGGGTGGGGGTGTTTGTGGGGAAGGGTACCGTGGGAAAATTCTCACGGTCACGTGGTCTGCCCGGAGGTGGGTGGGTGGGTGGTAGAAGGGGGTGGGGCAAGCGTGGGAATATTTCCACGGTCAAAAAGGGGGCGGGGCAAGCGTGAGGATTTTCCCACGGTCAAAAAGGGGCAGGGCTTAAGGGCAATAAATCACTCAAAGTGACAGAAGCCGCCCTATAACCTCTCTCTGACCCACGAGATGAGCCCATGAGAAAGCGCCGTCTGACCCAATTGCAGGATCCCCAAGAGCGATACAGAAATCTGTACATGGCCATCCTTGATAACATCTTGGAGCAGATTCCTCAACGTTTTTCAAATTTGGAAAGTATGCTCTTCTTAGAATTAGCCAATCCAGGGAAATTTGATGACATGAGCCAGGTATTTCCAGAGGAGGCCTTCCAAAGTGTCCTGAAAAGTTATGGCCATCACTTTGATTCAGGGAGACTGAGGTCAGAACTTCAAGTCCTGTATTCAGATCAGGACTTGCAGGGTAACAGGGGAAAGCTGTGTGATTATTTGGTGTTCCTTAAAGACATGGAGTTAGACAGTGCAATGCCTCAGCTTTACAAACTGTTCTCATTAGTGGCAACAATTGGAGCAACATCTGCAGGTGTAGAAAGGAGCTTCTCCTGTTTAAAGCGGCTCAAGTCCTACACCCGTAACACAATGGGCCAAGGCCGTTTAAGCAGCCTAGCTCTGCTGGCCATTGAGAGGACACTGGTCAAGTCACTGGAAAAGACGCCTAGTTGGTACGACAGGGTCACAGACCATTTTCTTGAAAAGGAATGTAGGGCAGAATTTACTTTTAAATAAATGGACAATTTTATGATGTAGGCCGAAAATGAGCTTCCCCTCTTTGACAGACCAGTAGCCGCCACTGTTTTACAGCATTGTTATGGTTATAATTGTGCTCTTGTAAATTATTCTAATTCGAACTTTCTGGGAAAATATTTAAGTGATGTGATGTTGGAAGCTCAGTGGTGGCGACTGCATTTAGGCTTCAAAATTCTTAAAAATTGTGTTCATCTGTGAAAATTATCCTGATTTACAAAAATAATCATAAACTTTTGTTGATCACAGAGATTTTTTTTTAAGAGGGAACCAGTGTGATACTAACTGCGGATTGAGCTACAAACTGACGTCATAACTGCACCACACACTCATGCGTGATCAGAAAGTGCACTCTTTACCAGGAAGAGACTTTTTTTTTTTTTTTTTTGTCGTGATTATCTATTTTCTATCTATTTTTTGAAGAAAAGGAAAAAGGAATCAGCGATCAATGAAGAATGAAGATACATTTTTGAATAGTTTGTTTCAGAACAGACAGCAGATCTTTGTGATTCTCATGGTTGTTCTTTTTTGAAACCATCATTCAGAAAGTGAAAGTAAAGTCTAGATTGCTGGAGCACAGACAGTGAAAATGGCTTCACTACATGTATCTCCAGAAGAACTTTCTTGTTCTGTGTGCCGTAAAATCTTAAAGTCTCCAGTTCTTCTGTCGTGTAATCACAGTTTCTGTAAAGAGTGTCTTCAACAATTCTGGAGGAGTGAAAACACTCAGGAGTGTCCAGTTTGTAGGAGAAGATCCTCAAGAGAATTTAATCCTCCTAATATGGCATTAAATAACTTGTGTGAGTCGTTCCTGAAGGAGAGAGACGAGAGTTGTTCATCAGGATCTGAGGATATCTGCAGTTTACACAGTGAGAAACTCAAACTCTTCTGTCTGGAGGACAATCAGCCTGTGTGTGTAGTGTGCAGAGACTCACACCAACACGCCAATCACACTTTCAGACCCATCAGTGAAATTGGTCCATCATATAAGGTAAGAAAGATTTAATCCGGAGGATTAAAGCTTGTGTTACTACATGAGCATTTTACAGAAATCTCTGTTATCTTATAGATTTTCACTTTAAATTTTAGGAGGAACTGAAGTCCTTAAAAGAGAAACCTAAACACAAAGAAAACATTAAAGGAGAGAAAACAGTTCAACACACCAAGGTGAGGATTGATTCTTTTGACATATTCACATTTAATTAGAACAGTTTAGTGATTTGTCTGAGATTCAGCCATTCTCTGGGAGTGTTCGATTCCAGGTTTTTCGGAGTCGACTCTGACTCCTTGATTCCATTTACTTTACATCAAAACATGGTCAGGAATAATAGAAGATTGCAGTCGTATCTGTTATTCCCAGATAACACCCGCTGAAAACAGAAACGCAGGCTCAATCGGATTATTGAAGTCAGCAGCGCTAGGAACGGATTTTCTTTGTGTAAGTTTTGGTGAGCTAATAAAACATTCAAACTCAGTCGAATCAATATTTTGTGTACAGTTATTTAATTATGACATCCAGTATCGTGGACTCGCTCTCTCTCGTTTAATACAAACGCAAGTGCTGCCATCTCATGACTATTTTTTTGTACACTGTTGGATTATAAGATACAAACAGGTAAAACAGTTTAATCTGAAATCAATATCTCTTATCCCCATAATTATTTATGTGGTGAAATGCTGTGTAAGAAGGGGTATGACTGTTACCGTATCTCTTAAATGTCCATGTAGTTTAAACTTGCCGCGCTAGCAACTGCTCTCTCCTAATAAATTATTTCATCTCAGACCAATGTTTCATGTCAAATTATTTACTTATGTGGCAAGTAGCCGTGTAATAACCGGGATAATGTACATCCAGCTGGTTGTTATCAGAATAAACCCCTTCAGGCTGATTAAGATCTATCCTATGACTATCCTAATTAGCCATGACTATATCGGTGATTATTCTCAGAGAATAATTGGCGGGATGTACATTATTCCTTACTTAATTATTTTTCCCCAACGCAAAGCCTTAAAATCCACTGCTCTTTTAGCATGACTATCCTAATTAGCCCAGTTTAGCGATAACTTTACCATAGGCCGTGTGTCCACCAAGCGTTTTTACTCGCTGCTGGCGTGTTTTTTCGATTGTTTTCAATGGGAGCGCCGCGTTTTTAAAACGCCATGAGCGTAACGAGGCACTGAGCGTCTTTTTCACGCTGAAGCGCTGAGCGTTCAGCGTTTTTTACAGGTCGCCGAGAGTTGAAGAATGTTCAACTTTGGGTAAAACGCTGCGCTCATCACTGTCACTTTTTACCCAACCGA
Source organism: Abramis brama (assembly GCF_963993115.1). NCBI lineage: Eukaryota > Metazoa > Chordata > Actinopteri > Cypriniformes > Leuciscidae > Abramis > Abramis brama. Next base: position 27,903,777 of record NC_139986.1, on the reverse strand, counting down.
CCAATCACAGTGGAGGAGGGGTGGGACTAAAACCACACCGACCAACTGTCATCAGTGTAGTAGCTCTCCATGAGTCTATGGTAACACCAGTGGAGGTACAGTGTAGAATAAGTTACTACGTGAACCCCAATGTTAATGTTAAAGTGCAGCTACATCTGTTTTAATTGTGTAATAAGTGCTGCTATATCTGTAAAAAGAATTGTAAGATTGACATGTTAAATGAAAGGCAATTGTTAGTATTTCTTTCAAAGGAAGGAATTATTATTTATGTCAAAGGAGTGAATTACTATTATTATTAGTAGGCTATACTTAATCTCTGTTTGTGTGTGTGTGTGTATGTGTATATATACAGTGCTATGCATAAGTTTAGACACCCATACTAAAGTTGACTAAAAAGAGGAATAAAAAAATCATCTTTTGGAAATTGAACTTAATGCCTTAATTTAAAAAATTAGGAAAAATCCAACCTTTAAGGACACCAATTTTCTTTGTGAATGAATAATGTATCGTAAATAAATAAATGTTCTTCCTTAAAATACAGGGTGCATACGTTTGGACACCCCTATGTTAAATTCCCATAGAGGCAGGCAGATTTTTATTTTTAAGTATTTTTTTTTATTTTTTTTTTAGGATACTATGCATCCTGATATTTTATTTACGATACATTATTCATTCACAAAGAAAATTGGTGTCCTTAAAGGTTGGATTTTTCCTAATTTTTTTAAATTAAGGCATTAAGTTCAATTTCCAAAAGATGATTTTTTATTCCTCTTTTTAGTCAACTTTAGCATGGGTGTCTAAACTTATGCATAGCACTGTATATGTATGTATATATATATATATATATATATATATATATATATATATATATATATATATATATATATATATGTATATGTATGTATGTACATATACTTTAAAAATAATATAATTTTCTGATTTGTCCCCCACAGACATCAGATGAGAGCACACAGTCCCTGACCCAGTCCAATACCACACAATCCGTATCTCCTGACTCCCCAAATGTGCCACCACTCTGCACACCTGAAATATCTCTCCATACTCTTGCTCCAAAGAGAAGGGCTGAGCAAGATATTACTGAGTACCAGCGCTGTGTGCTGAACGCCACCAGTAACAAGCCAGACGAGGAAGAGCACTTTCTTTTAAGTTTAGTTGGTGCCTTGAGACGACTTCCCCCACACAGTCGTTCTGAGGTTAAACTCAAATTCCAACAAATATTACATGATGCAGAATTTAACAATCAATAAAACCCTATCGGTAACCCTTCCTTTTACAGTCCCCTAATTACTAGGTATTTACCTGGTAAATATATGGTAAGTTATAGTTGGTTATTGGTAATTACCACAGGTAACAAGAATGTAAATGCAGAGAAACTACAAACTAATTACTAGGTATTTACCGGGTAAATATATGGTAAGTTATAGTTGGTTATTGGTAATTACCACAGGTAACAAGAATGTAAATGCAGAGAAACTACAAACTAATTACTAGGTATTTACCGGGTAAATATATGGTAAGTTATAGTTGGTTATTGGTAATTACCACAGGTAACAAGTATGTAAATGCAGAGAAACTACAAACTAATTACTAAGTATTTACCTGGTAAGCATATGGTAAATTATAGTATTTTAGTGTGTAATTACTTAAGGTGATTAGTATGCAATTACAGAGAAACTACCAGGGAAAAAAACACCACTGTTAAATATCAACTCAACGAAGTACTGTGTACTTGTTACCTGTTTAGGTTGGTAATAACTCCGATTTAATTATGTACTTCCTCAGAATGTAGGCAGCCAATTTTTAGAAACACCTCCAGTATCACCCATCAATTCAAGTTAGGTGTGTAGTTATCCTAAGGTTATGTTGGTAACAGTCCATGTTTATTTATTACTACCTTGAAATTAAGATGGTAGTTTTCAATAAATTACTTTGTCTTACATAGTTGTTGTTCATTGCTACACCCATTTATAGAGGGTTTATCAAATAATTTACCTTACACTTACCTGGTAACTACCCCGTAGGAACAGTTTTCCCTAATGTCATGGTACATCTTAAATACTGGGTATGTTCTTGCAGATGTTTTTACAATTTACTCATTAAGTAAAGTGCAACTGTACTGTAAAATGAAGCCTTGTTTATTTCCATGGTATTACCGGAATTGTACCATATAACCTAATCATTCCCTTTTCCATAGTCACATTTTTTTTTACCTCGTATGTCCTGCAACGTTACCAAGGAAAACATGACAATTTACTCGGTAAGTAAAGTGCAACTGTACTGTAAAATGAAGCCTTGTTTATTTCCATGGTATTACTGGGATCTTACCCTATAACCTGATAATTCCCTTTTCCATAGTCACATTTTTTTTTTACCTCGTATGTCCCGCAACGTTACCAAGGAAAACATGACAATTTACTCAGTAAGTAAAGTGCAACTGTACTGTAAAATGAAGCCTTGTTTATTTCCATGGTATTACCGGAATTGTACCATATAACCTAATCATTCCCTTTTCCATATAGTCACAATTTTATACCTTGTATGTCCTGCAACGTTGCCAAGGAAAACATGACAATTTACTCAGTAAGTAAAGTGCAACTGTACTGTAAAATGAAGCCTTGTTTATTTCCATGGTATTACCGGAATTGTACCATATAACCTAATCATTCCCTTTTCCATATAGTCACAATTTTATACCTTGTATGTCCTGCAACGTTACCAAGGAAAACATGACAATTTACTCAGTAAGTAAAGTGCAACTGTACTGTAAAATGAAGCCTTTTTATTTCCATGGAATTACTGGGATTTTACCCTATAATCTGATAGCTACGTAACTGTAGCTATTACAGATTATTGGGTAAAATCCCAGTAATTCCATGGAAATAAAAAGGCTTCCTTTTATAGTAAAGTTGCACTTTACTTACTGAGAATGTTCAACGTGATCTCATGAGAATACGTGTATATTTTTACGTAAAGTGTAATTCTACCGTACATTTACTTACGTTTTATACACACAGAAACGTATAATACTGACGTATTTACAGCACTAAAATGTAAAATGTTTACGAATTAACAGCACAAAAACGATTAGCCTACATGCATTTAAACAAGAATACACTTTAAAACCTTAAAAATACCTTATTTAATCGTTTAACCATTTTAATAGTTTACAGTGAGACACAAAATGCGTTTTCTCCAATAGAACAATAATACACCAACATAAATTCACAAAATACATCAATTTTATTATACTTGATATAATCCAAATCTTTAGAATCCATACGTTTGCAAGAAAGAGATCCAAATTCAGCCCTTTATCCAGTGAGTGATCTTCATCTCCATTTCACAGGCTATCACAGCAGCACACTCCGTAACTGTCAAATCCCGCGCTCGTGATGAATTCAAAATTCAAAAATTGCGCCCTCAAGAAGCGTTACGACATGTTTTACGGCAGTGATATCAAACGCTCATTGGCTCTCACCTGTTCGTCCATGTTCGTCACAGATTGCAACATGCCGTATTTCAGTCGTAAACTACATTTGAAATGGAGAAGCGCGCGCGCATTCACACAGAGGGAAGCCGGATTAACATTTTCATGGATTAATAACTTAAATTATGCTCTGTACCTCATTCAAAACTATTATATACTGAGAGAGAGGACTGTGACTGCAACACATCGTCATGTGAACGACTTTTGGTACCGGTTTTTACATTTTCGCAATAAATAAATTATTGTGATTACACGTATGTTGTTTTTCTTCATAATTGTAGCCTATGTAGTTTTCTATCTTTGAAAATTACGTATTAATACTACTTATTAATGAGACCAGGCTGGAATGTTTTAGTTAAGTTGCAGAACACACATGGTAAAAGTTTGTGATTTCAAAAATGTTTAAGCAGCAAAGGATGTGGTAAGAGTCTGGTAATACAATAGAAATAAACAAGGCTTCCTTTTACAGTACAGTTGCACTTTACTTACTGAGTAAATTGTCATGTTTTCCTTGGTAACGTTGCAGGACATACGAGGTAAAAAAATGTGACTATGGAAAAGGGAATTATCAGGTTATAGGGTAAGATCCCAGTAATACCATGGAAATAAACAAGGCTTCATTTTACAGTACAGTTGCACTTTACTTACTGAGTAAATTGTCATGTTTTCCTTGGTAACGTTGCAGGACATACGAGGTAAAAAAAAATGTGACTATGGAAAAGGGAATGATCAGGTTATAGGGCAAGATCCCAGTAATTCCATGGAAATAAACAAGGCTTCATTTTACAGTACAGTTGCACTTTACTTACAGAGTAAATTGTAAAAACATCTGCAAGAACATACCCAGTATTTAAGATGTACCATGACATTAGGGAAAACTGTTCCTACGGGGTAGTTACCAGGTAAGTGTAAGGTAAATTATTTGATAAACCCTCTATAAATGGGTGTAACAATGAACAACAACTATGTAAGACAAAGTAATTTATTGGAAACTACCATCTTAATTTCAAGGTAGTAATAAATAAACATGGACTGTTACCAACATAACCTTAGGATAACTACACACCTAACTTGAATTGATGGGTAATACTGGAGGTGTTTCTAAAAATTGGCTGCCTACATTCTGAGGAAGTACACAATTAAATCTGAGTTATTACCAACCTAAACAGGTAACAAGTACACAGTACTTTGTTGAGTTGATATTTAACAGTGGTGTTTTTTTCCCTGGTAGTTTCTCTGTAATTGCATACTAATCACCTTAAGTAATTACACACTAAAATACTATAATTTACCATATGCTTACCAGGTAAATACTTAGTAATTAGTTTGTAGTTTCTCTGCATTTACATACTTGTTACCTGTGGTAATTACCAATAACCAACTATAACTTACCATATATTTACCCAGTAAATACTTAGTAATTAGTTTGTAGTTTCTCTGCATTTACATACTTGTTACCTGTGGTAATTACCAATAACCAACTATAACTTACCATATATTTACCAGGTAAATTCCTAGTAATTAGGGGACTGTAAAAGGAAGGGTTACCCTACTATCATGCACACATCAACGAACATACAGACAGACACATACACACAGAAAAATAACATTTGAAATAGACACACCAAATTACTTCATATGTAAAACAATCAATTTTTTATAAGGCAGTTTAATGTATTTATCAATCTGTACATGAAAATTTATCATTAAAATAATTATTAAAAGCATTCATCTTTTCCAGTCATTTATTTTCCTCTTTTGATTTAGACTACTAATTTATTTTATTCGTTGTGTGCAGCTTGTTAGTGAAAGGAAATATGCTAATTTTCTGAGGTTATGGGTGGCTCTTAAAAGAGCCTTTTTTTATTTTTAATTGGTGGTGGTCCTGGATGGTACTGATGGTAGTGGTCCTGATGGTGGTGGGAGTAATTATGAGGCATTAGATGACAGAATGCTGCCATGCAACTTCACCTGCTGGAGAGGAGAAGTAGGTGGTGTACCTTTGCCTTATTTCCAGTGCTTCCCTAGAGGCATTGTTGCTGCCTGCTCGCTGGATGGGCTGCATGGCAAACTGTGGCTCTGATGGCAGGGGGGCACAACTTACTTCCTCTTCATCAGCATCCTCATACCGTAGGAAATTGTGAAGGATGCAAGTGGCCTTCACCACTGCATCTGCCACTTTTGGTGAGACACCAAGCACTCTGTGGTAGAGTCTCCATTGGGCAGCAAGTATCCCAAATGTGCACTCCACCATCCGTCTCGCACGGGAAAGACGGTAATTAAACACACGCTTCTCTCTGTCGAGGTGTTTTCCTGGGTAGGGTCGGAGAAGGTGCCTCTTCAGAGGAAAAGCCTCGTCACCCACAAACACATGTGGCACAGGCTGGGGGTCTTCTGAACCTGGTAATGGTGCATCCTCTGGTAGGTTGAGCGTTCCCTGTTGGAGAGCCTTGCCAAATTCGGAGGCACAGAGGGTCCCGCCGTCACTGCTTTTCCCGTATGCCCCCACATCCACCATCCGGAAAAGGTACCGGGCATCAACCACTGCTAGAAGGACTATGGAGAAGCTTCCTTTATAATTGAAATACATGGACCCTGTTGAAGATGGGGCCTGTATTGTAACATGCTTCCCATCGATTGCTCCCAGACAGTTGGGGAAGTTCCACAGCCTATGGAAGTCTTCAGCAATCCTCTTCCAGTGATGTTGTTCAGGGAAGGGCATGTATTCCTGGACCAAGAGTGACCATATTGCCTCACACACTTCTTTTACCACCCTTGCCACTGTGCAGTAACCCACCCTGTAACCCACCCTGTGAGTCTCCTGTTGACAGATATCTGAAATAAATACAGAAAAAAGTTGCAAAGGGCAATTAGTTATACATTAAATAAAACATCAAATTAAATCATATATCATTAGTTATAAAATCAATAAGACTTCTACTCTATTTATATTATGCTTATTTATATAAAAGTATATTCAATTATAAATGTGTTTGGATGTGTAAAATATCTTCAGTAGCTATCAATGAATCATAAATACCGGAAAGAAGTAAAATAAGATATGTTGTACCTTATATGCAGTGATGAATGTACGAAACTAATGTTAAAGGTATAGCGGAGGATCTTTCCGAATTTTAGATAAGAACCGCCCTCTCCACTTTTTGAAAAAATGCACATGCGCAACACTCTACCTGCTCCCGAGAGGGAACGCCTATTAAACGTGTGCGAGGTTCTCCTCGTGCGCGCTCTGTTTACAAGTTGCTGTCGGCATCGCTCATACAAGATTACTTTCCAAAAGAAGATTTGCACTTTTTCTCCAAATAGCATGCCAAACTTTACCTGTCGAGTAGAAACTTTGCGACTGAGGCATCAGTGGGAAGCCCAACCTGTGTTTTCAGCGCACGCCATCGTGTGAAACAATCTCCCAAAAACACTCTGATCTTGTTTCTCTCTTCTGAGGCCTTTCTCTTCTTCTCATACAGTTCGTACAAACTTTTTCTCTTGCGACCCTCAGACATTTTCAAAGGACCCGGTGAAACGGCGAGCTTCAATGAATGGCTTAGCTCTAGCTCACCACACATAAACACCTGAAAGTGCGCATGCGCAGAAAGCGAAAACTAAGGGACGAGCACGTACAACGGCCTTACGTAAACATATCACCAGAATGATTGACACTTAGGTGGACCAATAGTTTAGACTACCCACCCTGAAAAAGAAAATCCTCCGCTATACCTTTAAATAAATAAATGTCTACATGTAGCCTACAATTTTGAGTCACTTGTAACATTAACGTTACTTTATTTGAGCTTTTTTCTGCTATTTTACTCCTAATCCACTATAGCAAAAAGACAAACACTGCATTTTTTTTTACTTCACTGCATTCACTTACAAAAGACTTTTCATTTTCAGCTCAATAACACAAAATATCACTTGAAATAATTTCGGAATAGCCTTATAAGTTATGCACTTACCTCAGACAAATGCAAAGACGTTCTTCCGAGCTGATGGCCTCCCGGTAGTTTGTGTCTCTCTTCGAAATAGAAGGTCCAATTTTCCGGAACAACATCTCAAACTGTGTCCTGCTCATCCGAAAATACTCCTTGAACCGGCTGCCGTCCAACTTTAGTTCTTGGACCAGACGATGGTACTCTCCGAGATGTTTTCTCGCTCTCAAGATATCATGAACCCACATAGACCGGTGCGTCCGTCCTCTCTGTCTACGTGGTTCAGCCATCCCTTCATCCAAAGCAAGGGCCAGAGCAAGTACTCTACATTGTGTCGACATTTTTATATGGAAGTAAAATAATGTCAAATGTTTTTGAAATAAAAAAGCCTGTTGAATTGCACTACTTGAAAAAAAGAGGCATTGCATTAAACATGCTTGCATTTTAATGCATTGTATTTTTAGGGCTAGCATTTTTATGGGCTGAAATTCAACATGGTTGAATATTTAAGCTGTGAATATTTCAATTAAAAACATTTCAAACACATTTTCATTATTAAAAAATAATCCATATTCACCTTTCATATTTCACTTCCAAAATATTCAAACTGTTTAAAAATATAAATACAATAAAAATATAATAAAATAATATAATAATAAAAATACAACCTATAATATTCAACAGGCAATTTTCGGTCCATTCTATTTCGCTTTGCAAATTCGCTTCCACAAATTCAGTGGTTCAAATTCGACAGTAAATTCAACATTGATGTCCAGGAACTGCAGGAAAAGCAGTAGATTGCCGAGCATACTCTCCATCTGCTGTTAGTCGATCTCACCAGCAGGGGGTGCAAAAGCGCGTGTTGTTGACGAAGACCAGCAACAGTTAGAGCAAGCCATTCATTCATAAAATGACCAATCAATAAAAGACCAAACTCGCAACTTATTTGGGAAGTAGGCTGTAGGCTAGCCTACTATATGTATAATATGAACTTAACACATAAAGTTTCATGCTGAGCATTTCGTGATATACTGGCATAAAATCAACACTTGATCAATTAATACCAACTCTCTCTCTCTCTCTCTCTCTCTCTCTCTCTCTATATATATATAGTATGCCTACGTGTATTGCATTAGCTTAAACTGGGAAGAGTCAGAATTAGGCTGACTCTTAAAATTAGAATTAGAAAATTATATTATTTTTAAAGTATATGTACATACATACATATACATATACATATATATATATATATATATATATATATATAGTCACTTGCATATTCTTGTTAGTTTAACTGTAAATCGCTTTGGATAAAAGTGTCTGCTAAATGACTAAATGTAAAATTGGCTTGACATTGAACATTTGCACATTTAGGCAATATTAGGGACCGTCTGTAAATTTGCATAAAACATTGGCATACACGTTTCTTACTTCAATAGCAAACTTAAATTTATTTGAATAAATATCAAAAATCCAAAGGGTGCGCAGTATGCCTGACACTACATGAACACTTTACAGTTGGTTTTATGACTTGTTGTAAGTCGTTCTATTCAAATGCTATTGAAGTTAGAAACGTGTAGGCCTATACCAAAGTCGTATACACTTTAGAGACGGTCCCTAAATGTGCGAATGTCCAACGTCAAGCCAACTTTATGCCAGCAGTCACTGGGAAAGGCTCAGCATTAAACTTTGCGCGTTATTCTGAGTCCATCTGCTTGCCTCCAAGTTTGGTGTTTTATATCACTGTAATTAGTCCATTAAGCTATGTTAAGCGTTGTATATGTCCAGCAGGGGAATCCTGAAGTATTGAGGGAAACCCTAATAGCCTGCATGCAGCACATCGCCGCAATATAAAGTTAAGGCAACTAAACAACCAAGAGAAATATGTCAACCTCAAAAATGTAACATTGGATCTGTATATCCGCATCGGGGAATAACATTATAATCTCGTTCACGGTAGAGAAAGATGCATGTTGGCTACACAGGAAAAGTAACCATGAAGACACTGAATTTAACATAAAACAGCCGTCATAATAATCACAAATACACTTACATTGCTGTAAATGAGTTTTATGAATGAATGGCTTGCTCTAACTGTTGCTGGTCTTCGTCAACAACACGCGCTTTTGCACCACCTGCTGGTTAGGTTGACTAACAGCAGATGGAGAGTATGCTCAGCAATCTACTGCTTTTCCTGCAGTTCCTGGACGTCAATGTTGAATTTACTGTCGAATTTGAACCACTGAATTTGTGGAAGCGAATTTGCAAAGCGAAATAAAATGGACCGAAAATTGCCTGTTGAATATTATAGGTTGTATTTTTAAACAGTTTGAATATTTTGGAAGTGAAATATGAGAGGTGAATATGGATTATTGAATTTTTAATAATGAAAATGTGTTTGAAATGTTTTTAATTGAAATATTCACAGCTTAAATATTCAACCATGTTGAATTTCAGCCCATAAAAATGCAAGCCCTAAAAATACAATGCATTAAAATGCAAGCATGGTTAATGCAATGTCTCTTTTTTTCAAGTAGTGCAATTCAACAGGCTTTTTTATTTCAAAAACATTTGACATTATTTTACTGCCATATTTTTAGACAAATTATCTGCGAAATCAGTTACAAGTAAACTGTGCCGCGGATACTGTGTATCATAGCAACGAAGCGTCTCAACTGAAAAAAACGCTGCGCTGCCAAAACGCTCTCACGCGCCCACAGCTGAGCGTTTTTAGCAGAGCGCCTAGCGTTTTCAGCTGGCTAAAAACGCTTTGGTGGACACACGGCCTACTACGGGGCTGTTGAATGCTTAATTCTGATTGGTTGACGAATGTTCTAAGTTGTTCAATTATTTTCAGGAAGACACTAAAGTAGTTCCAGGCAGGTTTTGACCACATTACAGTACACTTCACCAAATGATTTCAGTTATTTCAAAGGTCCCTCACAACCGAAAGCAGAGAAAGAACCCACAACGACACTGACCAAGCAAATATAGTAAACAATAGGATAAAAATGACAAACTATTTCCATGTTTTTTGCCACAAAAATTATGTTTTATGTGTGAAAAGCACATACTCTCTCCGAAAAGTCTTGAGTGCTCTGATTGGCCAAGAGCACTTGAGGCTTTTCGAAAGAAGGTGCTTTGTAGAAATCAGCTGTTTCAGACAGACTGGGAATAGAGGAGCTGTAATAATGTACAAGAAATTATGTGTTTTTTGAACATTAAAGCATGGCGCCTTTTCTATAACACCCGTTGTGATCACCCAGCGTGTGTTGGAAATATAACGACCCTTACATAATCACGATCTTCAGCTACCAAGGCTTGTTGTAAACACAGTTAATGCTGAAAATGCGGATGATCAAGCTGATCAATCGAAACCAACTTTGAAAGCACGACTTGAGCAGAATGTGTGACAGTGGTGAGTCTAACCAGTGTTGTGCTCTCCAGGTTCAGGAAGCCGATGTTACGGTTTAACTGGTTACCGTGTTAAGTGGTGACCTTACGCCAGATGTGAACAATCGGCTGCAAATTTCGTCAATTGACCCTTCGCAGGGAGCTTGATTGACAGGCGATCTAACTAATCATAATCCGCCATCCGCCATTTTGTCCGATAAAGCAGGCAGGAGAGATAGCAGATTAACATGGGAGGATTTTAACTTGAAAAACGTAAAGTACTGACGCCTTTCCGCGGTTAAAACAACATTCCTTCTTATGTTCATTCATGTTTATTTGATGCTATAAATGAACTAGAAGGAAGAGATGATCGGTTGACGAGCAGCTTTAACTGATGCTCTACAGCGATCTGTCAGACACATTTAAGAGCCACAAAACGGTATGTATCGTTTCAATTTCTTTTAAAAAATGACCAAATTTGAAAGGTGAGACTTTGTTTAATATGTTTAATATCAAAAATAACCGAAAAGTAACCTGGTCTGTCCTTTCTGTGTGTTGTCAGTCTCCTCTCTGCTCCGCAATGTATTTTTCACTGCGTGAGAACACGGTGTGGCGTGAGAGCAGCGTAGCTTGTCGGACATAGCGACAGTAACTAAGGTGGGCGGGTCTTTGCGAAGGGTCAATTTCCGAAAGCCTGTGTGCAATACATCCATTACAATTAAACATTTGCACTTCATGATGCTGATATTATTGTAATGATTAAAAAAACAAAGGATTTCATTCTTGTAATGGCAAAAGTTTATTTAACAAAAACACCAATAAAGTCATAAATTCAAGGTATGTTAAATAAAATGTACTGTGCACAAGCAAATTTTTTTGGGTCATACTGCCCAGAAACAGCTTTATATATAAATCTTAACCTCCAAAAACAAACGCGGTTTGGCTTTCGCATCCAAACACAGCGCCAACACTTTAATTCACTGAAGTCTCGTCTTCTTTCATTGGTTATGCCTTTGGGTGGCATTATACTAATATTACTTACTATGACGTGAATGATTGAGAAAGTAATATCTGGACTTCAATCAATATAAATCCTTTAGACTGGTGTGGAACAGTGTTAGACAGAATAAACCACTTTGTGGGAGAATATGAGCTTTGTAACTTTGTAGATCGTTTGCACAAACAGATACTTTACACATTAAAGGAAAAGAAAAACATTTAAAAGTATCATATGACCTCTTTAATATGTATTTTCCTTTTGGAGTTGAGCATTTGGGTCCCACCCAACCACAGGGGGAAACAGCAGAAACAAAATTAATGTAAAATGCTTTTTTTTTTTTTTTTTTTTTTTTTTTTGAGTTATGTGAAAGAACCTTTATTGTTAACAGTGATGTTGGTGCACATTTTATAATTTAGAAAATATAACATTGTACATCATTTACACATGACCATCATTATTATTGTATTTTTATGTTTCACATTACAGGACATAAATGATCTCATCAAGAAAAGCATCTTAATTGGAGATGGAAATCCTGCTCGATATCTTCGGCAAAAAAAGACAGAGAAAATGGATGAATCTGAATTATATAGAAAAATGACGTTTGGAGAGAGAGACTTAAACAAACCCCATAAAACCATTCTGATGGTGGGAGAAACAGGAACAGGAAAAACAACCCTGATCAATGCGATGATCAACTACATGTTGGGTGTTCAGAGAGAAGACAAGGTTTGGTTTGAGATCACAGATGATCAGAGTGACCGAACATCAGTTCACAGTCAGACCTCCATCATCACTGTTTATGGGTTTTATCCACAAGAGAGTCAAACTGATCTAACAATCATCGACACTCCAGGATATGGAGACACTCGTGGAGTTGAGAAAGATAAAGAAATCGCTGAGAGTTTGCTTAGTTTAAGTAAATCTGAAGAAGGGATCAATGAAATAGATGCAGTGTGTCTGGTGATTAAAGCAAACCAAAATCGACTCTCTGACAGACAGATATACATATTTGATGCTGTTCAGTCTTTATTTGGGAGAGATACTGCTGAAAACATTGTCTTGCTCTTCACACACTCAGATGGAGCTCGACCTAAATCTGTCCTGACGGCTGTTAAAGAAGCTAAAATCAAGTGTGCAGTGAATGACAAGAATCAGCCAGTGTTTTTCCTGTTTAACAACTGTCAGTCTGAAGCTGTTGATGAAGAATATGAAATGATCCATGAACAATCATGGAATCACAGTTTTAGAGGAATAGCAGGATTGTTCAAGTTTCTTGACACAATAAAACCAAAATCCCTGAAGATGACTCGAGATGCTTTACAAAAATGGAAGCAGTTGGAGGCAAATATCTCAAATCTAAAAGAACGTGTTCAAATGATGGAAAAAAATCTAAAAGAGCTGAAACTAACTCAAGCTGCTCTGGAGAAGAACAAGAAATACGTATAGAAGAAAAAAAAAAACTTTGAGTTTGAAGTTGAAGTGTCCTACAAAGAATGGGTTGATATTGATCGCTCTAAAGCCAATAAGGCCACATGCTGCAGCGTCTGTGAGGAGAACTGTCATTATCCAGGATGCTGGTGGGTCAGAGATCTCATGGTGCAGCGTGATGCAGCGTGATGGATAAAAATCCAAGATGGCGCCGCGGATGGCTGCCTCGGTGTTGAGCTCTCCAGTTGTTACACTGTTTTTGTTAGTTTGTCCTGTTTTATGTTTGTCATACGCTATCAGTTATACCAGGGACGAACTGCTGAACATTCGGCAGCGCACACCAACTGATCACCAACCAGTTTTTGATTCTTCTGGCGTTTTGCGGAACATTGTCGTCGGTTGCGCCGCTGCACTGTGGAAACAGTATAAGACGCGCAGGCGTGGGAAGCGAGCCGGCACACTTGTTAAGCTCAGGCAGCGCGGATTCAGAACAGCGCTGCCTAGCATCCATCTGGCGAATGTCCGCTCTCTCCCTAACAAAATGGACGAACTACTTCTGCTCTCACGCAAAAACAAGGACTTTACCAACTCTGCTGCTCTGTGTTTCACGGAAACCTGGCTGAACGAAGCCATTCCGGACAGCGCGTTACATCTACCGGACTTTCAGCTGTTTAGAGCGGATCGCGATATGGAGTCAACGGGGAAAACGCGCAGTGGTGGGACATGCTTTTACATCAACAGAAGGTGGTGTACTGATGTAACTGTGTTAAGGAAGATGTGCTGTCCTGATGTGGAAGTGCTTTTCATTAACTGTAAACCGTTCTACTCGCCGCGGGAGTTTTCCTCGCTCGTTCTCATCAGTGTTTACATTCCACCGCAAGCACACGTGAGTATGGCGCTGCAACAGCTGGCTGATCTGATCACAGAAACAGAACAACAACACCCGGACTCTGTTCTTATCATTCTCGGAGACTTTAATCAGGCAAAACTCACACGTGAGCTGCCTAAATTCAAACAGCACATTACATGCCCCACCAGAGACAATAATATCTTGGACCATTGCTACACCACAACAAAGGATGCATATCGCTCCGTCGCCAGAGCAGCTCTAGGACTTTCCGATCACTGCCTGGTTCATCTTCTACCAACTTACAGGCAAAAACTTAAAACTGCTAAGCCAGTAATAAGGACTGTAAAGAGATGGACCAACGACACAGAGCAGGTCTTACAAGCCTGTTTTGAATGCACTGACTGGAGTGTTTTTGAAGCTGCTGCCAGCGATCTGGACGAGCTCACAGAGACTGTAACATCATACATCAGTTTCTGTGAGGATTTATGCATCCCTACCAGGACTTACTTATCATTCAACAATGATAAACCATGGTTCACACCAAAACTCAGACAGCTTCGTCTGGTCAAAGAAGATGCCTACAGGAGTGGGGATAGGATCTTGTATAATCAGGCCAGGAACACATTGACAAAGGAGATTGAAGTGGCTAAGAAGAGCTATGCCAAAAAGCTGGAAAACCAGTTTTCCTCCAACGACCCTGCATCAGTGTGGAAAGGCCTGAAAGACATTACCAACTACAAGACACCATCCCCCCAGCACCGACAGCAACAAGCATCTTGCGAACGAGCTGAATGTCTTTTACTGTAGATTTGAGACCCCCGATCAGACACCCCACACCCGCCCTGACCATCTCTCTACACAGCCATCAACACCTCCAGCCATCCCCCTCCCCTCCCCCCCTGCACTTCAGATCAGTGAGGATAATGTGCGTCAGATCTTCAGGAAACAGAAGAGAAGGAAAGCACCAGGCCCAGACGGTGTTTCACCAGCCTGTCTGAAAACCTGCGCTGACCAGCTGGCCTCTATCTTCTCACTGATCTTCAACAGATCACTGGAGCAGTGCAAAGTCCCTTTCTGCTTTAAACGCTCCACCATCATCCCAATCCCGAAGAAACCAAAGATCACAGGACTCAATGACTACAGACCTGTTGCCTTAACATCTGTGGCCATGAAGTCATTCGAAAGACTGGTGTTAGCATATCTGAAGGACATCACTGGACCCTTGCTGGACCCCCTGCAGTTTGCCTACAGAGCAAACCGGTCTGTGGATGATGCGGTCAATATGGGACTGCATTACACCCTGCAACATCTGGACAAACCAGGGACCTATGCAAGGATTCTGTTCGTGGACTTTAGTTCTGCCTTCAACACCATCGTCCCATCACTGCTCCAGACCAAACTGACCCAGCTCTCTGTCCCTAGCTCCGTCTGTCAATGGATCACCAGCTTTCTGACAGACAGACAACAGTTAGTCAGAATGGGCAAAATCACGTCCGACAGCCGCATCATCAGCACCGGTGCTCCACAGGGATGTGTTCTCTCACCACTGCTCTTCTCCCTGTACACAAATGACTGCACCTCTAAAGACCCCTCTGTCAAGCTCCTGAAGTTTGCGGACGACACTACTGTTATCGGACTCATCCGGAACGGTGACGAGTCTGCGTACAGACAGGAGGTGGAGCAGCTGGCTCTTTGGTGCAGTTATAACAACCTGGAGCTGAACACGCTCAAAACAGTGGAGATGATCGTGGACTTCAGGAGAAACCCCCCTGCACTCCCTTCACTCACCATCATGGACAGCACTGTGACTGCAGTAGAGTCATTCAGGTTCCTGGGCACCACCATCTCTCAGGATCTGAAGTGGGACACTCACATAGACTCTATTGTGAAGAAAGCCCAACAGAGACTGTACTTCCTGCGTCAGCTGAGGAAATTCAACCTGCCAGAGGAGCTGCTCGTACAGTTCTACTCAGCTGTCATCCAGTCCATCCTCTGCACTTCCATCACCGTCTGGTTCGGCTCTGCTACCAAAACCGAACTCCGTAGACTACAGCGGATAGTTCGGACTGCTGAGCGAATCACTGGCACTACCCTTCCCACACTTAAAGAACTGTACTCATCCAGAGTGAGTAAAAGGGCTCGCAAAATCACTCTGGACCCGTCACACCCAGCTCACTTTCTGTTTGAACTGTTACCGTCTGGTCGACGCTACAGAGCACCGAGCACAAAAACAACCAGACACAGGAAAAGTTTCTTTCCCCAGGCCATCTACCTCATGAACACTTAAATGTTCCCCTACTGTGGAACAAACATGTGCAATACTTCCCTCAGACATTTCATTATAGCACCTTATAACTTTATATATATTTATAATTTATAATTTCTATTTTTTTATTTTTATTTTTTTTATTTATTTATACCCATGTTACTTGTCACTTGTCTTGTCACTTTATATTGTATGTGTACTGGAAGCTACTGTCACCAAGACAAATTCCTTGTATGCGCAAGCATACTTGGCAATAAAGCTCTTTCTGATTCTGATTCTGATTCTGATGAAACATAATCACTGTACAGTGTGCACTAATAAATGCCACTCCAGCAAACACGTCAAAGAAGCAAAAATATATGTAATAAAGACAAAGAAAGTGAAGAGGACAAATGAAGAGGTAAAGAAGAAATATGAAGACAAAATTAGAGGTGGTGTGTCTCTGGTCCAGAAGATGGAAGAAGAACTGCAAGAATTAGAGAAAGAGAAAACAAAGCTGGCGAATGAAGCTTTTCACTGTGTGGAAACTCTGGAGATGATCGCACTCAACACTGATTCTCTGTTCACACTTCTGCACATTGAATTTCTTATTGAGAAGTTAAAGGAAATAAATGAGCCTGAAAAAGCTGAAATACTGGAAAACATCAAGAAGAGAGCATGAGAAGAACATGGAGCACTGGGATTCATAAAAATAATTATAATTATTTTTGAATGCAACTTAACATCTGTGGTCGGATGTCAAGTTTTGCTTGTGGGAAGCATGAGCCTATACTTGTCATGATTGAGAGAAGGAAGCAAAATGCAAGTCAAAACTCTTTATTGTATAATTGATAAGGTAATGGTACAAGTCCAGATGAGACAGGCTAGCGGTGCAGGGACCCCAATATGTGAAAAGAGTGCAGAAGTGAGACGAATCCAGAGTAAATCCACAGGAACACGAACAGGAACAAGGAAGGCACAAGACTCGAGACGCAGACTGGAACATACACCGGGAACCACAAACAACTATCTGACAAAGGAGAGTAGAAGATGCTGCATTTAATATGTTATTTTAAAAAAGTGTCTTTATTTCATGTGATATTGTGGAAATAAAGACTCTCTCTGTGACTCAAAGCCTGATCTTCAGTCTCATCAGTAACAGCCGCTCTTTCTCATGTTGTGTGTGAAGAGCGGCTGTAGGTTTGGAAACTCCTCATATGAGTTACTCATCCGTATCTATGAGAAAACACACGACACAAGAGGGAAACAGACAGTGGATGTTAATGAAGCCTCAGGCTCATGTGAATATGAGTTTAGATCAGACAGACGTCTATATAAAACATTAGAGAACATGACAGCAGAAATCCCATGTGTCTGTCATAAACATCCATTAAATAAAATAATACTTTTCATCAGAACAATTAAACAATAACTGCTAACTGCTCACATATCTGTGCTTATCATTTAGCGAGAGCTTGTCCAGTCCACAAATAATTATCATTTAATGAAAAAAAAAAAAAAAAACATAATCAAAAAATAGACTTACAAATGTCATCAAATTTAACTAAAATAAAGCTGAAATGTTTTACTTTCAATGAAAAGTATTTTGTCTCATAAACAGCTGTGATTCTCAATCAATTTCCTGGCATAGTTTTTGTTTGTTTTGCTTTATAAATCTATAAATCATACATACATACATACATACACCTACATACACACATATACATACTACATAAATAGATACATATATATGCCTACATATATACGCACATAAATGCATACATACATACATACATACATACATAAGGCCTACATACACACATAAATAAATAAATAAATAAATAAATAAATGAATGAAGAAATAGGGCATTAATAACATCAAAATATA
The DNA here is from genome assembly GCF_963993115.1 of Abramis brama. Taxonomy (NCBI): domain Eukaryota; kingdom Metazoa; phylum Chordata; class Actinopteri; order Cypriniformes; family Leuciscidae; genus Abramis; species Abramis brama. The sequence continues at coordinate 27,885,518 of NC_139986.1, read as the reverse complement.
TTTTTAGAAAATAATCTTGTGTTTTTTTTTGTAAACAATGGACTAATTTTAACATTATAATCTTGTTCACGGTAGAGAAATATGTTTGTAGGCTACACAGGGAAAGTAACCGTGAAGACACTGAATTTAACATAAAACCGCCTTCATAATAATCACAAATACACTTACATTGCTGTAAATGAGTTTTATGAATGAATGACTTGCTCTAACTGTTGCTCTGTCTTCGTCAACAACAAGCGCTTTTGCACCACCTGCTGGTGAGATTGACTAACAGCAGATGGAGAGTATCTCGGTAATCTACTGCTTTTCCTGCAGTTCCGTTGAATTTACTGTCGAATTTGAACCACTGAATTTGTGGAAGCGAATTTGCAAAGCGAAATAAAATGGACCGAAAATTGCCTGTTGAACATTATAGAATCAGGGTATCTTCCGTCCATTTCATTTCCTATTTGAAATGAAATAAGCAGAAACGAGAAACGGCGCCTTTATTCGTTTTTTCGTTTTTTCCAAAAAACGAAAAAACGAGATTTCGGCTTGATTTTTCGTTTTTTAGTTCACAGGCAAAAAACGAATAAATGACTTCAAAATTCGTTTTGCACATGTGGACGGTCATGAGGCGCCCCTGTCAGCCGATTGGTCAAGAAAATCTGAGCATGTGACGTCATCGGTAGTTCCCCAGGTTTATTCAACAAAATAATAGTCCTATGGCTCTGCGTACCGCATATTAAACTGTTCAGGGCAGGTCCTGGGCTTACTTATGTGCAACTTAACGCGTTTCAGAGAAATATTTATATATCAGAAATATTAAATATTAATCTGCACCCAGATGGTTTTATTAGCTGTGCGGAGTTAAATATGTGTGGTGAAGCACAATGTTCAGTCAAGCATATCAGCAGTCATAACTCTTCTTTTAGACAGTACGCTCAGTTTTGGACAAGGGGTGGTTAATGCAAATACTGTAATGCAAAACTGCTGATGGTGGTGGGTACCGCGATGATGGTAAATAAAATTGTACTGAACGTAGCTAATCATAGCCGCGAGGGTGAGACAGCGAGATGATTGACAGGACGATAGCGGAGGAAAAAGCGCAAGATTTTGTTAGTAAAGAAATATTTATTTGTTTAATTATAAAAGTGAGTTTGTTTTTGAAAACAACAACAACAAAAAGGTGAAATAACAATGTGACCACAAAACTATGCGGATGCGGGAGTTAAAACTGTGCTGGGCTATGTCGGTGACCCAGTGTAATTGTAGCCTACAGCGTAAAATACAACCACAAACACACGTAATATGTATGCATAGCCAAAACACAACACGAGTTTGTTTAAACTTGATTTTTATTACCACCCATATTTTTTTTTTTTTCGGACTCCACGCCAGAGGTCCCCCTCAGCACCCCTAACCCTTGTGTTATGTTGCGGGTCAATTTGAACCGTTTAGGGTGCTTTCACATCTGTAGTTCCGTTCATTCCGGGCCAAGGGAGAAAAATTATGTTGCTAAACAGTGAAATAATGCACAACGCACTCTGACTACGGCAGCTGGTTTAGTCCAAAACTGCGCAGTTCTTTGGCAGTTGGGTCTGTTCGAGGTCGGATCACGTTCTCACCACAAACGAACCGCTCCGTTCGTCTGAAAGCGTACCGCTTTTGGTGCGCACCCGAGTGTGATTGCTGCATTCACACCTGCCCAAACGAACCGCACCAAGGGGGAAAACGAACTCTATAGTGCGATTCAACAGAACTAAATGAGGCAGGTGTGAAAGAAGTAAGAACCCTTAGATTTTCTAGTTGTTGGAAATACTGGTTAACCCTATGGTTTTTTTCTTGATATTTTGTGACTTTTTCTCATTTATCATGACGAACATACACACTGTTTAAAGATCTCCCTGTCACTCACTGACCCAGCATAAAGCTGAGAGACGAATGTCACTGGACCATGAGGAGCTATTCCAATGAGGCCTTTCATTGTGCAGTGAGACTTGTAATTTGAGTACATTTCTACGGTGGCCGGGAGAGCTCAACGCGCTGCAAATGAAGAAAACACATGCAAACAGAAAAAAACACATGCAAACAGAAAAAAACACATGCAAATAGAAAAAAACACATGCAAATAGAAAAAAAACACCAGCGAATAAGAAAACATCTTCATCAGTTTTACAACTCACGTGCGTCCCAATACTCACAACACAACAAAATACGGAAACGCGCTGCAAAAGTTCATAACACAACCAAACAGAAACGCGCTGCAAATAGAACAGAACACAACGGAAATGTTTCCGGGGAACCCAATAAGTGACGGACGGACGGCTCGCGAGCTTTACCAGAGAGACGCGGGCTCTGGCTTTACCTATGCCCTACTCTCATAAAAGGGCAGACGGCAGAGCCCTTGAATTGGGCACTTTGGAGGGAGCGGGGCACTTGTGTGCCATTAGGCTTGTTTGAGATGCGCCTCGCCTCGCCTGAAATATAGTCGAGAGTAGGCGGCTGCAGTGAGGGGAGGAGTGAAAAAAGCGCAGGCAAGCCGGACAGATCTCTCTTCTCGCAGTGGATCTGACACCTGTGAGATCGAAGATGGATATCGCGGGATTCACGCTCGTGCACAGTGTTGCTAATAAACTGGATGTAATTCAAGTTCTGTGCTTTTATATGAAAATAAATAAAATGAACAAGACACCCAAACTACTTGTTATTTAATTCCATTCCAAATACATGTTTATCAAAAAAAAAAAGTCTTTAATACAGACATATGTGTTTTTATTTTTTATTTTATTTTTTATAAAGATTAAATTGCATAAAAGAGATCGCACTGTCTGATAGTTTGGGAATATTCACACATAACATATACACATGAAACATGATATTAGAATCAAACATTTTAAAAGAGAACAATACATCACAGTTGTTTAAAACCAATGAGCATTAAGCTGTGTCGTCAGCAAGTCGTTTCCCATCATGCTTTTGATCAGCGCAGTCGGTGGAGAGCAACTGCGCTCGACTGCAGAATCCGACACGTGCGCCTTGCGATCGCGAGAGATTTTTGACATACGTCAGCATGACATCAGAGCAAGGCGGACCGCGTCCGCACTCGGACACATTTCTAACCGGCATGCATCTCGCGCTGATCACCGGTGATCGGTTCTGCGCAGATTTTGCTCATCTCAAACAAGCCTAGTATGTTGATGAAGGGAGCAACGAAAGACAACGTAATTTCCTCATTATTTTCACCTGGGATGTTCCCATGACAACGCAGCGCGTGTCCATCAGCTAAATAGCTGTTCTTACCAGAAATATAGTATTAATGCTGTTAACATAACTGTTGCAAATAAATATACATTTTATACAACAAAGTTTTTAAAATATGTGTTATATCTTTGTGTGAGTGTCTCAACTTTAAAACTTGCCGTCTCATATTTGGACCTATAGCTACATTCTAACATTTCTTACGAAACTTATTTTAACATAACATGACAAAATGTGTTCAATGTAACTGATGTATAGATTAATGTCTTTTCCTCGTTCTTTTTCTCTATCTTTTTTATTTATTTATTTTAGTCTTCAGCTCATTGTTCTTTTTAGTATTCTTATGACATTGAACATATCGCAAATACATTTTGTATATTGTATACAAAGTTGTATGTCATAAACGTGTCATCTTTGTATGTTTTGCAAAAAAATATAAAATAAATAATAATAATAAAAGTAGACAGCTGTATGCACGTCCTAGCCGTCCGTCCGTCACTTATTGGGTTCCCCGGAAACATTTCCGTTGTGTTCTGTTCTATTTGCAGCGCGTTTCTGTTTGGTTGTGTTGTGAACTTTTGCAGCGCGTTTCTGTAATTGCAGCGCGTTTCCGTATTTGGTTGTGTTGTGAGTATTGGGACGCACGTGAGTTGTAAAACTGATGAAGATGTTTTCTTATTCGCTGGTGTTTTTTTCTATTTGCATGTGTTTTTTTCTATTTGCATGTGTTTTTTTCTGTTTGCATGTGTTTTCTTCATTTGCAGCGCGTTGAGCTCTCTAGGCCACCGTACATTTCACTTTGGAGAAGTGGTGAGGATGGTGTTTGACATCTGATCTCAGTGCAGTCAATGATGATCTGTGTGTCTGGGAAATCAGAGAAGTCTTCAGGGAGGTTGGATTTTACATCAGCTGCTGAAAGCCACACACACACTGATCCCAGCAGCGTATAGAGGTAGTTTGTCCATGTCGCAATTATTCTGCTCACTGTGGAAGGATGCATATGGAAAAGGTGTGCCAGGACTCTCTCCTTTAATCCAACTGACAGGTAGACGAGGAAAAGAAAAAACTCATCGATTGGTTGCAGCAGCTGTCTCTGGAAAGGTAAAAAAAAAAAAATGCATGAAAGTTAGGTTTGTATAAGAACATATTAAAGTCAAAGTCAGCTTTATTGTTAATTCTGCCACATGTACAGGACATACAGAAAATTGAAATTGCGTTACTCTTAGACCCTTGGTGGATAACGGATAACATTAAATACATAAAGTAGAATTTTAAAAATACAAAGAAAAATATGAATAAATACAATTATACATATAATATAAAAAAAACAAATGCAATATACAAGCAAGGGCACATGGCAGAGAGTGCAAACCAGACAGAGTAGTGCAAATGCAGACATACTGTATAGTGCAAATAGAGCTTGTAAGTATGATAAAGTGATAGAGAGCAGCCCTGTAACAGACAAGAGTCTTATGAGGTAGACTAAGAGTAGTATATATAGATAACACATTATAAATACTACCCTGTACTGTGTTCTGTAAATGTAGTCAGGCTTACTGTGTGAATATAACCTACCTCTGATGGTGGCAGTACACGTATGATGTCTTCCTGCTTTCTAGCAGCAGATTTAGCCCTGGACACACGGATGATTTTGTGTATGGATGGCTCGATTAGCCACCAGAATGACATCAGGTGACGGTAGCTGGGGAACCTATAAGCAGAAGTGTTACTGAATACATTTACAAATTGTTGACATGTTTCCGTGTTAGTAATGCAGGTACATGCATCTAAAACTGAGTATATGTAATCACATCTAATCGTAAAATTCTACCAATCTTTAGACCTACCTTGTGTAAAATCTGATGTCCTCATCTGAGCCGGCAAACCGTTCCAATCCAAAATCACGCTGAACGTGTAGCTCTTGTAGCTGTTTGTTCAGCTCCTCCACTTCATTAGAAAGTTCGTCTATTTTAGCACATGCCAGGTCTAAAAATGAAGGCTCAGGAGTGCTACAATAATCATGATCCATCGTTACATCCATGGGTATGGGTTCGACGGATACCACTTCAGCAGGCCTCTCTCTCCTCTCCCACACACTGGACCGCGATGCTTTAACGGCGTAATCATTCCAGGCAAAAAACACTGGCACAGCGCCAGTTACTAACTTTTTTCGTGCCTCTGGTGTTTGCGGTTCAATAATCTGATCACTGCTAAAATGTTTACTGCAAACCTTAGAATTGCTGGTAGGACAAAAATCGTCTCGGCGAATGTTCACAAGCCACCGTTTTCTAAGGTCCACATCTGAAGGAAAACTGTGAAAACTTAAAGTTCCGTTGAACTTTGCAGAAGATGTACACAGCGGAACACAACAGTGTACGTTGTATACCTTCTGCTGTCTCTGAAATCTATAAACACACTTTTTTCTGAACATTTTCCACCAAACTCCAAAACAATGGCCGACAAACGACAAATGGCCGACAAACCGGAACTCAGCGAGCCCTATTACTTCAAAGCGGAACTACGTAACGAGTCTGCGTGCAAGTAGCGTATTCCACCACAAACATGATCATTACAAGTTTTCTGGAGGCTCATCAAAATCACAAAAAGTTCCTTGACTTCCTACAAACACAGGACTGACTAATTTATGGCAAGGGTTTTAAAATCCTTACACATTTCTTCTGATGCACATTGAGGTAGAGGCCTCAGTTTCTGGGGCAGGTTGTGAAAAATCCTACAATAAAAGAGATGTGTAAGGGCCAGTCGCTTTTTTATGCCACACATTCAAATGTTTGCCATAATAAAAAACCCAGTGCATTCACATCAGCAACTGTCTGAGAACACACAGACAGAGTGTGTTCATTTCCTCCACACTAATAAATAAAAATAGGCCAATGTAAAGCATAACTGTTGTAAAGCAGGTTATGTTTGGTGTTCTGTCTGCTGCATACTGACCTCTGTGTGGGAGACTGTGTGTATGTGTGCTGACTATGTTCTGCAGTAGGGAAATACAGTGGCCCTCATTTATCATTCTTGCGTAGAAACGGGCGTATATATTGGCGTATATAAGATTATGCTTACACTCTTCTCATCGCCTGATTTATGAAGCTGTGCGTACCTTTGAAATCCAGGTGTACGCAATACCTGCCCTTGATAAATGCCGCGGCTGAAAACGATCGTCATTAGAATAACACGCCCCTATATATTCAAGTCTCCGCTCCCCCCACGCCCTCATTTTACGCCATGGACACACGGAAGACGGCAAAGAAGAGAAACTTCTTTGAGAAAGAGAAAGCGAAACCAGGGAAGTGGAAAGAAACAAAATTGATTTCTAGATTTTTATTATTAATGACGCTTATTGTTATTTAGAAGAAGAATGTCGTTATTATTATTATTTGTATCATTATTATTATTATTATTACTATTATTTAAAAGAAGAAGAATGTCATTTTTATTATTTTGTCAGTCTGAATTATTTTTTTGGTCATTGAAAGCCTTTCATTACTAAACCCAGTCCGTGCACATCTGCCGGGCCTAACCCTGGCCTAACCATCATTTCAAAGAATAGTACAACAGCGAGCGCGTCGAGTATAAACGCCTCGTCCGGTTGGGGAGGTGCGCGCGCAGTCTGCAGAGACTCGCGCTGCGGAGCCAGGCGAAAGTATAAACAAGGCTTGAAATGTCAGGTAAAGCGCACAGGCTCGCAACTTAAGGAATACATATGCCTACAATTCAAATGCTTTGGTAAAGTCACACAAATTAAACATTGAAGTCCATGTTGCACCAAAATAAACACTGAAGTTTATAATTAGCCTACTATGTTGTTGTTTTTTTACAGTGGGTCATAATATATCATATCTTTTAGTTTGTCAGTGCGTTTTGTGGTGTTAGAAATTGTTTTTCTGCGCATTCCCGCACTCAAAACGTGCGTACACCACCTCCTGAGCTGGCGTAGGATTTGAGCGTGCCGTACGCCAACGTCCATATTGATAAATCTCAAAGTCACCGTGGTTTTGGGTGTACACTGGAAATTTGGTGTACGCACTTTTGATAAATGAGGGCCAGTGTCTCTGTTGAAGCCAGCACACATACACACAGTCTCCCACACAGAGGTCAGTATGCAGCAGACAGAACACCAAACATAACCTGCTTTACAACAGTTATGCTTTACATTGGCCTATTTTTATTTATTAGGGTGGAGGAAATGAAGACACTCTGTCTGTGTGGGTACGTGTGCAATACATTACTACTTTTTTGTATTGCACACGTACCCAGTGTTACTTGCTTAGAGGAGCCAGCACCAGGGTCAGACTGTACAGCACCTGTAATCCCATCCGTAATCGGCCGTCCCTTATTGCCTACTCAGAGCCAACTCCTCAGCCAGTGTATTCTGGTTTTCTGAATTTAATTCTTTATTTCTGTTTGCTGCAAACAAGTGTTTGTGATAAAATGTTCACAAAAGTAATAAAAGGTTGTTGTAAATACTCACCACTTTGAATTATATTTTTATATTTTGTCTTTATCTGCTGCCAAGAACATTTGGAGTTTGGGTTGCATCTAAAAATCAATGAATATTAATCTTTCTTAGTACATACATGCACATTTTTATATATTATAAAAATAGGCTATAGGCTATATTACACATAGGCTACACATACATAATTTTACATAAATATAGAACGTATTTGTTTAACTTACGCATGAACAATCAGCAATCTTTCTCCAACAGTCTTCTCTTGCTTTGGCAGCAGAGAACGTATTGTTTCGAGCTTGAAATACATATTTAAATTCATCGTAATTCTGAATGATTATCTCTTGCTCCTCCGCGGAAAAATAGGCCTAAATCGCTCTCGCTCTACCCGCGATTGGTTGTTCAGTGTCGACGTCACTCTTTTATGTGCACGCGCGCGTGGAGTAATCATAGCTTGAGGATCAAAGCCTGAGTTGACAGAGAAAGTTGATGAGCTGCATCATGGTACCAATAAAGCCTGATTGCATCGGTTTGGTTTTGTCAACTCAAAACTAATCCTGTAACCCCGAGTTTGTTCAGCTACCTTCATGGTACAGGCCCCAGGTGTCCTCCCAGACTCTGCCACTGTAAATAGTCCACAAGTCATCTTACACACAGCATGCAGTACAGCTTACAACGAGTCTTCTGGCTCAAGTTTGAAGATATGTCATCTGAAGCTGAAAAATAACGGTTTACCCTTTTTGTGTTGGATCATTTCTTTTGGTTTATTTTAAATGGCGTTTGTCAAACAGCAGTCATTTTGTTCAAAGTGAAAACTACTGGACTCAGTCGCTTGGACACAGTCATCCCTACAGTCAACCCTTTGAAGTTCTGCATCGGGTTAACCACATCAGAAATGATGTGGTTAAAGGCCTCTATGTCGGCCGCAGAGGGGGTCAGCAAAGACTCAATGGCACCACAAAGGCATCTGCGTCACATCTACATGTAACTATGAATTGGGCTTAAGACCCTATCAGAGCTGAAGTGGACTAGAAAGTGATCTGCATCATCTTTAAGTGAACTCATAATGTGAACACAAAGAGACAAGAGTTGTTTTTGGTTCAGTTGACCTCACAGGCCATTTTAATTGGACTACATTTGGTTCATAATGGGAGGTTTCACTTTATAAAGATAACTGCTGTTTGGCAAACACCGTATAAAATAACCCAAATAAACAAAACATTAGCAAATGTATAAGGCAAACAGGTTAGAATGTATTTGCTTCAGATGTCATAGGACCAAACTTGAGCCAGATGACTACTTGAAGGCTGGTGTGCACATGTTCTCATGTGGTCTCAGTTCAGTTCATTTTAAAAGGGATTCGAGTATGCCTAGATAGTTCCTTGTGCCCCAAACAATTATCAGTCGCACTTTCACTTCAAAGTTCGCAAGTGGGAGGAGCTTATGCCGCAAGTAGGAGGGATTTCACAAATGTGCAAGTGGGAGGAGTTTACACCACAAGTGGGAGGAGCTTATGCAGAAATCCCCAAGCCGAGGACGGCGGTGAATGAGTATGGCAGGAAGTAGCGACAGTAATGAAAATAAACAATCAAATATTACGTTCCTCATCATGGTCTGATTTCTTACAGCTTTGTTATTATTGTGTGTGTCCAATACCACTCACTGTCAATGATGAAGTCACGTCTTTACACCTTTTACCATACTTAAAGTGACGGTGTTTTAAATTCATCAGGCTGTAGGCCTTATTCAAGCATATTTCTGAATATTAGCTACATATTCTACAGTATCAAGTAAATTAACATATTAAAATGTGATGCAATTGGACTCAGTGAAGTGAATGTGTAAATACATGAAAAAATTTGGCTAATGTAAAAAAAAAAAAAAAAAAAAAAAAAAAAAAAAAAAAAAAAAAAAGTTACCATCCATCTTTACTGCATATTTTTTTAAAATAGCAGACTAATGTTCTTCTGTGTTACACATATATTACATTTAAATCTCAGGGTGGATAAATTATTTTTTTTCAATGAATAAAATCATGTACAAGTCACTCAGAACTGATTGCAAGTGTTTATTTTATTTTATTATTTTTAGTCTTTTTTTGTTATTTGTAAGGACACTATATCAGCTCATTAGAACTGATCTGCATGCAGTGAAAACTGCAAAATCCAGGATGGAAGGTTTCTGAATAAATGCCCTGGAGCTCGCCTCGCTTTCCCTTCCCAGCATAACCTGGTGGATACACAAGAAGCACAATAAGAACTAGGGTTTATAGTTGACATTAAACATTTACAAACATTAAGAATAATTTCTCAGCTCTGTAGGTCCATGCCATGTAGGTCCATGCCATGCAAGTGAATGGTGTCCAGAACTTTTAAACTAACATTATCAATGATGTTCTTGTTATGCGTTTTATTTTTTAATGTCAATATTTACTTTCTAGCCATAAGAAGTGTGCCTGATTCTTGAAATTGTCATCCCCAACTATGTCCCTGAACCTTGAGCAAGCCAATGACAGGGGCATGTAGGCAGCATCTCCTCCTTGAACAACTTCCAAGAAGTATGTTCTTCAGCAACGCTCCTGATAACTGAAAAGATAGCAACAGTTAGCACAGGCCGTTAAAAAAAAAAAAAAAAAAAAGTTAAAAAGCACATTATATAACATTATTCAACTACATTGAAGATGAAGCATGATGGAGGGTCATCGTCTTTTAACAGCTCATCCTTAAAGAAAAATATAAGTGGATTAAAATTGTTCTATGATACACATTTTAAGTCATCATTAAAATTGATTACGCATACCTTGCTAAAAACAGAGGGCACAACTGGAGTTTGGTCTGCTAAAATGAAGTAATTTAAAATTAGCTGACCAATATTATAGTTACATATTTTGAAACCCAGCATAGTATATGTATTTTGTTTCCTATCAAAGTTCTTACTTTCATATGCAAGTTCAGTTTTTTTTTATTCCCATAGGTTTCAGGAAGTGCAGAGCATTCTTCTTCTTCTGAAAGAGGATTAGAATAAAAAAAAAAAAAAGTGATAAAATTATCCAGTAATTTTTAATTTGACAAAAAAAAAAAAAAAAAATATATAAAAAGCTGACAATACCTGCTACAACAGCTCGTGCACATCTTTCACTGATAAGTGAACCTAAAACACAATAACATGAGCTTCACATTTATTTCACTGATTGTTATGAGTAATACATTTTATAAAATAATTATGATATTAAAACAAATGTTTCAATTACATTACATTGTGGATTACGCATAAAAAAAGCATGACTACAATGAAAACAAGTTTTAAAAGAAGTGCATGCATTGTACAATTAAGTTAGGAGTTGTATTCTAATATCAAATCTATTCACAAAATGTTTAAGACATTTACAATTTGAAAATCAATGCAGTTCTAAAACATACAAAAATTACACTGCCACAATACCTTATTATGGTCTTCAGAATCCATAATCTGGAGAGCAAATTGTAGAAATGGAATGCAGAAAGATCTTGTCATGCACGTTACAGATTTTGTAATTTGTGTGCTACTAAAAAAAACTACAGAAATTTATTTGGATACACTTTACCCTTATTCTTTTTTAATAAATCAAGACTAAAAACAGTGTACAAACGCCATTATGAAATGGTCTTTTTCAGAACTTATGCTTTTTTACAAAACTAAAAACTGTACAACAAGCACTTACCCCTTCATCTCAACGGCACACTGACATGTGAAAGCGGTTTTCTTCTTTGTTGTCTGATGGATCGCAACAAAACTTACACATTACCACCACCAACTGTGGAGCATAAACCAATAGCTACTAGAACACAGGTGAAACTAAATAAACCAATCAAAATCCTCTGGAAGTTTGTACAGCCCACTTGCGGCTAAAGCTCCACCCACTTGCTGCTAACCCACCCATTTGCAGCTGGCTCCGACCTCCGTTTATACCCTACTCCAGTGGTTCCCAAACCTGTCCTGGAGGACCACCAACACTGCACGTTTTCTTTGTCTCCCTAATCAAACACACCTGATTCAACTCATCAGCTCATTAACCCATGTGATAATGAGCTGATGAGTTGAATCAGGTGTGTTTGATTAGGGAGACAAAGAAAACGTGCAGTGTTGGTGGTCCTCCAGGACAGGTTTGGGAACCACTGCCCTACTCCACCGTTGACTGAATTTTCCAGCTATCCATGTTTTCACTGTTCTACGGTAGGGGGCGCTATGACACCTCTTCTAATACAGAAACTCTGGATCAAAACACACTGGAGAAGAAGCTGAAACCAAGTGATAGTAGATTACTCACGCAAATGTAAAATAACGTGATCAAACATTAAACAGCTTGTAAATCAAAACTGCTTAATGTTACCAAATGAAATGAAGCGTAACATGACTGTGAAGCTTTGGGGGTGTCGGACTCGATCTACTCCATTTTGTTTTCCTGTTCTGATCATCATTCTGAATCTGATCAAGGCGCAGTCTTTGACAAAAATGTGATTCTCAAATTCTTTGTTTAAAATGTTGCCTTTATGAAACTTACCGACATTCAAGTGTTGATAAAAAAGAAAGCATGAAGCTAATAAAATGTTTTTATAAACTGAATAAACAGTATAAACTACTAAACTAGTAGTTTACTGAGAACACTTCAGTGTGTACTTTCATAAACTAAAAAATGTACTGCTTTTATTAAAATAGTAAACTACTAGTATACTTAAGTTCACTTGTAGTGAAGAATCAAGATCCATTAAAAATAAGAAACCTAGTTGTATACTTAAGGTTTACACTTGTAGTACACTTAAACGTATATTTTTATATACTAAAAGTGGGCCAATTTAGTCCCAAGCAGTATTGAAATAGTACACTTACAAGTCTACTACAACTACACATTGATGATAGTATACTTACTACATAAAGTATACTTACAAATATACTTGAACATACTTAAGTATACTTCATAAAATTAACTTGAAATATACTTTTTCGTAAGGGGTAGCACTTGTGAGACGGTTGATAACTACTGCTCAGTGTTACTGTTTTGTCACATGTGGATTGAAAGATGAGACAGACATGAGTCAAGAGATAATCAGACAGCCTAATGAAAAATGTGGTTCTACATCTTACCCCATTCATCCGTCTTTCCAATATCTTATCGTATGGATACGTTGTTTGTCGACTGCATTTGCAACCTTAAATTGACAAAAGCAAAAAAAGTTTGGTTCACTTCAAATGGGTCTGAGTTTGCTTGAGGTGTTCATATATGAATCACTGTTCTTAGTTCACTTTGAGGGCTGAAAGAGACCAAGTGTGAATACACCCTGAGTTTGGTCCAATTAAAGGGGGCTACATGCAAAAACACCTTTACACCCAACACATGGCTGCTGATATACACATGGGGTGCAAAGAATAGAAACAAATATACACATAACACTTATAAGAATGTCTACTTGCTTTTTGTTTTCTTCTTTTTGGCCAGGGTAGAGGGTGGGGCTTGTGTGGCTCCTATACCTGTGGCTTAGGGGTGCAAGGGGAAAAGATTAAGAATTATATATTCAGTATCTTGGGGAAGTGGCTTAATTAATAGAAGGGGGTGAAATTCACATTGGTTAACTTATTTTATATTAATACAATAGTTACAAAACCATGGGACCAATTTACAGATGGGGTGCAAGGCAAGATTACTTACTTTGTCGTTTCTTTAGTTGAGGTTGAATGGATGATGGGGCTCGTCTGCCTTGGCCTGGGGGTGGATAGAGGCAGGGACGTGCACAGGAATTTTGAGAGGCAGTGGGGCCTGATCTAGGGGCAGGGGGGGTTGATCTAGGGGCGGGGGGGGCCGATCTAGGGGCGGGGGCGGGCCGATCTAGGGGCAGGGGGGGGCTGATCTAGGGGCGGGGGCGGCTGATCTAGGGGCGGGGGGGGCTGATCTGGGGGCTGATCTAGGGGCAGGGGGGGCTGATCTAGGGGCAGGGGCGGCTGATCTAGGGGCAGGGGCGGCTGATCTGGGGGCTGATCTAGGGGCAGGGGGGGGCTGATCTAGGGGCAGGGGGGGGCTGATCTAGGGGCAGGGGCGGCTGATCTAGGGGCAGGGGCGGCTGATCTAGGGGCAGGGGGGCGGCTGATCTAGGGGCAGGGGGGGGCTGATCTAGGGGCAGGGGGGGGCTGATCTAGGGGCAGGGGGGGGCTGATCTAGGGGCAGGGGGGGCTGATCTAGGGGCAGGGGGGGGCTGATCTAGGGGCAGGGGGGGGCTGATCTAGGGGCAGGGGGGGCGCTGATCTAGGGGCAGGGGGGGCGCTGATCTAGGGGCGGGAGGGGCTGATCTAGGGGCGGGGGGGGCTGATCTAGGGGCGGGGGGGGGCTGATCTAGGGGCAGGGGGGGGGCTGATCTAGGGGGGGGCTGATCTAGGGGCGGGGGGGGCTGATCTAGGGGCAGGGGGGGGGCTGATCTAGGGGCTGGGGCACATCTGTTGTGAAGTTAGCAAAAATGTATATTCAGTACACATTGTCAAAGAAATCAATGACAAACACTAATGAACAATACATAAATCGTATCTTACCATTTTAAAGATAAGTGTAGTCTAGAATATTGCCTACTTGTGTACATACACCAATGCATTTTCAAGATTTTTTTTCACAACAGAAGTACACCTGCATAAAATGAAAGTATCTTTACATATTGTGTATGAGGAGCTTTTTGGCAAACTGTTTATCAGAGCAACTTGCATGTGATTTGGAGAAAATTGTGATTTGTGATTTCCAACGCGTTTTGGAGAAAAACATGCATTTCATAATGTGATATCTGGGATGGTCGCAGTCGCAGACACAGACAGTGACGTGTTGCACAACATTGCACCAAAAATATCAATCATAATTAAAAAGTAGTCTTAATATTTTATATCCTTGCTCAATTTTAAAGGGGTCAAATGTCTAAGTGAAAGAAACACGGGTATGTAGCCATTACATTTAAACATCCCTTCCCAGAATGCATCCATCTCTCTGCCAAAGGATACGTCCATATAAGCAAACATTTCTGCAGTATGCCATTTAACTTATCACAACTTCATAATCAGTATTGAGATGAAAGTTCTACAAAAGTAGGCTATTCTTTTTTTTTTTTGCGAAAAAAAAAAAAAAAAAGCAAACTTTTAGGCTCACTATTTAGCCATTGCAAATTGAAATACCATCGACAATTATAAAATATCCCACCTAAATTAAGGCATGTTTTAAGGCAAATATGCAGCCCTGCAATTATGTCGTTTTAATGTAGCCCAAAATTATTTTGAAAAGAGAGAAAAAAAATCGTGATCCCAATTTAGACAAGGTTTTTCTGCCCCAATAAAATGTATGGTCACCGCACCAATGATTGTAACATATGCGCCGCGCGCTACTGCAAAATACACATTTGCAGCATAATTAATCGCCTGAAACCATACTTCCCAACTGGATGGATAACCCCATTTCGTCAAAATCCAAAGATGAGGGATTTGCATTCAAATATCGGACGACCCTCTCCGTTGTCAAGCGACGAATAGGGGGTTACCCTCAACGTCGGCTTATGGACGTGAGGGGGAAGTGACCAAACTATGTAAAATTATAAAATATCCCACCTAAATTAAGGCATGTTTTAAGCATAGAGCAAATATACAGTCCTGTAATCATGTAATTTTAATGTAGTCCAAAATTATATAAATAAAAGAGAGGATACCGATTCAGACAAGGGTTTCTTCCCCACGAAAATGTATGCTCACCCCACCAATGAATGATTGTAACAGTAGGCCTATATGCGCCGCACGCTACTGCAAAATACACATTTGCAGCATAAAATAAATCGCCTAAAACCATACTTTCCAGCGCAGGCAAACCGCTGGATGGATAACCCCATTTCGTCAAAATTCAAAGGGATTTGCACTCAAATCTATCGGACGACCCTCTCCGTTGTCAAGCGACGAATAGCGGGTAACTTAGGGTACCCTCAACTTCGGCTTTTGGACGTGAGGGGGAAATGACCAAACGGCAGTAGGCTATGTGACGAATAGGGGTGAGACCGTGTTGCAACGAGAGGTGTCGTTCATCTCTCTGTGAGAGTTGTCACCTTCAGAGCCTCCATGCGTGTCGTTCTTGCCTCTAGAGAGGTTTGAGGGTTTGGGAGTTGTTCGCTTTTGACCGTTAAAAGAAGAAGGTCGTTGAATGCGGTGCTCGAGAAGTGTCGATCATCTCCCTGTGCGAGTTGTCACCTGCAGAGCCGCCCTCCATGCGTGTAGACTTCGTAGGATTTCCTAATTGTGCAACCAGGTGATCCCGATCAGCGCTCCTGGCGCCAAGCAACGGTGCGAGAGGACAGCTGCCAATAATCCTGATCATTCATTTGATATCATTGAGTAAACAGCTGTGGAGCCAGAATTGTCTATTGTCATTTACAATGAACAGAAATCGACCCCTGCGTCCCAATGTGCATACTATCCGCCCTATCTGCCCTAAATAGTATTGACAATTATTAATGTCACATACTATTTAGGATGGATAGTAGCCTATGCACCAGAGCCGTTGAAAAACAGAGTTACGACACTCCCATAGACTGCCATGGAAACTTTGGAATGCGGAAGTAAAGCGTGTCGTGGAGCAGCCGATAGTTCCAAACACTGATAGTTCCAGCACTGAACCCCATTCATTTTCAGTGTTTCCGAAGTACGCTCGCTGGTAAATTGATGAAATTACAGTATTTTTGACATTTGAACGCAATAGTCAATAATGTACACCTCTATGACAGTATAAAAAAAATCCTGAACATTATAAAAAAGCTGAATTTATGGCTGAGCTTTGTATATACGGTATAATGCAATAAAAATATAATTTGTTGGATGAGCAAAATAATCATCCAGCTTCTTCTGTTGTTGTGTAAGAATAATCATTTGAATAACAATAGTGGTTTGTGTGTATATATATATATATATATATATATATATATATATATATATATATTATATATATATATATATATATATATATATATATATATATATATACAGAGGTGGGCACAAATACATCAAAAACTATTTTGTTACAAACTACAAATACTGGCTCATGAAATGTAACAAAATAAAATACAAAATACTGATGTGAAAAATGTATTTAAATAAAATACAAGTAATTAGTATTTTGAAAATACAAAAATACTCCCACAATAATCTTAAGTCTTTTTTTAAATTATTATTACTGAAAGGTCAATAACACAAATAGTAGCAATAACACAAATATGAGAAATGTGTAAATTCAAAATGGCGAAGTAGCAAAATAAAAAGGGGAAAAAACAGACCGAGAATTTGTCACAAAATCAAAATTCCATTTTAATCATAATATATATGATTAATCATATTAATCATAATATGTGTGGGTTTGTTTTACACACAAGACTCTAACTGCCCTGATTGCGTATGCCTTTTCCATAGTAGAATCGCTCTGCGTGAGCAATTATTGAAAAACAATAGGATTGATGTAGCCTGACTTCGTCATACTCATATTCTAGGCAGAATGTGAGTCTGATACTGCTCCATAGGGCTTTGATTATGAGGCGTGTCTTAACCGAACCAGGAAAAAAAAAAACCTCTGCACTCAATTGGATAGACCTACAACCAATCAGAGCAACGCAGTAAGTGATGTATGTTGAGCGACGCATAGTTGTCAACAGAGCTCAACTACACACACGCAGGAAGAAGAGTAAAGTAATAATAAAGCACTCCATGAGTGCGACCAAAGGAGAAACCACAATGACCACAGGGTTTTCATTGCGTCCCATCTTCTTAGCGACCATCGGAGTCAGCTGATAAATTAAACTTTTGCCGAATCCCGTAGGAAGGACGGCAAACACATATTCACAATACACATACTCCTCAACGGATCGAGTCCAGACCGAACTTCCCGACCAAAAAATGTTGTGGGCGGGGTTCGGGCTGGCACCCAGGCTAGGATTGGTGATTATTTTATACAAAATCTGACGGAATATCAATATTTCTCATATGTAATACGTTTAAAAACGTGTAAAACCTGCAGATGGATGTTATATTGTGAACGCTTGCTTAGCATGGAGATTTCAGTGGAGTTACGAAAGACGCGCTGTTTCATAATACGTATGAGGTCCTTTTATGAATGACAACACAGTGCATTGATCTCATAAGGCACAATTATTTTCTCTATAATGCTGTTCAGTGTGCAATATGTGTGTGTGTAGATTGTATATTTTTCACAAAACACTTTACCTTAAAGGGATAGTAAGTTCACCCAAAAAGGAAAATTCTGTCATCATTTACTAATCCGTATGTTGTCCCAAACCTGTATGAGTTTCTTTCTTCTGTTGAAATAAAAAGAAGATATTTTGAAGAATGTTGGTAACCAGACAGTTGACGGAAGCCATTGACTTCCATAGGAAAAAAAATACTATGGAAGTCAATGGCTAGGCTACTGTCAACTGTTTGATTACAGACATTCTTCAAAATATCTTTTTTATGTGTTCAGCAGAAGAAGGAAACTCATACAGGTTTGGGACAATAAAAGGGTGACAAAAGTTTTATTTTTGGGTGAACTATCACTTTAATGCCGTTTTTAAGAGGAGCAGCGCCACTTCTTCTCCTGTGTTCAAAACATAGACTGTAAAAAAATATGGACGTAGTGTCCGTGACGTCACCCGTAGGGGTTCAAAACTCATTCACTTCGTGATTTTCGTGCATCTAACCTGGGGTCCGTTCTTCGTACGTCGCTAACTCACTTAGCTGGTTTTGATTGTTGGCGATTTGGCATGATCTTGTATTGTTTGGTTCTTCAACGCTCATCCTGGACTTGCTGTCATAGCAACAGGTGCGCAATCTTAAACCTGCTCACGAGCAGGCTTATTTCATGTTAACAGGATTAGATCCCGGCTTCATAAGCGGAGCTGATACGGGAAGTCCAGCGCAGCGCGATAGTGCACTTTCTGAGAGTTATATTTTTTCTCGTGACTCGTGAGATTGTCGTTTTTTGTCGCTTTTAGGTTTAAAAAATCAGTTTTCGTTTTTTTTGTGGCATTTCCAGGCATTTACAATGTTGTAAAGCTATTTTTTTTTTTTTAGGCTATCATAATTTTTTATGAAGATCATACAATCATGACCATGCCGATTACAGATATGTCACTCAGGCTTCACTAACGTGATTGGTACCATAGACTGCCATCAAGGCCTCAATGAAGGGGATTATGTGAACAGAAAAGGGGTTCACAATGTAAATGTGCAGCCCAGTTACTATTGTGATTCTTAATATTCCAGATTAGTAATATTATATCAAATAAAAAAAAAGGCAGTTGACTAACATCTTCCATATCACAAATGTGAAAGAAAAATGGCCAGGATCTGTGCATGACTTAAGAATGTTCAGATATTCACATTTATGCACATTATTTTAAAGTGGTAAGAAAAGTTCCACAATTAAATATCAAGCTCACTGTATTACATACACTTATGCTGATCCTAACAGAACTGCATTTTTTCATAGGTGATTATGACATGTTCCTGCCTGCAGACAGGTGTTTTATGACCCCATTCCCTGACCCAAACCAGTTACAATGCAGCTCTAGCCAGGACAAGGGCACACAATGAAATGGACTTTGGCTAAAGGGAAGATTTCAGTGTCTGAAAAGTCTGAGGGTTGCACACCTGACAGGGCCTGTGACATTGTTGCATGTGCCATATTACACAACATTGCCAAAAAAAAACACTTTTCATTAAATGTTTAATAAAAGACAAATATGCTTAGTTCCTTGAGTTTTATTTCAATTGTTCTTTGTAAAGAAAAGCCAGTGGTCAAGTGCCTGCACCAAGAGATATTAGACACATGCCTCATGCAACAAATAAAAAGGAAAAGTTGGCTATCCACTGCCCACCTGTAGGCCTCTGTCTCCTCTGTCTGTGCAGACTCTTCTGTAGGCCTTTCTGTAGATGTGGAATCCTGCAACTTATATTGCAGCCATAAATCATACAAGTATAAATTAAGTAAAGTTATTTATGCACTTGCAGGTAGGCTATAGTTCCTCCATATGACAGTTATCTGAGAGGGTTTATTCACTGTCCAGTGCAATGGAAACAAATGGACATTACAAAGTCTTATACTTTCTTTCTTTTGGAAAGTTAGAAAATGTCCACTTACTGCACATATTTCAGCCACTTCCTTGTGAACAGATACAAGTGTTGGTGTATTATGTAAAAGTGCACAAAAGAGGAAAACACAATGTCATTACAATGAACTACACTGGGGAAAAATGTGATCAATAACTCATGGCAAAATATTTTTACATTAACATAAGTTTATCAGTTTTCACTTTCACAAGTCAAAGCAATTCATCATTACTCAAGATTTAACAGTTGAAATGACTATACAGCCTTAATTTAATGCAGCAAAAATTATTTTACAGTGTAGGCTACTAAGATCTTTTCTATTTTTTTCTCAGCCTTTTTCTTGGTTGCTTTTATAAACAGAACACCATTTATTTAACAGTGCCTTTTATAAAAGAGACTATAATATAACTAAAAATTACCATTATATAGTGTACTTCACTTTTATTTGTTCCCATGTTCTAGTGTGGTGACTCTGACATTACAATGCACAAAGTAATATGCAATTATTAAAATACAAAAATATAGGCTAATAAGTGATAAAAACATCTAACATGGCCACTTCTAACGGATTTAAATTGTCTGCTCCTTTTTGCCAGCCCTCTCTCCTGGCTTTTGCAGACTTTGAGGTGTTCCCTGGCGTTTTGATTAAACATTAAAATTCCGAATAAACTTCGACTATTAGTTCTTGCTCTGCTGAGGAGAAAAACTGAGCGCGCTCTTTGGCCACGCTGAGCAGCCAATAGCAGCGTTGCTGATCAATTCTGCTGTATGAAAATGAATCTAATGAAGCCGTTTGCTTCACTCCTCCATCAAAACCAGACTGTCCGATCATTGAAGATGTCAGATATAGTCAAGTGGTCCTGAAAGTGTCTCCACCGGGTCCTGGAACAGAACAGCTCAAATTACTGTACAGAATGAAGGAAGAGAAAGACTGGAGATCTCAAACCGTGTCAAAGAACCAGAATACAGTTACTCTGACTGATCTCAGACCAGATACTGAGTACAATATTAAATGTGCAGCAGTGGGAAAACTCGACTACACCGTAGAGAGTGATGTGACGCGTCTCACAGTCATAAACCAGAATCTCATCAAGGCCAAAGAGTCTGCTATTGAAAGTCTCAGCTGGACTGAAAACAAGTGCAATTTACTTTTGGAAAACACCAGGAAAACAACTTTTGGTGCACTTCATAAGAAAATACATGATATGCAGCAAAACGTACAGACAAGATTTCAGTGACCGAATTAAATCTGTGATCCAGTCAGTGAAAGCCTGTGAGAAAGAGTCTCGTGCTCTGATGGATCTTCTTCAAGCTCATGATGAGTCTCCATTCAATGAAAAGAGTCTGAAAGAGTGGATCACAGTGAAAGAAGAAGAATTGAACACCGTTAATGAGTTTCTTCGACAGTTAATGGACTTTGGAGCTGAAGTGAACAGAAGCTTGGACTCGTCTGATATTCAGGTGGAGAATGTGTTTTGCTACACTTTCAGTTCTCTTGAGCAGCCAGACGAGTTGCTTAATGAGCAAGAAAATTACATGAATCCTCAAATGATGAGAAATCCACAGAAGAAACCTGATGTGGCGTCTCAATCATGGTTCACTGGAAGCATCAGGGAGAAAATGAGAGAACATTTGAACATGTTTACAGAGCTGATGACATTATATAGCAGTCAAAGCAGTAAATTTATGGTTTCCATAAAAGAGCATGAAAAACATCCAGGTTCCTGCATTCTTCTGTATAAAAATGGATCTAATGAAGCTGTTTGCTTCACTCCTCCATCAAAACCAGACTGTCCGATCATTGAAGATGTCAGTTATAGACAAGTGGTTCTGAAAGTGTCTCCACCGGGTCCTGATACAGAGGAGCTCAGATTACTGTACAAAATGAAGGAAGAGAAAGACTGGAGATCTCAAACTGTGTCAAAGAACCAGAATACAGTTACTCTGACTGATCTCAGACCAGATACTGAGTACAATATTAAATATGCAGCGGTGGGAAAACACAACTACACCGTTGAATCTGATGTCATCACAGTAATCACAAAGGTACTGTATGATGTGCAATCATTTATTTTTACTACATAAATACTTTCTGTTATTTTGATGTTAAGGCCTTTTTACATGACGTTTACTGTCAACACAAGCATCATGCGCTGGTTTGATATCTACATGCAAATCATTGCTGATAGTATCTCATTAAAGGGCATTTAAATAGTTGCTATAAGAAGATTGTGGGAAATATCGTAGGTTAGTATGATACCTAAATTTTGGCTTTGGCATGACACCAGAGACTGGTACCCTGGTATCTCACCTAGCTTTGCATTGCATTGGTAATGCAGAAACGCATTTTCGAATGCATCCGTCCCCGAGATTGGTTTGCAGCGATTGACCTGAAGGACGTGAACTTTCATGTCTCCATACTCCCACGACACAGGCCATTCCTGCCCTTTGCATTCAAAGGTCGAGCGTATTAGTACAAAGTCCTACCCTTTCGGACTGGCCCTGTCGCCCCGCATCTTTACGAAGGTCGCGTAGGCGGCCATTGCTCCCATGAGATATCGTGGTGTTTGCATCCTCAACTATCTCAACGACTGGCTCATACTAGCTCATTGTCAGGAGCAGTTGTGTGAGCACAGGGACCTGGTGCTCTGGCATCTCAGCCAGTTCTCAGGCTTCAGGTCAACTGTGAAAAGATCAAACTCTCCCCCATACAGAGGATCTCTATCCTCGGTATGGAGCTGGACTCGGTCCACTGGTCGGCGCGCCTCATAGAGGAACATGTCCGGTCAGTGCTGAACTGCTTGAAAACTGTCAAGAGCAGAACAGTGGTCCCACTGAAACTTTTCAGAGGCTCCTGGGGCATATGGCATCCGCAGCCACAGTAATGCTGCTGGGTTTGCTTCATATGAGACCACTTCAGCACTGGCTTCACGGCCAAGTCCCAGGGGCATGGTTCTGGGCATGGTAGAGTATGGACTACATTGCGACTGTTACGTACATCAATCATCAAGGTGGTCTATGCTCCCCTCGCATGTCGCAACTCGCCCGCCATCTCCTCCTATGGAGTCAGAAGCATCTGAGGTCACTTCCTGCCACTTATTTCTCCAGCCTGGTTAATCGTGCCGCCAATGAGTTCTCACTTCAGCCTGTGGCCCCAGGGACCACTTTGGGGCCGCACAGATAGATCTGTTTGCCTCTCTGGACTTATCCCATTGCCAGTTGTTCTATTCCCTGACCTTCTATTCCCTGTCCTCTCAGGAAGGACCTCCTCTCTCAGAGACAGGGCACCGTATGGCACCCGCGTCCAGACCTCTGGAAACTCCAAGTCTGGTCCCTGGACGGGATGCGTAGGTTCTAGGTGATCTACCACAAGCTGTCGTAGACACCATCACTTCTGCGAGAGCACAATCTGCGAGGCATACTTATGCTCTGAAGTGGAACCTGTTCGTTGAGTGTTGTTCTTCTCACTGAGGAGACCCCCGAAGATGTTCGATCAGTACTGTGCTTTCCTTTCTGCAAGAAGGGTTGGAGCGAAGGCTGTCTCCCTCCACCCTCAAAGTGTATGTTGCCTCTATTACCGCACATTATTATGCAGTTGATGGAAAATCCGCAGGGAAGCACGACCTGTTAGAGTTGCCACTTCTGTGACCTGAAGCATACTGGCAGGAAACAACCGATTTGACTGATCTTTGACCCTCCTGACGCAGCGTTGTGGTGACATTGAATCACAAGCTTGCTGGAAACCACTGTGCCCCGAGGCACCAAGGGTGGCGGGGTTTGCAGAACACTCCTGAGGGCACCAAAGTGGTGCGGGCACCGTGTAATGAGGTGAACACCGCTCCACCCCGGAGGGGGCTGCCCTCAAAAGTCAGACGCCATTGACCTCAGGACTTCTTCTTTGCCTAAGCCTTCTTTGTGAGGTGAAGTTCCTCAGGTCAGTCTTCTGCTTAGAAGGCTTCGGCTGAGAGTGTCGCTTTTAAAGGGATAGTTCACCCAAAACTGAAAGTTCTGTCATCATTAACTCACCCTGTGTAGATCCACTTCTGTATGACTTTTTTCCTTTTCTTTCTTAGGGAATGCAAAGCTCAGTTAATCCTCAGTCACAATTCACTTTTTATTGCATAATTTTATGGTGACATAGGCTAACATTCTGCCTAACATTCAGCCAAAAAGAAATGTAAAATACTTAAATTGTCTGGTTTGATGTGAAAGGGCCTTTATTTTTTATCAGGGATGTTGGCTCATATTGTTTAATTTGATGATTTCAAAATATAACATTGTACAACATTTAAACATGTCCATTTTTATTGTTATGTTTTTATGCTTTACATTGCAGGACAAAAAATTTCCAATCAAGAAAAGCATCTTAATTGAAGATGGAAATCCTGCCCGATACCGTCTGCAAACGAAGACAGACAATATGGATCAATCTGAACCATATAGAAAAATGACTTTTGGGAAAAGAGACAAAAACAAACCCCACAACACCATTCTGATGGTGGGAGAAACAGGAACAGGAAAAACAACCCTTATCAATGCGATGATCAACTACATGTTGGGTGTGAATAGAGAAGACAAGGTTTGGTTTGAGATCACAGAAGATCAGAGTGACCGAACATCAGCTCACAGTCAGACCTCCAGCATCACTGTTTATGGGTTTTATTCACAAGAGAGTAAAACTGATTTAACTATCATCAACACACTAGTACATGGAAACAAACGTGGAATCAATCTTGATAAAGAGATTGCCATGGGGTTGTTTAGATTAAGCAGATTTGATGACTGTGTTCATGAAATAGATGCAGTTTGTCTGGTGATTAATGCAACCCAATATCGACTCTCTTACAGACAAATATACATATTTGATGCTGTTCAGTCTTTATTTGGGAAAGATAATTCTGAAAACATTGTCTTGCTCTTCACACACTCAGATGGAGCTCCTCCTAAAAATGCACTAAAGGCTGTTAAAGAGGCTGAAATCAAGTGTGCAGTGAATGACAAGAATCAGCCTGTGTTTTTCCTGTTTGACAACTGTCAGTCAGAACCTGATGATGAAGAAGATGAAAAGACACAGGAAAAATCAAGGAATCTCAGTTTTAGAGGAATGGCAGGATTCTTTACATTTCTTGAAAACATAAAACCTAAAACCATTAAGATGATTTAAGATGTGCTACAGCAACAGAAGCAGTTGGAGGCAAATAATTCCAGTTTATTAACACATGTTAAAATGATGGAACAAAGCAAAGTTAGCTCAAACAAACTCAAGAAAAAATAAAAAAAGGTATATGATGGTTAGGGACACTGTGTCTTTGGTCAAAAAGAACTATAGTAGGAGAATTAGAGAAAATAAAGCTGGTGATTGAAGCTTTTCACTGTGTGCAAACTATGATCGCACTCAATACTGATTCTCTGATTACACTTCTGCACATGGATTTTATAATTGAGAAACTAATAAATAAATGAGCCTGAAAATCTGAAACACCAGAAAAAATCAAGGAGAGAGCAGGAGAAAAACTAGAGCTCTAGGATATATATAACAAGATTACTTAATTAACTATTAGTTCTGATGAAACTTTGAAAACAGGATCCCTAAAATATTTCTGCTTCTTTCAAAAACATTTATTTCTTGTGATGTAAAGATATTAATTGCAATTGCTGTGTTTTATGAACGCAACATTATTATTTCATTAAATGCTTATCTTTTCCCAATTGTAAGCTGCTTTGGATAAACAGCCTCTGCTATATTAACTGATAGTGATTACTGCAAGTATATGAAATACAACACATGGGATACTGGAATGCAGAAAAAAAAACTGACAGCCGCATCATGTAAAGTTTACATCATGTAAAGAAACTGTTAAAAATATAGCAGTTAGACTGTAAACGAAACAAACAGACACAATAATGTTATTTATTAAAAAATGATGTTCACATGTAAGAGTCAGTTTAGAGACTGATTGTATAATTGTATTATTAAGCTCTGCCATCCAGAGGCCGATATGAGAAAATGTTGAGTCCCGGAATCTTTTTTAGGTAAAAGAAACTGTCTGTATTCTTCTGTTCATCGTCTATGACATTTTTGGGGCTCACATGTTTATTGCTTTATTAAAATATTGTTCTCTTTGAAATGGTGATAAAAAGTTGTCTTATGAATGAAAACATGCAGACTGAGAGAATATGAAATGCTTTTACTTACAGTATCTCACTTATATCAATAAATCAGTTGAGTTTGTCGCAGCATTTTGATTATCTGAGTTTGGCCTAATTCAACAGTAAAATACTACAGTTAATCAATATCACATTTTTATTGCAAAGACATTTTTACTAATTTCTCAAAACACATTTCTTAAGTTAAATGTAGAGATTGACAAATGACACACAGCCCCAACAAAAGACTCAAATAAACTAACATATTTTACACACTGGGAGGTTCATTAAAAACAATATCATACTACTACTTCTTTCCACATTCTGCGCTTGCTTTTCCAAATGTTGCAGTTTGAGTTTAATGTAAATTCTAATCAGAATCAAGTATTCCACAGAGCCGTGTAATAAATTTGCCTAAGGTAGCATAATAATATAAATTTTAATATTATAGCAACAGGTGGATTGCTGCTGCTGTCACTACTAGCCGTTTGTCTGCAGTCTGTTAGCCTTCACGTCACCTCAGCTAATCCGCCTTTTGGCCTTTTTCGGTTATCCGGGAGTGATGCACTGCCAAGATGGCGACGGCCGGCTCCGCCCAATTTAGGCTTCAAAAATGCTCTTTAGAAACCTACAGCAGGGCACAAACTAACGCGGGGCTTGTAACACTCGTTTTAAATACTTCCACATGTGGCACGATGGTGAGGCGGAGAGCAAGATGAGAACTAAGATAAGCAAAAGCTCACATGAAGATACTCAAAGTCTTAACAGTAGCCAACTACGCCACCTAGGGACTTTCACCCCAGGATATACTAGTACTCAGAAAATCTAAACCCCAGGTTCGTTCTTTCCAGAGAGGACTGAGACAGCTCTGCAAATTAAAGCAATTTTTGTTTTATTGCACATGACAGTCACTAATAAGTACCTTCAATACATTTACCTCTTACATTACTGACACATTCCAGAAAAAGGTTCTTGCACATGACAGTCACTAATAAGTACCTTCAATACATTTACCTCTTACATTACCGACACATACCAAAAAAAAAGGTACTTAAAATAAAGAAAAGAAAAGATTTAAAGACTACGGGCAGCACTTGGGTCATCAAAAGACACTAACAGGGAAAAAGAATCCTGCCCCACCTCAAACAGTAATCGCTCACTACAACCAACCACTCACACTGGTGTTGCACACTAGAAAGGGAATGAGAAACTCACACTCAAGTGTTAAACACAATACCCCCAAAAAGAGAGGTGGGCAAAGTACCTTTTTTTCTATTGGCCACAGGAGACCCGAACGCTTACATGAATTACAAATTATATAAACAAAGAAAGAAAATCAAATCATACAGATTATAACAATTACTAATAAAAGAAAATACCACAAAACAAAGACATTAATGAAAATAAAACATTCAAAATAGAAACAAAACAGCAGCGTAATCCGGGGCTGTGCGTCTTGCCATTAAAAATAAGCTTACACCGCTCAGAGCTGGAAGCAAGCCTGTTATGCACGTTCCTTCCGACCTGCACGCACACACAGCAGTGAAATTAACTTTTTTTACAAACATGAAACGATCCACCAGAAAAGAGATCATACTCACTGCGTTTTCAATGATTCTAACACGACTGTACAGGTTCTCGCTGCACTCAAATTGTGTAGTGACTGCAGGACACAAACTTTAAAATTACACACTAATATTATAAAATCACATTCCATATTCCGCTCATTCACATACCTGATCACGCAATGAGCAGACTAAATGCCCCGAACCACACGACTCCACTAGGAACAGGCAACCAGGATGCAAAAAGTAACATCCCCAGCCATTTGAATGCTGCATTTTTATTTAGAGTGCAATCATGGTAATTAGTCACCAGATGGTTACCTGACACCACTAAATTTACTGGGCAGATAATTCAGTTCTCCACCAGGGGGAGAAACAAAGGGAAATTCCCAATCTGCTACAATCCACCCCACCCATTTGCGTCGTCGTCCCGACGATGGACCACTAGCCCGCAAATCTCAGCTCCAGTGTCTAAACAAATAAATAAAGTGGTATTTAGGCACAACCATCTGGGAATTCATAACTCCTCTCTCCCCATTACACCCTCTGGCAAATGGCCCATTTTCTAACCATGCCGTACACCACCCTGTCAGTGGTCGGGAAGCCAGTAGAGAGAACACTGAGGGCCGGAGCATTACTACTTGTAGGGCCTACGGCTGATGCTTGACGCAGGCGTACATTATCTGCCTCCA
The DNA here is from genome assembly GCF_963993115.1 of Abramis brama. Lineage (NCBI taxonomy): Eukaryota > Metazoa > Chordata > Actinopteri > Cypriniformes > Leuciscidae > Abramis > Abramis brama. Next base: position 27,857,271 of record NC_139986.1, on the reverse strand, counting down.
ACCGGGTTACCAACTCCTACAATTGTTGCAAGTCCTCTGCCATGATGGCTACACAACAAGGAAGACAATAGAGGGACACTTGCTACAAGTCCTCTGCCATGACGGCTAAACAACGAGAAAGACGATAGAGGGATACTTGCTACAAGTCCTCTGCCATGACGGCTACAAAAGACAAACAATAGAGGGACACTTGTTACAAGTCCTCTGCCATGACGGCTACACAATGAGGAAGACAATAGAGGGACACTTGCTACAAGTCCTCTGCCATGACGGCTACACAAGACAGACAATAGAGGGACACTTGCCATAAGTCCTCTGCCATGACGGCTACACAATGAGGAAGACAATAGAGGGACACTTGCTACAAGTCCTCTGCCATGACGGCTACACAAGACAGACAATAGAGGGACACTTGCCATAAGTCCTCTGCCATGACGGCTACACAATGAGGAAGACAATAGAGGGACACTTGCTGCAAGTCCTCTGCCATGACGGCTACACAAGACAGACAATAGAGGGACACTTGCTGCAAGTCCTCTGCCATGACGGCTACACAATGAGGAAGACAAGAGAGACAAACAAAACACAACAACTTCACAACACCCCTGCCCAACCTAATGGAGCCTACTGCTGTTTTGTCTCAAAAAAATAAAATAAACAAAATTACATTAGGTAGAACGTCTCAGCCTCAACTGGGAAAGGACCCTGCCGACTACGCCAGATTGTGGCACGATGGTGAGGCGGAGAGCAAGATGAGAACTAAGATAAGCAAAAGCTCACATGAAGATACTCAAAGTCTTAACAGTAGCCAACTACGCCACCTAGGGACTTTCACCCCAGGATATACTAGTACTCAGAAAATCTAAACCCCAGGTTCGTTCTTTCCAGAGAGGACTGAGACAGCTCTGCAAATTAAAGCAATTTTTGTTTTATTGCACATGACAGTCACTAATAAGTACCTTCAATACATTTACCTCTTACATTACTGACACATTCCAGAAAAAGGTTCTTGCACATGACAGTCACTAATAAGTACCTTCAATACATTTACCTCTTACATTACCGACACATACCAAAAAAAAAGGTACTTAAAATAAAGAAAAGAAAAGATTTAAAGACTACGGGCAGCACTTGGGTCATCAAAAGACACTAACAGGGAAAAAGAATCCTGCCCCACCTCAAACAGTAATCGCTCACTACAACCAACCACTCACACTGGTGTTGCACACTAGAAAGGGAATGAGAAACTCACACTCAAGTGTTAAACACAATACCCCCAAAAAGAGAGGTGGGCAAAGTACCTTTTTTTCTATTGGCCACAGGAGACCCGAGCGCTTACATGAATTACAAATTATATAAACAAAGAAAGAAAATCAAATCATACAGATTATAACAATTACTAATAAAAGAAAATACCACAAAACAAAGACATTAATGAAAATAAAACATTCAAAATAGAAACAAAACAGCAGCGTAATCCGGGGCTGTGCGTCTTGCCATTAAAAATAAGCTTACACCGCTCAGAGCTGGAAGCAAGCCTGTTATGCACGTTCCTTCCGACCTGCACGCACACACAGCAGTGAAATTAACTTTTTTTACAAACATGAAACGATCCACCAGAAAAGAGATCATACTCACTGCGTTTTCAATGATTCTAACACGACTGTACAGGTTCTCGCTGCACTCAAATTGTGTAGTGACTGCAGGACACAAACTTTAAAATTACACACTAATATTATAAAATCACATTCCATATTCCGCTCATTCACATACCTGATCACGCAATGAGCAGACTAAATGCCCCGAACCACACGACTCCACTAGGAACAGGCAACCAGGATGCAAAAAGTAACATCCCCAGCCATTTAAATGCTGCATTTTTATTTAGAGTGCAATCATGGTAATTAGTCACCAGATGGTTACCTGACACCACTAAATTTACTGGGCAGATAATTCAGTTCTCCACCAGGGGGAGAAACAAAGGGAAATTCCCAATCTGCTACACACACATGCCAGCATGTTTAGTGTATTTACTAGTTGCCATATCAACACTATATAGAGAGAAAACAAAATGCGCCAAAATTCAGAAATCTTTGGAAGATATCACTGACCATTTATTTAAACCATAGCATAAGTAAATTTCTTACTTGTGTTAAATTTTCATCTATTTTTTTGTGTTTATTTAAAATTAAACAAATCTGTTATTAATTTTATCTCCAATCTGTTATTTAACAGCTGAGATAGTTCTTTAATGCTGAGGAGCGAATATATGCAACAAACCCTCCGTTTTTTTAATTGTTTTATGTTACGTCAAATGATGTCAAAGTGGTATCCAAGTGATGTTTTTAATATTAATGGTGTTGATTAATAATTAAATTTTCTTTAACAATTGCAAGTTCAGTATAATTCACTTTGAAAAGTAATGACGAAACAGGGGAATGAAAGACGGCAGGCAGAAATGAAGGATCCAAATGCAGGGAGATTTTAATGAAGATAAACAATCATTACATAAATCAGGAACAAAGTAACACTGAGAAAATCAAAGGAACCACAGAGAACTAGTGATGTGACATTTGAACCGAGGCGTCGAAGCTTGTGTCGAGAAAAAATGGGCGTGCCAGATGAAGCCGCTATTCGAGGCTTGTGTTGTTAACGTGAAAATCACGTGACTAATGACAAACGAGGCCTTGGTTTGTGGATATGTCATCGGTTCGGTCTGAGTGTCGCTTTTGGAAAAAGGGGGTTCGAAACTTGCGCCACCTTGTGGGTGTTGTCAGGAGTAGTAGAAGCAGTTGTAGTAGTGTCAGAGAGTCAGAGAGTTAGATAACTATCATTGTCATTGTCGTTATTGTGTCATATATGTGTTAGGGCTGTATATTATTACATTATCAGGTTAGAATAGTTATAGTATATTGTTATTATTAATTATAGTAGCTATATTATAGTCTTGTTATATTAATTAGATAAGATTATTTGGATTGCTTTGGATTTTTGGCAGTGGCGCCTCCAGGATTTTTTTCATAGGGTGGCCGAAAGGGGCCAGCAAAAATGTTAGGGTGGCACAATACTGTTGCATGCCTAATTCTAATGGCAGACAAAAAGTTTGGCGTTTTCATTACTTTTCAAGCATATAACGTTATAGGCTTCAAAACTTCAGTACTACTATTCATAGAGCAAAAACAAAACAAAAAAACGAACAAAAAAAATTTGCTGTGCAGTTTAACTGGAAGTAGCCTGTTTATTTGGAGTGCTCATTCATTTCAACAGAGAATAGAAGTAAACAAGAAAGCGTAGATTGTTAACTCATCACTTTATTAAAACAATTGTTACACTGCTGCAAATGTAATACAATGTAAAAAGTTGAAAGAAAACTAACCGTAGACATTTTACAGTTAACAAAGAAACTTTTTACAAGTTATATTGCATATTATTCTTAGTCACATATTTATACTACAATTACTAATTATAAAATAATATTTTAGAATATTATTTAAGAATATAAAAGCAGAGTAAGAAGATATACTAATTCATACTGAGTTGTGTGCATAGGGTGTAAGAAGGCATAGGTTATGTAAATGCATTTTATATATGCAACAACCTAATATATATATATATATAATAAAGCCCTAACAGCCCTAACCATAACAGCACATTAGCTACTTTGTCTATTATCCATTTCCTTTGTCTGTAGTCACAGTTGTCTTTGCCTGTATTCGCTCAAAATCAAAACAGCTTTATTCTCCTGTTTCCATGTCTTCTTGCAAATACATACAACAAAATCTTCCAGGTTAATGGCCCGAGCTCTTTCTGATTCTACACTCAGAATTCCTAAATTACTCAGTCTTTCATCGCTCATGGTGCTTCTTAGGTAGGTCTTAGTTCGCTTAAGTACAGAAAAACTACGCTCACAAGCTGCTGTGCTGACAGGCAATGCAAGTGCAATTTTACAGAGTTTAAAAAACTCATTAAACACCTCTTTAAAAGGCTCAATAAACACTGTCATTTCCAGTAGATTTTCTGGTGTTTTTAATCCATTTTTCTTCTTTCTCATAATTAGTCTTTTTATCTGAGGAACTTCATATTTCAGGTCATCAACGCTGCAGTTGTATTTCGAGGCAAACACAGAAATAGCATCTTGATCACAGAATGTTGGGCTGGAAGGGTTTACAGCCTGTATTCCAATCAGCGTGTCACAGTTGTCTTTAGAAAATCTTCTCTTTAATTCACAGAGCAGAACATCAAGGACAGGTATAAATGTGGATGTATGAAAGGTGTCTTTGTCCATTTCCATTTGTCTTTTTACTATTGGAGAGGTAACCCAATGTCCATCTAGTCTGGAGCTGACTTTTACTTCACGCTTTGGAGTTAAAGGTGAAATGTTGCACTGTTGGGCAAGATTCATACTATTGTCCCAGATCTGCTCAAAGTGTGATCTCTCTCTGTAGTCAGTAAAAGTCTCAATAAGAGAACCAACAAGGGCAATGGCAGTGCTAAGGTTAAGTTGTGGGGACTGTAAAACATCAGACAAGTGTTTTGCATCTCCAAAAACTTGAGTGAAGATTACGAGCAGTCCAACAAATTTCAAATCAATTTGAGCTAATATACCACGTGCCTCAACAACCCTCTCTCCATTGGATTCCTGTGAAATTTCTTCAAGTACTTTGATGATAGCCGGTAGTCTGTCTTTCACAGTTTTACAGGCAAAATATCTACAAGCCCATCGAGTGTCTGATAGTCGTTGCATTTCACGAGGTGGCCCCTCATACATTTGCTTCTGAACATCTAACCACTTTTGGTGGACGTAAGACCCTGATATAAAGACATACAGCTTTTGAAGCAGTGAAAAGAAACAATGCGCATCAGGGACTGTTTTAACAGTGTCCACAAGTACAAGATTTAGGCAATGCGCATTGCAGTGCACATAGAATGCCAAAGGAGCTTCCTTTCTAATCCGTGCTTGTACCCCAGAGTTTTTCCCACTCATTACTGAGGCACCGTCGTGTGCTTGGCCTACTAAATTATGTTTGTAATCAAGGCCATAAAGCTGAAGCTTTTGAATGATTTTGTCTGTTAGAGCCGCAGCATCCAAGTGTTGCGCAGCCTCAAAATGTAGTAAGCTTTCATGTACTGTGCCGCTGTAGTAATATCTTAAGACCATCGACATTTGCTCTTTCTTACTCACGTCTTTTGTTTCATCAACCATTACACTAAAGCATTCACTCTCTTTAACCTCCCTTATTATAGATGAACGGACCATTTCAGCAAGACAATCCAAAATTTCATTTTGTGTCCCGTGACCTGTGTAAGTTGCATTGTGTTGTTTTGACATCTTTCTTTTAACCGTTTCATCATGTTTAGCGATCAATTCCATTATAGCAAGGAAATTACCCTTATTACCATCCGTATCTCTGTGGCCTTGCTGAGCTATATTCTGTGTTGCTGTAAGTAGCAGTACCTCAGCAACTGTCTTTATATATTCACGATTTGCCTTGACCAGTTTATCGTATTCATTACTTAAAGAGTTCAGCAGAGAAGAGCTGGTTGTAGCTGATCTTTTATACTCTGTCCATGCTAGCATTGCATTGATGTGAGATTCTGATTTTGTGTGCGCTGCAAACCCTCCGTCTTTGTAAGTGGCCTTTTTCCAGTTTTGAAAACCCTCAACAGATGTAAAGACTGAATCACCAGATTTTGGAAGACAGAAGTGTCTGCAGGCGTAGCAGTAAGCAGAGTCCTTACTTTGAGAGTATTCAAGCCATTTGTGAGTCTTAAACCATTCTGCTTTAAAACAGCGTCTTCTATCCCCCTGGGCAGTTCTTGGAAAGAGCTTTAGATGGGGCTGTTTAAGATCCTCATCTCTTGATTTTGATATATCTATAATGAAGCAAAAATCAGCATTAATAGTGCAATTCGTTAAGTATATGATCATTCATTATATGATTTATTTAATGCTTATGTTTTAGACGGATACATCTCCCCAGTTTACTTAAAATATTTACAAATGATATGAACAATTTTAAAGTCTAAATAAAGTAGTGCTTACCAATCTTTTTAAATTCAAGGCCCAATTACAATTTCTACTCAAAATGTCATAAAAAGCCAAATGCTAACAAATATCCTTATTTTTACTTGTTTTAATTCATTTGAAAAAAATATAAAATTATTTTAAGACCCCCTTGGACATTTGTTACGTCCCCTGAGAAAAGCCTAAACACCTTCAGGAATATTTGCTAAGTGTGCTGTTAGTGAGTGCAGCACAGCAGTCCGTACCTGATGGGTCACAGTCTGTGTGTGCAGTTGTCTCTTCCAGCTGGTGTCTGTCCGTCTCTTGTCTGTCCGTCTCTTCCAGCTGCTGTCTGTCCGTCTCTTGCCTGTCCGTCTCTTCCAGCTGCTGTCTGTCCGTCTCTTGCCTGTCCGTCTCTTCCAGCTGCTGTCTGTCCGTCTCTTCCAGCTGCTGTCTGTCCGTCTCTTGTCTGTCCGTCTCTTCCAGCTGCTGTCTATTGCATTCTGTACTCTCTTGGACTTGGTCCTCCATCCTAACTGCCTCATCACCTTTCTCAGAATGTACAGACCTTTTGCTGAAGAAGGTGGATATTGCGACTGCCTTCCTCTTCATTTTGATTAATCATCATAAACCCTATATTTGTGTGAAAATATCCAGTCAGAGTTTAAATTGCATATTTTCTGTTTCTGTTGTTTAGACATACATTAATAAAATAGTACTTGTCACAATAGTCTAATAAATTAATGGGAAACACTGACTAACTGTTCTACATTTGTAACCTTAGAGCAAATGACAGTGCATTAAATGTTACCCAAATCTGCAATAATTTACAGACAAACTGATGGAGTAATATTAAGGGTTAATTAACCCAAAAATTAAAAATCAGTCATTAAATATTCATCCTCATGTTGTTCCAAACCCTTAAGACCTTCGTTTATCTTTGGAACACAAATTAAGATATTTTTGATGAAATCCGAGAGCTGACCCTCCCATAGACAGCAAGGGTACTACTACGTTCAAGGACCAGAAAAGTATCAAGATGATCAAAGAAAATAACAGCTTTATTCCACATTTTCGTCTCTTCTGCGTCACTTGTGGAAGCGCGCGTGACGCACCGTGACGCACCATGACGCACGCGTGTGGCACCGCCGGGGCGCGATATTTTTTTCCCCAAGATGGTAGGGGAAGACTCATAAATATTCATTAGGGAAGTCATCCCTGATTGGTCTGATGACCTACCCCTAACCCCACCCCTAAACCTACCCGTCACTGGGGGTCTTATGACCTCCCTAACCCCGCCCCTAAACCTACCCGTCACTGGGGTTAAGACCAATCAGGAATGACTTCCCTAATGAATATTCATGAGTCTTCCCCTACCATCCTGGGAAAAAAAATATCGCCGCCGGGGCTGTTGCTTTCGTGATTTGTTGGCAAGCAGCTTACAGGTGCATTACCGCCGGCGCCACCGACTGGACTGGAGCGTGGACCAGGATATTTGCATATACACGGTGCCGACCCAGATAAGGCGTTATGACATTGAACACATGAGCCGTGCCTTGTTTACACACGGAGAAAAAGACTCTGTTATATGTTCTCCATGCCTATGTATGCTTTGGCAATGCAAAATGTGCTTCTGTCATGCCAGTAAAGCTATTTAAATTTAATTGAAAGACTCACGCTGTATGAAATCTATCGAGTCGGTCAGCGCCACCACCAACACATGCAAGTGACGCAGACAGAGATGAAAATGTGGAATAAAGCTGTTATTTTTGTTTTATTTGCGCAAGTATTCTCGTAGCTTCGTAAAATTACAGTTTAACCACTGATGTCACATAGACTACTTTTTCGATCATCTAGGAACTTTTCTGGGCCTTGAACGTCATACTCTGCTGTCTTAATTTTCATTCTGAAGATGAACAGAGGTCTTACACGTTTAGAAATGACACGAATGTGAGCAATTAATGACAGAATTTTTATATGACATACGAAAACCAAGTTTTCGTATGTCATATAACCAAGTTTTACTTACATTATAAGTTTCCTCTCCTGCGTTGCTTGATCCTCCTGAACTTGAACGAACCATGTGCTGCATGCTTCGCGGTATTGCGGCTGGCCGCTGCACGTGTAAGTGCGCGAAGTTGCCGCAATGCACGTAAAGAGGGGGAGGGGTTGAGAGCGTATTATACAGTTCATATAATACAAGTTTATTATTTTAATTTTTTAATATAGTGTTTCATTAATGTCTATGTTAATTTATAAAATAAAATCACTATACTAAAAACTCCACTCTTTCTGGTTGGGGGGGCCAATGGGGTGGCCAGTGTCATTTTGGGGGTGGCCGTGGCCCCCCCCCCCCTGGCCCCCCTGGCCCCCCCTTGGAGGCGCCACTGTCAGAAATATAACGGCCGCGGCGCATCACTACACTGTCTGGGATTTGTCGTGTCGCGTCAGAGCATCCAGTGTAATATCAGTGGGGTCTGTCTTTTGTTGGATCGCGCCGTTCGTGTCTGGCCTGGGGAAGAGACGGAATTCACTTCACCGAGAGAGAGATCAGCAAGCAAGGTAAAAAAACAAAAAAAACATTCTGTGTGTGTTGACAGGATTGTGCCTATGTTACTCGTCAACATGGCGGTTACGAACTTTACCACGGTAAACTGAGCTAACGTTTCATTTTACAGACTTTGTTAGATTATTGATTTGTCGAGATAAAATATGCCAACGAGCAACGCGTTTACATTAACAATAAATGTGAATAAACTAATGTGAAAGTTTTGGTTGTAGATAATGTTGGCCTACTGATGAGAACCTTTATAGTTTTAGCATTAGTTTGCAAACTAACATATTATAGTTTTTTTTAATGGAATTTAATATTTACTTCCATTTTTATATGTTTAAAGGCAACTGCAACAAAGCGCCAATTTGCGCCAGTGACTTATAGCAAGATTCCAGAGGTAGGCCATTTGTGATATATTTTGAGATAAGTTTGCTGAAATGATTAGCAATATGTGAAAATTGCTTTGGAGCCACTGGTGCAGACTAGGTAGCTTACAATATCTTATAAAATCTCTATAAAATTAGCTAACTTTATATCAAATAAGTGACATTTGCATCATGTCTAACTTTATATTTATTACACAGCAAATGAACCAATCAGAAGATGGACCATTGTCTTTGTTCAGTCTCACCAGATTAAATGTATCCAGGTAAGCACTGCAGTAAAACTCTCACTAATTCATTCATACCAAATCTAGCATTCTAAACAACTTAAGGGCGCATGCTTGGCCATAATCAATGTGTGCACAACGCGCACTTTGATTCTCTCATCTACACAGAAGCAGCAGTTTTCATTTTTGCAAATCATACATTATTACGATAGATGGTAACACTTTAAAATACGGATCCTTCGTTAATGAATAACTACACAGGAACAAATGAGTAACACAATATTAACAATCTAGTAACTACAATTAACTAACAAGTAACTCTGATTAACGAATTAGTAAGTAATAGCACACAGATTTAAGTGGTAGTTCACTATTAACTAATCAATAACTACTATTTTTTAATACTTCACAGAGAACTACTGAATTTTTTTACAGATTTAAGTGGTAGTTCACTAATAACTAATCAATAACTACTATTTTTCAATACTTCCCAGAGAAATAATGAAAAAAATTCACAATTCATGCAAAACTAATTAATAACTAATGCAGGACAAATTACTAGCACTAGATTAACATTACTGCTAGATACTGTACACTAATTATAAATATGTAATAGCGTAGCAGACTTATGATTTGGGAAAGCTGTCAATAATTAGCCTATGCACTGCTGTCTTTTAGAGAACTATTCATAAACTAAATAATTTTTAAGAATTGTTTTTATAAATGCACTTGTCTGGAACACTTACCCTGTGGCCGATTTTCCGGCATTCCTCTGGACTGGCTTTGAATAACTAGACTCATCATGGTGAGTACTGGAACATACTGAGTCATCAGCCATCCAAATACCAGTTATTTTATTATTTAACCTACCTCTCAAAATTGTTTTTATGTATGTCTCTTTGCTCATATGTAGATATGTATGTATGTATGTATGTATATATATATATATATATATATATATATATATATATATATATATATATGTGTGTGTGTGTGTGTGTGTGTGTGTGTGTGTATATATATCCTGTGAATGATTAGATGATTCTACCCTTTCGGGTTGGCTTACCGTAACTACAGCATGGAATCACGATAAATAGTAATTACTCAAGTGTTACTACATACTTCTATCGGAACTATTAATTATTTGGATCCGTATTCTAAAGTGAAGATCATGTTAACTAACTAGTAATGACTCAAGTGTTACTACATACTTCTATAGGAACTACTAATTATTTGGATCCGTATTCTAAAGTGAAGATCATGTTAACTAACTAGTAATGACTCAAGTGTTACTACATACCTCTATAGGAACTACTAATTATTTGGATCCGTATTCTAAAGTGAAGATCATGTTAACTAACTAGTAATGGCTCAAGTGTTAATGCATACTTCTAAAGAAATTTTCTAAAAGTATAGTATTTAAAAGTTCACAAACAATATCTCATACGCTTGAAATGACTTGTGTTTGGTTGCACAAATCATGACTAGAAAAATTTGTTTAAACATGAGGCATGAAAAAAGTAGCTTTTATAAACATATATTTTATAATTATTTATTAAGCGTCTGGTACCATTTCCATTTAATGCAACAACTTCACATATGTGATGCCTGAACTGGAAAAAACTATTTATTGTCTTCCAGCATACAATATTTAATTGCTGTAATGCCTTCTAATGTCTTTCAGAAGACGACCTAGAGGACCATATCTGTGCTTGTGTCCCAGCCAGTAAGTCCACTCAATAAAAGACAGATGTTCTTTTAGAAGCTGCTCTGTCCTGTTTCCCCTCAGTCGCCAAATTTGGCTTTTGTAGGTTAACCAAGCTCTTTCAATATGTTGCGTGTGTCCAACACGTAATTAGTAATTCCTATAGAAGTATGTAGTAACACTTGAGTCATTACTGATACATTTACATGATCTTCACTTTAGAATACGGATCCAAATAATTAGTAGTTCCTATAGGCCTATGTCACACTTCCTGCTTCCGGAACACGGAGTAGGGATTCAGAACTTCCGGTCAACAGTATTTCTCAATAAGGATTTAGATTATCAGCCATAATGTCTAAACCATCCGAGGTAGACTGACCACGAGCCATGAGGTTGTGAAACGAAGGTTTTTGCTCCTGTAGAAGCTATAAGTTCGTATGAAATCAACCTTGTTTTAAGAAAAACATGTTTTATCCGCGATCTTATGAAAAAAAAACTACACTACCCACAATCCTAAGCATAGCAGCAACGTCTGCTGATTGGTCCAACTCGCTGTTACCATAGAAACGTTTACCTTACTGGCGAAAGGCCCGCCGCTGTTGTTGTAGTGCACCGGGTTGCTCTGCGTCAGGACGTAGACAGCCATAACTCAGCTTTCACGCTTTTCCACTTGAGAGTTTTCATTTACCATCCGAACCACATCGTCATATGTGACTTCAGGCAGGTTGCGGAGAGATTTGGTCCAGCAGTATCTATCGGACTCCGCCATTGTAAAAAGCTAACCGGAAGAGCCGTATCCCTACTAAAAGACGTACTTCCGGTCTTCAATTTTTTCGTGACATAGGCCTATAGGGGTATGTAGTAACACTTGAGTCATTACTAGTTAGTTAACATGATCTTCACTTTAGAATACGGATCCAAATAATTTGTAAGTCCTATAAAAGTATGCATTAACACTTGAGTCATTACTAGTTATCATGATTCCATGCTGTAGTTACTAATGAAGAGCCAACCCGAAAGGGTAGAATCATCTAATCATTCACAGGATATATATACACACACATATTTATATATATATATATACATATGAACATAAAAACAATTTTGAGAGGTAGGTTAAATAATAAAATAACTGGTATTTGGATGGCTGATGACTCAGTATGTTCCAGTACTCACCATGATGAGTCTAGTTATTCAAAGCCAGTCCAGAGGAATGCCGGAAAATCGGCCACAAGGTAAGTGTTCCAGACAAGTGCATTTATAAAAACAATTCTTAAAAATTATTTAGTTTATGAATAGTTCTCTAAAAGACAGCAGTGCATAGGCTAATTATTGACAGCTTTCCCAAATCATAAGTCTGCTACGCTACTACATATTGATAATTAGTGTACAGTATCTAGCAGTAATGTTAATCTAGTGCTAGTAATTTTTCCTGCATTAGTTATTAAGTTTTGCATGAATTGTGAATTTTTTTCATTATTTCTCTGGGAAGTATTAAAAAATTGTAGTTATTGATTAGTTATTAGTGAACTACCACTTAAATCTGTAAAAAATTCAGTAGTTCTCTGGGAAGTATTAAAAAAATAGTAGTTATTGATTAGTTAATAGTGAACTACCACTTAAATCTGTGTGCTATTACTTACTAATACGTTAATCAGAGTTACTTGTTAGTTAACTGTAGTTACTAGATTGTTAATATTGTGTTACTCATTTGTTCCTGTGTAGTTATTCATTAACGAAGGATCCGTATTTTAAAGTGTTACCCGATAGATAGATAGATAGATAGATAGATAGATAGATAGATAGATAGATAGATAGATAGATTTAATTTATTATAAAAGCATACATCTAGCTTACACATTTACCCAAATTATCATACGCCTTTTTAATCGAAGTTAATTTGGGTGGGTTTCTCCATCCCCAACGTCCCTGACGAGAGCGTTGCTCTCCTTGGCTGTGAACCGCTCCTGGCGCGCGCCTGGCAAATCCGCCGTTATGATAGGAATCCGCTTTAGAACATGCGCGCCTGCTCTTAAAGGGAATGTGAGATGACGCTCTGATTGGTTTATTTCACGTTACGCCCAAACCACACCTATGAATAATGAAGCTCTTCAGACCAACCCATTTTAGATTTGCGCCTGGCGCAAGAGACATTTATCCCGCCGGGAAAATAGCAACAGCGCCAAGACCCGCCCACAAAGTTACTTGCGCTTTGCGCTTTGACACTTGCGTTTCAGATCGTTAAAATAGGGCCCATTGAGCGTTAGCTTGTTAGTGCGAAACCAATTTGATAATATTTTTAACTCGTCATTAACATGTTGGATCAAGGTGACAAAATCCTTGTGTACTGCAATGAGATTGGTGTCATCTGCAAATAATATGGGTAGGAAATGATCACAACAAAGGAATAAATCATTAATATAAATTAGAAACAATAAAGGACCCAGAATAGAACCCTGAGGAACCCCAAATTAAATTTTAGAAGTTTTAGAAAAGAAACCATTGAGATAAACAAATTGTTCTCTGTTAATAAAGTAATTGCGAAACCAAACTAAGGCAGTACCCTCCACTCCATATCTATTAAGCTTAGAAATCAAAATATCATGTGGAACAGTGTCAAAAGCCTTACTTAAATCGAGAAAAACACCGAGAGCAAATTTTTTATTATCAAGGGCATTTGATATATAATTTACAAGCTGTATTAATGCATGTTCTGTTGAATATTTTTTTCGAAACCCATATTGGTGTTTGTATATAATGTTATTAACAATTAAATGTTTATTTAATCGTTCATAGACGAGTTTCTCAAATATTTTAGAGATACAGGGCAGAATGGATATGTGACGATAATTGCTAAACACCTTTGTATCACCTGATTTAAAAATGGGAATAACTTTTGCAATTTTAAGAGCTTGGGGAATAATTCCAGATTGAAATGATAAAGAGATTACATAAGTAAGAGGTTGAATAATATGATCAATGGTCTCCTTAAGGAGGATACTCTTAATGCCATCGTGGCCAGGGGCTGAGTTCTTTAAAGAAAAAATTATATCTCGGACCTCCTGCGTAGTTGGGTGATCAAGGTTAAGGAGAGGAGAGTACCGCCCATTTATTTGGCTACATGGATCATTATCAGTTTTCTGGGTATTGTGTGCTAAATCAGAACCAATTTTGGTAAAGAAATTATTGAAGCCATCAGCTATATCAATAGAGTCTGATAGACACCTATCATAGTCCCTCATCTCTGTGGGTGCAGATGCAGCCTTCCTATTACGACTCAGTACCTGATTTATAATGTTCCAGGTTGATTTAATGTCATTAGAGACTCGATTAAACTGGTCGGCATAAAACTTTTTTTTAGTCGCCTTAATTAAGCTTGTGAATTGGTTCCTATATTTTTTGTATATTTCTAGGTTATGAGGAGTAGGCTTGGTGACAGACTTGCGATACAACCGATTTTTCTTTCTAGATAGTTTCCTCAATTCACTGGTAAACCAGGGTTTGTCTCTAGCTACTTTGGATTTCACAGCTATCAGAGGAAAACTGGATTCCAGAGCAGAATTAAAGAGAGTCAAAAATAAATCATAGGCTTTAATAGCATCCTGCAACAACATGACCTCATCCCATATGATAGAGCTGATGGCTAATTTGAATATTTCAATATTTTTAAGGGTGAAATTTCGATATTTTACATGCACATTATTAGTAATACAAGCTCCAAAAACAGAATGTATCATTTGAAAAACTGGAAAATGGTCAGACACGTCACACCATAACAGCCCTGATGACACTTTATAGTCACATGAGTAAAAACAAAATATTATCTATAAGAGAGGCTGAGTGTGTGGTAACTCTGGTAGGTTTTGTAATTAAAGGGTAGAAATTTACAGAGTACAGGGTGTTAAGAAAATCATGTGTAGCAGTGTGATCAGCATGTAAGATATTCAAATTGAAGTCACCGTGTAGCAGACAGAGCTTATGTTCCTTTGAAATAATATCTAAGGTTGAATCAAGTGCATCAATGAAAGTATTTATATCTGAAGCAGGTGGTCTGTAAATGCATCCAATCACAATGCTTTTCCCTTTAAATAAATAACATGAGGGAATTTCAACAAATAGAGATTCTACTAATGTTAGGTTGAAGTCATTACTTAAATCCTTTCTGAGAATATAATTAAATGAATCAGACACGTACAGAGAGACTCCTCCTCCTCTTTTCATTTTTCTACAAGAGTGGATAGCATTATAGTGTGATAGATTATAGAGGTGTGATGTGTCATTATGGAGCCATGTTTCTGTAAATGCTAGAGCTGAGAAGGAGTGTGACAAGGTAGATAAGAAGGTTTTAAAGTGATCGAAGTTTTCTCTGAAGCTACGTGCATTCACATGAATCGTGGAGAACGAGGTTTGATCAGAATGTGTAGGAGACAAGCAAGACAAGAAATTAAACTGCTGTTCGGTATAATATTCACACGACAAATTAACAGAGTTCAGATAATTGTTATTGGAGTCAGGATTAAAAAAGGTTTCATAAATTCCAGAGTTGTTGTCCATGTTCAGCTCAAATGGGTTCAGAGTCTGTGAATCTATTACAGGTGCTGCGTGTTTCCAGTCACTTGTTATGAAACTAGAGTCAATTGATGTCATAATAAGGAAATGATAAGATAAGACTCACGTTCCACCAACACATCAGGGTTAATCCTTTCACTCGAGAAACCCGAACAATCCATCGGCAGCAGTGGAAACAGGAGTTCTTGAGACTGAAATGATTCATTTATATTCATCCAGCTGATTTGATTCCCGTATCGCCAAAACCTTCACATCCTCTGGTCGTAATCCATTCGTCTTAATCCACACTTTGCAGTTCCGGGTCCATGTCGACTGAATCTTTCCATTTTTACGTAGTAATCTAGCGTCCTTAGCAATATCGGCATTCTTCTTAGTGAGATGTTCGTTGAGGTAAACTTTCGTGCCCTTCAATTTCCCCCCTTGTCTCAACAGCGCGACTTTGTGTTTGTGGTTCACAAAGCGCACAATGATGGCAGGAGGCCCAGGGATCGTAGAATGACGCTTCTTAGGTAGCAAGTGACAGGCAGAAAAGTTTTCACTCTGAACTTCAATATCTTTGCTCACCAAGAATGAAACAACCTGCTGTTCCAGAGATTGGGTCTCTGTCTCCGGTGCATTAGCATCGAGGACTCCTGCCACTGGATCCGCCACCCTCGCATAGGTACGGTGTTTCGTTTCCAAGCCAGTTATAATGAGGTCGTTCATTCTCGTGTGCTGTTCAAGATCGTCGATTTGTTTCTCCAACATAGCTATTTTCTCATCTTTCTTCATCAGTAACATCTTAAGCGACTGAATATCAGCTGACAGTTTCTCATTCAATGCCGTCAAGTTTTCCTGTTTAGTTACGTTTCTCAGCGTTAAGCTGATCAGTTCCAATTGTTCCTCCACTCTTTTCATCTGTGCAATCGTGGGCCCCCCCATACTTGCTTAGGTTGTTTTCAAAAGTGTAATTAGTATGATAGATTAATGTGGTGAAATACCAACAAAGCCAGAGCTCCATTCAACAGCTGAGCTGCGTGCCGCCATCTTGTTTTTATGAAGTTCTCCTGTCAATATGTCCTGACCCTGGTGTGACTGGAACTGACACACTTCTTCAGAACCTCCGTCTGCCGCAGCCTGATGTCGTTCGTTCCTGCGTGCAGCACGACAGCTCCGACGCGCTCGTCACCGTTCAGGATCTCGGGGACCTGCGCAGCTACATCGAGAACACGAGCACCAGGAAAGCAGTGAGTGCGCACCTTACCTTTACCTGAGGTAGCGTGGACATGCCGGACGATGGAACTGCCGATGATCACAGCGTCGTGTTCCGTCTCGCGTAGAGGGGAGAAGCGGTTCCGGGTGGAGATCTCGAAGGCCGGGAGGGGCGGAGAGGTCCTTGCTCTGGTCCTGGCTCGCGTCTTCCACTGTGGAATCACCCAGGGTCCATGGTAGTGGTCGACCGATATTGGTTTTTTGATGGCCGATGCCGATGCCGATATCTTGGAGAGCAGGGTGGCCGATGGCCGATATAAAGCCGATATTTTTTATATTTATTTTAATCAATATTTAATAAATTATAAAACAAAATTTAAAAATAAACATGCTTTTATACTTTAGATGGCAACTTCTTAAATTTGCAATCCTATTACAGTATTTTTCACAAAGTAATTGTTTAGAAATATATGAATATGTGAATAAAAAGAAAGTAAACACTGTAACAGGGCTCTCAGTATTCTGGTAATTTTGTGCTGGTAATCATATTTTTTTTCAAATAAAGACAAGGTAACGCTAATTTTACATACAGCACAGTGAAAATGATATGAATATGACACAGTTGGCAACTGGTTATATATCAGCATATTTTAAAATGAAGGATTTAAAGTTTTTTGATCGCGTCTCCTGTGAAGCTGATCTTCTGTTCGCATTCACTCACTTCGCACGGACCGACCGTCACTTGCTGACAGTAATGCACACTTCACAAGATATCACAGCTGGATTCGATTAAATCTGCAAGGTTTGTGAAATTAAATGTTTATTAGATATTCAGAGATTTGTTTAAATGACGTAGCTCGGAGGTGTCCTCACCTGCACTCAAAGGTAACTTTAGACACACATCCGTTATATTCGCCATTATAGCAGATGTGCTATAATGGCGAATTATAGCTTTCAGTGATACGGGTGTAAATAAGACGATGGATAGGCGCGACCACGCGTGCAATGCTAGCGGGCTAAGGCTAGTAGCGGAAGTTCGGAAGGTTGGATATAAGTAGCGATATCAAAGCGATCCGATTATTTTTTAAAGAGAATAGTATTCCAGATATGTTCACACGCTATAAAAATGAAAATGTTCGTCTGTAAAAGAGTGTAAAGAAGAAAATCAAGGTTTCTGAATTAATTCGACGGAGCTCCAAACACAACAACGCACTCAGTCGCGACGCATGCGCAAATCACTAATTGACTTTGATCTTAAATGTTGTTTGTCATTTGCTTTGTTTCTTTGGTACTGCTCTCCTCTTTTTGTGTGTTCCAGTGCTCAGAGACTTTGTACAGGGCCGGGCCTGCATCTACACTAAACCTCCTTCGGTGTAGGTGATTTGGGTGGTGTGACACTGCTGCGTGGTGTGCTGGAGGTTGGCACTGAAATAGTGACTTAAAGGTTACTACTTATTTGCTGTGTATGCTGTGGGGTTTCTTCTGTTTTCTTCTGTCTCTTACAAGTGGTAGGAGTTCCACAAGGACAGGCCCGACCCTCTTGCAGTGTTGAGGAGAGCTAATTCCAACTTCTGTGAATGTTATCGACACGTTTTTACCATTTGATGGTTTTATTGGAACAATAAAATTTATCTTTTTGCAAACTACATTTGTTGTCCATAATCAGTATTGTGACCTCTAGAGGGCTCCTCCTGTAAGGAGGTAGCGTAGTCTGCTTATATTTCCCACACTACACATAGATAATATCTTTGTGAGAGAAGACTTCGAGATGAGGAACCTTTTGGGTTCATAAACGTGTGTGACAATGCAGGGTCAGAGTCCGTATAGGTTCTCGATCCATGAGCAGCGTTTATTGAGTTTAAAAAGCAATAGGCTTATTGGACTTGCTTATTCAACTTATGACATCAAAGTAAGCGAGAGTGATTCAAAAGCACAAGGAGCCATCTACTCTAATCCTTCTAGCATACTTTGATGTCATAAACTGATAGTGGTGGAATTTTTTATTCTTTCCAGAGATTAGTTCATCTTCAGTTCGTTCATCAAAATGATTCATTCAGTGCCAGTTTCTCCATATTACATAGTGTCTTTTGTGCTAGGCTATTTCTTAAGTCAATGAATGTATTGTCACAAAAAAAAAACTGATTTGGCTTTTTTTAAAATGTGTGCCTAATTTACTCATTAAATTAATAAAATAAGTCTAAAGTGGTTCAGATGACCAAAGCACAAGGTTTTCTTGCATAATTAACATTTTAATTGTTTGGTCAGACATACACATTCATAAATCTGGGATTATTTTAAACGTTGAGTTATGTTCTGTATGTTAAATATGAATATATAAACAATCGCACATCTATAACTGTGCTTTGCATCGCTTTCTGCTGATTGCTGAATGAGATTGAATCACATGCTAAATGACCGTAACCGATACTCTCATTCATTTCATTCACGAATCACAAGGTGTCATGTGGCTTCAAAGCCGTGTGATAAAATTACAATTGCATTTGCAAATAGACTTCAAAACTTGTGAAACTACTTAAGGTTTTTGAAATTGAAAAAAAAAAAATGAATGAATTATAAACTAAACATTTAAAGGGTCAAATACCCTTCACAGTATTTATCATTTGTTCCCCAGTATCAGAAGCCCTTCAGAGAATGCACATTATAAATGTACTTTATGATCAAGTTGTTTGTTGGTTATAGTTATCTGCAGTATTTCCTGCATACCTTTTTCTTTCAACTTTTACAGTACCTCTGTGTCATGTTGGAACATGTTTGCAGTTCACATTGTGAATGTAGAAAAACAACAATCAGTTCCACCAGATACTTGTGTAAGACTGGACTAAAATTGAACAAACTATTCACCATCCATTCTGTTCATTTTATCAGCATGTGTATCACGCAAACATTAGATCCTCCTTTTATGGAGATTTCATGTGATCCCTTCGATAAAGGCAAATACAATCATTTGTAACTTTCTTGTAAATCACTTGTAAATCACTTTATCTTCAAGGAAATTTAATTGGGCCTAAACAATTATTTCTATTTAAAGAATGGATATATTTAAGCAAAGTTATTCTGATATTCAGAACAATAGTTCAATAAACAAACAATAATTAATATGAACTAATATTAGTAGAGTAACCAGAACCAGTTTCAGAACACAATCCAATCACTCATGTCACATAAACTTAACTGATGTATAAAGATGAATATGTAGTGCAATATTTGCTTGATTACTAATAATGTAAATTGTTTCTAATATGTGAAAAATAATAATGTTCTGCATTAACATTTTTCTTTATATCCTTTACTCTTTTAGAAGTAAAATTATGAAATTTAGTGGGCCCCGGAAATCATTCCAACGGTTCACTCCACGAGCTTAACGCTGAAGATACATCATGTTATGTTTTACATTATATATATTTTCTGTGGGAATTGCATAATTGAAACCTACTGTTGAAACAAGTGGTTTGTTTCTTGTAAATCATGTTATGTTCAAAAGTAGGCGTTTTCAGTATAAATAAACACCTGTGTATTTTTCTGTCTCTAAGTTCCTGAAGTGAGTCAGAGAAGGAATGACTGTTGCAAACCAGGAACATTGTAAATTAACTTTGATCTTTAGGCTTTATACAGAATACTATTTGCAATACTCTCTTATAAATAAAGAAATAAGGAGAAGTATGTATGCTGAACCTTCAGTTTATCCATGACATTGTTTGGATTCACTTGTTTAATTTGTTTAATTTATTTTTAAAAACCATAATAATGTTTTCCTTATGAATGAGAACATGCAGAGAAAATATGAAATGCTTTCACTTGTATGTCAATTATATTAAAAGAATCATTAAATTAATATATTTAGTTTTGGAGCAGAATTTTATGTCTATTTATGTTCATTCAACTATAGTGGGACTGTATCCACATGTATCTGTCACGGATCGCCGATGAAGGAAGATGCGGAAGACTGAATATAGTTCACAAAGAGTTTACTGGTGTCTGACAAGTACATTCAACAATAACCAACAAAGGGTAGAACAGAACAGGAAGTTTAAATACACAAGGGGAATGAGGGAACTAAACAGACACAGGTGGAGGAAGATTGAACTAATTAGGACAACACCATAAACAAACTAAACATTCATTACACACTAAATGCTGAGTTATAGGTTGATTTAATAAAATATTAACTAGTCTCTTGGTGTGGTGCATGGTAAAAACAAACAAACATGTAAATATGTTACCATAGCAACATCTCAAATAAATGACCTGCTTTTAAAATAATCTCGAGGACGCGCTCAAGCCAAACGTCACAGTAGAGTCAGAACCTGAGGGTCTCCAGGCGGAGGTTTAGGGCTGAGTGAATGATAATTTGATGTTCTTACTAAACCTGCAGTTTCTACAGTTCTACCAGAAAGACTCGGGAGATAAATTGATATAACAAGCGTATATTTATTAACAGCCCAGCAAGCATAAATTTATAAAGTTCTTTGGCGTAGGCCCCGTCCTTAGCGCGCAATGCGAGGGTAGCGGAAGCTGCATATTCTGCCTGAAGAAGCCGACCCCCTGGAGGTATAGGAAGGGACCATCCTGGTGATGGTTGGGGAGGATGGAGGTAATTGGCAGCGTCAGCATCTGCAAACTCAGACAAGTGTAAGTACCAATCTTTTATACTGCGAGTGTTAGCACATGATTGGTTAGAAGTGAGGTAATGCATGACGCGCTGATTGAGTCTTCCTGGCAGAACTTATGCTAAAGCTTTCATGAAAATTGAAAATTCCAGATCAAGCGCATGGGGCTAAATGTTTTTTCTTGTTATGAATTGTATCCTATTTTCCGTTATTACCGTTAACTACGCGAAGTGATATGGAACTGTAATGCGGTCAAGACCTGCCTGGAACTACTTTAGCTGTGCGTTTCCCTGAAAATAATGCACACCTTAGAACGTTCGTCAACCAATCAGATTCAAGCATTCAACGGCCCTGTAGTATAAGGTAAGTTATAGTTGGTTATTGGTAATTACCACAGTAACAAGTATGTAAATGCAGAGAAACTACAAACTAATTACTAGGTATTTACCGGGTAAATATATGGTAAGTTATAGTTGGTTATTGGTAATTACCACAGGTAACAAGTATGTAAATGCAGAGAAACTACAAACTAATTACTAAGTATTTACCTGGTAAGCATATGGTAAATTATAGTATTTTAGTGTGTAATTACTTAAGGTGATTAGTATGCAATTACAGAGAAACTACCAGGGAAAAAATCACCACTGTTAAATATCAACTCAACAAAGTACTGTGTACTTGTTACCTGTTTAGGTTGGTAATAACTCAGATTTAATTGTGTACTTCCTCAGAATGTAGGCAGCCAATTTTTAGAAACACCTCCAGTATTACCCATCAATTCAAGTTAGGTTTGTAGTTATCCTAGGGTTATGTTGGTAACAGTCTTTAGAAACACCTCCAGTATTACCCATCAATTCAAGTTAGGTTTGTAGTTATCCTAGGGTTATGTTGGTAACAGTCCATGTTTATTTATTACTATCTTGAAATTAAGACGGTAGTTTCAAATAAATGACCTTGTCTTACATAGTTGTTGTTCATTGCTACACCCATTTATAGAGGGTTTATCAAATAATTTACCTTACACTTACCTTGTAACTACCCCGCAGGAACAGTTTTCCCTAATGTCATGGCACATCTTAAATACTAGGTATGTTCTTGCAGATGTTTTTACAATTTACTCAGTAAGTAAAGTGCAACTGTACTGTAAAATGAAGCCTTGTTTATTTCCATGGTATTACCGGAATTGTACCATATAACCTGATCATTCCCTTTTCCATAGTCACATTGTTTTTTAACCTTGTATGTCCTGCAACGTTACCAAGGAAAACATGACAATTTACTCAGTAAGTAAAGTGCAACTGTACTGTAAAAGGAAGCCTTGTTTATTTCCATTGTATTACCAGACTCTTACCACATCTATTGCTACTGCTTAAACATTTTTGAAATCACAAACTTTTACCATGTGTGTTCTGCAACTTAAAGGGATACTCTACCGTTTTTTCATATTAAACTATGTTATTCCCTTATATAAGACGAGTTGATGCATACCTCTCTCATCTCAGTGCGTGCACTTAATCGCTCTGGTGCGCGGTGACACTTTGAAAGCACTTAGCTTACCCCAGTATATTCAGTGGTATCTAGCAGCAATGAATTTAGAAGTGACCAAACACATAAGCGTTTTCCCTATTTAAAAACAGTTACACGAGTAGTTATACGACCAGGTATGGTAACACAATAAAACGTGGCGCTTTTCTAAGCGGGTTAAAAAGGATAACTATAATCTATGGCGTAATAGCACTTTTGGGAGTACTTCGACTGGCGCAGTAAAAAGTCACGCCAGTAAAAAGGCGTGACTTTTTACTGCGCCAGTCGAAGTACTCCCAAAAGTGCTATTACGCCATACAATATAGTTATCCGACAACGCAGTACTGAAGTGTCAACTAGTCTCTCCGTTTCTGAAGTGAGGTGGACTCCGGCCGTATCCAGATTAGATGGTGGATCTGCACGTGGACCCAACCATGACACATCCCTGAAGTGCCGGCCTCATCGACACGACCAATCTGACCTGTAATGCTGCCTGGATCATAATCATACACTGTTCGCTCGTTGGTCAGAGGAGAACTGGCCCCCGACTGAGTCTGGGTTCTCCCAAGGATTTTTTCTCCATTCTGTCACTGATGGAGTTCTGTTTCATTCTTACTGACCGCCAGAGGCAGTGTAAACACTATGGATTATCGCAGCGGCAGCTAGATAGGTCGAGAGAATATACCAACAAAGTCACGTGGCGTGACGTATACTGAGCCCTGGAGGTTTATAGGCTACAGTAGCTCAGCACTCTACCTCTTTCGCTTTCTCGCTGGGTTGAGATAGGTTGTATTTGGTTGAGTGATTATTCGCGCTGTCAAGTGCAGCTTATAAGAGCAGCGAGATTCGTCCTCACAAGCTGTGACAGCGCGCGTCTACGCCATTTCAAAGGATTGGATTTGGATTCGGATTCAATTAACAGCGCTTGGTGAGTTTTGTTTTTCTGTTTGAGTTATATTGCTTTGTCGGTAACACACTGTGCCTCTCGGTGCAATCCGGTGGCTTGTGTTTTTCCGCGCCTATGAGTTAACGGTCTCCCGTTGACATATTTACTCACATTTTTTGTTCCTCGGTTCAATCCGCTGGCCATTTTAGATATTTTCTCTTTTCTTGAGATATTGTTGGTATTACCTGTCGGTTCACCCGAGGTAATTGTTTTATTTTATTTTTATTGATTTTTCATCCCGCTCAACTTAACCTTACGGTGCAATCCGAGGGTGTTATTAGCGAGTAACTATGGCTCACAGCTCGATCGCCACTGGTTTTCCACTGACTTGTAAGCTGTGCCCTAATAATCTTCTCCCTGATGACAGTCATGACATCTGCCCGTCGTGTTTGGGTGTTCAACATCTGCGAGAGGCTCTCACGCCAAATCGCCAGGCCAAATCGCGAGGTGATGAACAGTCACATGTTGAGAAAAGTTCACTTTCTATGACGGTGTCGGCGCTTTCTTCAGAGATGGCAGAGCTGAAACGCCTGCTTCACTCGCTTCAGCCTGTCACATCTGCTACACCTGTGAAGATGACACAGGAGGATGAGAATGTTCAGAATCAGGGAGCTGGGGAAGAGTCTCTTGATTCCCCTTGTTTTTCTCATCGCTCAGAGTTTGATGTGCTGTCTACAAGTGCTTCAGATTCCTTTTTTCACGATCATGGGGTTACTATGGATGTTGCTGCACAACCATCACCTCAGGCTGTTTTCACTGGTTACCCAGCAGCGGAGGGGTCTAGTGGGGGGTCAGTTCAGTCGTCTGGACAAGCCCAGTCCTCCTCCGATGATACTTTGGCTGTGCTTCGAATGGCAGTTGCTCGTCTAGGACTTGATGAGTCACCTGTCCAATCTGCCCAAACAAATGTGTTTTTCAGACAGACCACAGCTGCAACTTCTTTTGCCATGCCACCATGTAAGGATTTTGTGGCTGAATTCTCAAATGCTCTCACTGGTTCTGGTCCGCCTAAGCGGCGCTCAAAGATCGCTCGAACGCTAGCATCTATGGCTGAAGCAGATTCTATCGGGGTGGGTCGTGCTCCGGAAATAGAGCAGCCTGTGGCAGCTTTGGTGGTGTCTCCTGATGAGGCTCTACGAGGGAATGTGCGATGTCCCAGTGCGCAATGCGGTCGTACAGATTCTTTGCTAAAAAAGGCATATGAGTCTGTTGCCTACATTACTCGAGCAGAAAACACAATCTGCCAGTTACTACTTGCTGCCACCAGTACGCTGGAACCTGCAAATGCGGATCCCTCTATTTCACAATTTCTGCAAACTGCTCTGTTGGCAACAGGCCATGTGACCCGCGAGCTGGGTAGTCTTACAGCCACGCTTCTGGCAGCCCGCCGCCAAGTGTGGCTTGCCCAAGCACGACTGCCAGAGGACTGTAAGAAAACCTTGAGAGATCTTCCATTTGTTCCCGGGCATCTTTTTGGTCCAAATGTTCCGGAACTATTGGAAAAGAGGGTAAAGCTGTCTGAAGCCACTCGTCAACTGACACAGGTGCAGCGCAACCCTACCTTTAGGATGCCAGCGGTTCAGACCCGACATCACTATGCCACATCGGAGCAACGTTTCCGCCGGCACACTACACCTCAGTCACAGCCCCCTCAAAGACCTCGTGTTCCTGAAGATGCAAGAGTTTTTTGCCCACCTCAACAACAGTTTCGAGGAGGACCCCGTCAGCGGCCCCCGCGAACGCTAAAAATCGCACACATAAAGCCTGAGACAGTCAGGCCGGCGGTCGATCGTTTTTCAATAGATCAACTGGAGTACTGGAGATCCAACACAGCAGACCCCTGGGTGTTGGCAACTCTGAGCAGTCGAAACTGTAGAGTATATCCTACTCTACAGTTTCTACGCCGGCCTCCCAGATTTTCAAGAATTGTTCCTACGATTGTCAGAGATGCGGTTCGTGCAGTGGCTCTCTCTCTGGAAATTTGTTCACTGTTAGAGAAGGGAGCCATAGAAAAGGTTCATCCCCTCGTTCAGGGAGACGGGTTCTATTCGACATATTTTCTTGTTCCGAAGAAGGACGGTGGTTTCCGCCCAATTCTCGATTTGAGGCTTCTGAATTTGTTCCTGAAGGTCCTTTCTTTTCGAATGCTGCGCACAGCCGATGTTCTTCGGTCTGTGACTGCAGACGATTGGTTTGTAAGTGTCGACCTGAAAGATGCATACTTTCACGTCCCAATTGCTGTACATCACAGAAAGTTTCTGCGTTTCAGTTTCCTGAATCAAGCTTACCAGTTCAAAGTGCTACCCTTCGGCCTTTCCCTTGCTCCTCGCGTCTTCACAAGGTGTGTGAGCGCAGCTCTGTCTCCTCTTTGGATGAGAGGTATGCGTATTCTTCCTTATTTGGACGACTGGCTTCTCTGTGCCCCAACAGAGCAGCAGGCTGTACAAGACTCCAGACTGCTTTTGAGACATGTGCAGAAGCTGGGGTTTTCTGTGAACGAGAAAAAGAGCCGTCTGATTCCATCACAGACCACTACGTTCATAGGAATGACCCTGAATTCCTGTCTAATGTCTGCCTACCTGTCTCAGGAACGTGTGACGAACATTCTGCAACTTTTGGCTCGCTTTCGCCCGGGGGTGTCTTTGCAGTACGAGGTGGTCCTACGACTGATAGGGATGTTAACAGCGGCTACAGTGGTGATCCCCCTGGGTTTACTCCACCTCAGACCACTCCAGTTATGGAACAACAGTTTGCGGCTAGATCCCACCAGGCATCGCCATCGACTGGTTATAATTTCTCACCGTTGCATACGTGCGTTGAGGCGGTGGAGACAGTTAGAGTTTCTAAAGGCAGGAGTGTCTCTGGGTGTTGTTCCCTCTCGTCGGGAGTTGGTCACGACGGATGCTTCCCTCACAGGATGGGGGGCAACGTGGAATCGGAAGGGTATTTGCGGGCGCTGGACATCGATCCAGGCCACAGAACATATCAACCTACTGGAACTAAGGGCAGTGTTCTTGGCTCTACAGTACTTCATGCCGGTTCTGGCAGGCCGCCATGTTTTCGTTCGGTCCGACAATACCTCAACAGTGTTCCATCTGAACCACCAGGGCGGCACGAGATCCCGCAGGTCTCTACGGCTGACTCACGAGATCCTGACATGGTGTCAGCCACGACTCGCTTCACTGAGGGCAGCTCATATTCCAGGAGCGTGCAACCAGACAGCGGATGCTCTTTCCAGGGATCAAGTACATCCAGGGGAATGGAGGCTTCATCCAGATGTAGTGCAGGAGATCTGGCTACGATTTGGAAGAGCAGAGGTGGATCTTTTTGCTTCAGAGATGACCACCCACTGCCGATTATGGTTCGCAAGGACAGAAGTGTCCAGCCCCCTGGGCCAGGATGCGTTGTCTCACGAATGGCCAAACTGCCTACTATATGCGTTTCCACCTATCCCTCTGTTATGGGAGACGTTGCACAGGATCTCCCTGTGCAAGCACAGAGTGTTACTTGTGGCACCACGGTGGCCAGCCAGACCATGGTTTCCTTTGTTGCTGAGACTTATGACAGGGAATCCATGGAAACTTCCACCCGGGAAGGACCTCCTCTCCCAGCTGGAGGCCAGTGTCTGGCACCCGGACCCGGCTCGTCTGCAGCTTTGGGTCTGGCCATTGGGCTAAATCCTTCCCTGGAGCATTGTGACCCTGCTGTTATTCACACCATCTCTAATGCTAGGGCTTCTTCCACACAACAGATTTATGCTTCCCGTTGGAAGCTTTTTTCTGCATGGTGTGAGGAACAGGGGCTCGATCCCGCAACATGTGACATTCCGAGTATCTTAAGCTTTCTTCAACGTTTACTGGAGGAAGGAAAAGCAGCTTCCACGTTGAAAGTGTACGTAGCTGCGATTTCTGCATATCATGTTCCAGTTGGTGGCTCTTCTCTCGGCTCTCACAGTCTTGTCTGCAGTTTTCTGAAGGGCGCGCGCCGTCTGAACCCTGCTCGGAATCCTCATTTTCCTGTGTGGGATTTGTCACTCGTGCTTGCATTTCTGTGCTCACCCCAGTTTGAGCCCTTGCAAAGCGTTGACATTAAATGGTTGTCCTTGAAGACTTCTTTTTTGTTAGCTATTGCTACTGCGAAACGAGTCAGTGAGTTGCACGCGCTATCTGTTAGCGAACTGTGCTTGCGCTGGTTACCGGATGACTCAGGGGTGGTTCTACGACCCAATCCTTCTTTTCTTCCGAAGGTCCTTCTTCCTCAGTTCATAAATCAGCACATTGAACTGGCCTCTTTTCAGACTTCTTTAGGGTCTGATTCAAGTGCCCAACTTTTGTGTCCTGTTCGTGCCTTGAAGTGTTATGTGAACTCTACTGTTCAATTTAGACAGTCAGACCAGTTATTTGTCTGCTATGGTGGTGTGAAGAAAGGTGCTCCAGTGTCGAAGCAGAGGTTGTCGAACTGGATAGTAGAGACCATTACGCTGGCTTACAAGGCAGCAGGGAGACCACTGCCCTGGGGACTAACTTGCCATTCCACTAGGGCCATTTCATCTTCATGGGCTGTTTTTAGAGGAGTTTCCCTGGTGGATATCTGCACTGCTGCTACCTGGGCTTCTCCATGCACGTTTGCCCGGTTTTATAAGGTCAACGTTGCTGCTCCTCATGCCGTTAGTTCTGCGGTTCTTCTGGAGCAGCCTTAATTTCACCAGGTGGGTAGCATTCCTCATGACTATGTTGGTATGTGTCATCCATAGTGTTTACACTGCCTCTGGCGGTCAGTAAGAATTAAACAGAACACTAGTTACGCATGTAACTGTGGTTCTGTGAATTCTGGATGACCGCCAGAGTTCTCAGTCACTCGGAATGCACGAGAAAGGCGTACCAAGGTAGAGTGCTGAGCTACTGTAGCCTATAAACCTCCAGGGCTCAGTATACGTCACGCCACGTGACTTTGTTGGTATATTCTCTCGACCTATCTAGCTGCCGCTGCGATAATCCATAGTGTTTACACTGCCTCTGGCGGTCATCCAGAATTCACAGAACCACAGTTACATGCGTAACTAGCGTTTTGGTTCCTTGCCACTGTTGCCTTGGCTTTTGGCTTGCTTAGTTGGGGACATTTAATATTCAACGATATTATTGATCTGCCTAATTAGGGTGGACAATGATGCAATTTTCTTCTAGAAACAAACTTTGTTGTATTATTTTCATTTTATCAATGTGAAGCTGCTTTGATACAATCTGTATTGTAAAAAGCACTATATAAATAAAGGTGACTTGACTTGACTATCCTTTTTAACCCGCTTAGAAAAGCGCCACGTTTTATTTTGTGTCACCATACCTGGTCGTATAACTACTCGTGTAACTGTTTTTAAATAGGGAAAACGTTGATGTGTTTGGTCACTTCTAAATTCATTGCTGTCAGATACCTTTGAATATACTGGGGTAAGCTAAGTGCTTTCAAAGTGTCACCGCGCGCTATTGCGATTAAGTGCACGCACTGAGATGAGAGAGGTATGTATCAACTCGTCTTAGATAAGGGAATAACATAGTTTAATATGAAAAAACGGTAGAGTATCCCTTTAACTAAAACATTCCAGCCTGGTCTCATTGTTAATACATAGTATTAATACGTAATTTTCAAAGATAGAAAACGTACGTTTTGTACGTTTGGATAGATGCTGAAACGTATGATATGGACGTATCTGCAACAATTAAACGTAACATTATTACGTTTTTACAGCTACAAAACGTTAAATATTTACGAATCTTTCATATCATTAAGATATCTGTATAATTTACCTTTTACCGTTTTAAAGGTAAATGGAAGATCCCTTAACCCTACTCCCAACCTAAACATAACGTTACCCATTTTATACTGAATATAAAAAGGATAAAACATACAGAGTGTAGGGAAATGGCAATTTTATTAACAATATAGCATTAAAAGATTTTTTTAGCAGCTAATCCTACTCCTACCCCTAAACCTACCCCTAACAATTTCTTAAAACTACATAGGCTACAATTATGAAGAAAAACAACATACGTGCAGTGTTTGGAATAACGCCGTTTAAAAGAACGGCGTTAGGTAACGACGTTATTTTTTCAGTAACGGGGTAATCTAACTAATTACTTTTCCCGTCGTTACAACGCCGTTACCATTACTGGACATTAAATGCGGTGCGTTACTATGCATTGATTGAATAAACTGTGTAATCCGAACGCACCCCTGGCTTGCACAGCGAGTGAGGAGGTGGGTTAATAACGAGGTAAGCGATTATGATTGGCTAAGGCAGGGTCATGTGTTTCATGCTAGCCAATCAGAGCCAGTGTTTTTACACACGCCAGCACACGCGCCACACACACACACACCAGCTAAACAGAGATTCGATGAAGCAGCAGAGATGGCGAGTCAGTAGCAGTCTATGGTCAGGAGCAATCCGATGAAAAGTTGGCATTTTCAAGGTGAAGATATAAGCACTACTTCAAATTCATTGAGGTCAAAGGCTAGAACTAGGAGTGGAACGGTACATGTATTCGTATTGAACCGAAAGAGAGAGAGAGACTCGCGGGCGCGATTGAAAAGTTGCAAAGTGTACATTTGTGTGTGTGCGTGTGTGTGTGTGTGTGTGTGTGTGTGTGTGTGTGTGTGAGAGAGAGAGAGAGAGAGAGAGAGAGAGAGAGAGAGAGAGAGAGAGAGAGAGAGGTGCGATCGAAAAGGCGCAAATTGTTTACATTTGTGTGCGTGCGTGTGTGTATATATTAATCTTATATAATGTGCACAGTCAGTGCACTACAAATAAACTGGTTCAATGCCTTTACTTTATTAATAAAACTTTTAAATAAAAAGTTGAGAGAGGTTGATTTAATTTGCAGAGTTAAATGCACTTTATATGGTGTAACTTTACTTTTCTTACAAAGAATGCTTGAAGTGCAGGATAAACCTCTTGCTGTCTGTCGACGTGCAATAAATATCTAAAGTTAAACACCTGTCTGTTCTACTCATTTCAACTGACTTGTGAAAACTGCTTAAAAAATCCAAATTCTTTGACATATAGCAACTTTTTTTTTTTTTTTACAGTAACGCAAATAGTTACTTTCCCTGGTAACGAGTTACTTTTATTATAGAGTAATTCAGTTACTAACTCAGTTACTTTTTGGAACAAGTAGTGAGTAACTATAACTAATTACTTTTTTAAAGTAACGTTCCCAACACTGCATACGTGTAATCACAATAATTTATTTATTGCGAAAATGTCAAAACCGGTACCAAAAGTCGTTCACATGACGATGTGTTGCAGTCACAGTCCTCTCTTTCAGTATATAATAGTTTTGAATGAGGTACAGAGCAGAATTTAAGTTATTAATCCATGAAAATGTTAATCCGGCTTCGCTCTGTGTGAAGGCGCGCGCGCGCTTCTCCATTTCAAATGTTGTTTACCGACTGAAATACGGCATGTCGCAATCTGTGACGAACATAGACGAACAAGGCGAGAGCCAATGAGCGTTTGATATCACTGCCGTAAAACATGTCGTAACGCTTCTTGAGGGCGCAATTTTTGAATTTGAATTCATCACGAGCGCGGGATTTGACAGTTACGGAGTGTGCTGCTGTGATAGCCTGTGAAATGGAGATGAAGATCACTCACTGGATAAAGGGCTGAATTTGGATCTCTTTCTTGCAAACGTATGGATTCTAAAGATTTGGATTAACGTTATATAAAGTATAATAAAATTGATGTCTTTTGTGAATTTATGTTGGGTTTTGGTGTATTATTGTTCTATTGGAGAAAACAGATTTTGTGTCTCACTGTAAATAAACTAAATATTAAAATGGTTAAACGATTAAATAAGGTATTTTTAAGGTTTTAAAGTGTATTCTTGTTTAACTGCATGTAGGCTAATCCTCCGAAACGAGTTTGCAGCAGAAGGCACGAACAGAGCGAAATGTTATTAGTCTATTTCTTGAGTAAACTGCATAAATGCGACTGAAAACGTAATTGATAAGACATTTGAATGCAATAGAGTCAAAACATTAATGCCACGATTTTAATAGGCATAAATAAGAATATGTACAGTTGTTCATACGTAAATAATGAACGTTTTTGTGCTGTTAATATGTAAACATTTTACGTTTAGTGCTGTAAATACGTCAGTATTATACGTTTCTGTGTGTATAAAACGTAAGTAAAACGTAAGTAAATGAACGTATAGTAGAATTACACTTTACGTAAAAATACACACGTATTCTCATAAGATCACGTTGCACATTCTCAGTAAGTAAAGTGAAACTGTAACGTTACTGTAACAGGAAGCATTTTTATTTCCATGGAATTACTGGGATCTTACCCTATAATCTGTAATAGCTACAGTTACGTAGCTATTACAGATTATAGGGTAAGATCCCAGTAATTCCATGGAAATAAAAAGGCTTCCTTTTACAGTACAGTTTCACTTTACTTACTGAGTAAATTGTCATGTTTTCCTTGGTAATGTTGCAGGACATACGAGGTAAAAAATTGTGACTATATGGAAAAGGGAATGATCAGGTTATATGGTACAATTCCGGTAATACCATGGAAATAAACAAGGCTTCATTTTACAGTACAGTTGCACTTTACTGAGTAAATTGTAAAAACATCTGCAAGAACATACCCAGTATTTAAGATGTGCCATGACATTAGGGAAAACTGTTCCTGCGGGGTAGTTACCAGGTAAGTGTAAGGTAAATTATTTGATAAACTCTCTATAAATGGGTGTAGCAATGAACAACAACTATGTAAGACAAGGTAATTTATTGGAAACTACCGTCTTAATTTCAAGATAGTAATAAATAAACATGGACTGTTACCAACATAACCCTAGGATAACTACAAACCTAACTTGAATTGATGGGTAATACTGGAGGTGTTTCTAAAAATTGGCTGCCTACATTCTGAGGAAGTACACAATTAAATCTGAGTTATTACCAACCTAAACAGGTAACAAGTACACAGTACTTTGAGTTGATATTTAACAGTGGTGTTTTTTTTCTGGTAGTTTCTCTGTAATTGCATACTGATCACCTTAAGTAATTACACACTAAAATACTATAATTTACCATATGCTTACCAGGTAAATACTTAGTAATTAGTTTGTAGTTTCTCTGCATTTACATACTTGTTACCTGTGGTAATTACCAATAACCAACTATAACTTACCATATATTTACCAGGTAAATACCTAGTAATTAGGGGACTGTAAAAGGAAGGGTTACCACACTAGCCTACTTTGTTTTTACTGTGGCCATAAAAACACTATATGACTGTTTCTTTTTTATCTAAATCTTTGTTACAGTGACAACATGAGAAATGTATCTCTTTGAAGCGTGACATTACATCAATCTGTCTGTCTTCATTCTCCATTCTTCTACATCCGTGTCACGGTTGCACAGATATGTTTGCAGTTTGCTTTGTAAAAGTCCAACAACAACAATCCGTTCCAACTTATTTCCACTGAAAAAATTAACAATGAGTACAACTGAAACTATTCCTTTGGCTTGAGGGCAGTTTACATTATCAGCATATTCTCACGCAAACTTTTGTGGAGATGTTTGTAGTGTGAGTCAGGGAAGGACTGACAATCAGGCTGTCCCTTACGAAAAAGAAGTTTATTCAAGTGTACTATTAGTATACTTCTTTTAAACTAAAAATAAGAAAGTATACTTTCAGTCTACTTTTTATGTACTTCTCAGAAATATACTTCAAATTGCACTTAAGTATACTTGACTTATACCGACAGAAAAGTCTAATGGCCTATACTTGTTGATCGAGATATACTTAAAAGTATAATTATGTATTTAAGTATTCTTGGCTTGTATTTTTGTTTACTATTTTGATTGAGTAGCTTATTAAATATTTTTTAAAACATAATAATATACACTGTCTTATAAACTAACATGTTCATGTTTATATAGTAACAAGCTTTTGGGTGGAATAGCTTATAGAGTAAATAAAATAAGCATGGAACTGAACCTGATCTTGTACACAGCGATAATAATAATGAGTTTATTTAAGTGTTCTATTAGCAAACTTCTTTTAGACTAAAAATAAGAAAGCATACTTTCCGTCTACATTTTATAATTGTGCACTTAAAGTTTACTACTGTTACACTTATAGTACACTTAAACATATATTTTATATAATAAAAGTGGGGCGATTTATTCCCAAGTGGTATTAAAATAGTACACTTGCAAGTTTACTACTAGTACATTGACATTTGTATACTTACTGCATAATGTATACTTAAAAATATACTTGAACATTACTTAAGTATACTTCATAAAATTAACTTGAAGTATAATTCTTTTTCGTAAGGGGATGTATAAAGATGTAGGGGTATAACTTCTCAACATAGTGATAATGTGCCAATGCAACAGCTGGGGAAAGCCTAGAAAACACAATCAGTGTTTCAGTGCTGTCTATCGTGTCAAAGCCTTGAAATTTGCAATAATATTTATTTCAGTCGGTATAGATCTTATTCACAGCAGCGCCATCTTTGATTTTTAACAGGAATGAAAGCGAGAATGTGAGGGACAGACATTCATCTCTTCAGTGGGTTGCACTATTATTTAAAGAACACCTATTATGCCAAATTCACTTTTACATGGTGTTTGAACATACATGTGTGTTGGCAGTGTGACGACCACCCTATAATGTTAAAAACCAACCAAGTGCTTTTTTAAAAATCCCCATAAATCATAAGCAGTGTCATAGAACAACCCTTCGCAGATTCGGGGCAAATTGACGTCACATTATCAATAAAATTATTTAACTTAATTGCTAAGACACACTTCCTGAAAACTTTAACATATTTCTTAAAGCTATAGCTTTCCTGTAGCTCAAACAGTAGCGGGTTGGTGCTTGCAATGCTAAGGTCATGGGTTTGATTCCCAGGGAAAGCAAGAACTGATAAGAATGTAAATGTGTATCTTGAAATGCAATGTAAGTTGCTTTGGATAAAAGCATCCGCCAAATGCATAAATGTAAATAACTCAGGTGTGGATCAAACAACCGTACTGAGACCCTGCTGAAGAGGTGCTCTCGGTCCGGTTCCAAATTATTTCTGGCACGGTTTGTTGGTGAATTTCTGTCCAATGAATAGATGACCTTAGCACACGTGTGGTTTTGTTTACACATTTTGGTTCACTTGCAAAAAGGGCAGTGTGAAAACGAACTGAAAAAAAAAAAAAAAAAAAAAAACCTTGTATTTGGTCCCGGACCAAAGCAAATCAACTAGCGGACTTTTCTGGTGTGAATACACCCTAACATTCCCATTAAGAGGCAATATTTTGACCTCTTAAATTGATTTCCAGGGGCATTTTTTCTAACCATGTTAAAGGGTTAGTTCACCCAAAAAGTAATTACTCACCCTCATGTTGTTCCAACCCCGTAAGACTTTCATTCATCTTCGGAAAACAAATTAAAGCTACACTGTGTAATTTTTTTAGTCGATTCTTAGCAAAAAACACTTAGATCTTTCAAAAATATATGTGCTCATTAATGTATATTTACTTCTTTCAAGTAATAAAGTATTCTCGTAAGTTTATAATCTGCCATTGAAAGTGCATACGGGTGAGGGGTTTGAATGCCGGTCGCCATGTTGCCCCTCCATCTTGAAACTACATTAGCCAAAGAGGGACATACCTGTAAATTCAAGCTTCGCCTTTCGCGCTTTACACTCAGTGACAGAGACGAATGCGAGGGGGAGATTACTCGCGACTGCCGGCAGATTTGAAAGATTGCTGATGGAGGATCACGCCTATTTACGAGGACATGTAGCAGAGTCGCCAAGGAAGCGAAAGAGAGAATTAAAACATCAACGCGACAGGCAAATCAGCAAGACCAAAGTCAATACTGGAGTAACTTTTCCCAGATGGAAAGAACTCATGAGGAGCAAAGATTTTAAAACGGACGCCGAAGTTGCCTGCTTTCTTCTCGACAGGTTATTCAGCCTATTTGTGTAAATTCGAAGTTTTATAGTCGCTTGTCTAACCATAGTATGGTTGTGCATAACTTCTAGTATAACTTGCGTTACTTTTCCTCACGTCAATGGTGAAAAGGTATTGTTTACCTTGTAACATAAATCTGTGCTGCGAAGGATCACAGGTGATGTATAGTTTTAAAGGTGCAATTGGACGAAGTCAAACTGGAAGCCATGTTAATCTTGGAATAATACGGCCACCATAGGGGTTAAAACGCCCTCGAAATTGAAAGGAACAGAAACTAATATTCACTAGGTAGTCATATACAATTTCACCGCTAGATGGGGGAAAATATCACACAGTGTAGCTTTAAGATATTTTTGATTAAATCTGAGAGCTGTCTCACTTCTTCATAGGCTTCTATGGGATCAAAACTTGCCAGCCCAGAACAAAAAAACCCCAAATATAACGACTTTATTCAACTGTTCATTTTCTTAGAATCTTAGCAATCTTAGACAGGAATTGGATTGTACTCACTGCTCAAATACTGCCACCTACTGTACAAGCGATACACTGTCTGTTTACAAGCAGAGGAAGATGCGCGCTGTACATAAAGCGGTATTTGTAAATATGTCCGCAGATTTAGACGTAGATGAAGACTTGAATTTCTATATATTTTACATATAGCGCACGTCTTCCTCTGAGGAGGAGTGAGCAGCTAATAACAAGAAGTAGAAGAAGGACGTCATCTTCTCAGTTCATCTTCTGAACTCACGTCAGAGGCCCACACTGAAGAAAATGAACAGTTGAACAGTCGTTATTTTTGTTTTGTTTTTACACACAAAAAGTATTCTCGATAAACTTATGGTTGAGCCACTGTAGTCACTTGGACTATTTTAAACATTGTCTTTACTAACTTTTGGCCCGGCAAGTTTTGATTTAGATTTATCTAAATTTAGATTTATTTTTTGGTCTCAGATTTAATTAAAAATATCTTAATTTGTGTTCCGAAGATGAACGAAAGTCTTACGGGGTTGGAACAACATGAGGGTGAGTAATTACTGACAGAATACTCTGGGTTCGGGCCCAATATCCGAGCTCGGAGCCCTCTCCCCGGAGAGCATGCCAAATATGCATACCATTTATTCTTTCTAACTTATTTGTAAGTGTGAAATCGTGAAAGGGACTTGGTGGTGGAAAAATAACAATAATAAAATATTTTAAAATCTTTTGCGTTCACCGAGAAACTTTGGGTTCCCTCGCAAAACTTTTATGTTCCCCTTTGCAAAGATATTTGCTTTCCCTCGCAAAACCTGTTGTGAGCTCGGACAGACACTTCCCATTTAATGTCCCATTTGCAGTGTTTCAGAACTCCATACATTATCAATGGAGTGGTTCATAGTGTTTGAACTCGGGCTCAAATATAAAGAAATGCGGTCAGTGAGAACTGTATGAGTTCAGTAAAGTTGGTAATATATTCACAGATTCAAACTTTCCGGATCAATATATTTGTGAGCTAAATGTTGTAAAAACACAAATGACACCTATTTACAATCATAGTAACGTAGACATTTGAGCTACAACCCAATTTTCCTCAAAACAAGCTTTATAACATAAATGGATTTATAAGAAAGCGGCTGAGAGACAAGTCAGAATAAGGGACCGTCTGCAAAGTGCAATACCCAAATCCCTTTTGCACATTTTATATTTTGAAATAATGCTTTCTCAGCTTCTTGAGGACCTGTGTCACGTTTTGGCGATGTTCAGCCAGGTTCATGTTGCCCTGGAATACACAGGGTGAATTGGACAGGCCATACCAACGCATTCTCATCCTAGGGCGTCATATACTGACGCTTTTGACATTTCGTCTACATCCAACGCACATGGCACCCTTTAACGTCAATATGAAACGCACAGAGCTTTGTTCGGTTATGGGTAGGTTTAGGTCTGGGGTAGGGTTAGGGTTAGACTGCTAGGAGGCGCCTTCTGGCCCATATCTATCTGCGTGTCATATTGATGCTAAAGGGTGCCATGTGCGTTGGATGTAGATGAAATGTCAAAAGCGTCAGAATATGACGCTTTGGGATGAGATCGGGCTGGCCATACGACATTACCTGATATTCGTAGTGGCCAAATGGATTGATAAAAGTGCCGTTTTCCATTCATCACCTTCACATATTTGAATGAGGATATACAGGTGCTCCAGAGGTCCAGCTTGGGTAAGATACAAGCCTCACGTAGCTGTTCTAATGCAGCAGGGACCAGAGCAAGGGGAGGGATAGCTGTACCTTACTGTCTGAGCATTGAGGGTACGGTAGTCAATACACAACCGCAAGCCTCCGTCCTTCTTGGCCACGAAGAAAAAGCTAGAAGAGGCAGGGGATGTAGATGGTCAAAAAAATTGCTGTTGTTGCCTCTTGGGTGTACTCCTCCATGGCCTTCTGGTCTGGGATGGACATCACTTAAACCCTACCCTTCGATTGAGCGGCCCCAGGTCGATGACACAGTCCTATGGCTGATGAGTTGGTAATTGGGTAGCCAACCGCTTACTGAAGACATCCTGGAATGCCTGGTACTCTGGAGGAATCTCGATCTTGCTCTCGATCTCAGGACTTTCGATGGAAGTGGAGTTCAGGTGCGGCGAGCAGGAGGTTTTACATTCATAGAAGCAGGACTCACTCCACTGCAGTATTTCTCCAGAGTTCCAGTTGATATTGGGATCTTGTTGTTACATCCATGGGCATCCCAGGATGAGGTCAGCGGTGGATCCTTCCAGCACCATGAACAAAATCTGTTCCTCATGCAAGCAGCTGATGCGGAGCATCGTGGTGGGGGAGAAGCGACGGATGCGACCGCGGCCCAGTGACTTGCCAAGGGTGGTGTGTATCGCTAGAGAAGCATTTCCTCTGGAGGTTGAGTTTTTGGAGAAGTTGGTGGGAGATGAAGTTCCCTGCAGACCCAGAATCAATAAGAGCTTGTGCAGAAACAGTTAGTTTAGGGTTTAGAATTTGGACAGGAGGAGCGATCTTAGACATAAATTGGATTGTACTCACTGCTGGGCGTGGTGGTTGGATGGGACAGTTGGTGATGATGTGGCCTTCTACATGTGATTTAGTGTAACGGTCACCAGCTGGAGTGCCCTTGAGAACCACCAGAGGGCACTCCACACCAGACTATCTTGTTCACTCACAGACTACATCTCCCATCATTCTCTGCCTGGACTCATCAGCACTCATTATCACATTCACCTGTAACTCATTATCTTGTTTAGTTCATCCCATATAGCCTGGTTCAAGTTTTGTATGTTGTTGCACTGCACTTCTGAGAGTTTTCCTGGGTTTCTTGTCTCTTGTTTTTTTGGATTTCTTGCCTGTCCTGTGGATTACTCTTGTGCCTCTGACCCCTGCCTGTTTTGTTTTGTTTGTTTGTTGATTTGTTTGGACTGTCTTCCTGTGCTTGACCCTCTGCTTGTTGGATTACGATTCTGGATAACCCCTTTAATAAAAGCTGCATTTGGATCCTCTACCCTTGTGTCTCAGAGTGGTTCGTAACAGAAAACTTCGCCACACATAGATCCAGCAGCGATGCCAACAGATACAGCAGTACAAATCCTGTGTCTCCGTCAGGGGAATCGGCCGATTGAGAGGTATGTCGAAGAGTTCATTGAACTGGCACATCTCACCTCAATGAACACAGAATGCCTTAAGATCTTTTTTCGGGGAGGGCTATCTGAACCGCTCAGTTCATTCATGCCCTTGCATGATCCTCACGGGACTTTAGAGCACTATATTGATCTGGCCCTTTTGTTGAGCGGCTCATCGTTTACTGTGGGCGGGGTAGAGGAGGAGCTCTGTGAACCCACAGTATCACCTCAGCCTGAGCTTCTCCACGTCAGCCCTGCCGAGCCTGAGCTTCTCCACGTCAGCCCTGCCGAGCCTGAGCTTCTCCACGGCAGTCCTGCCAAACCAGACTTTCACGTCAGTCCTGCAAAGCCAGAACTTCACGTCAGTCCTGCTGAGCCTGAGCTTCTCCACTTCATCCCTGCCGAGCCTGAGCTTCTCCATGTCAGCCCTGCTGAGCCTGAGCTTCTCCATGTCAGTCCCGCCGAGCCAGAGCTTCTCCACGTCAGTCCTGCCGAGCCTGAGCTTCTCCACGTCAGTCCTGCCGAGCCTGAGCTTCTCCACGTCAGCCCTGCCGAACCTGAGCTTCTCCACGTCAGTCCTGCCGAGCCAGAGCTTCACGTCAGTCCTGCCAAGCCAGAGCTTCACGTCAGTCCTGCTGTTCCTGAGCTGGTGTCTGTGTCTGTTCCTGAGCAGGTGTCTGTGTCTGTTCCTGAGCCGGTGTCTGTGTCTGTGTCTGTGTCTGTTCCTGAGCAGGTGTCTGTTCCTGAGCAGGTGTCTGTTCCTGAGCAGGTGTCTGTTCCTGAGCAGGTGTCTGTGTCTGTTCCTGAGCCGGTGTCTGTGTCTGTGTCTGTGTCTGTTCCTGAGCCGGTGTCTGTGTCGGTTTCTGAGCTGGTGTCTGTTCCTGAGCTGGTGTCTGTTCCTGTTCCTGAACCGGTGTCTCTTCCTGTGCCATGGCCGCCTGCAGGGTCGTCTCCGCCCTGGCCGCCTGAAGGGTCGTCTCCTTCTTGGACGCCTGAATGGTCGTCTCCGCCCTGGCCGCCTGAAGGGTCGTCTCCTCCCTGGCCTCCTGAAGGTTCGTCTTCTCCCTGGCCGCCTGAAGGGTCATCTCCTCCCTGGCCACCTGAAGGTTCGTCTCCTCCCTGGCCTTCTGAGGGTTCGTCTCCTCCCTGGTCTCCTGAAGGGTCGTCTCCTCCCTGGCCGCCTGAAGGGTCGTCTCCTCCCTGGCCGTCGTCTCCTCCCTGGCCGCCTGCACAGCCTGCTCCGCCCTGGTCGCCTGCACAGCCTGCTCCGTCCTGGTCGCCTGCACTGCCTGCTCCGCCCTGGTTGCCTGCTCCTCCCTGGTCGCCTGCTCAGCCTGCTCAGCCTGCTCCTATCCTGATAACTATCTTGTTCAATCACAGACTACATCTCCCATCATTCTCTGCCTGGACTCATCAGCACTCATTATCACATTCACCTGTAACTCATTATCTTGTTTAGTTCATCCCACATAGCCTGGTTCATCACTCACTGCGAAGTTTTGTATGTTGTTGCACTGCACTTCTGAGCGTTTTCCTGGTTTTTTGGATTTCTTGCCTGTCCCGTGGATTACTCTTGTGCCTCTGACCCCTGCCTGTTTTTTTTTGTTTGTTGATTTGTTTGGACTGTCTTCCTGTGCTTGACCCTCTGCTTGTTGGATTACGATTCTGGATAACCCCTTTACAGTTTTTTTCAATCGCTAACAAGCGCTTAACCATACTTCAGATACTTTTTCTAAACTCTTAACACAGACTCAAACCTACAAAACACAATTGGCCAAATGGATAATTTTCTTCTCAAAAAAGCATTTTGTTAAATATATAATAACTCTTCATTTCAAAATAGAACACATGTTTATCTGCACACACTAACTTTACCAAAACACTGGAAATCTGACTCAAAATGAAATTATTCTGTCAAAGAATAACACTTGTTTTCACTTCACAAGGTCCATGCAGTCAATCAAAGTACACCAGGTTTAAAAAAACTGGCTATTGTTGACATTACAAAAACTGCATAGACTTTTATGTTTCAGTTTTACAGGTATTTGCATGCAAAACATGCAATCCACCGTTTTTACACAAAATTTCTTGGTTGGGAACTGTATGTCCACATGTACAGTACTGTTCACATTCAAAAGCATTCCAGTAAAAAGCAAATCAGTTTTTTTTGTTTCAGTTTCAGGGACTAAAAAAAGCACAAAATTACTGTATCTAATCTCTGCGATCTTCAGGGTTAGGCCACATGTTTTCATCAAGATCACATCTGATATCATCCAAGGCAATGCACCTGGGATAAAACTGCTTGGTATGTCGGATCCACCTTTGGAGCCAGCATCCATGGCTTCAAGGAGGGACATCTGGTCATGTGGCTGATGGTCATAAACCTTCCACCTCCACATTTCATTTCGTCCAGGTTGACGCCTTTTGGCCAGATTGAATCCTGCCTCATCTATGTATATGAATTCATGAGGGGCATGGTTGGCCTCCAATTCCATAACTCTCAAAACAAAGTTTATGTAAATCATTTCATTACTGTATACTATACTGTACTGTAACCTATTACTGTGTATGTTACCAACTTGCAAAGTGCAAAGCTTATAGAACTGGACATTGAATTGAATATACAGTACACTATACCTGGACATATTGTCGTTGTAGCTCCTTGACTCTCTCACTGATATATTGTTTTTGAACTGATATCATTGCAGAAGCAGAGGTTTTTATACTGTATCTAAGGTTTGGAATATTGTTTTTGCTATTGTGGGATGTTGTGTGTTAACATTTGTAAATACTACAAAAACAATCCATAATTTTGTTGGGAGGTATAGCTTGTCTGTTAAGAAAATGTAAGCATTATGGAAATTTATTCACTGACTGCATATTGTGTGAAAACGACAAGAAATGTGTGAATGGTATGGCCACAAAAGACAGATGCTGTGCTAATTGTGTTTAGAGTTTTGAAAATGTGACAACTGGTTGGACAAACACTTGTACCTCGTGTCTTAAAAACATGTGATTTTTTTGCTTTAAATAAACTGCATCTGCTAAATTAACTAATGTAAAATAGTGATTACTGTGAATTCTGTATATTTGTTTGTACAGTTAGATACTATTGAAAATATAGCAGTGATACTATAAAAGCAACAAATGGCCAGAACATTGTTATTCATTTTTAATATTTTGACTGTTTGTTTGTTTTTCTTTGAATTTTCAATAAAACACCCACCGACTCCGTAAGCCGACCCTGTCCTCCTCTACCCTGGTAATCCAGAGTTCTCACGAGAGCACAAGTTGAATTTGCTCAGCGAGTTACTCTGGCATTGAGTAATGATGCTCATTAACTATGCCCTTGTATCCGAGCTGCACCAATCACATCGGGTTATCTGATATAGGCGGGCCAGAGGCGAGCTAAACAGAAGACAACAGCGCTGTGATGTCGAAGTCATTAGTAAACATTGCAAGATGGCTATGGATGAACAACAGACACAGACACCAGCTCAGGAACAGCAGGACTGATGTGAACGGCTTTAGTTTTTTTTTTTTTTTAGCTCTTTAGGCTTTAGATTTCCAGCTAGTCCTCTTCCTTCCCTACATCTTGAACTCTGTTACATCATCCAACAGGTGAAAAACATGATATTCATTTCTAAACTCTGCTTTACTACAAATGCTGTTCATTCTCTGACATTTTTGGGCCTTGTATTTTTTGTTTCATGTTTACTGTACACGTGTTTATGAAGAATATTACAGAGAGAGTATTAAATGCTTTCACTTGTGTTTCCCTTATATCAATGCATTTATTTAACCAGTACTTTGTTTTTGGTTAGTTTTTCATGTATAAATGTGTTCATTTAACTGTGAAATGCAGCAACCCTGTTGGAATCAATATTGCAGTTTTTTATTTAATCAATATTTAAATTTTTACTATCATGAAAGCGTGATCAATTCATGAAATCGTGCACAGCTTTAGCGCACACATAGTATTGAACACACATTCCCATTTGTTTAAGTATCTCATCATAGAGATTGTAGTGTGTTATTTTTGACCTTTATTTACCAAATATTCTTTATTAATATTGAGTTGTGTTTTATATACGTTTATATCCATATTTTTTTTGTTTGTTTGTTTGTTTTTTTCAATTAACAGTTAACATTTGTTTTATTCTTGCTCTTAGACACTGTTTATTCGCACATACAATCCATTTTCTCAGATCATTACTCATGCATTGTCATTGTATTTATGTGGATTCATGTTTAATTTGTCAATGTACCTCTGTTTCTTCTCCGTTATTCTGGACTTCCTCGTATTTTGGCACGAATTTGCCACCTCGTAAAATTCGCCAAAGAATTGCCGTGAGATCGGGTTGCATATTTCAAAGGCGCCACTGAAAAATGAGTTCACTGAATGAATGTGCTTCATAAAAATCACAGTTTGCACTGCTTGTATCAGTCCTTAAGTGGAAACGCAAATGATGACTTTCTCTCATCTTAAGTTAACAGTTTGTTTAGGTCTTCTTCAGTAGACATTGTGTCTTTTGTGGAAAAATAATTTAATTTGGATTTTAGCCTATTTAGCAACATTGCTGTGTAACCCAGACTCCTGTGGAACCAGTCATGACAGATACTGAACTGTCTTCGAAAGGGTAAGACAAGACTTATAATATTTGTAGGCTAAATTGAGTCTTTGATTGTTTTGTTTAGGCAATTTGATGATTAGAGAAACCATTAAATTGTGCCTTATGTAAATATATTTTAAATGCACCTTTTGTTTAAAAATAAATAAAAAAATAGACTGAATTCGGGCTGATTTCCTACTTGGAAAAGTTTAATAACTACAATACAAACGTTTAATAAAATTTAGGAATTTTAAGGCTTTTTTTTTTTCATAGACTCGCCAGATGGCGCTAAAGCTCATACTAAGAACCAACTTCCGAATTGATAGCTATGAATACTAGCTTTAAAAAATATCTGTCAAACCTCTATCAGTAATCTCACTGGTTGATTTGTTCTTTACTGTGTTTTGTCTAGCATGGATCCAGTGGGAGTGAATTCAATAGAGACTGCAGCTCTAGGGAGACCCTTCCAGCTGGGGATGCTGTATGACTGCAGGAGAGATGCTCTCGTACCAGGTGATCAACAACTGTTCACCAGAGTCTGTGAAGCCTTCAATAAATGATTAGAGTAAAATAACTTATCTGTTATTTATCAGGTTGTGGTAAAGAACTTACAATATTAAATGTACTAAATCATTTAGCAATATCAATGTAATAAAGCCCTAATTTAAAGGGTTAGTTCA
The DNA here is from genome assembly GCF_963993115.1 of Abramis brama. NCBI lineage: Eukaryota > Metazoa > Chordata > Actinopteri > Cypriniformes > Leuciscidae > Abramis > Abramis brama. Next base: position 27,812,643 of record NC_139986.1, on the reverse strand, counting down.
CCCAAAAATGAAAATTATTAATGTCATTAATGACTCACCCTCATGTCACTCCAAACCCGTAAGACCTGCGTTTCTCTTCTGAAGACATCTTAAGATATTTTAGATTTATTCCGAGAGCTTTCTGTCCCTCCATTGTAAGTCAATGGACGTGTCACTGTTCACGTCCATAAAGGTAATAAAGACATCATCAAAGTAGTCCATGTGACATCAGTGGGTTATTTAGAATGTTTTGAAGCATCGAAAATACATTTTGGTCCAAAATGAACAAAAACTACGACTTTATTCAACATTGTATTCTCTTCCGGTCTGTTTTCCATCCGCGTTCACGAGTCCACATTGACGCTGCTGACGTAAGACGCTGCTGACGTGTTATCTGGTGCGGTACCAGGGTACAAGGGTTATAAGGGTACATGATTTTTTTTTAAATAATGAAGTGCACAGATAAATCATTTATAATAAACACTACAATATTACATATAAAAAGAAGATTTGTCAAATTTGATTTCATGCCGACTTTAAGATGTCTTCAGAAGAGAAACGGAGGTCTTGCAGGTTTGGAGTGACATGAGGGTGAGTCATTAATGACATAATTTTCATTTTTGGGTGAACTAACCCTTTAAAAGCTTTCGCTGCATTTATTCACATCTTACGGCCTTTAAGTGCCCATAGCAAATATATTACTATTTTAACAGACTTGTTGTGTGATATATCAAGATTTTATTATTAGTTGTATTGTGTATTTTTCAATATTTCTTATTATATTAATCATTTATTTTATTAATTTACTCTGTTTTTTTTTATATATATATAGTTTAATTTGATTCTCATCCTTCCTTCAGGACGTTATGATCTGAAACTTATTTTATTTTTATTTTTTTAAAAATTGAGTGTTCCTCGTAGTGGTCCAAGACCTTAGGACTTTTGTGGCACTTGAAACACAAATACAAAAAAAAAAAAAAACTCGAAGAGTTTATGTGGTTGTAGTAATAATAATAAAAAACTAATCCTTCCCTCGTGGTCAATTTGACCTCCTTGGAAATAAATGGAATGCAAGGAATGCCTCAGTATACATAGAAAAACCTAAAAATACTCAAAATTCAAGTTTTATAATGTGTACATTTGTATCTGAATGCATACTGAACTGAACTGACTTTAGAACCAGCCAGCGGAACAGCTCATTTGCTGTATATGTATATTTGCTCATTTGGTTTAGATCTATAACGCCATCTAGTGGCAAGAGTCATGAAATGTCATGTTATATTATTTTTTTTCCACAAGAGGTCGGCAGAGACACCCAATGTGAGACATTTTGAGCTAAATAAACAGGGTTATGCATGAAATGTTGAGTTATTTTAGATTATATTTAGTTAAGAATGTGCTTAAATTCTATTTATTATTTATTGATAAAATCTAGTAATTTAAATGTAAATAAAACAAAAAATCTCCCAAAAAAAAAATCATTAAGAATATTATCAAAATGAAATGAAATAAGCTTTCTGCACAAAAAAAAAAAAAGGTCTAATTTTAGGTCTTCGGGTCATTTTGACCTGCGAGGGAAGGATTTGTTACAGAACACAATGGTTTTGGTAGCTCTGTATCATGATGGTTGGCATTATTAATGTGATTGTCAGCCAGTGTTTATATTTAGATATTCACCTGCTCAGAGTCATTTATATAAATACAGTTAATATAAAGTTAAATGTAAGAGAAACACAAAAATAATGTGGTGTTCTACTGGAAGTAAGCAAATGTAAGCAATGGAAGTTGCGTTTTGCAAAAGAGCTGATTAAAATACTGTTTAATGAATGAAGTATTTAGACATAAAAACTTATTTTTTTCTCCATTACAGGAATCAGACTTTGGAGTAAAGAGCAGCTGAAGGAGAACATAAGCGAGAAACCCCAAATCAATACAGTTTTCACAGTCACCGCTTCAGACTCGATTGAGGAAAAATCTAGATTGCTGAATATTGATGGTAGTCTGAAACTGAGTCTTTTAGGAGGACTCATCGGTGTAACTGGAGCTGCTAATTATCTCAAGGACACAAAGAAATCATTCAATCAACAGAGACTGACATTACATTATCATTCCACCAGTAAGTTTGAAGAACTGATCATGAACCACTTTGCTGGAGACATGGCTCACTATGACGATGACGTTGCCACACATGTAGTGACCGCAGTGCTGTACGGAGCAGATGCCTGCTTTGTTTTTGATAGAGAAGTTTCATCTGATGAAGACAAGAGAGTGATAGACGTAGATGTAAAAGCTGTCTTTGGGAAGCTAAAAGGCATTTCAGCTGGTGCAAACATTAATCTGAATGACAATCTGAAGACTTCTGCACAAAAATTCAGTTGTACATTTTATGGCGACTTCCAGCTATCATGTAACCCGACCACTTTTGAAGATGCTATGAAGGTTTTTGAAGATCTTCCGAAACTGCTGGGAGAAAACAAAGAGCTTGCGGTTCCTTTGAGAGTTTGGCTTTATCCTTTGGACAAACTTTTCTCAAGAGTTGTAAAGTTTCAACATGAAATCAGCACAGGTTTAAGCTCAGACGTTGAATCTGTAATTGAGAGTTTGAGTACGACTGAGATGAAATGCAGTGATCTTCTGACAGACACGCCAGCTTCAACATTTACTGCATTTCATGACAAAATCAATGACATGAAGGAAAACTGCTACCAGTGCAGATTGAGTCTCATGAAGACACTCGGCTCTCTCTTACCAAAGATCCGTGGAAAATTCATAGAGGACACAGCATTGATCGATCTTCTACGAGATCATCAGGAATCTCCATTTGAAAGAAGCGCTCTTGAACAATGGCTGAAAGAGAAAGAGGAAGAATCTGACATTATTAAAGCATTGCTCACACAACTGAATGACTCAGGAGCAATGGTAGAAAACAACCTCAATAAAAATTTAATGAATCTGGAAGTTAAGCATTTGGTCAGCTACACTTTCACATCATTGAGCTGGACAGATGTTCTGCTTTCTAAACAAAAGACCTTCCTGAGTTCATCAACGAAAGGAAAAAATGAGGAGAAAAGCTCTGAATCTGAACACAAGACTTGGCTCACGCCTGACATCCAAAAGACTATGAGGAACAACCTGAGGGTATTTAAAATCTTGATTGATTTAAAAGATTGTACTTCAGCCAAATTCATTGTTACATCAAAAGAAATGGAAAATAATCCAGGTTCCTGCATTCTTCTGTATGAAAATGAATCTAATGAAGCCGTTTGCTTCACTTCTCCATCAAAACCAGACTGTCCGATCATTGAAGATGTCAGATGTGGACAAGTGGTCCTGAAAGTGTCTCCACCGGGTCCTGCTACAGAGGAACTCAAATTACTGTACAAAACGAAGGAAGAGAAAGACTGGAGATCTCAAACTGTGTCAAAGATCCAGAATACAGTTACTCTGACTGATCTCAGACCAGATACTGAGTACAATATTAAATGTGCAGCGGTGGGAAAACTTGACTACACAGTAGAGAGTGATGTGACGCGTCTCACAGTCATAAACCAGGATCTCATCAAGGCCAAAGAGTCTGCTATCCAAAATCTCCGTTGGACTGAAGACAAGTGCAGTTTACTTTTGGAAAACATCATGGAAACAACATTAAGTGCACTTCATAAGAAAATACAAGATATGCTGCAAAACTGCCAAATGTACAGACAAGATTTCAGTGACCGAATTAAATCTGTGATCCAGTCAGGTGAAGCTTGTGAAAATGAGCCTTGTGCTCTGATGGATCTTCTTCAAGCTCATGATGAGTCTCCATTCAGTGAAAAGAGTCTGAAAGAGTGGATCACAGTGAAAGAAAAAGAATTGAACACCGTCAATGAGTTTCTTCGACAGTTAATGGACTTTGGAGCCGAAGTGAACACAAGCTTGGACTCGTATTTGTCTGATATTCAGGTGGAGAATGTGTTTTGTTACACTTTCAGTTCTCTTGAGCAGCCAGATGAGTTGCTTAATGATCAAGAAAATTACATGAATCCTCAAATGATGAGAAATCCACAGAAGAAACCTGATGTGGCGTCTCAATCATGGCTCACTGGAAGCATCAGGGAGAAAATGAGAGAACATTTGAACATATTTAAAGAGCTGATGACGTCATATAGTAGTCAAAGCAGTAAATTTATGGTTTCCATAAAATACCATGAAAATAATCCAGGTTCCTGCATTCTTCTGTATGAAAATGGATCTAATGAAGCTGTTTGCTTCACTCCTCCATCAAAACCAGACTGTCCGATCATTGAAGATGTCAGATGTAGTCAAGTGGTCCTAAAAGTGTCTCCACCGGGTCCTGATACAGAGGAGCTCAAATTACTGTACAAAATGAAGGAAGAGAAAAACTGGAGATCTCAAACTGTGTCAAAGAACCAGAATACAGTTACTCTGACTGATCTCAGACCAGATACTGAGTACAATATTAAATGTGCAGCGGTGGGAAAACTCAACTACACCGCTGAATCTGAAGTCACAAAAGTTATCGCAAAGGTATGATGAACATTCATGAAATATGAGCAATAGAATTTGTTTTTACATCATTAAACTGTTATTCTAATCTTGAGGTGTTTTCACATATTTTGTATCCTCCAACACAATCACTGTTCTGATGTTCACATGAAAAGCATTGCTGATAGAATCTCATTAAAGGGCAATTTTAGGTCGCTACTGTAGAGAACCAGGTAAACTAGCCTCACAGAAGACTGGATGTGGGATGCAAATGAACTAACAAATTATGTAAATTCTAATCTGCCATTTAGCATAGGGGAAATGACAAATAATATATGTATAATGCTTACCTTTTCTTGGTTGAGTTAGTGTGAAAGGGCCTTTATTATATCAGGGATGTTTTATAATATGATGATGATTTCAAAATATGACAATGTAGAACATTTATGCATGACCATCTTTATTGTTATTGTGTTTTTATGTTTTACATACAGAACAAAAATGATCTCATCAAGAAAAGCATCTCTATTGAAGACAAAAACCCTGCTCGATATCGTCTGCAAAAAAAGACAGACAATATGGATGAATCTGAACTATATAGAAAAATGACCTTCGGAGAGAGAGACTTAAAGAAACCCCATAAAACCATTCTGATGGTGGGAGAAACAGGAACAGGAAAAACAACCCTGGTCAATGCGATGATCAACTACATGTTGGGTGTGAAGAGAGAAGACGAGGTTTGGTTTGAGATCACAGATGATCAGAGTGACCGAACATCAGCTCACAGTCAGACCTCCAGCATCACTGTTTATGGGTTTTATCTACAAGAGAGTAAAACTGATCTAACTATCATCGACACACCAGGATATGGAGACACTCGAGGAGTTGATCTTGATAAACAGATCGCTGAGAGTTTGTTCAGATTAAGTAAATCTGCAGAAGGAATCCATGAAATTGATGAAGTGTGTCTGGTGATTATGGCAGCACAGAATCGACTCTCTGGCAGACAGATGTACATATTTGATGCTGTTCAGTCTTTATTTGGGAGAGATATTGCTGAAAACATTGTCTTGCTCTTCACACACTCAGATGGAGCTCGACCTAAAAATGCTCTGACGGCTGTTAAAGAGGCTGAAGTCAAGTGTGCAGTGAATGACAAGAATCAGCCAGTGTTTTTCCTGTTTAATAACTGTCAGTCAGACGCTGCTGATGAAGAAGATGATGAAGATGAGAAGGATCATGAACGGAGGCTGGATCAATCACGGGATCTCAGTTTTAGAGGAATGGAAGGATTGTTCAAGTTTCTCGACACAATACAAACAAGATCCCTGAAGATGACTCAAGATGTGTTGCAGAATCGGAAACAGCTTGAGGCAAATATCTCTAATCTACAGTCACGTGTTCAACTGAAAGAAATAAAGCAAAATGAGCTGCAACAAACTCAAGAAGCTCTGGAGAAGAACAAGAAAGATGTAGAAGAAAATAATGACTTTGAGTATGAAGTTGAAGTGCCCTATAAAGAGAAGGTTGATACTGATCCCTCTAAAGCCAGCATGGCGGTGTGCTGCAGCGTCTGTGAGGAGAACTGCCATTATCCAGGATGCTGGTGGGTAAGTGGCCTCTCGTGGTGCCTCGTAATGAAAGATGAACATTGTACAGTGTGCACTAATAAATGCCACTACACTGAACATGTCAAAGGAGCAAAAATGTATGTAACAAAGACAAAGAAAGAGAAGAGGACATATGAAGATTTAAAGAAGAAATATGATGACAAAATCGGTGATGGTGTGTCTCTGGTCCAGAAGCTGGAAAAAGAACTGCAAGAATTAGAGAAAGAGAGAATAAATCTGGCAAATGAAGCTTTTCACTGTGTGGAAACTCTGGAGAAGATCGCACTCAAAACTGTTTCTCTGTTCATACTTCAGCACATTGATTTTCTGATTGAGAAACTGAAGGAAATAAATGAACCTGCAAAAGCTGAAAAACTGGAAGACATCAAGAAGAAAGCAGGAGAAGAAAACAAGAAGCTCCAGGATATATTACAAATAATGCCTCATCTCAAATGATGCTGACACTGAAAATCTGAAAATAGGATCCTGAAAATGTTTCTGCTTCGTTCAAAAGCAGTCCTTCATGTGATTTTAATCTATATTATCATTGATCGTAATTGCAATGTTTTATGAATCTAAAGTTTTTCTATCATCGCACTTGCCTGCATTTTTTCATTTGTAAGTGGATTTGAATAAACTGCATCTGCAAAATTAACTAATGTAAAATAGTGATTACTGTTAATTCTGTTTATTTGTTTGTACAGTAAGATATTGAAATATAGCAGTGATACTGTAAAAGCAACAAATAGCCAGAACATTGTTATTTATCATAAAATGATGTGCATGTAATAATCATTGTCACTAAGAGGCTGTTAGAGCTGTCATCTAGAGTCCATATGAGAAACTGTTGAATATCATCCAACAGGTGAATAACATGATATACAGTGGTGGTCAGAATTAATGGCACCCCTGGTAAATATGATCAAAAATGGCTGTAAAAAATAAATCTGCATTGTTTATCCTTTCGATCTTTCACATTATAAAATAAATGCTTTTCTCCCAAACACGCTGGCCATAATTATTGGCACCCTGTTATTAAATACTTTTTGCAACCTCCTTTTGCCAAGATAACAGATCTGAGTTTTCTTCTATAATGCCTGATGAGTTTGGAGAATGACATGACAATCTGGGGCTCAGGTCAGGAAGCAGACAGACTGGCTTAACCAACTGTCTGCTAGCGGCCTCGCGTCACCAAGGTCAGATAAATCCCATCACATAGAGCCTCTTTCACCTAGCTATCATCATATAGAGACTGTGTCTGTTCCCCGAACTTGGAAATCCAAAAAACGTTTAAACCCTTCTAAGGTTAAAAATGTAATTGATGTTTAACAAATAAAAAACAGCTATAATACAGATGAGCAAATGCTAAAGCTTGGGTTGCAGAATATTCGATCGCTTACTCCAAAAGCACTCATTGTTAATGATATGATTTCAAATAATAACCTAGATGTGCTGTGTTTGACAGAAACCTGGCTAAAACCAAACGATTACATTACTTTAAATGAGTCCACCCCGCAAGATTACTGTTATAAACATGAACCTTGTCTGAAAGGCAAAGGGGGAGGAGTTGCTGTAATTTATAGTAATACTTTCAAAACCACTAAGAAATCAAGTTTTGAATATAATTTTTTTGAAGCATTGGTGCTTAATGTCAAAATATATAGTGTAAACGATAAATCACGTTTGAGATTTATGCTGGCTGCTGTATACAGGCCACCAGGGCACCATACAGACTTTATCAAAGAATTTGCTGACTTTCTATCAGAATTAATATTGACTGCAGATAAAGTACTAATTGTTGGTGATTTTAATATACACATCGATAATGAAAAAGATGCATTGGGATTGGCATTTAAAGACATTGTAAACTCAATTGGAGTTAGACAACACGTGTCAGGACCTACTCATCGTCATAATCATACTCTAGATCTAATATTATCACACGGAATAGATGTTGATGCCGTTGAAATTCTGCAGCAGAGCGATGACATCTCAGATCATTAACTAGTCTCGTGTAAATTACATTTAGCAAAGGCTGCAAAGCCGACTCCGTGTTTCAAATATGTTAGACCTATTACTTCTGCCACTAAAGATTGCTTTATTAATAATCTTCCTGATCAGTTTCATCATCTCAGCATCCCGGATAGCTTAGAAGAACTAGATATTGCAACAGAAACGTTTAACTCTCTCTTTTCCAGCACTTTAGACACAGTTGCTCCGTTGCGCTAAAAAACGGTTAAAGAAAATAGTCCAACGACGTGGTACAACGAGCACACTCGGGCCTTTAAGAGAGTAGCCAGAAAAATGGAGCGCAACTGGAAGAAAACTAAATTAGAGGTATTTCGGATTTCATGGAAGGAGAGCTCGATTACTTACAGAGAGGCTTTAAAAGCTGCTAGGAAGATTTTTGTCCAATAATTAGAATCTCTGTTTTTTCAGAATTAAGTAGTAGGAAATTACGAGTCATCCAATTTTTTATATCAGCTATGCATTCCGTTAATTTTGTGAATTGGTAAGTTTCGTTAGGTTTTGAAGAGATATAGAGCTGAGTATCGTCGGCATTACAGTGAAAGCTAATGCCATGCTTCCTAATGATATCTCCTAAGGGTAGCATGTACAGAGTGAACAGCAGCGGTCCTAGTACTGAGCCTTGTGGTACGCCATACTGAACTTGTGATCGATGAGACATCTCTTCATTTACTGCTACAAACTGATAACGGTCAGATAAGTATGATTTAAACCATGCTAGTGCAATTCCACTAATGCCAACATAATGTTCGAGTCTATTTAAAAGAACGTTGTGGTCAATGGTGTCAAATGCAGCACTAAGATCGAGTAACACTAATGGAGAGACACAACCACGATCGGATGATAGGAGCAAATCATTTGTAACTCTAATGAGAGCAGTCTCAGTACTATGGTACGGCCTAAATCCTGACTGGAAATCCTAGCAGATATCATATCTTTCAAGAAAGGAACACAGTTGTGAGGATACTGCCTTTTCTAATATCTTTGACAGAAAAGGTAGATTCGAGATCGGCCTGTAATTGACTAATTCTGTAGGATCAAGTTGCGTTTTTTTAACAAGCAGTTTAATCATAGCCAGCTTAAAGGTTTTTGGTACATATCCTAATGACAAAGATGAATTAAGGATCTGTGACCTGTAAGCATCTCTTTCAGTAGCTTAGTCGGTATAGGGTCTAACATACATGTTGTCGATTTAGATGATTTAACGAGTTTAGTAAATTCTTCCTCTTCTATAGCAATAAATGAATCAAATTTTTCCTCAGGGAGACTACAATGCACTGCCTGATGCCTATACTGTAGTAGACGGTTGCATAGTTATAATTTTCTCCCTGATATTATCAATCTTATAAGTGAAGAAGTTCATAAAGTCATTACTGCTGTGCTGCTTGGAAACTTCGGTGCTTGAAGCTTTCTTTTTCGTTAGTTTAGCCACCGTTTCAAATAAATACCTAGGATTATGTTTATTTTCTTCTAATAGGTTTGAAAAATAAGCAGATCTAGCAGCTTTTAAGGCCTCTCTGTAAGCAATCAAGCTCTCTTTCCATGAAATGCGAAATACCTCTAGTTTTGTTTTCTTCCAGTTGCCTTCCATTTTTCTGGCCGCTCTCTTAAAGGCCCGAGTGTGCTCGTTGTACCACGGCGTTGGACTATTTTCTTTAATCTTCTTTAAGCGCAACGGAGCAACTGTGTCTAAAGTGCTGGAAAAGAGAGAGTTAAAAGTTTCTGTTGCAATATCGAGTTCTTCTAAGCTATCTGGGATGCTGAGATGGTGAAACTGATTAGGAAGATTATTAATAAAGCAATCTTTAGTGGCAGAAGTAATAGGTCTAACATATTTGAAACACAGAGTCGGCTTTGCAGCCTTGGCTAAATGAAGTTTACACGAGACTAGATAATGATCTGAGATGTCATCGCTCTGCTGCAGAATTTCAACGGCATCAACATCTATTCCATGTGATAATATTAGATCTAGAGTATGATTACGACGATGAGCAGGTCCTGACACGTGTTGTCTAACTCCAGTTGAGTTTACAATGTCTTTAAATGCCAATCCCAATGCATCTTTTTCATTATCGATGTGTATATTAAAATCACCAACAATTAGTACTTTATCTGCAGTCAATATTAATTCTGATAGAAAGTCCGCAAATTCTTTGATAAAATCTTTATGGTGCCCTGGTGGCCTGTATACAGTAGCCAGCACAAATCTCAAACGTGATTTATCATTTATACTATATATTTTTACATTAAGTACTAACACTTCAAAAGAATTATATTTAAAACTTGATTTCTTAGTGGTTTTGAAAATATTACTATAGATTACAGCAACTCCTCCCCCTTTGCGTTTCAGACGAGGCTCATATTTATAACAGTAATCTTGCGGGGTGGACTCATTTAAAGTAATGTAATCGTTTGGTTTTAGCCAGGTTTCTGTCAAACACAGCACATCTAGGTTATTATCTGAAATCATATCATTAACAATGAGTGCTTTTGAAGTAAGCGATCGAATATTCTGCAACCCAAGCTTTAGCATTTGCTCATCTGTATTATAGCTGTTTTTTTATTTGTTGAACATCAATTAAATTTTTAACCTTAGAAGGGTTTAAACGTTTTTTTGGATTTCCAAATTCGGGGAACAGACACAGTCTCTATATGATGATAGCTAGGTGAAAAAGGCTCTATGTGATAGGATTTAGCGTGAGAGTTGGCAGTTTACAGGTATTCAAGATTATTTTATTAATCATCTGGCATGCGAGCTTCAGAACCTAACTACAGGGCATTGTTTGAAGGTCAGAATTACATGAGCTCCGGATGGATTGGCCAGATACTGCATAGGCCTACCTTCGCAGATGAGCTCATCACATTAAAAGGTGTCGTGAGGTTTTCACAGGCAGTGAACTCGTACCATAATGTGTCAGTAACAATACAGAGAGAAAACTAAAGATGAATATGTCACAGGTCGGGATGGGCCGAACCAGACTAATGCCCACCCCTAGACCCAGAACACTTTGAGGAGCGTGCCAGAGACGAGACCAGAGTCGAAGAATAAAGAGTAACAAATTTTATTAAGAATAAAACAATTGGTAATCCTAATCTAAAAGTCTTCTTCTCTCCCTCGTCCAGGGAGGAGTCCAAGATGGCAAGCAGACACAGTCTTCCCCACAGACGGCGATTCCCAGTAAGGAGTACCGGACAGGTAAGTATCTCACAGTATGCAGATTAACAGAGTTCCCTTCTCTAAGCAGGTATCAGGTGCACAATGGAAGGTAATGGACGGGTGAGTTCTCCGGTGAGTGGATGGCCACAGCTTCCTCTCCTCTTTCCAAGTGAAGGCCAGTTCACAGCAGTCAATAATATACAGGTAGGTATCTTACGGTAAGTAGATCGACCAAGCTCCTTCCACGCTGGTATCCAGTTCACAATGGGAGGTGATGATCAGGTAAGTTCTCCAGTGAGTAGATGACCACAGCTTCCTCTCCTCTTTCAAGTAGGGGACAGTTCACAGCAGTCGATAGGATACAGGTAGGTATCTTACGGTATGTAGGTTAACTGGGTTCCTTTCTCCAGGCTGGTATCAGGTACGCAATGGGAGGTGATGGACAGGTGAGTTCTCCGGTGAGTGGATAGCCACAGCTTCCTCTCCTCCTTTCAAGTGGGAGACAGTTCACAGCAGTCAATAGTATGCAGGTAGGTATCTTACGGTATATAGGTTAACAAGACTCCTTTCTCCAGCTGGTATCGGGTACACAATGGAAGGTGGATTGGACGGGTGAGTTCTCCGGTGAGTGGATGGCCACAGCTTCCTCTCCTCTTTCCAAGTGAAGGCCAGTTCACAGCAGTCAATAATATACAGGTAGGTATCTTACGGTAAGTAGATCGACCAAGCTCCTTCCACGCTGGTATCAAGTTCACAATGGGAGGTGATGATCAGGTAAGTTCTCCAGTGAGTGGATGACCACAGCTTCCTCTCCTCTTTCAAGTAGGGGACAGTTCACAGCAGTCGATAGGATACAGGTAGGTATCTTACGGTATGTAGGTTAACAAGACTCCTTTCTCCAGCTGGTATCGGGTACACAATGGAAGGTGGATTGGACGGGTGAGTTCTCCGGTGAGTGGATGGCCCCAGCTCCCTCTCCTCTTTTCAAGTGGGAGACAGTTCACAGCAGTCAATAGTATGCAGGTAGGTATCTTACGGTAAGTAGGTTAACAGGGCTCCTTTCTCCAGCTGGTATCGGATACACAATGGAAGGTAGGTTGGACAGGTGAGTTCTCCGGCGAGTGGATGGCCACAGCTTCCTCTCCTCTTTTCAAGTGGGAGACAGTTCACAGCAGTCAATAGTGTGCAGGTGGGTATCTTGGGCAGACGAGTGATTCGCACCCGACAGGTGGACTTCAGGGCTGTAGCGAACTAGCAGTCACCGGCTGAACTGGACTTCCTCTGGGGTAGACAGAATCATCACTTCACACAACAATATAGTTTTCTCACATGTGTCGTGGGGAAAGACGGGAACTTCACACCATCCAGATGGACTTCGGGGCTGCAGCGAACTCACAGTCACGGACTGGGCTGGGCTTTCTCCACAGGCGGATTTCAGGGCTGCAGCGAACTCACGGTCACGGACTGGGCTGGGCTTTCCCTAGGGCAGACAGAATCAACACTTCACACAGCGATATAACGTTCTTATGTCGTGGAGAAGACAGGAACTTCACACCATCCAGGTGGGCTTCGGGGCTGCAGCAAACTCACAGTCACAGACTGGGCTGGGCTTTCTCTAGAGCAGACAGAGTCAATACTTCACACAGCCATCTAACGTTCTCCCATGTGTCGCGGAGAAGACAGAAACTTCACTCCATACAGGTGGGCTTCGGGGCTGCAGCGCACTCACAGTCACAGACTGGGCTGGGCTTTCTCTAGGGCAGACAGAGTCAATACTTCACACAGCAATATAATGTTCTCACATGTGTCGCGGAGAAGACAGAAACTTCACTCCATACAGGTGGGCTTCGGGGCTGCAGCGCACTCACAGTCACAGACTGGGCTGGGCTTTCTCTAGGGCAGACAGAGTCAATACTTCACACAGCCATATAACGTTCTTACATATGTCGTGGAGAAAACAGGACTTCACACCAGCTGTCCTTCCCAAACCTTTCCTCAGTTGGACGTACTCGATCTCTCCAAGCTCTGAAGATGTACAATATACCAGCCTGCCTCTTGGGCGAGCGCACGGCAGTTAAAAGCAGACTTTCACACACTCACAGGAATTTTCACTCCAATATGCCACGCGAGGAAAGAGAAGGAACGTCAATTCAAACACTGCAAATCCACTCATTTAGTGTACTTAAGGCCAGCACTCACCCTGGGTCTCGGTTCAAAGAGCGGAGGATCGGCAGTGAGAGGAAAGAGATTTTAAACACTTCTTCATAGGCATAAACTGGATTCGCTTCACCATCCGAACGGGAAGAGGATATAAGAATGGCAGAGAATCAGTTTAATTCACTCAGTGATATTCATACGGTACACTCCAAGCACTTCAACCCACATCTATCTCAGTATCAAACGTGTGGTAGGAGATTCAATAATCGGTTACTTATCTTCACTCTTTCATCCAGACGATGCACTTCCCTCTTTCCCTCTCTCTCTCTCCGTCTTCGATTCCTCATACACACGACATTCCTTTTTCCTCGCAACAAGCCCTCAACGACACACTTCAGAGAACACTTCCCAACAGGAGCCAGCCACATCCAAACGGGAACAAAAGCACCACAAGCAGGAGAGGAACAACAACAACTTTCTCTTCCTCTGACTTTTTATACTCCCATGAGCTAGCGTGGCCCCACTCAAACGCTCAGCGCAAATTACCCACACCTGCTGTCAATCCGCCACTAGTTTCCATAGCGACAGGCACTCACTCGGCTTTGGGACGGTGTTTCACTTCCCAAATCTCAACAGGGACGTTTCTCTAGCGGGGATAGTCCCGGGCTTATTTGTCACCCCGTGACAAATAGATAAAAATAACATTTCGTACAGCTACATCTGCTACAGCCGCCTACGGGACCAACACTCTACTTTAGCAGCAAGGCACACAGTAATGGCGGCGCTGCTTTACTTCCGTGTTTCGCCGGATTTGTCTATTGTACCAGAAGCTCACAGAAATGTACGCTAAAGGTGGATTCCGATTAACCAAATGGATAAGTAACAGTTGCACTGTGTTAAATTCCATCCCTGAGGAAGAAAGAGACAAAGTTAAGAACTTGGATTTGGAACATGACACACTACCTTTGGAAAGAGCATTAGGTGTGCAGTGGTGTGCTGAGTCTGATGTCTACAAGTTCAAGGTGACCATCAAGGATAGACCTCTTACTCGAAGAGGAATTATTTCTATCATTAGTTCCATCTATGACCCTCTTGGCTTTGTGTCTCCTCTGATTCTACGTGCCAAATATCTGTGTCGAGAAACAATTGGATGGGACAGGAAAGGCAAGTTTATTTATATAGCACATTTTATACACTATGGCAATTTAAAGTGCTTTACATAGAAAGCAATACAAATAATCACAAAATAAAGGAAAATAAAACAGTTATTCAAATCACACTATGGCAATTCAAAGTGCTTTGCATAGAAAATAAACACAAAATAAAAGCAGAAATTAAATTAGTTATAAAATAATTAAAAGAGATAAATTATACAGTTATAAAACGAATTAGAGTAAAATTAAAGTAGTAAAAAGATGATACATAGAATAAACTTTTCATCCGGAACAACACCAGTGTATCTTATTTTGCATATAGTTTTACTCTGACACTGTCTGTGGTGTTTATTCGGCGCGCCTAAGAATTCCATTGGACGTCTCCGATGGACCTGATTTTTACCTAAAATTGGACAGGAGGAGCTGTAGGACTGACCTCGGGTCAAAAAAACAATTTGTTCGGAAGCTCTAGGAATGGCTCCATTCCGCACCCCACAGAACCTTAAGTTTAATTGACCGTTCGCAAAGACCCGCCCCCCTTAGTTACTGTCGCTATGTCCGACAAGCTACGCCGTTCTCACGCCACACCATGTTCTCACGCAGTGAAAAATACATCGCGGAGCAGAGAGGAGACTGACAACACGCTGACAGACAGGACAGACCAGGTTACTTTTCGGTTACGTTTGATATTAAACATATTAAACAAAGTCTCACCTTTCAAATTTGGTCATTTTTTAAAAGAAATTTAAACAATAAATACCGTTTTGTGGTTCTTTAATGTGTCGTGACAGATCGCTGTAGAGCATCAGTTTTGCTGTTCGTGAACCGATCATCTCTTCCTTCGAGTTAATTTATAGCCTCAAATAAACATGAACAAACATAAGAAGGAATGTTGTTTTAACCACGGAAAGGCGTCAGTAGCCCTACACTCCGTTTTTCAAGTTCAAATCCTCCCATGTTAATCTACTAACTCTCCTGACTTCTTTGTCGGACAAAATGGCGGATGGCGAAGTATGATTGGTCAGATCACCTGTCAATCAAGCTCCCTGCGAAGGGTCAATTGACACATCAAACTCACTACTCCACAACAGACCCAGGTCATCAGCATTGTTTCATCTTTCAATTTCCCCAAATAATTGATGTTCCCTTTCAGTTCGGTCACATTCGACGTATAGTAGTCGGACTTACTATACTGAGTGGGATCACGCTTAGGGAGCCTGTCATCTTCGAGTTTTGATAAAACAAGCCAACGCTCATTGGCATGCGAGATTTGCATCTCACGCTCCGCCCCGCAGCATGGCTATAAACACGGAAGCGGATGCACGCACCACTTGTCTTTCGCTTCGTAGCCGATCGGTCCTCATGTCGTTGTCTCTGAAGAGTGTTGTTATATTACAAAGAGCGAGTGTGTCGATGCTTCTTCAGGAAGTCTCTCCCGGTTCTGGTGTTTCTATAGCGCGAGTGCAGCGATGGTCGCAAGCTTTCTGAGCTCTCAACTGCTGTTTTAACAGCATCACATTTCTGTTTGTGTTTGTTTGTCTGACGGCCGGTTGAGGGCGAAGAGAGTGAGTGCTAAACTGGTACAGGCTGCACCATCCCTGTCAGTGTTGCCGCAATCATTCCCCTGTGTGCTCCGGCACTGGTGAGAGTTTTCAAATCCTGAAAGAGCAACATGGGTGCGTTTGCGTCTTTTTCAAGATGTCATTTCACCCGTGCATTTTTGGATGCGGTTGAATGACTGTCTCGGTGTTGAGATCGAGATTCGCCTTCGTTCGCGAAGGTGGAGTCCCCATTACCATGCCCCACCCTAGGGTGCCATGTGGGATGGGTGATCGGAGGATAGTGATGGAATACCCGCCCGGTAACCATTCCCTGTGGGCTCCTCACCCCTCCATCACACCGCAGCCAGTGTAGTCCCCCGTTGAGCGCGCTGGTCCCTCTGTAATGGACCGACCTGACGTTTCATTCGGGGTCCCTCCAGAGGACAGGATGACGATTTCAGCATCGGAGGGTGAGCTGAGCTCTGGAGATGACGACTTGGCTGATCCACAGATGTCAGCTATGCTGAAACGGGCCGCCGAGGCTGTCGGGCTCGAGTGGAGTCCTCCACCGTGTCCCACTCAGTCTCGGTTGGAGGATTGGTTTCTCGGGACGGGCCGTGTTGGTTCTCGGCCTGCCGCCCCAGTGCCTTTCTTTCCCGAAGTGCATGGAGAGCTTAGCCAAGACTGGCAGTATGCAACCGTGTAAAGCCTTGCACCCCTCAGTCCCCTCTTGTGTCGCCAGCCAGCACCCGGGTGCGGTCGAGGACCCGACTACGCCATCTCCCGTACCCCCTCCTGACCCGTGGAGACAGGTAAGTGTTGCAGCGCCTTCCGAGCCAGAGGCGGCCATATGCTCCCATGAAGAGAGCGTGGTGTTTGTGTCCTCAACTAACTCAACGACTGGCTGATACTAGCTCAGTCTAGGGGACAGTTGTGATAAAATACAGTGTAATCATTCGGACGCACAGTCGGACTCTTTCATCCATGCATTAAGAAGATTTATTGCACGCTGAGGACAATTTGTCGAGATCCGTTTAGACAATGGTACAAACTTTGTTGGTGGCCAACGTGAACTGCAGGAGGCTATGAAAAACTGGAATCATAATCAGATCAATTCATTTCTGCTTCAAAAGGGAATTAAGTGGAACTTCAATCCCTTTGCTGGTTCGTACTTTGGAGGAATTTGGGAACGGCTTATAAGGTCCATAAGGAAGATTTTAAATTCTATCCTTAAAGGACAAAGTTTGGACACAGGCCATTCCTGCGCTTCGCGTTCGAGGGTCGAGCGTATCAGTACAACGTCCAACCCTTCGGGCTGGCCCTGTTGCCCCGAGTCTTTACGAAGGTCGCAGAGGCGGCCATTGTCTAAACGGACACTTCTCTGTGAAGTTGAATCAGTCCTTAATAAACATCCAATATCCAGAACATCTATGGATGTTAATTATTTGGAAGCTCTTACTCCTAACCATCTCCTCCTCTTGAAAACACAGCCGTCTTTACCACCTGGACTGTTTAAAAGGGATGGCGTGCCGTATTCACAACGACGTTGGCGACAGGTCCAATACATGGCAGATCTATTTTGGAAGAGATGGATCGGGGAGTACCTACTTCAACTACAAGAACGCCAGAAGTGGCTGGTGAAGAAACGCAATTTTGAAGTGGGAGATATTGTGCTTGTAGTGGATGATACTGCTCCAAGGAGTTCATGGATAATGGGCAAGATTATTCAGATCACACAGGATAAAAGGGGATTGACACGTCAAGTAAGAATCAAAGAGTTCCTGCTTGACCAGACCCATTACTAAAGTTTGCCTTCTTGAAACGGAGGACTTTTAACTATTCTATGACCGACTGACTAATTGACTGACTTATGAGCGTTCTCAAATGACTTACTGAAGACTTTGACTAAAGACCGTTTGATTGACATGTTTACTTCAGTTGATTATGGACACTGTTCACACATTGAAGAATTGGACATTTACACACATACATTTGTGTATACATTGTTTATTTGTGAAATAAGATTTAGCGATTTCTATGTATGCAGGTAAATATTCAGTGATGTATAACTTGTGTGATTGTGTTGTATTGTTATGATTATTACAGTTTTGGGGTGTAATAATCAGGTGCCAGGTTTGGGTTGATGTCTTTTATTTTGAAATTTGTACTTTTAGTTTGTTTCGTCACTTGGTATAGGTGCATATTACCTGTTTGTGTGTGGTTAGCAAGTAGGAAGGGGGTGAGTAGCTGGGATGCTCACTTTCTGTTGACCGTTTTCATTTCATTTCATTGCTTTTTTGCTTATTTTACTGTCATCATTCATCATGTTGCTGTTCGTTTCAATGTTACAATAAACCACCTGGAGCTGCAGTGGAAACGTGTCAACTTTTACTCCCTCTACTCAGCCTCTTAGCGGTTACCGGCTGCCGCTAGTCTGTTGGGGTTAGGGTTAGTATAATATGTTGACATGTAGTTGCAAAGTTACTTCCCAGCTAACAAATTTTTGTTCCATGAACGTTTTCCAAATATAGAGTTATGGGAACTTTAAAATGTCCATTTTTTTACGGTTAGTATGACGTTCCTGAAACATTCTTTCAATTTAATTTGTATTAACAGCTCAACATTCTACACAGTAATCCTCAAAAAAACTTTACTAATGGATACAATGGAGAATGTAACAAGTAACACTGAAGGAACTAAAGTTAGTTTTTTACGATTGCTATGACAATTTTTTCAATACTTTTAACAATTTTCCAAAACTCTTAACACAGTTAAGTAGGCTATACAATTAACACATTTCTTGTTGCTTTGACACAAAATGCACACAGTTAACACATTTAAAATGCTTGAACTTCTTTTACACACAAGCTCAAACAAGACCAAAAAATGGATTTTTACGGCCAAATTTACAAATGCTTTCATACTGTATGTCAGGACAGATAACATCATGTTCTAAACCTAACTTGTGGGCTAAAGTCAAACTACTGAACAGCTGTTCATATTGTGAACTGAAACACAAGTATATCCCCAGTATTTTATTCCATTGCTACTGAGAAATGTATTGATATGTGTTCCATGCTAACTGGGCCACTAGATGGCAGTATAAAGCTGCAGTAAGCCAAGTTCAACACTGTGTTATTGAACAGAATAAAAGCATTCTGATAACAGTACTGGGTGAGTGAGCCTCGTCAATACAAGAAACAGCTGATTGAAGTTATGCAAATATGGGACAATGTGGTATTCCGCCATTCCTGTGCACTGGCAGCCTGGTTTGATGCCCATCAGAGGATGATGTCCCTTT
Organism: Abramis brama; assembly: GCF_963993115.1. NCBI lineage: Eukaryota > Metazoa > Chordata > Actinopteri > Cypriniformes > Leuciscidae > Abramis > Abramis brama. The sequence goes on along the minus strand of NC_139986.1, from coordinate 27,793,228 downwards.
TCCTTGCCCATTACTCCCCTTTCCTCAACCCCATTGAGGAGTTTTCTCAGCCTTTCTCAGGTTTTTGACCATCATCCACAGGACCAAATGTCCCTCCTGGATGCACTTGATGCTGCATGCCAAGACATCACAGCTGAACACTGCCAGGGGTGGATAAGGCATGCCAAAAGGTTCTTCCCAAGATGCCTTGCCAGAGAAGATATCAGGTGTGATGTGGATGAGAACACGTGGACAAATGCAGAAGACATATTAGAAGATGGCTTTTTCTGTTTGAATATTTTGTATTTACACATACAGTAATACTGTAAATGGCTATATTGCATATTTTTGTTTTCTTGGAGAAATGTCCTGTTGCAAATAAAGCCTTTACTGCAGCAATTCTGTCTCTGTCTTCTTTTTTTCATAAACCATACATTCTATAAAGCTACTCTGAGAAGGGTAATTCATTTTTTTTTGTATTGAATTTCTGCTGCAAAAACTACAACATGCACACATTTACTAAACCCAAATAAAACAAATATAGAGCAAATATAGAGAGTCTTCAAAAGAAACTACAGTGCAAAACAATCAATGATCAATGCAATATACTGTATAAGGGCAGACCTGACACATATAAAATAATGCAGTTTCTGTAATTCCATCTGATGTTAGTGTTTTTATGACATTGAGCTGTGATTGACTAAATCTTCCTGTTGGAAGAGAACACGTGTTAGTGTTTTGGTATTGTGTTAGTGTACTATTGTATTTTGTTACAAAATTAGTGTTGGAGTTTAGTTTACAGTGAGTGATTTTGAGCTGGAGATTAACTGTTTTGCCAATTGTGTGTTGTAGGTGTGTTGGTGCATTAAGAGTTCAGGAAAATTGTTTAAATTATTGAAAAAATTGTAACAGCAATCGTAAAAAACTGTAACTCTATACCTTTTTTTAACCTCACATCAAGAATGTCCCTGACTGAACAGGAGGCTTGTGTGAAGTTTTCATGTTCACCCTATATTATCTTTGATTTCCTCTGGATGCTCCTTTTCCCCCCACTATCCAAAGACATGCATCAACTAAAGTGTGTGTGTGTGTGTGTGTGTGTGTGTGTGTGTGTGTGTGTGTGTGTGTGTGTGTGTGTGTGTGTGTGTGTGTGTGTGTGTGTGTGAGAGAGCACTGCGATGGCCTGGTCATCCATTCAGAGTGTTTCCCTGCCTTCAATCTGAAACGCTAGGGTAGCGAACCTACAAATGGATGCTGTTTGTATAAGAATGGGAGGGTGGGAGTTAGATTTATGGTTTGTTCCAATTAGTAGCAAATGTGTAGTTTAGCCAGCTGTCATTACACACATTTAACAGTATACCTTCTGTACTGTTACATTAACATTTTGTTTAGCTGTTCAGTAACTGGTGATCAATATCTTTTGTGGAAAAAATCATTTAATTTATATTAGCAACACGTTGCTGTGTAACTCAGATGCGGTGAACCAATCATGACAGATACTCACCTGTCTTCAAAAGGGTAAGACATTACACTTAAGTGATTCTGTATTTAATTGTTTAAATATTTATTCAACTGTTAAAAAAAAACACACAATTCAATCATGCCTTATGTAGCCTAAATAATGCTTTAAAATTCACCTTTTGTTAAACAAAACAAAAATGGCATAATTGCAAAAGTACAACACTAAGGTTACAATACAAACCTTAATTAAAATGTGAGAAACATTTTAGGGCATTGCGCTATTTTTACAGACACACCAGATGGCGATAAAGCTCATATTTACGATTTGACAACTGTGAATATCTTTAAAAAAAATATATTGTAGAATTAATGTAAAGTGGATGGAGTTGGTCAGATGATTTATCTGAAAGATTGGTGAGACTGCAAACTTCTTGTAGAGCCTCTTTTGTATTATCAGCACAAGGAAGACACAAGTGTGATAAAATAGATTTTATTAACAAAAGGTAAACAAGAATAACTAACAATACTACTAAATGAATACCATGAATGATAAAGGAAGTTTATAAGATGCATAAAATACAAATGACTAAGTTGAGTGTGGCCATGGAAGAGTTGTGTTATCTTATGGAAAGATACACTGTTGTTTATCTGAAAATAATAAGGTGAAGAAGAAGAAACTTATTATGCATAAAACAAATAAATGAAAGATTATTTTAATTATTAACTGCTATATTGCCTCTAATGTAAATTAGAAAATCGTATAGGCCTACTGATAATATAGAACAATGCCAAGGTCTCTGGAAAGAGGTTTGGTTAATACAATCACATGAATCTTACCTGTTTCACTTATGTATTACTGAGAAATATGAATCACATTCAGTTTAATTTTTTTTTTAAATGTTAAAACTATGTAATCCAAATGGATGGAAATTTTTATATGTGATTAAAATACACAAATCGTTTAGACATAAATGTTTTTTGTGTGTGTGTGTGTGTGTGTAACCTTTCAATTATTCTTTCATTAGGGACTCGATGTCACATAGAGACTCATGTCGACTGGGTCGTGATTTTCACGGACACTTGCCAGTTCTGTTCATAGTCAGAGGGTTTACAAATACATTTGAGTAAAAAATTCTCCAGTTTTCTTTGTCACGATGCTGCAACTTAGTCCGTGATAGACAGAAATCAAAAGGTCCCACATGATGTGCCACATGCTTCTTTCCTGGAGCCTTTGTTTATCCTGACGCAGATTTGCAGAAATACTGACTCCACTTAATCTGTTGGTCATAATGATTTCAGAAGAATACCGAATAAATGAAACATAACATTTTATTTGTAAGGTAAAAATGTATCATGCCAATTGCACAATTAAACAATTAGAAGCTGAATCATAAATGATAAATACATAACATCAGTTGCACTGCATGGGGGTCTTGGCTACATAATGTCCCTTACCCAGACCAGAACAAAGTTCTAAATATTTACTACACAAATATTATTATTTATATTAAATTCAGACAATTTGCACAGGGACATTTGAAATGGTCCCAAACATGAAAGGGAAAAAAAAACAAAAGATACATCATACGTGATATATATGGTCATTCTTCTCAGTGAACTTTCAGTGACTTGAGTCAGGGTGAAAGTAGGACCGTTATTACAGGGGGAAATCAACAATACTGTTCCACAACATACTTGTGTAATAATGAACAGAAATCAAAATGTGAACAAATGTAGAGCTTCCTTTTATGGATATTTAATAATTTGTAACTTTCTTGTAAATCATTTGATCTTCAAGAAATGTGCATTTAAAAAAAATAGTTTGATGCATTTTTCACAAGCAAGTTACATTTTAAAAACTCAGTGTGTCTGTCAAAAGTATTTTAATGAACGAGAAACAATGAAGAATGAGAATAGAAAGATGGGAATGGAAGAACTAAATCTTAAAGGTATACTTACTTGTCGATCAGATAGTTTATTTCTTTTGCTCAAGAGAACAGAGCTTATTAAGAGAATTAAATTTATTTTTTGAAATGGGTAAATTCTGATTCACACTCCAATACAGTAGGTGGCGATAATGCACCTTAAAGTTGGTGCCACCCACCATAAAACTGAAGAAGAAGTAGTAGTAAGGATCAGTATAATTAATGAATGAATTTTGTTTTTAGTGGTTCTTCAGGTTGATGTCCTCAATTAAGATAACTGTATACACTGATGAACATTTATTTTCTTGTCATTAAATATATGCATTACATGTGCATTAAATCATCTAATTAATTAAGTTGAAATGTTTGAACTTGACCAGAGCAGATTTGTCTGAAGCCTGATATACTGTGTAATGCAAAGACTTCTTAAAATGACAACACAAACTTAAGATCCAGCAAGATCCAGAAATCAGCCAGTTCAATTCTCAAAAGTTCATCATCAAATTCATCTCCACATTATTTGAAAGATTTTGATCAAATGAGCATAATTTACAATAGTTTGACTTTGTGTGAAATGTCAGTCTCTGCTGCCCTCTTCTGGTCACAGAGTATTTCAAATCTTCAAACAAACTTTAATTTTTTATATTTCCAAATTGAGAGGAACCTAAATGACTGATAATAATCAATCACCACTTCTTCTTTTCATCATTTGCTTCCATGATGCTTGCTTCCAGTAATACATGCAATAAAAAATAAGCTGTTTCAACTTCATAAACGTACAAACACACACACACGCACACGCACACACACACACACACACACACACACACTTCATTGACAGATGTATATTAAGTGCACAAATGCACCATTTGGGACAGGGAATTTGGAGAAAATTATTCAATAGCATTCTTTTTTATAGCAAAGCTCCATCCAGTTTTTGCTCTGTTTTGTTATCAACAAAGGGAATTTGTATATTAGAGACTATAATGCACTCAGTACTATTATTAGCTCATGCATGTGTGCTGTCGCTAGCTAATGGTTAACTCCAAGAGATTTTAGTTAAATATATGTATTTAGGTTTAATTATTTCACTTTACTATGCACAGATTTGTACAGTGTTTAGTTTAATTTAATATTAACCAATACTCTGTGAAATAAGTTCACAGTAATAATGTTCTCACATTACTAACAAAGTATAAATATTAGGGTTTTTTTATCTTAAATTATTTGAGGCAGCTTACAGTGAAATTACTGGGGTTTTTATAGATCATCTTTGTTTTTGTAATTCAACAGTATTTTTCTGTTCCCTTTCAAGGAAACTTGCACTGCGTTGTAAATTTTACAACACAATGGGAACGCCTCTGAGTGATTGTGTCCTGAACTGAGGTTGTTGAGACCATCCTTCACTCCAGAGCTACCTCCATAAGGAAACTGTATGCCATGAAGTGGAGATTATTCACTTCATGGTGTGGGAATCATCAGCTGGACCCAGTTAACTGCCCGGTTGGTGCAGTGCTGGAGCTCCTGAGTGGTTCACTGCAGGGTTATCCCAGTATCATAAAACTTACGACACAGCGTCTCGTTCCCTCTTCAGGGAACTGATGTTACAGACGTTTTTGTTAATTATTTGTTTAAATATTGTGCCGCTGCCCAGTGATATTACTATGACAAGCAGATATTCCGAAAAATTATGAAAATATATTGGGCCTCATTCATGAAACTTTCGTAAATATACAAGCAAATTCGGAGAAATTTGCATGTTAAAAATGGACCTTTACGAAAACTCTCCTCCAGATTCACAAACACTTCTGTTAGATAATAATTATGTATCTGTGGTATCCTTACTACAATACTTTATATTGGAGTGCAGTTTACATAATGGCCACAAGAGGGACTATGTTATTGTAAATGGGTTGTTTCCTTTAGTTAGGTTACTCTTCTGAGTGAGTGCTAAACTGTAATCTTCTGTCTTCACTCTTTGAGATTAAAAGTTAAATTTTTGTGGATATGTCTTGTGTGTTCAATCAGCACGACACAACAGGATCTTCCTTATCGAATTAAAGACACAGAGAGTGACACTGATATCAGAGACCAAGAATGATGCCGACACAGAAGTGTAGTTCACTCAAAGTCAAGTCTTTATTGAGAGCCTTCAGCTTATAAACTATGTGTGCGTTGTGTAAGAAATGGTGTAAACCACAACCTTGTAGATGAGGATGTGGTGGTGTGATATCATGCGATGCACTCATGCACAGTGTGCACAGCGGAAAAACAGAGTACAATATGTGCAAACACTTCCTTTCTTTTAACATTTTTGGCCACATTAAATCATTTATGATTTACCAGAGTTTGCACATTTGCCAAGACTGTTTTTGTGGGGGAAAGACCCTTTACTAATGCAAGCTTATCCTTCATGATCTGATGTTTCAGGCTGGGCTAGAAGAACAGACACTGCTATTGCTTCCCTGACAGTGATTACTCACTTTGTCGGACCCTCGTTCACCTAAACACCTACTCTGTATGTCTATCAGATCCCAAAGCAGTCTTCTTTTGCAATGGGAAGACCCCTCACAGAGGATAGTAGAATTATCAGAATTGTAATCATTTTTAATTCAAAGGATAGTCTCTGGTGTTATGACCAAACCATGAACTTCTCTCGTTGTCTATTGGATCTGCCTGGCTTCACGTTTAAATTTCTAGAAGTATCCCTTTCCCTAGTTGCGTGTATGCAAAATTGTTTGTCCTATTACTGGGTTTCTATAACTGGCATATGTTGCTATAATGGCAACAATACACCCTTTGCAGGGAGTTTGATAAACAGGCGATCTGACCAATCATAATCCGCCACTCGCCGAATCCGCCATTTTTGTCCGACAAAGCAGTCAGGAGAGTTAGTAGATTAAATTTGGTGGATTTGAACTTGAAAAACGATGTGTACTGTACTTTGTACACCGACGCATGTATCATTCCTATTTTGCACCCAACACACTGCAGACTTTTCCCTCCACAGACGCACGTCGGTAAATTAGGGAATGAACTTGCGCTTCAGCGAAAAGAGGAGGCGCGTTCCGCAGGGGCGTCATGCAAGCCAAAATTCTGGGGGGGCACAATTGAGACATTGCATTTGGTTTCTGACGGGTGATATGGATCATGTTAGAAGGGGTCAGGGGGTTTCTCCCCCTGAAATTTTTTAAATTCTGGCTGCTAAACATACCATTTCAATGCAGTTTGGGAGGGACAGAAATACCTTAACGGAGCAAGCAGCAACCCTCCTCTTTATCTGAGGACTAAGTTAAAGTAACTATTTTGTAAGTTTATGTAAAAGACAGGTTGATGAAAGAACTGTAAGCTCAAATTCAAAAGCTTTTGAAGTCTACTTCATTAAAGCATGTTTACACACACACTTACTGTACACTTAGGCCTACTACACATGATTTTAAAAACAGTACCATTGCAGTTTTTATGTTATGATTTTAAATTGGTATGTGACATAAGAACGATCTTACATTAAAGGTACATAAAGGTGCTGAGGTCTGACTTTGTGGTGCTCTGAAATTAAGTTATTTTAATATTAATATGTGATGAAGGACTTTGAAAGAAGTTTGACAGATTTCAGTGCTGAATAAGGTTAACACTACCCCGTTTATTTGAAAATGGTTAATATTTGACAGAAATGTAAAAAAGTAATCAAATCAAATGTAATATGTAACATTACTTTAGTAAAATCATTGAAATACTGTAGTTACACTGCTCATTATTATGTTTCAAAACCGATCAGATAACGTTACTATGGCTTTGTATGGCAGTAACGTTAGCCAACTAGTTTACGGTTAGACTAGGCTAGCTATCGATAATGTTACACTGACACAACGTTAATGCTCTGAATTCGCAGCTAATATCAAATCCATAACTTTTTGATCAAGTTAAAATGTCCAGGTCAACCACAAATAATCCCACTAACTTTTAATATCATCCGATAACTAATTCAATGCCGATTTGTTGCTTTGCCCACTTACCACTTCAAGACCATCTGTAAAACGTTGCCAGCTCAACGTGCGAGACGAGTGAGTTGCTTGAACATACACAGCTAAGATTCTAGAGCGCTACGCGATTTGATATACACAGACACCATATTAGGAAAAAGGGGCGGGCTGATGCTGAACGATTTATTACACATCCAGAAGAAAACATTTGAGTCGTTATAGGCTCTGGTATATTATGGAGCATAATAGGAATAAAGTTGTGACAAAAAAATTATCAGGGAGGAAAAATCTGAGGGGGCACGTGCCCCGTGCTCACTTTGAATGGGCATGACGCCACTAACGTTCCCTGGTGCTATTTTGCAGTTCCAGAAGACAATTCTGCCACAGACCAGGACAAACCTAGTCTAAAGTCAGTGGTGCGTTTTCAGATGCTATTTTAAGGACGCGTGCTTGGCTATAATGTAGCGTGTGTAATTTCGGCCAAACCGTTCAAACGATCTTGTGCCAAGTGGCTATGTTTACGTGCACATCTTTCATTTTAATCAGACTGAATTCATTCCGATAGATGAATCCGAACATAGTGTTTACATGAACACTTAATAAAGTGATCGGGTTGTTGTGCGTGTTTGTCACAAGCTTCAAATCGGAATTGATTTCTGACTGCAGAGTTTCCGTTGTTTGCGCATAACTATTCTCCTACATTGGTTCTTCATTTGTTTTAAACAGCAGACCAATATTAGTTCACCTCAAAATGAAAATTTCCTGATAATTTACTCACCCCAATGCCATCCAAGATGTAAATATCTCGTCATTATTTCAATATGTTTTTTTCAGTCAAATCATATAATTTCCTAGCCTGGGTGCCAGCCCGAACCCTGCCCACAACATTTTTTGGTCGGGAAGTTCGGTCTGGACTCAATCCATTGAGGAGTAATTATGCTCGGCTCCTAGAAGGCCGAGCCAATTAAATTGCCAGGGCGGGCTTTAATCGATGATGGACAGATGATCTGCGGTTACGTAATCACCACGTCACCAAAGAGCGCTTGATTTGAATTAGTTTACAACAAAGACGACTGCAGCTGGAGAATTGAGATTTCACGAGTTCACACTTACAAATAAGTCAGATAGAATAAATGCGTAGGCTATATGAGATGTCACGAGTTCACACAAATAAGTAAGATAGAATAAATGCGTATATGACGTGCTGTCCGCGGAGAGGGCTGTGGGCTCGGTAGCCATACTCCCCCCGTGTTCCTGGTTGTGAGAGAACAAGACAAGAGTGAGGATTCGGGGTGGTGGAGGGACCGAGGGATGCTGAAAAACTGTCAAGGAGTGTTAGGTAAGTTGAGTGAATATGCTTCCTCGGTAACGTTAGACATGGTATTGTTTGATGACAAGTTGATATTGGATTGATTATTTGTACGTGCTCCTCCCGAACTTTGTTTATGAAACATCATGTGTAGATTCCGCCATCGCGTCTGTTATAGAAGATATCGACAGCGCATTCATTTTAAAAGAGGAACAGAGAGCCGCGCCCGCGACATTTTGTTGGTTGCAGGGGCGGTTCTAGAGGCGGGGCCACAGGGGCCCTGGCCCCTGCTGAAATCTGATTGGCCCCCGATTGGCCCCCGTTCCTAGGGGTGGGGAAAAAAATCGATTCTTAGATGCATCGCGATGCGGACGTGGACGATTCTGAATCGATTCGCAAATGTCAAAAATCGATTTTCTAAAAAAAAATATATATTTTTTTTTCCTAATAACGTAATATTGACGGAACTCTAAAGCGGATGTGCAGTGCGCGTACAGTCTTTGGCGTGCACATAACAGAGTCGCGCACATAACAGAAGCATGATGGCTGAGCGCCAGATTCGAACGGCACCCTCTTTGTTAAAAGCTAACATATGGAAAATTGGCAATTTCATTGTTACCTATTTAGTATTTTTTTGTATGAGAGCTGCTTTCTGTATTGTTTAGTTTTCACATCAATATGCTGTAAACCGATCTGTTATACGTATGTTATACTGCCCTGCAATATGTGCAATGCCAGTCACAAAAAGTTACATTTTGATTGTGCTCTGCAGATGTTCATTCACTTTTTTTGTATAAGCTGTTTTTGATTGTGGTATACAGCAAACATTTCAAGTCATAACTCTTTATTATTTAGTTGTGTATAAGAGCGGCTTTGTATGTTACTAATTATTCAGAATATGCTTAAGTCCACAAGCATTATATGAGAGCTGCTGCTGGTACATAATTCTATATTTTTGAACGAAAACTGTTTGTGAATTTGCTACAGCAAAATGTATTTTTTGTCTGAAGGATTATATTGCTCATTGGAAATAATAAGAAGATGTTGGTTAGAAGTCTATTATTAAATGCTAGAGATTCAGAATATGCTGAAGTTTGTATTAATTTACTACAAGTATGCTGCTAGTACAGGCACACATTTATTTTCCTGTTGGTTCTTTGCAATGTTGGGACAAATGTTGGCAAATGTAACCTTACAGTTGACTTGCCAAATCACTTCCATTTGTTTTATTAATAAAATTAATATAGGAAGTATTGGAAGTAAGTTCATTATGGGCAGGGGCGTAATTTGTGGGGGGGTTGGGGGGGAGATAACCCCCCCAATATTTAAATCTATGCATTACAACCCCCCCAATATTTATACCATGATCACATGAAAAATATGCAGACCCAAACTTCAACCCCCCCAATGTTAAAACCAAATCTACGCCCTTGATTATGGGTCATCAAGTAGTAAAAAACAAAACAAAACAAAAAACAAAACATAATCGTTACCCTCTGAATCGTAATCGAATCGAATCGTGAGGTGCCTAGAGATTCCCACCCATCAATCGTCGACGAGAAGAGCAACCGGAGAATTCTTCACAACGATCACAGATGCAATTCCACCCCCAAACAATTAACAATAATTTACTGTTTATAAGCGACAACATGATTATGAAACTTAAAAGGTGGAATTCAGAAAGAAGTGCATTGTTTCCTTTATGCACAGTATAAATAAATGAAAAAAATCATTAAGAACTTTACTGGCTCATAATTTTTTATTAGAGCGTTTGAAAAAGGAATGACTGCCGAAATGTATTTGCACCGTACTGAATAAATTATTTTGTGTGCTTGAATGTACCCTGTATTTGGCCCCTGAATGTAACATGTGGCCCCTTAATGGCCCCTGTTACAGAAAAATCCTAGAACCGCCACTGGTTGGTTGAAAATATGAATGAAGAACATGCGTCATTTACTCCGTTGCTCTGATTGGTTGTAGGTCTATCCAATTGAGTGCAGAGGGTTTTTTTTTTCCTAGTTCGGTTGAGACACGCCCCATAATCAAATCTCTATGGAGCGGTATCAGACTCACATTCTGACTAGAATATGAGTATGACGAAGTCAGGCTAAATAATTTCCTATTGATTCAATAGAATGCGTGAGCTCACTAGGGAATACCAATATGGCGGCGCGGTGACTTCACTGTTTATGACGTCATGAGCAGACATCCCAAGTCTCCCGGAAGTTCCGGGAGTCTCCCGCATGTCGATAGCGGCTCCCTGATGCCCGCAAATCAGTTAAAATCTCCCGGAACCTAGAGCGAGCGAGCAAGAGCGTGCGCACGGCAGAGAGAGGGAGCGAGCATGTGTGTGCTAGTGTGCCCCACGAAGCGCATGTAAGGACCCAACCAATCAATTGTCAGTGCGGGGGGGGGGGCTTTTATCTATACTACCGAATTAATCCAAACCAGCCCCGCCCCCCCCCCCCCCCCCCCCCCCCGTGGACTGGCAGGGGGCTTGAGACTGTATGCACAGTGTTTATGTGTGGAGGTGCAGACCTTGTGGTGGGCACACCTTCTACATTTTTTAAATTCGCAGCATGTGATGGCGAATTGGTTACTGTGGGGACAGTGCTTGGTATTATACATGTTTGGCATCATTTGAAATGTCTCAGTGCAACTGGTACAAAGGTCTCATTCCCACATAAGTAAACCAAAAAGGTAATAAGGTGTGGAGAGTTTAGAGATATCTTGTTAACTGCTGTGGGTGTGCACCCATGTAAATCAACTTCTGTCGCCAGTCTGGGACGGTGTTTAATGCAAATTCCTATTGTGAACTCATTGTGAAAAGAGGTTTCTGCCTTGGTCTGAGTAGTTAGGGAGATGCTGAAGAAGACTCATTGTGAATTGTAACACAAATTAGCCCGTGATGCAGTGTGTACACTCCGCATCATGTATTTTATAATGTCAGGTTCCCATCTTCTCTCTTTATTCCAGAGCATTTGATGTTTTGTATTTATTATCTTTGAACATTTTATTAAATTGGCATGATACACATACCTGACATAATAAATTGTTACATTTGATTTTATTTCGACTGACTCTGAAATTGTTTTCCCAAGTAGATTAAACAGATTCGTATTTTCCTTTAGATAAGTGTACTTGGGAAACCACGGCATGGCCAATCCCAAGCTATTATAAGAGAAGTAAAGTTGGTTGACTTATGTAGTAGTGGCCATACCTCTACTGAAGTAAACGTTACGTTAAATTCAAGTGTATGCAATTCCATGGGAGCTATACCAAAGTATCTTTGATTGTGTAAGCGTGAATGCGACCGATCTCAGGTATATAGCAATTAAGTGTGAAGACCTCTGAGCAACATAGCTTCCTCATATGAACGGGTAAAATATAAGTAAAGAGTTAAATAGAAATGTATTGCTCAACTATTATATAATTGACCAATAACCAATTGGCAATCTAACTTAAATTCAAGGTCATGATAAAATGGAGTCAGATATAAAATGGAGTCAGATAAAAGCTTAAATGGAATTAAATTACTTTGCCACGCGGAAAGACAGTAATGCGCAGAGACCTTCATCCGTCTTATCGGAAACCCCCATTTGGACCTATAAACGGGCTTACAGTCTCGTCCTTTATGGCCCTCTTAAATCAGAGACACTATGGATTTCATTGAACTCTAACTCCTAACTCTCCTGTTCTTTTTTTGTGACCATGAGTGTTGAATCTCTTCACCAATGTTCCATTTCTGGGGAGACTAAAAGCCACAAAATAATTTCTTGATCAATGTTCTGATAAAGTTCCCAGTACTGTATGTTTATTGAATTGACCAAATTGGTGTTGTCATACAATTTTTTTTATTTGGTTCTGATTTTTATATACAGATTTCTGCTGTCACTATGGGTTTGAAAATTGCCCCCAGTTTTGCATCCCTGTTTTGGGGTATGTTTGAACAAAGCTTTGTGTATCACCCAGATTGTAACTCACCTTAAAACAAAGTGTACTGTGGAAACGATACATTGATGATGTTTTTATGATATGGAATGTAAGTCTCAGTTGTTAGACTTTCATAGAATAATTAATGATAGCTACTGTTAATTCCCCTGATGGCATAGAGGAATGAGGATTTTTTTTTTTTTATGTGTGTTCATGCATCAGGTTTTGAAACCAGCTATCATAAACCTTCTGATTAATACACATTTACATGGTACGCCTTATCATCCTGCGTCACTAAAACTTTCCTTACATATCTCTCAATTTAGTCGTATACGTTGTATTTTTAGTGGAGATGATAACTTCCAACATCCAACAGCAATTTTTATCAGATAGGTTTAGCAAGAGCATATAAGGAAGAGTGGATTCAGTCTGCTGTGAGTCATTTTATGAATATGTCACAATGTGAGTGTCTGGTTAAAAGACATCTTGGACCATCGAGTGAACTGTTATATTAAATACACACCACTGGCAAAAGACATAGAAGGTGTTTTCCTTAAACATTGGCATATTGTGGGAAGAGAGACCCTAATCTTTAAAAAAAAGTTTAGGTTATCTGCCTAACAGGGGTAAGTCACATAGCCTGCGTTCTGGAATACCCCTAGCCCTGAGGTGCTCTCTACTCCTCCCTACTGAACATTTTTGTAAATTTCATATTGTGGTTATAAGAACATGTTGTGGTTATGAAGTTATGAAAAATGTGTTAATTCCTGCAGGGTATTCTGCTGTATTTCCAGTTGAAGGAACACAAATAAACATAAAATGCTTCTGCAAAATCAAAACAGCTGTCACCATTATGTTCTGTTAGCTTACTTATCATTGACTTTTAGTTTGTTTTTATTCTCATGTATTCCAGAAAGAAAGAAAACAATACATGCTCATGTTGGTTTATGTATGTTTATTTAACCAGTTTCATTGTAATTACACTGTGATACAAGCAACTGTAAATTACAGTAAGGTACAAAGATATATATATACTCCATATCAATAGTTTCTGGCTATTCTTTGATTTTATACCAAACCTTTTACACCTATTATGTGTGATTATAGTATATATTAGATCCCCATCTAAAGCAGTCTCTAGAACTTGTTAACTGTTAAAACAGCAGAATGACAGTATTTAGATATTGTAGCTATTAGTATATTCACAAAAGCATCAATGAAATTCAACATAATTATACTATTCCACAAATGTAATATCCCCCTCAATTTGGTCCTCTATTACGTACACTAAGAAAATAGTTAGACTTTAAAAGTTAGTAAAGGAAAATGGTACTACATTGTAAAATCGAATTAGACCTACTTTAAAAAAGCATGCAAACCGATTGCCTTAAAAAAATATATAATAAAATAAAAAAACAAGTAAAGTGAAATAAGAATAGTATGTTGTCCTGAAAAAATGCTTAGTTAGTATAGTATAGTTTTAGTAACTGAAAAATAACATAGTACTTGATAATTTACATTAGATCAAATTTAATTGTTACCATTGTTGTGTTTTGCATGCTGAATATTGATCAAGTATAATCAATTGCAAGATATTGTCACAAATACCCACTAAACATTGGACGTCGGATAGACGTGCAGATCATGTCTATATTGGGTCCGTCGGTCCATGACCAATTCTGGACATCTATTCGACATCCAAACTAGGTCCACTATTTGGACGTCCAACCATGACCCAACTTGGACGTCATATTGACGTTCAACATTGGACCTTTAAACTGGGTAATTTTTTTCGACGTCCAAACTAGGTCCACTATTTGGACGTCCAACCATGACCCAACTTGGACGTCATATTGACGTTCAACATTGGACCTTTGAACTGGGTAATTTTTTTGGACGTCATTTGGACGTCTATGACAGGTGCAGGAAATTTACATGACTATTACTTTTTTTTTTACGCAATAAACGCCATTTAAAAAAAAGAGTTTGTCATGTCATTTTGCTGTGTACTGAACCTATTCGCTCCATCCACGTTTCATGCCAAATCTCTATTTCCTTGTTTAAAATGTAAAAACATTTGTTAAAAATATTTCTTTCCAAACCGCGATAAGCGCCAAACCTATTTTTAGCCTAAACGCATATATCCTCTGGACTAAACAGAATTATCTCACTCTCTCTCGCACCCTCAAATCACTCGCGCGTATTGCGCCAGACGCTCAATTCGCCTCATTCGCTCGTCCGCGCCGCGCTAAACGCCTCATTCGCGCATTATCAACATGATTAATACATATTCGAATAGGCCTACAGATTATTTATAATTATTTAAGATCATTTTCCAAAAACTCCATTTGATCGTCTCAGCATCAGGTGATAACTGGAGACGCATACAAAGGTACTGAGATACTGTAGCTCAAACAGTAGAGCGTTGGCGCTTATAACGCTAAGATCACGAGTTCGATTCCCAGGGAAGGCAAGAATAAGGTGTGTGTGTGTGTGTGTGTGTGTGTGTGTGTGTGTGTGTGTGTGTGTGTGTGTGTGTGTGTGTGTGTGGTCTCATGAGGAGAAGCCTAATAAAGCCGCTGTTGTGATTGAGTGCACTGGGCGCGATTATTGTTTGGAAAAGACGCACAGTATCTAATAAAACACACGATCCACAGCAAGCCGACCCCGTCTCCTTCCTTCTTCCCACAAACGAACTTTTGTGGACGGACGTCAACATTAGACGTGCGGAAGACGTCGGAAAAAGACGTAATCTGGCGTCACAGTCTGCACCTTCAAGGGGAGCAAAATTGGACGTGCAAAAACGACGTAGAAAATACGTTGTTTCGACGTGTCTATGCGCAGTGGGTATAGAGGAATTTAATTATTAACCCAGTTAAAAGTTTACACACACACACACACACACACACACATATATAAGGGGCTTTCGCACCGGAAGAACCTTATCATAGTTACTAGAACTACTGGCGGAAGTTCCCGGTTTTTGGCACGTTTGCACCGCAGGAACTAGGAACAATTTTTGTTCTAGGAACTTCTTTTGGAGGAACTAATTTACTCCTACTTCAGAGTCGGTCTAAACCAGGAGGAGCTACCATTGACGTTAGTGTACGCTGATTGGCCGAACGCACGTGAAACACCAGCACCGCCATTTTAAAAAAAGCTTTGTAAACACAGATTATAGCCTATATATTTACTACAGAAACTAACTCTGCGAACATGGAAAACAGTGATAGATGGACCTCTTAACCTTTACTCTGAGGAGAAAATCCAACGCAACTTTGAGGTGACCAAGCGAAAAATGTCTAATAAGAATTGCGAATAGTACAGATTATATATATATATTTTTGATATATTTTTGAAGCATTAACTCTGGCATCATCCGTGTTTTTCTTTTCTTTTTTTTCTGGAAATATTTTATGTACTATCCTAGCCTGACCTTCAATTTTCTTCTCCTGCTTTCTTCTTGATTTTTTCCAGTATTTCAGCTTTTTCAGGCTCATTTATTTCCTTCATCTTCTCAATCAGAAAATCAATGTGTTGAATTGTCTTCAGAGAAACAGCATTGAGTGCGATCATCTCCAGAGTTTCCACACAGTGAAAAGCTTCAAACACCAGCTTTATTTTCTCTTTCTCTAATTCCTGCAGTTCTTTTTCCAGCTTCTGGACCACAGACTCACTGCCCCCAATCTTCCCATCATATTCCTTCTTTAAATCTTCATATGTCCTCTTCTCTTTCTTTGTCTTTGTCACATATATTTTTGCTTCTTTGACATGTTTGCTGTAGTGGCATTTATCTGTGCACACTGTACAGTAATTATCTTTCATCACGCTGCACCATGAGAGATCTCTGACCCACCAGCAGTCTGGATAATGACAGTTCTCCTCACAGACGCTGCAGCACATCGCCTCATAGGCTATAGCAGGATCAATATCAACCTTCTCTTTATAGGGCACATCAACTTCATACTCAAAGTTATGTTTGTTCTTGACATATTCCTGGTTCTGATTCAGAGCTTCTTGAGTTTGTTTCAGTTCATTTTGCTTTAGTTCCATCATTTTAACTCTTGATTGTAGATTGGAGATGTTTGTAGTCAACTGCTTCCGTTTTTGTAAAACATTCTGAGTCATCTGCAAGGATTTTGGTTTTATGTTTTCAAGAAACTTGAACAATCCTCCCATTCCTGTGAAACTGCGATTCCATGATTGTTCATGGATCATTTCATATTCTTCATCAGCAGCGTCTGACTGACAGTTGTCAAACAGGAAAAACACTGGCTTACTCTTGTCATTCACTGCACACTTGATTTTAGCCTCTTTAACAGCCGTCAGGACATCTTTAGGTGGCTTTCCATTTGAGTGTGTGAAGAGCAAGACAATGTTTTCAGCAATATCTCTTCCAAATAAAGACTGAACAGCATCAAATATGTATTTTTGAATCTTTGAGAGTCGATTTTGGGTTGCTTTAATCACCAGACACACTGCATCTACTTCAGTGATCCCTTCTTTGGATTTACTCAAACTAAGCAATCTCTCAGGAATCTCTTTATCTTTCTCAACTCCACGAGTGTCTCCATATCCTGGACTGTCGATGATTGTTAAATGGATTTGACTCTCTTGTGGATAAAACCCATAAACAGTGATGCTGGAGGTCTGACTGTGAGCTGATGTTCGGTCACTCTGATCATCTGTGATCTCAAACCAAACCTTGTCTTCTCTCTTCACACCCAACATGTAGTTGATCATTGTATTGATCAGGGTTGTTTTTCCTGTTCCTGTTTCTCCCACCATCAGAATGGTTTTATGGGGTTTGTTTGTGTCTCTCTCACCGAAGGTAATTTTTCTATATGGTTCAGAATGATCCAAATTGTCTGAACTTGTTTGCAGACGATGTCGAACAGGATTTCCATCTTCAATTAAGATGCTTTTCTTGATGATTTCCATTTTGTACAATTCTTGACTCATTTTCCCCCTCTGTAATGTTGTAACAGAAAAACATGTTATTTTACACAGCTTGGAATATGTTAAGGTTGTACATACAGTAGGCCACCCAATCAGAAGCTTGGCCCACCCTGACCCCACACCACATCACAAAACAAAACAGCCAATCACAAAAGTGGTGCGATATTCAATCGCCGCTCTCACGCCACACACCATGTTCTTATGCAGTGAAACACACATCGCGGAGCAAAGAGGACACTGACAACGCGCTGACAGACAGGACAGACCAGGTTACTTTTAATATGAAACAAAGTCTCAACTTTCAAATTTGGTCATTTATTTACGAAATTTAAAAAATAAATACCGTTTTGTTGATCTTTAATGTGTCTGACAGATCGCTGTAGAGTCTCAGTTAAAGCGGCTCGTGAACTAATCATCTCTTCCTTCTAGTTCATTTATAGCAGGGTTCACCAATCTCGGTCCTGGAGGGCCGCTGTCCTGCAGAGTTTAGCTCCAACCAGCTCCAACACACCTGGTTGAAAGTTTCTAGTATGCCTAGTGAGACCTTGATTAGCTGGTTCAGGTGTGTTTAATTGGGGTTGGAGCTAAACTCTGCAGGACAGCGGCCCTCCAGGACCGAGATTGGTGAACCCTGATTTATAGCATCAAATAAACATGAATAAACATAAGAAGGAATGTTGTTTTAACAGTGGAAAGACGTCACACACTGTTTTTCAAGTTCAAATCCCCCAACGTCAATCTACTAACTCTCCTGACCACTTTGTCGGACAAAAATGGGGGATTCGGCGGATGGTGGATAATGATTGGTCAGATCGCCTGTCAATCAAACTCCCTGTGAAGGGTCAATTCAGCTCCAGATATGTTATTTTCTGTTTTCTTCCCAACCCCCTCTTTTTTCTCCAAGACAGACTTAACTTATTCACTTTGCTACCTTTGAGGTAAACGGACGTGCTGAATTAGGAAGCAATATAACGACAGTAACAGCCAATGAACTTTATTAGAATTATTAGTGAACTTGATTACCATACTCTAGCAGCCTTGTTCCGAAAGGAAAACCTTGTGCTTTTAGCTCATGAAAAAGCAATAACACATGAACTGGAAATGGATGAATTTGTAACAATTCTCTAAAATGAGTAGGGTGGTTGCTAGATGGTTGCTAGGGTGTTCTGGGTGGTTGCTATACTGTTGCCAGGTGGTTGCTAGGGTATTCTGGTTGGTTGCTAGGGTGTTCTGGGTGGTTGCTAGGCGTTTGCTAGGGTGTTCTGGGTGGTTGATATGGTGTTGCTAGGTGGTTGCTGAGATATTTTTGGGTGGTTGCTAGTGTGTTCTGGGTGGTTGCTATGGTGTTGCTAGGCGGTTGCTAAGGTATTTTGGTTGGTTGCTAGGGTGTTCTGGGATGTTGCTAAGCAGTTGCTAGGGTGTTGCTAGGTGGTTGCTATGGTGTTCTGGGTGGTTGCTATGGTGTTACTAAGCGGTTGTTATGGTATTTTGGGTGGTTTCTAGGGTGTTCTGGGTGGTTGCTAGGCAGTTGCTAGGGTGTTCTGAGTGGTTGCTATGGTGTTGCTAGGATGTTCTGGGTGTTTGCTAGGGTGTTGCTAGGCGGTTGCTAGGGTTTTCTGGGTGGTTACTATGGTGTTGCTAGGCGGTTGCTAGGATATTTTGGGTGGTTGCTAGTGCGTTTATAGGGGGTAGCTAGGGTGTTCAGGGCGGTTGCCATGGTGTTACTAGGTGGTTGGTAGTTGTCACAGATGGTTACTATGGAGTTTTTATAGAGTTCTTAGCTTGATCTTGGCATGATTTAGCACTTAACTAATCGCTATTAACATATCATATATAGCATATTAACATAGCTATTCACTGCTAGCATGTGTAGCATGTTGGAAGTGCTGTTTGCTAGCATGAGTCAAAAGAGCCAAACCTCATCTCTATACGATGCTATACAGAGATATAGGTCTTGCAACACGGTTGCTAGGGTACTCAGGTTTGGTTGCTATGGAGTTGCTTGGGAGCTGGAAGCTTTAAACTTAAGTTTAAAGTAGTTTGAAGTTTAAAGTAGTTTAAGTAGTTTGAAGTTTATGATAGATAGATAGATAGATAGATAGATAGATAGATAGATAGATAGATAGACAGATAGACAGACAGACAGACAGACAGACAGACAGACACATACACACACACACACAGAGAGAGAGAGCGAGAGACAAGCTCACTAACTCAGTCCAGTTATGGTCCATTTGTTTTTGCTTTCACATATGAAAACGAAAAAACGGAATTATGTTCTTGCAGGGAAATCATACGGTGGCCGAGAGAGCTCAACGCGCTGCAACTGAAGAAAACACATGCAAATAGAAAAAACACCCGCAAATTAAGAAAACATATTCATCAGTTTCACAACAAAAACTGATGAAAAAACTGTTGTGCTCCAAATACTCACAACACAACCAAATACAGAAACGCGCTGCAAAAGTTCACAACACAACCAAATACAGAAACGCGCTGCAAATAGGACAGAACACAACGGAAATGTTTCCGGGGAACCCAATAAGTGACGGACCCGGCTGGTACGTGCTTATTGCTCGTGAGCTTCTTCTTCTTCTGGTGATAAAATAAACCGCGATAAAATGTACTGACGGTTAGTAATATCGTTTAAAATTTAATTATCACTAAAACCTGTTTTATTTAGATATTTAAATATGAATTCATGAATTCTTATATATATATATAATTTAATGCAGTGTGACCAATTCTTAACCTTGTAATAATGACATATTTTTTCCTATTTCCATATCTTTTCCTCTCATTTCCAACCCGTTCCTGAATTTGATAAAGATGTCTTCCTTTAGAGTCACTATTCCATATCTTTTGCCGTCTTTTACTAATTTCAATTGCTATTAATCTCTTGATTTCTGATTTACTTAGTGATACATTAATTTCTATTTGTGGATGATTTAATGCTTTCTTGCCGGTGGTGTCTGTTCCAGTGCCTGAGCTGGTGTCTGTTCCTGTGCCATGGCCGCCCAATGGAATGTCTGCTCTGCCCTGGCCGCCCGATGGACTGTCGTCTCCGCCCTGGCCGCCAGATGAACTGTCACTCCCTGTCCCCGTTTCCCTCCATGGACCTGGCCCCCCATCCCTCCCCCTGATCCTCCACCAGTCCACCTCCCGCCTGGACTCTTGTTTGTCTGTCACGTCTTGGAGCGTCTGGTAGCCGCTCTGTAGAGGGGGGGTTATGTCACAGTGTCTGGTTTATGTTCCTTGGGTCACCACTAGATGTCCTCCTTCCCCACGGTGTCCATCACACTCTTGAACTACATCCCCCATGATCCTTGTCTTTTCATTGCACTCAGCTGTCCCTTATCACTGATCATTGCCTGTTCCCCATTAGCATTGTCATTTCCCTGTGTATATATACCCTGTCTGTTTTAGTATGTGTCACAGAGACCTTGTATTTATCACGCCACTTTTATTTATCACTGTTTCTTCTGTGTTCCTGTTTATGTTCTTGTTTTGGATGGATTATGATATCGACTATTGCCTGGACTGGATTATGCTTATGGAATTCCCCAAATAAATAATTCATACTGCAGTTGGATCTAACCCCTGTTTCTTGTGTGTGCATCGTGACATTCACTGTAAGAATGTAAAAGCAGCTGATTTTAATTTTTAAAGCACGACCGTTTTTTGTTGTCATTTTTTTAACGAGATGTTGTCCAATGCGTGCGTTATTTGGTAGGCTACAGTGCAAATAAAATGTTTAATGGCAAACTCACGTTTCTTTGTTAATAAAATGAGGGCCTGTTGGTTCTGTAAATCCCTATGTTATAGTTTTAAAGATTCATGTTTTCTATAAGTGTCGACCATAGGCTACAATTCGACTATCTGTTACTGTGACATCAGGCCATTGGGTTTTGTGTGCCTTGGCTACAATAGAATTAAAACCATGTAGTGCTGAAATGTGAAAATAAATAAGTATTTACTAAAACAGATTTATTATATCGATCTGGGCTTGTATATTATTTGGTAGGCTAGCCTATTATTGTCTTATTTGTCACTGTGGTTTTGCTTTAAAATAAAATAAAACAAACTTTCGGATTTATCCGATGTTTTACTGAAATACAGTGAATTATCATCATTTGTGTAAAATCCCGAGTTTGTGTTTATTCACTGATCCTAATGGAAAAACGAAGAAGCATTTATTAATGATTTGAAATTCCGGAGCCCTGCATGACATGCGGAAAAATATTGTCTAGCCTATATCAGCCTATAGAAATGATCTCTCCTTTGATAGCCTATATGCCAGTAATTTCATGCTGTCATGATCATTGCTCACTAAAAGTGGCACTGACTTATCTGCAGGGTAAATTAATAAATATAAGAGTAGGCTATCTAAATTTCAAACAGTAATTTATCAGCAACATATTTCGTGATATTGCCTAGCCCTAAAACTGCTCAATATTAGCCTAAAGCTTACAATATGATTTTTTGTAAAGCTGCTTTGAGACGATGTGAATTGAGCGCTATACGAATACATTTTGACACTAACTTCATCTAACTTGATTCGTAAATTCAGCAAAATATTATCCAATTGATCATTAGGCTACTGAAATCGGAAATCCCCATGGTTATCATCACTTAATATTTCTGTAGTATGGCCAAACAGCGTCATAGTCGTAGATCATTCATAAACTCCTGTCGTGTCGCCCCGCCCCATCGTCCAGACTGCACTCTGGGGTTTCTCTGCAGATGTGGAAATAATCTGTAACTGGGTTATGGGTTCCTACACTCATGACATAGCCTACGTGTTTTGAAAGTAGTTCTGCTTACCGCAGGCTCTACACTTTCTCATCTCTCTCCTGATCCTCCTCACTATCATCATCTGCCGCTGGAGCTGATGAAGGTCAGAAAACATATATTTTGACACATAAAGCGTCTGCTTTAAGGGACTGGTTCTATTTCTCCACGCTATTTCTCTGCACATTCCTTGCGTTTCTTCTCCATCTTGCAGACTATTTTGACAGCTACACACTGACACTGCTGCACGCTCGCTCAGTGTCAATCAAGAAAAGAGCCAATTGGCCGCTGATGTTTCATGGGCTGGTCTGTCAGAAAAAAAAAACTAACACTGACTTTTTTTGACCAATGCATTACACCGGCACAAACCCAGCGCCGCCAATTAAGCAAAACAAAACAAAACGAATGGGCCGCCGATGTACAAATTTTATGGGCCGTTAAACAAATAAAAAAATAATAAAAAGTATGTACTGAGTATGAGATGTATTGGCCCACAAAGCACGTCGGCCCACCGGGAAAATGCCCAGTATGCCCGATGGCCAGTCCAGCCATGGATGTGGAGATATTAATTGTAAGAATCCACAACATAGTAAAGATTTATGTGTTTTATATGACTCAATTGTGGAAACACTTAATATTGCCAGTAGGCATTTTTATAAACCTCAGCAAATGGCATATAGCATCAAGCCTGGTTGGAACGAACATGTAGCAAAACTTCATGCCAAAGCTCGGTGTACATTTACTGGATAGAGTCTGGTAGAGATAGACAGGGCCCTTTATTTGAAGAAAAGAAACGGGCAAATGCAAATTTTAAATATGCACTAAGATTTATAAAAAAGAATGAGAACTTGATGAGGTCTGACTCTTTGGCATGTAAGATGCATAACAGAAGTTATAATGACTTTTGGAAAGAGGTTAGCGTCATGAACAATATTAAAATGTCTTTACCCTCAAATATTGAGGGTGTCAGTGGCTCTGATGTAATTTGCAAGATGTGGTGGCAACAATTTCATGAGCTGTTTAACTGTATTGGAAGGAATACTTTTGAGGTGGAAAATATTGACAATGATAGATGACAATAAAGCGTGTGGGACCGATAAAATAACAGCTGAACATCTAAAATATGCAAGCAAGAAACTTGTTCCTCTGTTTGCTATTTGTATGACAGGTTTCTTAGTTCATGGGACTCTGCCTAAATCTATAGCCGCTTTCCGACCGGAGGAACCTTTTCACAGTTCCTAGAACTATTGGCTAAAGTACCCGGATGTCGGCGTGTTTGCACCGCAGGAACTAGGAACGATTTTAGTTCTAGGAACTCCATTTGGAGGAACTAATTTAGGTCCTACTTCAGAGTAGGGTCTAAACCAGCACTATAGGAACTACCCGTGACGTTAGTACGCTGATGACCGAACGCACGCGGAACACCTGCACCCACCATTTTTAAAACAGCTATATGTAAACACACAGATTATAGCCATACCTGTCAACACTCCCGTTTTTCCCGGGTTACTCTTGTTTTTTAGCCCTATCTCCCGGACCCCTCCCGGTTTGTTATTTCTCCCGGGAAACTCCCGTAATTTGCATGGTCCAAACTCCTTTATGAATAATCGGACCAATATGTTTGTCTGACCAGTTGCCAGATCTGGTATTAAATGCATTATATTCACACAATCCACACACCATATACAATTTCAACCCGTTTGTAACCTCAACCTGGCAACCTATAAACCGCGCAGTCGCGGAAAGTATAACCCGAAAGCGAGCCGATAGACATGGCAGGTGAACGCAGGGCCGGATTAACCAGCGTTAGGGCAACTGGTCACTTGCCCAGGGGCACATATCTAAGGGGCTTTGACAGGTAGGAGGAAATACACAGAAATTTAATAAAGTTATCAAACACTTGTCTTCACTGCATAAAGTGCATCTACGCGGGTTCACGCAGTCTTTCCTCCCTCCCCGCTGGACGCCAGCGATTACTAATTCGTGAAATGCACTCCCGCTGGTTGAGCGCGGTAAAGTTCGTTTAGGTTCGATTTTAGCCGGACATTTGTTCTATAGGGTCGGTAGTCTAACAAAGATATCAATAGCAAGATTAGTTTGAACATTATGTTACCATTGTATATCGACAAGATTAAATATTCATTCAAAATCATTCGTGCATTAATGCTGCATAATTATACCTGAGAATGCTTTGACACGTTTCCACAGCGCACAATGCTTAAGGGAACGTCTGCCAATTCCACCAACTGCGGTAAACGTAGTCTATAATTTGTATTATTTAAAATTACTTTTAACATTTAAAAACAGACGTTTTAAAATTCCAAAGCTTGCAGAAGGTTCCTATTGGCAATACTGACTTAGGCTACAGCTTTCCTGGTAGCCTTGAGTGAATTAACTTGTCTAAGAAAATGATTCATAAAACGAAATTTCTTCAATATCCGACGCACAGGGCACCCTTAAGGCTGATTTATACTTCTGCGTCGGACCTACGCCGGAGCCTCTACGCTGTAGTCAACGCGTTGGTTTTCATTTATACTTCTGCGTCGTTGTCCGCGTTCACGCGCGCAGAGGGAGCATGTGAAACACGAGGGAGCGGTCCTAGCAGACCAATCACAGCGCTTGCGTCCGCGTAGAGTTGACGCGTTGTTACATTTTTGGAGAGGTGCACGTCAGGGTACGCCGAAAGGTACGCGCGCTACACACAGCCTACGACGTAGCTACGGCGTAAGTTCGACGCAGAAGTATAAATTGGGCTTTAGGCGTCAATATGAGACGCAGATAAATATGAGTCTAGGAGGCGCCTCCTAGCGGTCTAACCCTAAACCTATCCCAGACCTAAACCTACCCATAACCGGCGTCTCATATTGACGCTAAAGGGTGCCCTTTGCGTCGGATATTGAAGAAATTTCAAAAGCGTCAGTATATGACGCCCTAGGATGAGAATGCGTTGAAATATCAGTTGAGCCTATGTTTACTTTCATAGGCTGAAAATGAAAAGACTAAGTTCAGCTTTAGGAGGGGAAGAAATAGAGGCAGGCAGATTTTTATTTTTAAAGGCCAGTTACTTCATGCCCATATACCATACCTAGAGATTGGCTAGAGAGTTTTACCTAGAGAGTTTTATTTCAGTTAGCCTATAGCTGGTTTGATTTGCATTGAGAGATGATCTTATGGAAAGTACTCCATGCCAATCTCTAGGTATGGTGAAGGCTATGTGATGATGTGCGGCTATTTTAATTCCAAAGGCCAAGGGAACTTTATCAGGATGCATAGTATCCTGGATCCATGAAGTAACTGGCCTTTAAAAATAAAAATCTGCCTGCCTCTATGGGAATTTAACATAGGGGTGTCCAGACTTATGCACCCTGTATTTTAAGGAAGAACATTTATTTATTTACAATACATTATTCATTCACAAAGAAAATTGGTGTCCTTAAAGGTTGGATTTTTCTTAATTTTTTAAATTAAGGCATTAAGTTCAATTTCCAAAAGATGATTTTTTATTCCTCTTTTTAGTCAACTTTAGCATGGGTGTCTAAACTTATGCATAGCACTGTATAATGCAAGTAAGTGCAATATCATGATTGTTAGAAGTAAAGAAGACAGGAAATTAGTATTCCCTGATTTCTTTTTATCTGGTACTGCCCTTAAAGTGTGTGATGAGATTAAATATCTTGGCCATCATATTGTAAATGATTTATCGGATGATAAGGACATCGATAGACAGTAGTGTCGCAAGATATATGCTCAGGCTAATGTGCTTGTACGCAAATTTGGCACGTGTTCTGCTGATGTTAAGGTAGCTTTATTCAAAGCATTCTGTACACCACTTTATACTGCCCACTTGTGGTGGTCTTACAGCAAAAAGAACATGCAGAGACTGAATGTAGCGTATAATGATGGCATGAGACTGCTTCTAAAACAACCAAGATGGTGAAGTGCTAGTCAAATGTTTGTTAATGTTGGTGTGCCTACCTGTTCTGCCTTAATAAGAAATCTTATTTTTCGATACATGTGTAGAATGTCTGCCTCAGAAAACAGAATTATACAAGCTTTAGCCCACAATGATTTTAGCTCTGTCAGGTATACATCTAGACTGTGGAGACATTGGCGCTCCTGTTTGTATATTACAAGTGAAAGTTATTGACTTTTTATGAATTTATTTCTATTTAGGCTACTGTATATTTTATTGCTATGTTGTAACGATTGTCATTTTTAAACTTGTACTATGGAACTTCCATTTTGAGTCCTGAATAAAGTCATTATTATTATTATTTCGGTTCATTTAAGAGATGAGCTCCAGTTCACACACCGGCGCCTCCATGTCCTCCTGATTATATTGCCTGCTATATTTACCTTATTTATTAAATTCAGGAAATTGGTTGATGAAACATTGATTAAAATTGAGATACAAATAATACAAAACGAAATTCACTTTAAAGAAAGGCTTTCTACAAAAAAAAACCTAATGAAGTGGTCAAAATCATGTCTGCCCACTCCATTTGTCTCCCGATATTTTCGGGATCATCTTATCTTATTCATGCTTTTCACTTTTCATATAATCAACATAGATGAAATAAAAAAAAAATAACATTGTTTCTTCCTCATAAAAGCGAAAACGAAAAATAAAATAAAATGAATATATTTTGTTCAGTGGAGAGCCGACCCATCTTCATCCGGTGGGTATATTACTTTTGGTTTGCGCAGTGTAATTCATAGAATTACTAAAACATAGCCTATTTTACCACCTAAAAGTTAAAGATTTTTTGTGTCACGTCCGGACCGTAACGCAAGTGTATTTCCCTCATATTAAATATAAAACGCATGTGTATACTGATATGTTTCTAATATCTGGACTCCTTTATTAAGGGAGTATGGATATATAAACAGACGTTTCAATATATTAGTATTAAACGCATTTTCTGATAATTTTATATTTCAAGGTTTGACTGCAAATGTCACGTCCATAACGCTGGAATTGCCCAATAGTAATTTAAAGATGTGGTAGCATGGACGGGAATGATAACTCTGGGAGTTGGAAGGGGTGTGTCGCGATTCTGCCTTCCCATTCCTTCTCACACCGCGACACAGGTTCGACACACATTGTTAATCCGGCCCTGAGCAGAGTGCGCAGTGGCAACGGCCAGTCCCGCCTTCTCCTACAAGGTTGGAAACTTTTCCACTGAGCCCTGTTCCACGCGAGCCTAACACAGGTCCAACTTTTTCCTGAATGCTGATACTTTACCATGTACCAAAAATGCATGGCACTCCTTTCCATATATCATTTTTATTATTTTTAATATTTTAAAATATTTCCCTGCTTTTTTCACGCCTACTACGCGAACATTTTCTCAAAGTCTCTTTCTTTTTCCAAAGTGACAGATAAAATCTCTCACTTTTGACCCAAACAGGTGTTACTTTAAAGTTTATGTGAATGTATACATTTTTAAATGGTTTCTAAACAAATGTCCTTGGTAACTTTGACCCAAAGTAATCTGTGATAAACAGTATAGGCCTACTATGTTTCATCTGCTTATTTATTATAGTCAAAATAATCCAGCAATTATGTTTTTTAGTCGATCTACTCGATCGAATTCAAGATGTATAAACTCAGATCAATAATGAGGCATATAGGCCATAAATAACAAATAGGCATGACAAAAATTGTATTATTCATACGTTAATTTAAGTTAATAAAAACATCTAAAACAAAGAATAAATGTATTATTTGATTTTTTATGATGAGTATTAATGGAACGGTCATTTCTGACCGGGAACAAAAATTGTTTAACATGACATTGAACACAACAGGGTTAAACGATGAGATGGGTCTTCCCCTCTCCTACAAAAACAGGTCGTGCCTTTAGTCTGGCAACTGTCAATGCGTGAACATGTTTACATTTAGGCTATTTCAATAGATTTTTTTCAGTCAGTTAAGCTAAATAATTGGGTGACAAATAGCATGCATATAGACTATTAATTTTACAGGCTAACAAATACAGTGGGGGTAAACTCTTTATTTGAAAAATAACGAATGCATATTCTGCCAATCAGATTTACCACCACAAATCGGAATATCAAGTGTTTTTTTTCTGATTTCCGTGCAAGAACGGGAAAACCAAAAATCAAGTAATATTTTCGTTTTTTCGTTTTTCTAAAAAGCGTTTTTTGTTGGGCTTGTCACTGTTTAACTTCAAGTTATTTTCTCTTTAAACCTTCGTTAGCAATGCGTGGTTAATCCCTCAATGCTGTGCCAAAGCAGTGCGTAATGATGGTTAGAATATAACAGCTTATTTAGCAAAAAAAAAAAAAAAAAAAATCAATAGGCTAATAAACTGGGCCCGGTTTCCCAAAGCGTTCTTATTTCTAAGTAGTTCTTAACCTATTCCTTAACCTCTCTCTTAACCTTATGGCACGATTCCCGAAACGTTCGTTCGCTAAGTATATCTTCTGTAAGTCACACTTTCGTAAGGTTGGTCTGGACCACTCTTAGCTTTACCTTATCACTGTTGAATATAATTCTGAAGTTTTAATACACCCAGACAGTATTAAATTAGGCTAATTCAAGTGTTTTCATGCAAAGAATAAAATTGTCATTACACTGATTGTTGTTAGATTTTTAATTATATTATTATACAATATTATTAATTTAATTAAAACGCTCTTTTAAAGGCCAGTGAAAGCATAGGCTACTGTCAGTTAAGTCCTATTCAGATGCTAATATTGTTTCTCATGGGCTCGTCCGGTATTTTAAACATTTACAGGGGTAAGTCGGTGATTTTAGTGCCGTCCGAATCCATAATATCAGTGTTTTTTCTCACCCAACCCACGTAAAAATCCCTGGCCAAATTAGTACCTACTGTTTTTTGACAAACAGGTCGTGTGGTGATTTAATTGCCGTCTGAATCCACATCTCTGAGTTTACAAGAGATTCAATATTCACGGTTTAAATCCTTTTTGATCACTGCCGAGCACCGTACGCAAGATGTAAACTTTTATTACTGAAATGCTGGAAAGTATTTACAAGAACAATATTTCATCGCAGCTCCACCTCAGCGAACAAAAATGGGAAAGAGAAGAAGGCACGTAAATTTTTGAAAAGGTTATTGTGGCAGCAATATATGTTACAATTTTAAAATATGTAGGCTAGGCTATTATAGGCTATTATAGTTTGGATTATTTTTTATAATATCCAATAATCATAATAAATTGCAATTTCAACTATTTCTGAAGTGCTTCATTTATAAAGATCACCGCTTTCTCACATAAACAGCCCCTGCACGAGAGAATAATTGATTCTCGAGCCATCAATATCAAACAATTCAGCACCATCGCCACGGACAGCGCCGGGTAACGTCGCACGTAAGAAGGTATATCTTAAGCAGCTTCCTATGGTTCGGGGAACACACTTAGGAACATAAACAAGTTTGGTAAGATATATTTTTCAAGCTTTCTTAGCGCGCTACGAGTGAGCGTTATCGGGAAACCGGGCCCTGAATGGTGCTTGCCTTGTTAAATATTCCCATGCTTTGTACAGTCACAGAAACGTTTATATTCAGCTATAGGTTATAAGCATTACCCCCAATAGGGCTAATATTGAAAATACTAGCCTTCAGGTTTTCTACTTCAAAATTTCACGTTTAATTTATTGTGTTACTTGTGGTTTATTTGTAATTGTTTGTGGTATACTTGCAATTTCGATGTGAAATTGTTTCTACTCCAGTTATTTTTTCTTAGTATAGTAGGTAGCCAATATCAAAATTGAATGGATGAGGACGAGAAAGTATAACGCCCAAGCCTAAGTAACAGTAAAAATAACAACGGACTAACTAAAAAAACAGTGGATATTGATGAGGTATTTTTACCTTTCAGAGAACTGTAGAATATGTCTTAACTCGTTCAAATGGTGGAGGTCTTCAAGGTTACCCGGGAAATTGGTGCTGAAAAAAATGCATGCAATAAATTAAGAAAATATTGACCTTATTTCTCTTATTCAGTGATTATAAAATATTAGACTATGTTATAATTCAGTAAAATTGTGTCCTACTTACGAAATGTTCTGTGTAAAAGTCTCTCTTTCTTCAACTGATTAGGAGATCTAGACAAAGAACAAGATCAGAAAGCGCTTTTATAGGCTGAAGCCCACACCTATTACTGAAGGTCATGTGATTTATTGGAAAATATGTTATGCTTTTACATGACGGACAAAACACATTTCAGCAGCTCCTAAAAACTGCCTGTTCTCGATTTCCAATTAATCACATGACCTTCAGTAATAGGTGTTGGCTTCAGCCTATAAAAGCGCTTTCTGATCTTGTTCTTTGTCTAGTTCTCCTAATCAGTTGAAGAAGGACAGACTGTTTTACACAGATGATATTGTAAGTAGATCATTTTACTGAGTTCTCACTAAGTTTTCAGGTATTTTTTTAATTATTTAGAGCTACTCTTGATCAGGGCCGTGCACAGACATTTTGAGGGGCAGTGGCTTAAACCAAAAAAGGGGGCACTATAAGGAGTTTGAATGAGGCAGTATCATCTTAATACAGAAAATTAAAAACAACTCTTTTATATGGGCAATAAGATTACAATTAGGATTTAGTGCAAAATCAAGTTATGTTGTTATAATTACTCTTCCAATTAAATAATTCAATGTCAATGCCAGTTTAACTGTCTGATGCTCAGTGGGCTCTCACTCTCTGAGCTGCCTCATCCTATGGAAGTAGTATAGACATTTAATTTAATATTATACACTTAAAGTATAAATTGAAATGATATACAGGTTACAACAGTTATAAAGTCACACCAGGGTAAAATGCGCATTTGACTTAATTCTCTTTTATACCACTCAATGGCACAAATTCTGCTCAGCACTTTTTTTCATAAACGCTTTTGATGATGGACTTGGAAATTTGGCTGATCATTGACTTGATCAAAGTTGATTCTGTGCTAATTTAATCTACTATTTTATATATATTTTTTAATGTTTTAGACTTATGTAGCAATTTAAATACAAAGATCTCAAGAATCTTGTTTCTGTATTTTTAAAATGAAAATTATGACAGATAGCCTATATTTATTGAACAAACATTTATTATTTAATTTATCAAAATAACTCCAAAATTGTTATAAACTTTACTAAAGTGATTGGTTTGAACAAGTATCAACTTAGACATTATTAAAAGCATATTAATTTAGCTTAAGTATTTTTATCAATACTGTGTCTTACCATGCTGGTTTTACCCCGTGTGTACCTCCTTGCCACCTCATACATTAATAAGATTTTTAAACAAACCACCTTTCTGATTTATTTTCACACAAAATCTGTTGCTCCATAAATTTTCAAACATATATTGTTCTGCAATCATACACTGGGAGTAGTGAAAATTAGAATTCTTGTTCAATCAAATTATTTAACCTGATCTAATCTAATATAAATAACACTAATAAATAAATCACGAATAAATAACATTTTCTGTTGTTTGCAGATTTTGTAGACAAAAAAACAATGCCTTCACAAAATTAGAAGAACGGAGTGAGAAAGAGCAAAGACAAAGCCTATTCAACATGGCAAAAATTGAATCAAAGTTCTAGAAAGCCAGAGGGTAAATCATTATGTATAGAATATTTAGCAGACAGTTTTTCACACTTTAACTCCTGTAAATATATTTCCCATTATAATCAGTTGCCTTAGTTGATATAGTATCTATCTATAACATACATCATATTTATAATATTTTAATGAGACCATATTAACATTATACATAATAAAAAGGTAATATACTATATATTATCTAAATGTGTTCTAATCTAAATGAATAGTACCTTAGTATAGTAGGTTACAAGGTGGCTAACGGCACAAAACACATTTGCTTTTCTTCCAAGAACATGGATGTTGCACGAGTTGTAACTTGTTAGCACTATTTGAAGACCAGGAGCAAAACATTTTGCGACAGAAATACAAAAACATATTACCAAAATACTAATTTTGTGGATCGACTACTGTCTGTAATGTGGATTGTAATTTGTAATCGACCTGTGAATGGGACGAAATTCTATTCTGAATCTGTCGTCGAAGAGCGGGCACATGCTTGTCTATGAGTGACGCTGCGGAGCGAGCAGGAAAACACGGAACGGATTAGCGGAATCAGTGGATCTTTAGCGGAGCGATAACAGAACGTTTTTATGGGAATCTTCTGGAGGGTTAGGGAGGGGGGCGAGAGGGGCACCTCAGCTGATGAGGGCAGAAGGGCAGTGGCTCTAGCCACCGGGCCACCCCCCTGTGCACGGCCCTGCTCTTGATGCATAAGATCGGTTGCAAACTGTACATTTTTTCATGACAAATAGTGCTCATTTAAATGATTGCTGAGCATTCAGTTCTCTAGAGTCTAGAGACAACCCTGAAGAAACTGAAGAAACTTAGTTGGCCTTTAGGTCAGAATTTCAACACTAGAGACAAATAACCGGATATTTTTAGTTTCATCTGATTAACGAAATATTATTAAAGCTAAACCTTTCAAGGGGCCCGTGTTCGTTCGTTTTTCGATTAATATTGAAAGTAGAAAAATCAGAAAACGGTGCATTTATTCGTTTTTCTTATTCTCTTTTTTTAAACGAGAATATGGCTTGATTTTATGTTTATAGGTCTATAGGTCGGTAGAAAATTATGGAAGCTTGTTTCCGGCACAACACCGCCACTGAAAAAATAAATAAAAAAAGAGAATTAGGTCTTTTTTTCTCACAATTGCGAGTTTACATCTAACAATTCGGAGTTTTTTTTTATCAGAATTGCTGGATATAAGCTCGCGATTGACTAGGTTACAGCAATGGATTATTCTGTTGCACAGGGCTGAGTTTCCCGATAACGTTGTCTCTTAGCGCGCTACGAAGACTCTTAAGGTATAACTTAACTGAAGGTATACCATTTCTAGGCGCGTTCCCCGAACTATACCTTAGGAAGCCGCTTAAGAAATACCTTCTTACGTGCGACGTTACCCGGCGCTGTCCGTGGTGATGCTGCTGAATCTGCTAATATCGATGACTCGAGAATCAATTATTCTCTCGTGCAGGGGCTGTTTGTGAGAAAGCGGTGTTCTTTATAAAAGAAGCACTTCAGAAATAGTTGAAATTGCATTTATTAGGACTCATGGGATATTATAAAAAATAACCCAAACTATAATAGCCTATAATAGCCTTGCCTACATATTTTAAAATTGTATCATATATTGCTGCCATAATAACCATTTCAATTATTTATGTGTTTTCTTCTCTTTCCCATTTTTGTTCGCTGAGGTGGAGCTGTGATTAAATATTGTTCTTGTAAATACTTTCCAGCATTTCAGTAATAAAAGTGTACGTCACGTACGGTGCTCGGCAGTGATCAAAAATGATTTAAACAGTGGATTTTGAATCTCTTCTTGTAAACTCGGAGATGTGGATTCAGACGGCAATTAAATTAACGTACGACCTGTTTGTCAAAAAACAGTAGGTAGGTACTGATTTGTCCAGGGATTTTTACGCGGGTTGGGTGAGAAAAAACACTGATATTATGGATTCGGACGGCACTAAAATAACCGACTTACTGTACGAGCCCATTAGCGTCTGAAAATGGACTTAACTGACAGTAGCCTATGCTTTCACTGGTATTTAAAAGCGCTCTTTAATTAAAATAAATGTATAAAATTTTATTATATATTTTATATTTCTATTAACAATCAGTGTAATGACAATTTTATTCTTTGCATGAAAACACTTGAATTAGCCTAACTGAACACTGTCTGGGTGTATTAAAACTTCAGAATTATATTCATATAGACCTGCAACAGTGATAAGGTAAAGCTAAGAGTGGTCCAGACCAACCTTCCGAAAGTATGACTTACAGAAGGTATACTTAACTAAGATAAGTATACCTATAAATACAATGTTATATAACATATATAACATATATAGTTATATAACATATATAGCCTTAAGAAGGTTTCGGGAAACCCAGCCCAGAACTGTGGAAGAACTGAAAGTGGCACGGATTATTCTTTGGTTGACCTGAACTTTTTTGACGGCGATCAGCTCACAAAAACTGATTTTGCACGGGCACTTTGCACTGCTCCCTGAATCGACGCGCTTATTCATTTGTGGATGTAAACTGAATCTGTAAGTCAGCTATGCTGTTTACTTCTGAATATTATATTTAATTCTGGTGCGCTTAACGCTATCGCTACTGTGTAATAGTAGCCTATACTATTCACCAACTAAACATATCCTATTCAATGCGTTCACAGTCTCTTTCACGGGCATCATTTGTAGTTGCCTATTCACAAACTGTTTCCTCAAGCATAGCTTTTTCTCGGAGTTCACTGTGTGCTTTCTACCATGCACAAATAAAAATGTCACTGAACTTTTGCTGTGTAATTGTAACAATGAGCACTCAAACACCAAACCAACAATTACTAAAAACACACACAAAAACTGATTTTGCACGGGCATTTTTTTGCATTAGTTTGATTAAAAACAGTAATATTATGAAATATTATTTCAATTTAAAATATATATATTTTTCTATTTTGAAATGTAATTTATTCCTGTGATAGCAAAGCTGGATTTTCAGCATCATCACTCCAGTCCTCAGAGTCACATGAACCTTCAGAAATCATTCTAATATGCTGATTATAAATTCTAATAGAATGCGATTTCCCAGCCTGTTGAATGTGATTTTAACTGAGTAGGACACTAGTTTAGTATAATTTACTTTGTTGATTGAGCATGAATAGTCTGTTTTCATCTGTGTTGTTTGAACGTGAATAGTCTGTGTTGATGGAACACAATTGTGTAAGTGGCTACCAAAGCAAACAATTTGTGTGCAACCAATGTCCACTATTCAATTGAGTAAATCCAATGAATTATTTTTTTCAGTGTATGCTTTTGTGTTTTCCTGTTTGGGCTACCCTGAAAGACTTTTGCTCAGACCTTTTTTTTGACCAGCTTCTCGGGTAAACGTTGCAGACCTGCCAACCTGTACGCATTTTGCGTAGCGGATACGCATTTTGACTTCAAAGTACGCTGGTACGATTTGTCACTCTAAACTACGCAAAAACCTGGTGACGCCTCTGTGCACGCGCTGTCCTCAAATCCAGCTACAGCAAAAGAAGAAGAGTTCGACCAATCATAGCGCTGGGTTTATTTCCCAAATAGCAAGCGGGGATGATTGACAGATGCGTAAGGCGAGGTGTCCATTGTCAGGTATTAATGGATGACGGCGAGGCGTGAACCGTTCGACGCGCAGCGGAGGCCTCCGCCAAAGTCCATTAATACCGGACAATGGACACCTCGTCGGGCATTAACCCGCTTATACCATGGTCACTTGCACATTTTTAAAACATTAATTTATATTTTAATTAGTTTCACAATCAAAATCTAAAGTTTTTACAAACAATAACTTGGTTTCCCTGGTTACGCCTGACGGTTTATTTAGCAACCGGAGATATTTATAGTCCCCTCGATTTATAGTGTAATAATCTGTCTTAACAAGCTGTGCAAAATAATGTTTTTATTTATTTATTTAGTTTGTTTTCTTTTCAGAGAGGAAAAATGGCTACATTAAGTCAAGATTTATGCAGAATAGAAAACTTAATTGAAGATGGAAATCCTGCTCGATATCGTCTGCAAACAAGTTCGGACAATTTGGATCAGTCTAAACCATTTAGAAAAATAACATATGGAGAGAGAGACACAAACAAACCCCATAAAACCATTCTGATAGTGGGAGAAACAGGAACAGGAAAAACAGCCCTGATCAATGCGATGATCAACTACATGTTGGGTGTGAAGAGAGAAGACAAGGTTTGGTTTGAGATCACAAATGATCAGAGTGACCGAACATCAGCTCACAGTCAGACCTCCAGCATCACTGTTTATGGGTTTTATCTACAAGAGAGTGCAACCCATTTAACAATCATCGACACACCAGGATATGGAGACACTCGTGGAGTTGAGAATGACAAGGAACTTACCTTGAAGTTGCTTACTTTAAGCAGATTTGATGACTTGGTTCATGAAATAGATGCAGTTTGTCTGGTGATTAATTCAACCCAAAATCGACTCTCTGACAGACAGATATACATATTTGATGCTGTTCAGTCTTTATTTGGAAGAGATATTGCTGAAAACATTGTCTTGCTCTTCACACGTTCAACTGGAGCTCAACCTAAAAATGCCCTGACGGCTGTTAAAGAGGCTAAAATCAAGTGTGCAGTGAATGACAAGAATCAGCCTGTGTTTTTCCTGTTTGACAACTGTCAGTCAGACGCTGCTGATGAAGAATATGAAACTTTACAGGAACAATCATGGAATCTCAGTTTTAGAGGAATGGCAGGATTGTTCAAGTTTCTTGAAAACATTAAACCAAAATCCCTGAAGATCACTCAGCAAGTTTTACAAAAATGGAAGCAGTTGGAAGCAAACATCTCCGATCTCCAATCACAAGTTCGAATAATGGAACGAAAACAAAATGAGCTGAAACAAACTCAGGGAGCTCTGAATCAGAACCAGAAATATGTCAAGAACCGTAAGAACTTTGAGTATGAAGTTGAAGTGGCCTATAAAGAGAAGGTTGATATTGATCCTGCTATATCCAACATGCCGGTGTGCTGCAGCGTCTGTGAGGAGAACTGTCATTATCCAGGATGCTGGTCTTTCACCCCTCTCTATTGGTGCAGTGTGATGAAATGTGAGCACTGTACAGTGTGCACAAATAAATGCCACTACAGCAAACACGTCAAAGAAGCAAAAATATATGTGACAAAGTCAAAGAAGGAGAAGAGGACAAATGAAGATTTAAAGAAGAAATATGATGGGGAGATTGGGGGCAGTGAGTCTCTGGTCAAGAAGCTGGAAGCAGAACTGCATGAATTAGAGAAAGAGAAAATAAAGCTGGTGATTGAAGCTTTTCACTGTGTGGAAACTCTGCAGATAATCGCACTCAACGCTGATTCTTTGATCATACTTCTGCACATTGATGTTCTGATTGAGAAGCTGAAGGAAATAAATGAGCCTGAAAAAGCTGAAACACTGGAAAACATCAAGAAGAGAGCAGGAGAAGAAAAACTTTGAGCACTGGGATACATAAATGACTAAAAAAGAAAATGGAGTGTCAAGAAATAGTGTTCATCCAGGATATCCCTAGTGAAAAATAATAAATACACATACTAAAATTTGAAATACATTTATTTTATGCTAAGTTTACTACAAATTTACATATTTATGTACTTGATATAAATAACCTGCAATTGTACTTTTAGTATATATTTTGTACTTAATGCACTTTAGTTATCCAGAAATAGTGCTGAAGTTAAACGAACTATAGTTTATATGAAATAAATGTAGGCCTATTTTAAATACATTTTGTCAGGTTTTTTCACTATAGGGATTTTTCACTCTGCATCCATTGCCTTTGACATGTTTTTGTTTTCTCACCATCACACAACTAACTTGGAAACTCTTAAGAAAAATCTGAAGTTACCAAAGCTCATAAATACGAGTTGTGCTGATGTTCATGTTAATTTGATCTCATTAATACAT
Organism: Abramis brama; assembly: GCF_963993115.1. Classification (NCBI taxonomy): domain Eukaryota; kingdom Metazoa; phylum Chordata; class Actinopteri; order Cypriniformes; family Leuciscidae; genus Abramis; species Abramis brama. Next base: position 27,755,318 of record NC_139986.1, on the reverse strand, counting down.
TCTTTCTGACATGACTTCAAAACACTGTAACTGCCGAAGCTAAACCTTGATACCCACTGGCCCAACCTCCTATCATTGGTTGAACCAGAAGTTGACATGTCAGACTGCTTGATCTATGTTTCAAACACACCATAAAGCCATGTCATCACATTCACCAACAATCGGTTTTGCTGTACTTTATCTAAACAACCAAACTCACTAGAGTACACACTATTGGTAATCTGTGTTGCAGATTTGGCACATTTGTCAGAAGGAAACTCATTGCAGCCAAGTCTCACCATGTATTTCAAATCTGAGAATGATTAAATTATTTTTAGATGATGCTATGTAATTTTTTCAGATGAAACTTTCTTTTTGTGCAAACTAAAGAAAATGTGAATTATGAACTGAAATATCTCGTTTGATTCTGCTAACAGGTGCTGTAATGGTAGAATTTCCAAACACTTTTGCCTACAGCGCAAATGTAACAAATAGCAATTTCCAAAAAAATATTTCTACACTGTTCTACACTGTAAAATTGAATTAGTTAGACTTACTTTAAAAATGCATGCAAACCGATTGCCTTAAAAAGAAAAGTGAAATAAGAATAGAATGTTGTGCTGACAAATGCTTAGTTAGACTTCCACAAAAGAGTTGTAGTAACAAAACAAAAAAACAGAGTACTTGATCATTTTCTTTAGATCAAATTTAATTGTTACCATTATTGTGTTTTGCATGCTAAATATTGATCAAGTATCAAGGTCAATTGCAAGATACTGTCAGAAATATAAAGATATTATATCAACCCAATAAAAAGTTTCACAAGGTTTTTATGACATAAGAGTTAGCAAAAAACAAACAAACATAAAAAAAACATTATTTGACAAGGAATATAGTTATTTTAATTATCATTACTATATAATATTTATTACTGGCTTTGCTTTGAAACCAAAAAACTCTGATTTCTTGTTGCATCACTGCATCAATAGGAAGTGAATTACAATAATATAAGTAAATTGCCAAGTGCCCAAACAAAGGGAACACTCAACACCATAATGGTGAGTTCAAACAAAATCATTTTAGGAAAATCAACATCAATTTATGAAGCCAGCTTATTTGATGTGCTCTCAATTTTTTTTCCAGTTGTATTGACAATTGAACATTTAAGATGACTTTGTAAAATGAGTATATTAAGAAACTAATAACTAACAAGACACAACTGAAAGCAATGAACACAAAGAACCAATAAGAACATAGGGCAACTGACAAGGGGAGAACATGGCAGGGCTTTAGTGTGGTGGCCATCTTGGCAGTAGTGGTGGGCAGATCGAGACTTCATGAAACAATGAAACAGTTGAAGCAAATGTGTCATTTTGTGTCAAGGCTTCGAAACAATCCAACACCCGTCTCAACGATGACACCTAGTGGCCACTTGCAGGTGTTGATCTGAAACAACCTAGACAACCAGCCATTACAAAAATTGTTGTTTTTTCATTATTGTATTTTTCTAATATGTGAAGCTTGTAACCTGTAGACTCCTCACTGTGCATAATGTTATTTTGGTCATGAAAAATGAATATTAATAAAAGAAATCAAGCCACAATGTCTCACTTTTTTATAGATTTTTATTGTGAAAAAAAAAATACAATACTTCCATTCACTTATCTTCTCTTTCTTACAAATATGCATATGTACACGGACACATATACACACATAAAAAAAAATAAAAAAAAATAATCAAAAACAAAACAAAAACACTCTTTTGTAGGAATGTAGGAGAAAATAATTCAATTAGATCACAGAGTACAGTGTAATAAACAATGAACAACCCTCCAGCCACTCCCCCACTCCCCCACTCAGCTCACCACAACCAACACACATATTACTGGTTATTTATGCAATACAAACAGTACAACAATAACAGGCACACTTTCAATTGGGTAGAACCACAAAATTAGTGAAATAGGAAATAAAGGGTTGCCATTTATGGAAAAATTTGACTGTACGTGAATTTAATTTTCTCAAGTTTTAAAAAATACGTTCGATAGGCTGCTGCAGTTGCCGCAGAACAATTCAAATTTATTTTTGTATAGCGCTTTTCACAATACATATTGTTTCAAAGCAGCTTTACAGAAAGTGCATTTCAGAAATGTACATAGAAAAATACAGTTAGTTAATCATGCATTAATTTAGGGCATAAACATATCGCCAGCGTCGAGTCGTCTCTTCACAGGCTTCGAGTCGTCTCTGCATGGGTGTTGGGGCATCTGTAGTTTCCATGGGAGGCTGGATACAAACTGGAGCTGACAATCTGTATTTACCTCGGGACTAACGTCCCGAGATAACAACAGAAAAGATGGGAAATAATTAGCGTAGCTGCTGTTCATAACAATAATGCATTCAATCTGATTCAACTGTAGTATAAAAGGTAAGTATTATGTGAATGCTTGGCTAAAGAAATGCATCTTTAATCTAGTTTTAAACTGGGACAGCGAGTCTGAGCCTCGAACAATACCAGGAAGGCCATTCCAGAGTTTAGGAGCTAAATGTGAAAATGCCCTCCCTCCTTTAGTGGACTTAGATACACTGTAAAAAAAAAAGTGTAATTTTACAGGTAATTGTCTGTATTTTTTTACAGAATTTTACCGTTTTGTCATTATACAGCAAATATCTGTAAAATAAAAGGCATTTGCTGTAATTTAAAGGTCCATTGTTAAATTTACAAGTAATTGCTTGTATTTTGGTTTTACAGCAATTTTATGTTTTTTAAAATGAACTTGTCTGTATTTTTACAGAGTTATGTGTAATTTTACATAAATTATTAAGTAATATTTTACAGATTTTTTCTGTGAAATTAGAAAACAAAGAAAATAAGGTATAACTGCGGAAATCAGCATCTATTCAATATGTTTTCCTTACAGATTATTAAGCATGTGGGGGTTAAAGTGAGTTTTTTTTAAGGTTAAATAAAAGTATTTGTACCATAGACTGTGATTTGTACATACAGTACCCTACATAGGCTACAGTAGGCCTGAATTATTTTTTATTTCACATTTTATTTTATACTCATTTTGATCATTATTTCATTGTCTTATTCTCCCATAATTTCATGTATATTTTATGAATATTTTTCCAAATCTCCGTTGCTTCACATTCAGGGCTTTGTGTGTGTGTGTGTGTGTGTGTGTGTGTGTGTGTGTGTGTGTTTGAGTGCGCGCGCGCGATGACGCAGATTCAAATTCATTTCCGCTGTTTACTCCCGCCCACAACGGTTAACGTTAGCTGATCAGTCGAGTTTGGGCAAGCAGGAGATTTGAATTCAGTCTACTCGTGAAGTGGATTGTGAGATCAACAGTGGTTCAAAGCAATCGTATTCGTCAAGAGCAGCCGTGAGCAGGAGCCATGTTGTCAGTCCGTTTGGATTCTTCGGAAATAACGCCCTTTTCAGTGAGCCTGGTTCGTCACAGCGAGCGGACATCATGCCAACCGATCAGCGGCTGAGGTAAGAGTCTCATACTAAGTTACATGTGAACGATATTTTATATTACATTTGTGTTAAGTTTACAGTTTTCAAGCTAACGTTAGCATTCTTAAATGATGTTCAGTTAACTGGCGAGAGCTGGAGGGCAAAACACTGAAAATGTAGCATGCGTCTTTACATTTTCCATCTGTTTTAAGAAAGATCAGCTGAACCCACACCTCAAAAGACCTAAAACGAGCTTTCGTAGACATGTTATACATATCAAAGTCCGTTTAATTGTATATAAAATCTTCGTTAATACGCGATAGTATCTGTCAGTAAATCAATCTCTTAAATGGTGGGACATTTTGAAACACCGTCTGGAAGCTGAAAACTCTTCTCTTAAAAATATCCTTGGTTTTAATTATAGTAAAATTATAGTAACCACGTTTTTGGCGGATTTTTATTACCATTTTTAATAACCACAGTTATACTACAAATAGGCCTACCATGTTTGTTTGTTTTTTTGTTTTTTCTTTGTGGTTAAACCATAGTTAATTTTCGTAAGGGTTAACGTGGCTATCAAGACTGTTAAGAAAACGAATTCAGTAAATACTGTACTTGATACAGGAAAGCACATGAGACTAGAATATGAACACCACATGATAAATTGCATATTCTGGCTGCATCTGCTTGCCAACACGTGGGCTAACGTTAGCTATAGAATGCATACATGTGCATATATTAGGCTTATAAAATAAAAGTTGATAGAATGTTTGTGTTCTGATGAAGAAATGAACTTATCTACATTTTGGATGCCCTGGGGTCATCATAGTAGCCTTTTTCATAGGATACTTTTGATCATTGGTTATGAAAATTGCATTGATCCAGATGAACATAAAGTTACACCCCTAGGTGTCTCAGCTCAAAACATCACTGTTAGCCTTTCCTGCTCAGCTTCCAGATCATAGTCAGTTGAGGTTTTGCATTGTCTCAGTGGAACATACTCTGACATGTGTAAATGTAATACTGAGTTGTTAATTTTTTTTTTTTTTTTTTTTGTGTGTGATTTCAGGTCAAGTGGAAAGCAGAATGATCATGGCAAACAAGGTATGGGAAGAAGTAATTTAAAATATTGTAATGGCTGAGTCATCTGATTCCATATGATTGCACTAAAAGTGGCAGAACATTTAATTTGTTTTATACTGTATTTTCCCATGTGAATATTCATTTGATCCTTGTGAGGCCACTGGAGCTGCACAAGGTTTGGTTTTGCTACAGTAAGACCACGATTGTGTTAGATTCCACCCATCTATTTTTATTTTTTTTTGTAGTGTAACTAGGCTCTGTCATAGAGAAACATGACTTTTCCTATCACTTAATGACACATATCTCTACCTTTCATTCCAGCCAGAGGATCTGACGGTTGCTGCTCGCATCTCAGCCTACCTGATGGAAAATTCTTGCTGGATGAATGACCTTCATCTTCAACTCAACCTTGCCAAGACAGAACTGCTTATGGTTTCAGCCAAACCATCCTTGCTGTGTGATCCTGCTGATTTGCCTTATACAACATCAGAAAGATCCGGCCCTTCCTATCGGAGCCACACAACTCCTTGTCTAAGCTCTTGTTCTATCCAGACTGGACTATTGTAATGCTCTCCTGGCAGGCCTTCCAGCATCAGTCAAACCTCTGCAACTGATCCAGATGCTGCAGCAAGACCTAAACTCACTGCTTCAGATCTATATGTCTCCAGAAGCATGTGTTCTGCAAGTGAACGGCGCCTTGTGGTGCCATCATCCCAAAGAGACACAAAATCACTTTCACTGACCTTTACCTGGACTGTTCCCTGCTGGTGGGATGACCTGCCCAACTCAACACATTTTCAAGAAACTGCTAAAGATCCATCTTTTCATAAACACTTGACCCAATAATACTAAATCTTTGTTTTAATTAAAAAAAAAAAAAAAATTGTGCACTGTGCTACACTAACTGGGACTTGTCACTGCACTTGTTGCTTCGATTGTTCTCTTAATTTTAAGTCATTTTGGATAAAATGTAATTGTAAATGTTTGAAATAAGTTATATTAGAGTATAAAGGCATACAGCAATTGTCTTTTAATGTGGATATTTTTACATGTTCTAAATGATATACTAAGCCTGTATTTCCTATCATTCACGTATCTTGATGTTCAGTGTTTGTTTAATGAGTAATACTGTAAATGTGCAGGTATTCCGTACTTGTATGTTTAGTTAATTTAACAGAAATTGACTGTACATTTGCTATTAAGTACTTAATTAGAGATTGGTCAAAGTTGTGAAACTGGATCTGCAAAAAATTAAAACTGTAAATATACAAACTTTGTATTTGAATTTATGTACTTATTACATTTTTATACATAACTTCATAGTTATTTTACACAGAAAAACTATATCAGGGTTCCCAAGCGTCCTGGAAAACCTGGAAAATGAAAGACTAATTTTCCAGTCCTGGAAAACACATGGAAAATGGGAAAAAAAGTAAAATGTCCTGGAAACGTTTGCGTTGTCCTGGAAAATAATTTTCCCTCCTTGTGGATGAAACGGGTTAAACATTTTACGCATGTATGTCTGTTTTCAGCTGCCTTCAACGGGTAATATCAGAGAATGTCTAAGGGCCTGTTCACATATCGCGTCTTTTGCGCGCTCAAGTTCGTTATTTCAAATGTAGACGCACGGTTGTTGTTGGCATCCGTCTGTCTCTAGAGACAATGGAATATGCGTCAAAGAGTCTCTTTGGTTGGTATGCAGCGCCTGCTGTGACTGTACAGTCCAATTTTGGAGCGGCAGGCTCTATTGCAGTTGCTGCAGGTGTAGTATGTGCCTGGGTCTGGATCTCTTGGTGCTATATCTGCGAGTAAAACCCTCTGTCTGCGCTTTCTCCGCTCTTCCCACTCGTCCTCTTTTTTCTTCTCCGACACTTTGATGCCTGCTTCGACAACCTGCCTCCATGTGCAGCGATCTGCAGCTGCTGCTTCCCAGACTGCTGGATTGATGTTGCCTGCCTTCAAGTCTCGTTTACAAACGTCTTTGTAGCGAAGAACAGGCCTTCCTGCTGGTCTGGAGCCCGTAGCAAGTTCGCTGTAGAGTAGATCTTTGGGTATACGACCATCCTGCATGCGACTGACATGGCCTAGCCAGCGCAGGCGTTTCTGGCAAAGTAATGCAAACATGCTTGGTATTCCCGCCCTGGCCAGAACGTCTTTATTTGGGACACGGTCTTGCCATGTGATGCCCAGGATTTTCCTGAGGCAGCGCAGGTGGAATGAGTTGAGCCTGCGTTCTTGCCGGGAGTACAGGGTCCATGCTTCACTACCGTATAATAGAGTACTGAGCACACAAGCTTGATACACCCTCATCTTGGTGTAGGTTGTCAGCATGGAATTGTCCCAAGCTCTCTTTGCTAAGCGAGCCATAGCTGCTGTTGCCTTACCAATCCGAGTATTTAGCTCAGCATCCAGGGAGAGGTTGCTGGAGATGGTAGAGCCGAGGTAGGTAAAGTTATCTACCACTTCGAGGGTGTAGTCGGCAATGGAGATATTCGGGATGCTGCTAACATCTTGGCCCATTATGTTGGTCTTTTTGAGACTGATGGTGAGGCCAAAGTCTCTGCAAGCATCCGCAAAACGGTTGATAAGTTGTTGTAGAGCTGCTTCGGAGTGTGCAGTCAAGGCAGCGTCATCTGCGTAAAGCATCTCCCGTATCAGAACCTTCCGCACCTTGGTTTTTGCTCGGAGGCGTGCTGTGTTGAACAGGTTTCCATCGGTTCGAGTGTGAAGGTATATGCCTTCTTCTGATTTACTAAAGGCATGGGTCAGCAGCAAGGAAAAGAAGATGCCGAAGAGCGCTGGAGCGAGTACACAGCCCTGCTTCACTCCACCTCTGATAGGGAATGGGTCTGAGGAAGAGCCATCGTACTGGACAATGCCTTGCATATCATCGTGAAAAGAGATGATAATCCTCAAAAGCTTGTGGGGGCATCCTATCCTTTGCAGTAGAGTGAATAGGCCTTTACGGCTGACCAGATCGAACGCCTTAGTCAGGTCGATAAAGGCGATGAACAATGGTCGCCTCTGCTCGCGACATTTCTCTTGTAGCTGCCTCAGTGAGAAGATCATGTCAACTGTTGACCTCCCTGCTCTGAATCCACACTGAGCTTCAGGATATACGCGCTCTGCTAGTGCCTGTAACCTGACTAGTACTACCCGGGCAAAGGCTTTCCCAACTATACTGAGAAGTGATATCCCACGGTAGTTGTTACAGTCACTACGGTCTCCTTTGTTTTTGTAGAGAGTGATGATGGTGGCGTCACGCATATCCTGGGGCACTGTTCCTTCTTCCCAGCACTGCAACAAGAGCTCGTGCAAATGGTGAAGAAGACGCACGGTATGCGCGCTCATAATGGAAGCGACGTGCTCGTTTTTTCCAAGCGCGTCCGCGCCGCATCGAGACATCTCAACTTTTCAGAATGCCGCAAGCGCACCGTAGGTCACGTGACAAGAACCACGCTTAGCGACGACAGACGCCTCCGGAGCGCAACCGACCTAGCGCTTTGGAAAAATGAGAATGCGGCGCGCCTAGCGTTTTCTACGCGTTTTTAGGCGCGATATGTGAACGCCGCCTAATAGGAAGAGAATTGGCACTCTCTGGTTACTTCCGGTTTCTGGACTGGCTGCAGTAACACGTCTCTGTCCATGCGGGGGCGCTCGCAGGCGAGTGCAGAATGAATGGAGGTCTATGGAGCTATACCCCTCAAAATCCACTTTTCTCAGGATATCATTTTTTGTCTAGTAATTTGAATATTGTATTCGAAAGGAGATGCAAAGAAATTACACATTGCTGGGTGTTAGATTTTTTAGAGTCACTTATTTGCTTTAAAAAGTCTTTTAAAATGTCAATAACGTCATACACATCGTACGACCAGAGATGCTGCTTTACGGCAATCCTTCAGTCACTTTGGTGTTTTCGCGCTCTGCACTTTCTTTTCTCTCGAGGCATCGACAACACAGCTGACACAGGTAAACACACGCGCTAGAAGAGTTTTTGTTTTGTTTGTTTCTGGTCCCGCTTCGGATGCCACGATGCCATCAAGCAGTATCTCTGGTTGTAATCAGTCCTTCACTGACCAATCAGTGTTCATTAGCAGAATGCTAGCGTGTTATGGGCAACAACAACTCAACCTGTAAGAAATCAAAAGGACATAAGTACTCGTTCATTCAATTTTTCGACCTATAACCCATGTTGAACTTGCAAAACCTACAATAAAATCTGAGATTTCTCAATGGCAATCGGGTGAGGGAGACAAATTTAGCCGTCTAGCCCCATTGACTCCCATTCAGTCTGCACTCGCCCGCGATTACCTCCAGTGGAATTCTAATGGAACTGCAACCAAAATCGATACAATGACTGCAGAACCGCAGAACCATACGTCATAGCAGTGTGAGGATGACAGCGCCAGCCTAACAGTCTGATGCCGGAACCGCATACTATACATAGCCACCTTGCATATACCATACCTAAACCTACCCATCTCCACCCCCTGACCCCTAAACCTACCCATCTCCACCCCCTGACCGCTAAACCCACCCCTAAACCTACCCATCTCCACCCCTTAGATGTTTTTAACCCGCCCACTTCCGGCATCAGACTGTTAGGCTGGCGCTGTCGTCCTCACACTGCTATGACGTATGGTTCTGCGGTTCTGCAGTTGGTTAATATTGATACAATGGGGCTAATAGGAAGTGCCAAAGCTCTCCGTAGACAGGCTCTGGTAATATTGGGCTGGAGCTGTCTGCTTTCATTTCTGCATGTAGCCAGCACAGCGCCCCACGTGACACAAACCTGCCAATATGTACGCATTTTGCGTAGCAAGTACGCAATTTGACATCTCAGTACGCTGGCATACATGCCAACCCTCCCGATTTTTCCGGGAGACTCCCGAATTTCAAAGCCCCTCCCGAAAATCTCCCGGACCGACCTTTCTCCCGAATTTCTCCCGATTTCCACCCGGACAACAATATTGCTACACTATCCGTCACTGGGCACCGTTTCAGACCGAACAATAATAAAGGTTACACCTCGAAGTCAAGCGCGGCAATCAGAACGGAAAAAGAAGCAGAAGAGGAAGGGGAAAAGGAAGAAAGAAGAGACCATGGCGAATAAAAAGAGAAAATATGCAGTATGTTATATCAGTATTCTCGAGAAAAGGAGTTTTCCCGTAGCGTAAGCTAAACTTACGCAACACGAGAGTACTCTCGTAAGAGAACGACACTCGGTTACTAACGTAACCTCGGTTCTCTCTAGAGAGGGAACGAGTGTTGCGTAGCCTGCCGTGCTTGTGCTGCACTTGGTTTCGCTTCTAGTCGACTGAAATCACTTGTGCAACCTGTGCGAGGGGGTTTTATAGGCTAGCCACACCCCTTTTTGGCGGGCCATGACGACACCCCCCCCTCAAGGTTGGCAAGTATGTACGCTGGTAGGACTTGCCCCTCTAAACTACGGTCATGTGAGTTCTGTGGCAAATGTGCACTGATATCAGCAAGTAAAATACCAGTGTATGAACTAAAGTAGAGAATAACTTCTGTTTTAGTAGTGTGGCATTGCAAGTAGAGGAAAGCAGGTGGCATTGTGAAAGACAACAATCTTTGCACAACTATAATACAGATATAATGGTATAGGTACAATATCACATCTGTTTCAAAATATATCTCGATATGATAATATCGGTATATCGCCCAGCTAGTTGTGATAACTTGACTCGCACTGTAGCAGCTGAAAAAGTCTTGAAAATGTCCTGGAAAAGTCCTGGAAAATCATTTCAAGAAAAGAGTGGGAACCCTGTATATATTAAAAGATAATTACTGTAGATAGACAGAGCATTATTATAAAATAACTTTATAAAACCCTAAATTTACAGTTTAACCTTAAAGTTAAATGTTCTTTTTATGTAATTTTACATAATTTATCTGTTTTTCCACGGTTTAATAAGCCATTATTAACAGTAATGTACTGTAATTTAATTAATTTTGACCGTAAAGTCAATTCTGTATTTTTACGGTTTTTGCCTGTAATTTTGTGAAATGGTTATTTGCTGTAATTTAACGGAACCCGTCTGGAAACTTTGCTGCCAGAGATTTACCGTTTTTTTACGGGATTTTTTTTTTACAGTGTATCCTAGGAATGACCAGAAGCCTCGAATTTAGAGATATTAAAGAGCGCGATGGATTGTAGGGCGATAGAAGTTCCGTTAAATACCCAGGAGCTAAACCATTTAGGGCTTTATAGGTCATTAGTAATACTTTGTAATTGATACGAAACTTTATAGGTAACCAGTGTAGAGATCATATTTCTTTGACCTAGTAAGAACTCTAGCAGCTGCATTTTGGACTAACTGTAGCTTGTTTATTGAGGATGCAGGACAACCGGCTAATAAAGCATTACAGTAATCTAGTCTCGAGGTCATGAATGCATGAACTAACTTTTTTGCATCAGAAACAGATAGCATGTTACGTAGCTTAGCAATGTTTCTAAGGTGGAAAAAGGCTGTTCTTGTAACATATGAAATATGATTTTCAAAAGACAAGTTGTGGTCTAATATAACACCCAGGTCTTTTACTGTAGTGGATAAAGTAACAGGACATCCTTCTAAAGTAAAGTTGTATTGTAAGAGGTTTTGTGGGACCAGTAAGTAATACCTCCGTTTCATCTGAATTTAATAGCAGAAAATTACACGTCATCCAGTATTTTATATCTTTAACACACTCTGTCAATTTAGATAATTTATTGTTTTCATCTGGTCGTGATGAAATATATAATTGAGTGTCATCAGCATAACAGTGGAAATGAATTCCATGTTTTCTTATAATATTACCAAGTGGCAGCATATATATTGAGAATAGCAGAGGGCCTAACACAGATCCCTGCGGCACTCCATAGTTTACTGACGTTATCTTCGATTTTTCCCCATTTAAACAGACAAAATGGTAGCGCTCTGATAAGTACGATCTAAACCAGCTTAATACCTGTCCATGAACACCAGTGTAGTTTTGTAGTCTATCTAAGAGTATTGTGTGATCTATAGTGTCGAATGCAGCACTAAGATCGAGTAAAACTAGTATTGAGATACAGCCTTGGTCAGAAGCTAGAAGTAAATCATTTGTAATTTTAACGAGCGCAGTTTCAGTGCTGTGATGCGGTCTGAATCCTGACTGAAACTTTTCATAGATGTCATTTTCTTGCAAGAAAGAGCACAATTGAGCAGACACAACTTTTTGTAGTATTTTAGACATAAATGGTAGATTTGAAATGGGTCTGTAATTTGCTAGATTATTATGATCTAATTGTGGTTTCTTAATAAGAGGTTTTATAACTGCCAACTTGAATATTCTTAGAACATGACCTAAAGATAAAGACGAGTTAATAATATTGAGGAGAGGCTCTTCCACTACAGGTAACACTTCTTTCAGTAGTTTAGTGGGTATTGGATCTAATAAACATGTTGTTGGTTTAGATGCAATGATAAGTTTATTTAGCTCTTCCTGTCCTATAGTTGTAAAGCACTGTAGTTTTTCTTGAGGGGCGATAATTGAGGCTGAATCATAAGACACCATTAAAGATTGTACATTTACAATTGTGTTTCTGATGCTTTCTATTTTCTCAGTGAAGAAATTCATGAAATCATTACTATTAAACTGTAACGGAATATTTTGTTCGGGTGACGGCTGTTTATTTGTTAGTCTAGCCACAGAGTTAAATAAAAACCTTGGATTGTTTTGGTTATTTTCTATTAGTTTGCGGAGATGCTCAGCCCTGGCCGCTTTTAGTGCCTTTTTATAACGTGACATACTGTCTTTCCACGCGATTCTAAAGACCTCTAAATTAGTTTGTTTCCATTTACGCTCTAAATTACGAGTTTCTCTCTTGATAACATGCGTAGTATTGTTATACCATGGTGCTTTAGTTTTATCTCTAATCTTTCTTAATCTAATTGGTGCAACAATGTTTAATGTACTAGATAAAATGGTGCTCATAGTGCTAGTCATTTCCTCTAGTTCATCTGTTTGTTTGGGTTCATTAATCAGCTGAGTTAGATCAGGTAAGCTATTTGAGAATCTATCTATAGTAGTTGGAAGGATTGTTCTGCCTGGTCGATAACGCGGCGCAACGTGACAAATTTCAGCAGTACGTAGTATGCAAGTGACCATGTAATGATCAGTGACTTCATCACTTTGCGGTATAATATCTATATCGGTTGGATTGGTTCCATGTGATATAATTAAATCTAGCGTATGATTAAGACGATGAGTGGGACCAGTGACGTTTTGCTTGACCCCAAAGGAGTTTAATAAATCTGTAAACGCAGCCCCTAACGCATCATTTGTGTTATCGACGTGTATGGTAAATCTCCAACAATTAATGCTTTATCGACATTGACCAATAGATCTGAGAAAAAGTCTGCAAACTCTTTTAGGAAATCAGCGTAAGGCCCAGGCGGTCTATATACGGTAATAGGGATTTCTTTCTTACATCTAAGAGCGTAACATTTAGCACAATTACTTCAAACGAATTAAACCTTTGACCTGTTTTCTGAGTAACATTAAGAATATCTCTATAGATTGTTGCAACACCGCCGCCACGACCAATCAGACGGGGCTCATGCTTATAACAGTATCCTGGAGGAGTAGACTCAATAAAACCGAAATAATCATTAGGTTTAAGCCAGGTTTCAGTAAGGCAAAGTACATCGAAACTATTATCTGTGACCATTTCATTTACAATAACCGCCTTAGGTGTGAGCGATCTAATGTTAAGAAGACCTAGCTTTATAAATTGTTTTTGTTCACTAATATTGAGATTTTCTGGTTTAATCACAATTAGATTTTTCTTGGATCCTACAGTAGATTTAATGTTTGACCTCACTAAACGAGGAATAGACACAGTTTCAATATAATGTTCTACATTGGTACTTATATCAATTAAGTTTGGACAGCAAAGAGTGTGATTTGGACTTTGACCTACTAGTCATATGGTGTGTAACGTCTTGGAGATGTTGTCCGACAGAAGAGCCGCTCCGATTTTGCTGGGGTGAAGGCCATCAGCACGGAAGAGCCTAGGTCGCTCCCAGAACAGATTCCAATTATTTACAAAGAGCAGTCTCTGTTCATTACACCCTGACATTAACCATTCATTTAGAGCAAATAATCTACTGAACCTTTCTTGTCCTAGTCGGTACGTGGGAAGCGGTCCAGACACGATGATCGTTGTTTCAGGCGATGTGCTGCGTACCGTCTCGATCAGGCTCCTGTAGTCCTTCTTCAGAACCTCCGTCTGCCGCAGCCTGATGTCGTTCGTTCCCGCGTGCAACACGACAGCTCCGACGCGCTTGTCACTGTTCAGGATCTCGGGGACCTGCGCAGCGACATCAAGAACACGAGCACCAGGAAAGCAGTGAGTGCGCACCTTACCTTTACCTGAGGTAGCGTGGACATGCCGGACGATGGAACTGCCGTTGATCACAGCGTTGCGTTCCGTCTCGCATAGAGGGGAGAAGCGGTTCTGGGTGGAGATCTCGAAGGCCGGGAGGGGTGGAGAGGTCCTAGCTTTGGTCCTGGCTCGCGTCTTCCGCTGTGGAATCACCCAGGGTCCATGGTGTTGTGTCGGTGCCGGAGTGAACGAAACCAGGGATGATCGCGTCCGGCTGCTCGGGTCCTGTGCAGAGAAACACACGGAGTAGACGAGGTCGGAGTCAAAAGGTTACTAACCACTGACTTGTGAACATCGGCACGAGATGTTTCAAGTGCGGATTGCCGATCTGTTATTTAGAATATATATATATATATATATATATATATATATATATATATATATTCTAAATAACAGTTTATTTAAAAATATGTACAGTTAACTGTGCAGTGAACTTGTTTATTTTGGTGCGATCTCCACGGTAACAGCAGCTTTCTGGTTGGTGGATGAGGATCACGTGATTGCGTCGTTTGAAATTTCTCCCGCTGAAGGGAGACAACCGAACCGTTCAGGTAAGTGAAGCTATTTTGTGCACGACCCTATTTTTTTTTTTACAGTCTATATATTGTGTACGACCTAACATTAGATGTAATACATACAGCAGATATGCAACCACATGGGTTCTCTTTTGCACTCATGCCGAAACAGATCAAGCCTGCGATGTGTACAGCTCTCTTATTTTTTTTAGTATTTTTATTTAAGCTTAACCTCGATTAAAAATCGACCGTGGCGGATACGAAGTTTATTTTGGCAGGTTATGTAATCTTTAAAAAATAGAAGAACATCTCTTTTTTAAATACCTGAATTCAAACTCGGATGTCACCTTGTTCTTTAATTGAAGTGAACTTTTGCCTATATGGTTGCTGATTCACTGCCCTGAACTTGAGAACGCGAGTACAGACTGACGCGACCGGGGTGCGATTGACCGGTGTTGTGCCGAATTTCGACCCCCTGCCAAATTATTACCCCCCTCGCTGAAGTCAGTACCTGATTGCCTAATCCTAACCCCACCCCTAATCCTAACCCCTCCCCCACAACTAATCCTAAACCTACCAATACTAGGGGGGTAATAATTTGGCAGGAGTCAAAATTCGGCACGACACCGGCCTGCGGGTCATTCAATAGTGCCACATTAAGCAATCATTTCCTGTATAAAATGTAACTGAAGCAACCTTATTTTAATTTGTTACCTACATTTATTTACAGTTGGTGGATGAATATTTGTATTTATTAATTTAGTATTTTGTCTTTTAGCTGCTGTGAGGAACAAATCGTGCCACTGATCAGGAGATAGAAGCAACAATACAAAGATGGCTTCAGCTTGCTCCTGATAGAGATGGAGTAAGCCCAGACAGCAACATAGTACCCTAAGTAGATTTACACAAACAAACTGAGAAAGTCAAAAAGCGTTAGTGTAATGTTAAAATACAGACGGAAGCAATTGCAAGTAAAATGATGGTGTATTAGAACAATGTTCACTCAGGAGGAAACTCAGGAAACCACGGACATCAGGTGGTAGTCAGTCGATCACACGTTGCAGACAGCAGGAGAGGGGTGACGCAGGGACTGAGATGGACGATCCTTGTAGAGTGCTGAGTGAAGTTAAGTGGCGAGACTGTGAGTGAAGCAATCCAGAATCCAGTGCATACGGGAAACATGAGGAACACAGGAACAGGCACGGACACGGGAAGCTAGACAACGATCTGACAAACACAAGACGAAACACAAGGCATTAAGTAGGCTGGCTAGATGGTATGCAGCTGCTGTTGGCCGATGGTATCAGTTTCCTAAGTAGATTTACACAAACAAACTGAGAAAGTCAAAAAGCGTTAGGTTGTGCCCCGCTCTCCCCTATTTCCTTTAAATCACATAACCACGAGGGTGTTTCCCTCAGTTTAATGTAAATACACATGTCGATCTTTTTGCCTGCTAGAGTTTAAAGTCATCTGGAACAGGAAGGATCCTAAAACAGTAAGTAGATTCAATTAACTTAATTATGTTTACTGTTTACTGATGATTACCTGATTACTGTAAAGACCCACCCATATAAAGTTACGAAAGACTAAATACACAATAAGAGGACAGGATCAGCACAGATGCCATTTCTCCTTTTTATATTAGTTTCATTTCAGTAGCATCAACATTTAAGACATTTTAAATCAATTTTGTCAGCTCATAACTCACAGGCTAGTATTTGAAATTTTGCAATTTTCCGATTGCGATCCGATATGTGGATTACAGATTGAGGCATAATATAGGCTATGAATATATTAATGTGTAATAGATGCAACACATTATTCTTTAAGAAAATACCCGACATTGCTTGATGAACACAGACAAATCACTGTCATCGTATTTATGTAGTTTCATGTTTCATTTGTCAGTGCCTCTGTTTCTTCTCCGTGATTCTGGACTTCCTCGAATTTTGACACATCCACATATTTCATATGCTCGACTGAATATGAATGTGCTTATCTTCATAAAAATCAGTTTGCACTGCGTGTCACGGTCCTTAAGTGGAAATGCAAATGACGACTTTCTCTCATCTACAGTTTGTTTAGGTCTTCTTCAGTTGACATTGTGTCTTTTGTGGAAAAAAACACTGTTAAAAATTACCTGTAAATTTTACAGTAAAATACTGGCAGCAGGGTTGCCAGCCAATTACTGTATTTTTTACAGTAGCGTTTCTGTAATTTAATTTACAGAATTTTACTGTATTCTCTGATTACAGTAAATTTTGAATTGTTGTATTTTGTTTACAGTAAGCTACAGAATCTCTGTATTTGCTATATCTAGAGGAAGTGTAAAATGGAGTGTGTACAATATATTTTCCTGATTTCTGAATATTAATGACTGGCAGCTGAATTTTAAATGTAAATTATTTATCAACTGCATAAGCTTTAAACAATTCTTTTTAAATACATAAAATGTTGTATAATGCACAACTTAATACCCCTATTACTTCACAAAACAAAAAAATAATTCAACATACTAATCTTAAAAAACAGGTCAACATTTATTTAATTTATATCTTTAAAATCTGCATGAAAAAAAGTCATAAAACAGTGTATTTTGTATTATTTTGATTTCATTTTTATTTACTAAATTGTATTTTTATTTTTAAATGGACATGAAATTAAATATTTTTAAATTACTTGAAACAAATTAGCCATCATGGCCCTTCACACAAATAAGAAATGCACAAACAACATACATTTAAAACCACTAGTTGACCAACATGATCATGATAAAAAACACAAAGACACAGATGAATTTTCACCACTTCATTACCAGACAAACATGTCCAAACAACAAGGCCCCAAGTGAGTCCAACAAACTTCTGATCAAAAATGGAGAACAATTCAGCTCCAGAATGCTGTTCCATCACAGGAAGCAAAGAGTGGCTAGAAACATTGAAAAGAACAAAGAGGACAATATAGATATTAGGGGTGGAGCCGAACCCGAATACGGTATTCGGAAAGGCACAAATAATGTGTTTTTTACGAATACTTATTTCGAACAAATACTTTAAAAATATTTGTATTCGGGAACAAGAAAAACTTTATATCAAAAAGCTGCGTTTCCTCATGAGACATGGCGACCGGCGGTGCTGCTGAGGAGGAAAGAGCCACATATGGAAATATTTTGGATTAGGCTAATGTCACGTTGTCATAAGGGGTCGTTCACATAGCGCGTTTTTTGCATGTGCAGATTTCAAATGTAGGCGCGCGGCAAGCGCGCTTATAATAGAAGCGAGCGGCGCGTTCGTTTTTCCAGGTGCGCCTATGTCCATGTTTGCATAGCAACGACAGACGCCACGAGAGAGCAAGCGCTTGTGGAAAGGAGAAAGCGGTGCGAACTGCGCTCTCCATGATGACGAGGAAGTATCAGCAAAGAATTAATTAATTTCTAGCCCTTGCATTAGCTTTAGATATATTTATGGAGATGAGAAATGAAATCAAAAGCCGTCATTAATATCAGTCCGTCAGAAAAGCAGTTCTAGGCTTATTCTTGGCTGGATAACTCTCGGTAATTTAGACAATAGGCTGTTGACAGTAACGTAAGGTAATGGCTGTTATGTTATTTTCTTTTCAATGACGTTCCTTGTTACATGTTCATTGCTGGATTTATGGAAAAACATCAACCAATATTGCATATCCATAATTATTATAATGGATACAATTAAAGAGTACTTACACTATAACGTAAATTAGAAGTGTAACGCAAAAAAAATGGATTTTTACACCTATTTTGAATTTTACTCGAATACAAATACAAATACAAATACTTTTCCCCCCTCAACAAATACAAATACAGATACAAATACCGGCTGCTTTGCACACCCCTAATAGATATATTAAAAAACATAATGATAAAGTCAGAGACAGATAGAGGGATGACAGATACAGTTAAGCCCCTTTCACACAGAGTTTCCGGAAAATACACGGATAAAGTGACCCGGGATTTGACCCGGGTTCATTTGATTTTGGTTCATTCACACTGCCAGTGATTTTCCGGAATCAGAGAGTGCGTTCACAACCCGTAAAAATCCCGTAAAGACACGTGACATCGATGTGACTTGTAATGTCTCATGCAGCGTCTTAAGTTTGCTTATGAGCTGCGATTTCTCTCTCGAGAAACCACACTTGTGCAATTTTTTCTCTGATTCGATCATAAACTTGCGCATTACGTACCGTTTCACTGCTGGCGAACGATCCCGGCTTCAGCGTCATCACTACGACACGGCATTATTACGGCTTTTGTTCACAGAGCGCGCTCCGGGACTGAACACGGCAATGTTTCTAGGTCCCCAACCCGGCATCGATGCCGGCATCAATCCTGGGTCGTGTTTGCTTTCACACAGAAGGCGTTCTGGCAATTTCCCGGCAATTTGCCAGGATCATTGCGCTGAGTGAAAGGGGCTATAGAGACAGATAGAGAATATTAAAAGGTTACAATTAAAGGAAAATAGATCTGTGTGTGTGTGTGTGTGTGTGTGTGTGTGTGTATACTACTTACATTTCAGAAATTCCACTGATAATCCATCACTTTGCTGGGCAGAGTGGCAACATGTGGGTTCAATACAACCTGTTTCTTCTGTACCATTTGCCCTGTCGTTTTAGATGGCAATTTTCCTCTCAGCTTCTTTGTTCCTCTTTCCGGATTAATACATACAAAGCGCCTAAAGGGTCAGGAAACAGACAATATGTAATTAAGATTGGTTTTAAGTTTTTGAGGCTTGTTATCATGTTTTTGAAATTGGACCATATATTAAAGCAGTGTTTCTCAACTCCAGTCATGACCTCCCAGGAAGTTGTATATGTCCACTAATTAAAACACCTGATTTAACTCAATTAGCTTGCTAGTGTTAAAGAGGGAGACATCTAAATCATTCGCCCTAAAAATTCTCTCTTCTCGAGTTGAGAAACATTGTGTTAAAGGCCTCAACAGATAATATATCTATAAAAGGCAAGTTCTGATACTGAATACATGTGAAAAATGCAGGTACTGAGGTTTTTAAGAATTCAATCATTACCTTTGATTGAACTCCAAGGTACAGACTGCCTCCTCCTGATTGAATTTAGCCTAATATGCTGTGAACAGTATGGCAAGACCAGACAGGAAGCTGGGCTGAAAGCCCTCCTCACACACACAACTTGGCCTTCCAGTGTCCACTTGTCAAAGTGTCTCCTAAAACAATACAACATGTGACAATAGTTATTTTTAACTATACCATTTTTATTTTTCAGCTTTTTACATTTAAACTATATTTTAATATTCCGAGTGCAGGAACTTTTAAATAAAGTTTAAATAAAACAAACAAACAATAAGCAAATTTCACACAGAGTAGGCTACAGCTAAAAAAACACATTCGTACTGAAATGTAAGCCAACTAGGGATTTTTTTTTACACCGGCATATTAAACGTGCAACAAAACTGGTAACTTATTACAGCATCATTCAGAATTTATATGAAACACATCTCCGTGAGTCTGACGCAAAGCTTTAGCAACGCCGTTTTCATTTTGGCGCCCATTTTAACAGATGACTTGATTTTGATTTGATTTACACGATAAAATAATCACGACGAAGTGTGCTGATCAACACGACCCAGGTAGCAAACAGACGTTGGGCCAACGTCAATATTGGTTGGTTACGTTGGCCCAACCTATCTGACAGAAATACAACGTTGGGCCAACGTTGGTATGGTCAGCTGCAATTTGCGCATTGAAAGAGCAAATGAGTGACTTATAAGGAATTATAAAAAAAATGATATAAATTTAACTATATCTTATAATGCATAGGTCTTAATGAGTATTTATAAATATATTTATAGAATAATATTGCTCATAAAAAGTATAAATGGAGCTATAATTCATTATGAGCATGGTCTGCATAGAAAGTGTTACCATATTTATTAAATAAAATTAACCTATTTGTCACAATAAAACAATGCAAATGGTTGACTGATTTGTTTTGGTATTCATCGGTGATGAAATACCATCGGTGATGAAATGAAAAATTATTGTATTTTTTTATACTAATAAATACATCACGGATAAATTATATACTTGTATATAATATTATATTTCTTAAAACTGCAAAAGAAAAATTATAAGTAGTAGATGGTGTCATCACGTGATTAATTCTAACCAATGAGACTGCTGGAACTTTGCATCGTTAAAGGGATAGTTCGCCCAAAAATGATATTTAAGCCATGATTTACTCACCTTCAAGCCGTTCGAGATGCATATGTCAATCTTTTTTCAGACGAACACATTTTCAGTTATTTTAGAAAATGTCTTAGATCTTTCAGTGGTTATAATGTGACGCAATGGGGTCCAGCTGATTCAAGTCGCAAAATGTACATGCATCCTTCACAAAAATAATCCATCCGGCTCCAGGGGGATAAACGAAGGCCTTCTGAGGGTAATCCGTGCAGTTTTGTCGTAAAAATATACATATTTAAAACTTTATAAACGAAAATAACTGGCTTCCGGTGGCGGTCGGCGCGTTCATGGAGATGAATGACGTCGTGACGTAGAGCGAACGTAGAGTTTTGTTTTGCTCTGCTCTCTGGCTGCGCTGTCACGCTCGTTCTACGTCACGACGCTTCCTACGCTACGTCCTACGTCATATGCCAGCAACCATCTCCATGAACGCGCCCCGACCGCCACCGGAAGCCAGTTATTTTCGTTTATAAAGTTTTAAATATGTATATTTTTACGACAAAACTGCACGGATTACCCTCAGAAGGCCTTCGTTTATCCCCCTGGAGCCGGATGGATTATTTTTGTGAAGGATGCAGGCACATTTTGCGACTTGAATCAGCTGGACCCCATTGCCTCACATTATAACCACTGAAAGATCTAAGACATTTTCTAAAATAACTGAATCTCCGAGGTAATGTATACTTTAAAACTGCATGAATTGATTACCTGTAAGTGTTTTACACTTTTGGTGTTATTATAATTTGGTTTATAAATTGTTTTCCCGTTTACGTGATGAATAGGGCCGAGCTAGACACAAGGGCAAGTCATGTCTTTGTTTTAAAGTTTTAAATAGCGATGTAAACGAGGATTTATGTAGCGTAAATACAATACATAAGCTACACACTCTTATTACATCTTGTTAAATATGATTATGACCATTAATAATTGATAGACACCGATAAACACTGCCTGCTGACAGACAGCAAATCAGTTAGCCTCACGTTAGGCTATTTAAGTTAACTTCCATAACGTTACATGGGGTCATAACTATCATGTTAACGTGACCTAAAAACAACAGATTTTACAATTCTATCTTTAATTGATAACTGAAATGAAATCAATCATCTGTAATATTTAATTAACTTATGTAAAGTTATAATAGAAGTAAAACATTTAGTCCATGAAATACTATTAGTATTTCATGGACTAAATGTTTTATTTCTATTATATTCATTCATTTAATATCATTAATGTAATAATTTCTTTTGAATGTATAAATTTCATCAGAACGTTTGTCCATACAGATACTGTAAATATTTGACTGAAATATACATGTATGTTTCTTTTTCTCCCTTTTCCATGTGTGTAATCAGATAATTGGTGCTGCTCTGTGTAAGTATTCTGTGGGAATCACTGTCTGACACATTCTCAGTGTTTGCATTGTAGATTTGTCATAGACATTTACAAAAACTTTCTTTGCACCATATAAATAACTGTATTTTCATAAACATTTTGCTTATGTTATGTTAATATTTTGGGAATCAATTTTTTTTAATGAGATGTTCCTCACGCCCTGAACAAATACTGTATTTGAAATGTTGTTTGTCCTCTCTCTTTTCAGTATTTATTGCCATCTAATCCTGGTCGCAGAATTGAGCTCCAACCCCAGTTAAGCAGACCTGAACCAGTTGATCGAGGTCTTCAGGATCAGCAGACACTACAGACAGGCTGGAGCTAAACTCCTCCTTGACCAGGACTGGACACCACTGCTGTAAGTGATCGATCTAGTCATGTTCCGAACATTTTGCAGGGGACCTCAGCTCTGGCCCTTGAGGACCACTGTCCTGCAGACTTTAGCACCAACCCTGGTCCAGCACACCTGAACAAGCTAATCGAGCTCTTTCGGTTAAAAGAGCAAGTGAGATTGATCAGGTCTGGACATAAACTGCAAGACAAAACTTCGAGAACCAGAGTTGGGAACTCCTGACATATTAATTAGTCAATAATCACTGATGAAAAAACAATCATTTTTATTTGTATAGATTTATGTAATATTTGACTAATATTCAGTTGTCTTCTCTTTTTTTTCCTCAATTGTGATGTGTGTCAAACAGCTAAATAAACCCAAAAGAGCCACTCAGGCACAGGTCACTCTTTTCTGTGTAAGTACACGTTTGACCGTCAGACACATTCCCTCTATTTGTTTTTTTTTTAAATAATAATGACATATTCAGGCTGCAGGTTAAAGCTATCAATGATTTCTTGATGAAGACATTAAAAGGATTGTTCTTCATGTTGTTCCAAACATGTATTTTAATTTTTTCTGTGGAATGTAAAAGAAGATATTTTGAATTATGTTTAATCTGTTTTGTTCATACAATGAAAATCCCATTGGATCCCATTTACTTTTTACTGAGTCATTTTTCAAAATATCATCTTCCACAGAAGGACTCATGCAGGTTTGGAATGACATGAGTGCGAGTACTTGTTGACAAGGTGACAAAATTATTCTTTACATTGTGTTGATAATTTTAGTAAATTGTTCTCATGCTCTTATTTCATCATGCCCTCAATTGGTTCACTTTCTGTAGGTTTCTCTTTCAACTACACCGCCTACATTTGTTTTTAATAATAATAAACAACACCTGTAACTATTTTTCCGGAACTCCAATTATTCTCAGGTTTCTCCAGTCAAAGTGCATTTAGAGGTTCCCAGAAGATTCTTTGTTCCATGAGGTGGAGATGTCCTAACCCTTGGGAAAACACAAGTGTATAAATTACACTTGGAACAACCCTTGTTTTTTTTTTAATACTTTTTTTATGTTAACATTTCAATTGTTGTTTTTTTCTCACTTTAGATGCTGACACAAAAAACAGCCTGGCCGCAGCATCCGAAAAATTACGTTGGGCCAACGTCAGCACCCAACGTTGGCCCAACACAACAACAGACGCTGTTGTCTTTAAAGCATGTAATTCTTAACATAGGAGCCTATAGATTTTCTGCCCATAGCCGCTGTAGCGCCGGGGTGAGTAGTGTAAAATACTACCGCGTCCACGCTGCTGAAGCCCGGCGCAAGTCTCCTTCGCGCCCCGCGGTCGGAGGATGCGTGATCCGGGGTTACCAATAGGCCTATGAACCGCGAATATAACGTTACCTTTATAGTCTACGAGTTACCAAACATGAAAAATAAGAAACTGAAATAATAAGTCACTTGCCACAGAGTTGTGAAGCACTCCTCTTGCGCTACCCGAAAGTCGACGACACGACCGTTGAAGATCACAATGCCTCTGAAGATTTGAAATTTACAGCAATATTCTGTATTTTGAATTAAACCGCCTAGCGACCCCAGAATGCATTGCAGTTTACAGCAATATGCTGCATTATTAGAAAACAGCCAGCTGCTGTAAAATAATGCTGTAATTTTTACAGCAATTCATTTCAGTGAATATTTTATTTGTATTTTAGCCTATTTAGCAACATTGCTGTGTAACCCAGACTCCTGTGGAACCAGTCATGACAGATACTGAACTGTCTTCGAAAGGGTAAGTGGGATATTCTGCGTGCAGTGGGATGGCTGGAACTCAACTGGCCTAATTCTTCGGTTAGAAAGAACTGCAGCTACTTCAGAGTGAACTTGTCCATTCTCAATATTTATTAGGCCATAAAATTGCAAGTCGTAGACAGGTTTGCGTGGATATAGGCTACACAGAAAAGTGGTTTCTGTGAGAGAACAAAATAAGGATGATAAATATAAATGATAATATGACATGACAGAACATACACAGATAATACCTACTGTATATAAATATACACGGAGAAGTTAAAGTATATGGGCTCTAAATGCAGCTACATTAAAGGGTTCGTTCACCCAAAAATTAAAATCCTGTCAGTTACTCTCCCTCATGTTGTTCCAACCTGTCAGACTTTCCTTCATCTTCAGATCACAAATTAAGATATTTTTGATGAAATCTGACAGCTGTCTCACTCCTCCATAGGCTTCATGGGATCGAAACTTGCCGGCCCAGAAAAGTTAGTAAAGGCATTGTTAAAATCATCCAAGTACAGTGGCTCAACCTTAAGTTTATCAAGCAGCGAGAATTGTGCGCAAAAACAAAATAACATCTTTATTCAACTCTTCATGTTCTTCTGTGTGTTTCTCTGAGTGAGTTCACGTAGTGTAACTTCTGGGTTGTACGTCAGAACGGCGGCTCACTATTGGCCAGCATCACACGCATCACACATGACCAGCGTCGGCCAATAGTGAGAGTACGTTCTGACGTTCTAGGTTCCTGCATTCTTCTCTGTTAGTGCTAAACTGCTTGAATCGTTAGTGCTAAATATGAACTGGGGGGGGGGGGGGGGGGACCATGGGGGCCCATCAGGACTGCCTATAGGGCCCGGGATCTTGTGCTACGCCCCTGACTATAGCGCGTGCTGCTCCTGTACCACATACGCACCGCAAAACAGTATCCTTCCCAACACTAAAAGTATCCTTGAAAGTATCCTTCCCAACACTGTCTGTGAGTGATGCTGCGGAGCGTGCAGGAAAACATGGAGCGGATTAGCAGAATCAGTGGATCTTTAAAGGAGCGATAACAGAACGTTTTTATGGGAATCCTCTGGAGGGTTAGGGAGGGGGGTGAGAGGGGCACCTCAGCTGATGAGGGCAGAAGGGCAGTGGCTCTAGCCACCGGGCCACCCCCCTGTGCACGGCCCTGACACACACCCTTCTTTAACTATAATAATATACTGAATTAATTTGAAGCAATAGCACTTATTATAGTATATAGCCTACCCAAAATATTTAATTGAATATAAATCTGCAAATAATCCCTTAAAGCAGAAACACATGGAAATCACGGCCATTTTTATTTAGAAGTTACCAAAATTATTTATAAACATGCACCTTGGAAAATAATCAAAGTTAAGGGAAGACATTTGCCTTGGATAAATGGTGATTTAATACATTTATTCAAAGATAGAGATAGAGCTTGGAGAAAATACCGCTCAACAAGGGATTCTACAGAATGGGATACTTATAAGAAGTTGAGGAATATATGTACAACAAAAACGCGAAATGCAAAAGCAAACTACTTTAAGGACTGCCTAGCAACAGAATTTAACAATCCCAAAGTATTCTGGGACAGAATTAATAAGTTAAACAATTTTTCATCCAAAAAACAAACAAATTTTATACGACTAAATAATGAAATTGTTAATGATTCCTTTGAAATTGCTGATGCATTTAATCAATACTTTACTAAAGGTAGTCCTATACCCTCTGATTTTTCTGATTTCAATTCTAATTTTAATACTCCTTTATCTGATTTATTTAATTTATCATTGACAACATACACTACCCCATTATCTTGGAAACGCACCAGAGTTACTCCATTGTATAAAAATGGTGATCAACATGACATTAATAATTATAGACCAATCTCAATAATTAATAGCGTGGTGAAAATATTTAAAAAAATAATTTTCAATCAACTATCAAAATATCTTAATGATTCCAATATTCTCCTTTTCAGTCCGGCTTCCGATTAAATTTTTCTACAACAAGTGCTCTTCTAAAAATTACTAATGATATTACATCTTCTTTTGATTTAATAAATTAACTGGTGCCATATTTATTTATTTAACCAAAGCTTTTGATTTAGTTGACCATTATCTTCTTTTAGACAAACTGTACGGTATTGACCTTTCAAGATCTTCTTTACTTTGGTTTAATTCATATTTACACCATAGACAACAATGTGTTTTATATCAGGGAAGTTGCTCGGATTTTAAAACTATTGATAGAGGAGTACCTCAGGGCTCATCTCTTGGTCCGTTGTTGTTTTCTATTTTTATAAATAATCTTCCACAGGTTTGTTCTAATTGTCAAATTCAGTTATATGCAGATGATACTGTTATTTATTTTTCTAGTTCTGATATTTCTTGTATTCAGCGATCACTACAGTCTGATTTTGACGTAGTTCAAAACTGGTTTACTTATAACAACCTTCTGCTAAACAAAAAGAAGTCTTATTATATGTTGTTTAATACAAAACAAATCTCATTACCAACTGACTACTCAATTAATTTTATAGATGGAACTCCAGTGTTAAAAGTTGATGAGTTTAAATATTTAGGTCTTCTGTTTGATTTTCAATTGTCATTTAGATCACATATTGACTCGGTTATTAAGAAAATATCGTATCGACTTCGAATACTTTATTCCTCTATTAATTGTTTTACCCTTCAGGTTAGAAAAAGAATTATTACTCAGTTAATACTTCCAATCCTTGACTATGCTGATATAATTTACCAGAACACCTCTGATACAAATCTTCGTCCTCTCAATGTTGTTTACAACAGTCTTTGCAGATTTGTACTGAGGTGCACCATTGTCAAATGTATGAATTATTAAATTGGCTATCATTAAATTCAAGAAGGCATTTTCACTGGCTTCAGTTTATTTTTAAATGTAATTTTTAAATTATCCTCTGTATCTAAAACAATATTTAATTCCATTTCACTCTTCATATAATTTAAGGCACACTGATCAATTATTTTTTTACGTTCCCAAAATTAATAAAGAAGTAGGTCGTCGGGCATTCAAATTTAAAGCTCCATCAGATTGGAACAATTTACCAAGTGCAATTAGATCCATTACCTTGTTTAATCTCTTTAGGCCATTATTACATGATCTTTTGCAGAATACATGCTCTTGCTTTTGATTATACCCATTTTCAACTATCACATGAACTTTATATGAACATTATACTGAACAGTACTGAACCTGCATGTTATGTGTGATAACTGTACACTTATTGTATCAATGAATGTACTTTGAGGGTTGGTATGTGAGGAGATAGTTATGGAGAGCTGAATGTAGGTATGAATGTGAAGTATTATGTGTTATACAATGTAATCTGTTGTCTGTATTAGTGCTTGTTCTAAGGACCCCCTCAAAAACGAGATGTTGCATCTCAAGGGGTTATCCTTCAAATAAATTTCAAATCACAGAAATATATAAGAAAACTGAGTGATATTAATTATGTATCAATTGAATAATTAATTATTTCTTTATTTATCACAGGAAATATATATATAAAGAAATAAACGGTCAATTATAGTGAGGATTACTCAGCATACCACACCAACACATTGTTAAAATTTCAGAACATCTAGAAACTGAAATGAAATGTCGACTCTGACTCAGTTTATTATCAGTCTCTGAGTGTTCAAAGGGAAATGAATTAAATTGTTCTACAAATGCCATCAAACAGCAATATTTCCTCTAAATCACATAACCACGAGGGTGTTTCCCTCAGTATAAATACACATGTCGATCTTTTTGCCAGAGTTTAAAGTCATCTGGAACAGGAAGGATCCTAAAACAGTAAGTAGATTAAATTAACTTAATTATGTTCACTGTTTACTGATGATTATCTGATTACTGTAAAGACCCACCCATATAAAGTTACGAAAGACTAAATACACAATAAGAGGACAGGATCAGCACAAATTACATTTGTCCTTTTTATATTAGTTTCATTTCAATTAGCATCAACATTTAAGTCATTTTAATCCATTTTGTCAGCTCATAACTCACAGGCGAGTGTTTGAAATCCGATTGCGATCTGATATATGTGGATTACACATTGAGGCATAATATAGGCTATGAATATATTAATGTGTAATAGATGCAACACATTATTCTCTCTAAAAAAAAAAACGACATTGCTTGATGAACACAGACAAATCATGCACTGTCATCATATTTATGTAGATTCATGTTTTATTTGTCAATGTGCCTCTTCTCCGTGATTCTCTTCTATGTCTTTCTTGTATTTTGATACATCTGCATATTTCATATGCTCGACTGAATATGAATGTGCTTCTCTTCATAAACATCAGTTTGTGCTGCGTGTATCAGTCCTTCAGTGGAAACGCAAACGACGACTTTCTCTCATCTACAGTTTGTTTGGGTCTTCTTCTTCAGCATACATTGTGTCTTTTGTGAAAAGAAAGAAAAAAAAAATATATATATATATTTTATTTGTATTTTAGCATATGTAGCAGCATTGCTGTGTAACCCAGACTCCTGTGGAACCAGTCATGACAGATACTGAAGTGTCTTCGAAAGGGTAAGACAAGATTTATAATATCTGTAGGCTAAATTGAGTCTTTGATTGTTTTGTTTATTTGACGTTTAGAGAAACCATTCAGTTGTGCTTATGTAAATATATTTTAAATGCACCTTTTGTTTAACTAAAAAATAGACTGAATTCGGGCTTAATTATCCTAACTGTAAAAGTTTAATACCTACAAAACAAACGTTTTAGCCTAGAAATCTAGACGCACCCTAGCGGCAGCAAAATTTATTTTGCAGCCAGGGTCATAGATATCCATATAAAGGCTAGATGTCTTAAGGCGGAGTCACTTCCGGCATCACCGGCGGCCATCTTGCCACAGGGAAGCTGTGAATTAAGGTGAGTGATCAGCATGCACACAAATTTCTTACAAACGTTATTAATGTGGCTATAATTCTTTCATATTGTGATGTCAAGTCACGAGGATCCACCTGAGAGCGGCATTTCATTCACTTCACCCATACCTCAAACTCGCCGACAACGCAGAAAGGGCCATAATAAGAAGCCTGTACCCAATACTGCTGCAGATGCAATTCTTGGTCTTTTAGAACACATGACTGTTCAATGATAATTGTATTGTATGAAAAGTTTTTCTGTCCATCGCTGCTACTCTCAAAGTCACATGAGAGAGCAGTGACAAGGGTCTTTGTCCACACATACAGAGGAGCTATTGTATCTTCTGGGGGATTTCCGTTGACTGGAAAGTCACGCGGCCACTGATAGGAGTATCAAGACATTTGCTGGGATCAGCATCTGTACATGTGATTTGCCTTACAGTAAATATGACGAAAGGTATTCGAATCTGGACTATAAAAAAACCCTGGACGAAAAATCAAGTGCTCTTCCTTGCAATCTCCAGCCCAGGACGCCAGCAGTTCCTGGGTGCAAGAAGCTGTAAAGCCTAGCTAATATTACTCTGTTAGTCTAAGTACTCTATTATATTCTGTAACAAGTATTCTTTTCATTTTTGATTCTTTTAATAAATATTGTTAAACATTTATTCTAAATCATCTGACTGGAACTTGGAATTTTTGAGTACGTTTTCACCTTCCTTTCCTGGACCAGGACGGTCCCAACCGGGGGAAAACTACAGAGGGTGAGCATGATTTTCTGATACAAGTAAATCAGAGTGAATTTTGATTGATTGATAGGCCTGGCTAAAGAAACAACTTATAACAAGGTTATTGTTGTATAGCAAACACGGTTGAAGAGTACCTAAAAAGGTAGATTTATACTACGAAGGGGAGATTTATTATATTTATAATTCTTATTATCTTTATAATAAAATACGAGTTTGTAGAGACTATTCACCTAACTCTTAAAAGTACGACTAAAGGATAGGCTCTTTAGTTACCGCGGGATTATTTATATGTCCTGATAGGATGTAAAATAATTTGGAACGGTATTTAATCGTATAAACTTTTACAATATGGAAGTCCATTGTTATAATTATTCATATGTATGCAGTGTCATAACTACATCTCTGACGTTTATAACAAACTGAACTGTTTGAAAATCGGTAGAAAATTTAGCAAGTTTTTTTTTTTCACAAATATGTTTATTATAATTTTCAATTTAAGGACAAAACACATAACACACACATAAGAAAATGAAATAAAAACCCTCCCCCCACCCTAAAACCCACCCTTCACTCAATTACAACAAAATTATTTTCTACAAATCACAGTCTTTTACAAGGCGTAGAAAGGGCAACCAAATGTCTTTAAAGTCCTCCAGTTTTCCTTTGGCAATATATGTCAGTTTCTCCAGCGCCAAGTTACTGGACATCAGTTTGATCCACTGTTTCACTCCAGGTTTTTCTGTGTCCTTCCATTTCAAAGCAATAACATATTTTGCCTGCACCAGGCAAAAGTTTACAAGTTTCTTGTTCTTTGTATTGCATTTGAAGCTATTTGGAAAAATGTGTAATATACAGAGTTTACCATCTAAGGGCATTTTACATTCAATTAGATCAGAAATTAGTGCACAGATTTGCTTCCAAAAGACTTGAAGTTCCTCGCATTGCCACATACAATGATATAGTGTCCCCTTTTCTTTACCACATTTGACACAATCATCTGGTATATTAGGGTTGAAATGATGGAGTTTCACTGGTGTGATGTACGTCCTGAACAACCACTTGTACTGTACTAATCGGAATCTTGTGTTGATAGTTTGTTTTTGTGCAAGAATACAGGAGTTATTCCACTCCTCAACTGAAATGTCTGTTTCCATATCAGATCTCCAAGCTTGTAAATATGAAAGGCTACTTTCTTTTGAGGCTGCAATTAAAATATTATAAAATTTGGAAAGTAAGCCCCTACTGTGATGATGGTTAATAGCCATATTCTCTATGGTGGACAGTGGTGTCAGGAACCAATCAGTCTCAACATCTCTCACCACACAACGATCACTCTCCCCAGAATTCTGATTACTCACACCTGTTCACAATTATCAACCTCATTCCACCAGCACATAAAACACGCGGCAATACCTCAGTTCTTTGTCAAGCCTCCAACAGGAAATGACCCATAGCCTCTGTCTCCGATCACTTGAGAAATCTGTGACTTCTGAACGTAAAGTATACTCACCTGTGATTTACTAACCTCTGGCTTCTTGATCTGTGACCTCCAGGAACATTGTCGGTATCCACTTATTAGCTGACATCCAGTCATCTCCAGTGTCCCACGGAATCCTCTTGTCACCCATTGACTCAACGCCAGAACCTGTAAGAGAAAAGACCAGCATTAATATCCCAAAACGGATTGTGATTCAATATTCTGGAGTGTTTGAACTTACCTGTTGTGGATCCCACATCCAGTGTTCCCTCAAGTCTTTTCGCTCTTGCTACTCACCATGATTTATTGAAACATCAAATAAAGCTGTGTTATATTCACTTACCTCGATCTCTGTGTGCCTTGTATCCTGACAAGTGGGGGCTGCACAGTCGACTTCAATAAATTAGTAATAAAACTTCTGACCTGAAGATACTTAAAAAAATGTTTCTTAGGCAAGTCGTATTTGTTTGTCAACTGTTCAAAAGACATTAGAACTCCATCATTGTACAAGTCCCCTAATTTACACACACCTTTATTCATCCACATTTTAAAGCCCATATCCGCGCGTGCAGGTTTAAATGTAACATTGCCCCAAATGGGTGACAGAGTTGAAAGCTTAGACTCCTCATTCAAAGCAACATGTGCCTGGTGCCAGATCGAAACAGTGTTTCTGACAATTGGATTTTTTGTGTTTTTTAGCAGCTGTTTAGTTTCAGCTGAGTAAATATAGGATTTTAATGGCAATTCTATTGTGTTGTTTTCAATTTGTATCCAAGAAGGAATATCCTTACGTGAAAAATACGAAGTAGCGGCACATAATTGAGCTGCCCAGTAGTACAGCTTCATGTTAGGCAGTCTAAGCCCCCCTCGGTCGAAAGGTAAATATAGAAGAGAAAGTCGTAACCTGGGCCGTTTATTATTCCATATGAATTTGGTAAAGTTTTTATTTAATGATGAAAACAAAGAGGCAGGAATATGTAAGGGAATAGATTGAAAAAGATATAGAAACTTTGGAAGAATCGACATTTTTATAATATTAATGCGACCTATCATGGAGATTGGCATCGTGTCCCATCTCTCTAATGATTCTAAAACCTTTTGAACTAGAGGGTCATAACTGATAGAAACAATTTTCTTTATGTCCGGGTTAACCTGGATTCCCAAATAGGTAAAACCTTCGTAGGTGCAGGTAAATTGTGTTTGGATAGGAGGGTTGTTTTTGTTCAGAAATAATAGGGAGCTTTTCTTCTGGTTAACTTTGTATCCAGAGAAATGACCAAAAGTCTGTAAAATATTTCCCACTGCATGAACTGACTTATAACAATATCATCCGCAAAAAGGGATAACCGATGTTCCGTTTGTCCTATTTTTATCCCAGTCAGCTCGTGGGAGTTGCGTATAGCCATAGCAAGCGGCTCAATGGCAAAAAGAAACAACAGCGGGCTAAGGGGACAGCCCTGTCGAGTGGATCTACAAAGTTGTATAGGTGTAGAGAACTGACTATTTGTTACAATTTTAGCAATCGGTTCTGTGTATAATAATCGGACTCATTTCAAATATTTCTCTCCCAGACCAAATCTTTTGAGGGTTTCAAAAAGGTATCTCCATTCTATTCTGTCAAACGCCTTTTCGGCGTCTAATGACAAAAAGGCGTGGTCAGTGGCGGATTGTTTTTCGTACAATATAATCAAAAGTCGACGAATATTATGAAAGGCTTGGCGGTCCAAAATAAATCCATTTTGATCATTAGAAATTAATTTTGGAGTGTGTGTTTCAATCCTGCGGGCCAAGGCCTTGCACAATATTTTTGTGTCACAGGACATTAGTGATATGGGGTGATATGAACCCATTTCTGTTGGAGTTTTACCTGGTTTTAAAATGACAGAAATGGAGGCCATTCTCAAAGATGGTGGTAGGATACCTTTTTCATAGGATTCATTAAACATATCAAGCAGGTGAGGCAATAATTTGTCAGGGAATCTCTTATAAATTTCAACTGGGAGTCCGTCAGGGCCTGGGGCTTTGCCACTGTTCATATGACGAAGTGCCTCTTTAAGTTCTTCTACACTCAGTTTTTCATCAAGGATATTTTTAGTCTCTTCAGGTAGGGTTGGAAATTGCAGCTGGTCTAGAAATTGATTCTGTGCATTTTCATTTTCAGGATATTCGGATTTATACAAATTTTCATAATATTTGGCAAAAGCATTGTTTATACGTGTTGGGTCTACAACATCTTCTCCATCGTCCAGTGTAATTGAGTTAATAGCTCTATCTGATTGTATTTTTTTGAGCCTCCAGGTCAGGAGCTTCCCTGCCTTCTCACCCTGATAATAGTAGGACTGTTTCAACCACAATAAGTTTGTAGCTATTTTGTTAGCGCTGAGTTCATTATATTCAGACTTTAATAACAGAAGTTTCTTATATTTGTCAGCGTCATCTTGCTGATATAAGTGGTCTTGCAGTTCTTTTGTTTGTTTTTCAAGGTCTTTTAGTTTACTCAAATGTATTTTAGATTTACTTCTAGTATAGCTTATTATTTCCCCCCTTATATAGGCCTTAATTGCCTCCCATTTTATCGACGCACTGGTTTGGTTTGTATTGAAGAAGAAATAATCTGTTATCTTCCCTTCTAGAAATTCTTCAAACTCAACAGATTTCAACCATTTCGCTTGAAATCGAAATGGGAGTGGATGGGAACTAAAATTGGGCATCAGTAGGGATAAAATAACTGGGGCATGATCAGAGAGTAAAATAGTTTCGTACCAACATTTCTGAACCAGAGATACCAGACTGGAGGAGACCAAAAAAAAATCTATACGCGAATAAGTTTTGTACGTGCTGGAGAAACATGAGAACTCTGCCTTATCAGGGTAAAGATATCTCCAAACCTCCACCAAATTAAGGTCTCTCATGAATTTCCCAATAGTCTTTCTTGCCTGTTGGTGGGAGGTGTCAGAGGTATTTGATCTGTCCATTGCAGGATTAATCACACAGTTGAAATCACCTCCAATGATGTACTGGCCACTATAAGATGACATAGTTAGGAAGAAATGTTGGTAGAAAGCAGGATCGTCCCCATTAGGGGCATATAAACAAACCAGATTAACTAAAGTTGAAATTATAGTACCACTGAGTATAATAAACCTCCCAGAAGGATCCAAGTATTTATCTCTTAATTGAAACGGAATTGACTTATGGATCAATATGATGACACCTCTAGAATGAGAGGAAAAACTAGAGAAGAATACCTGTCCAGGCCATCTGGACCTCACCTGGTTAATATCTTTCTCCAACAAATGAGTTTCTTGTAAAAAGCATATTGTGGTCTTCATCTGCTTTATTCTACCCAACACTTGCTTTAGTTTAACAATTTTATTTAGGCCGCGTACATTCCAAGTGGACACATTTATAGTGGAGCTACCTGACATAATAAAATTTACTTTTTATTTGACTATGCCAAAAGATAGTGGCTGTACCCTTTTCAGTTTCACATCTAAATTTTGTAGAAACCTTAAATACAAACGATCTTGAGTGAAGCTCCCAAAATAAAACCCCGCACATTTCCCCAAACGAAATGTGACCGTGAACCCTTCTAGACTAAGAACTTGGGTTAAACAAGACGTTCCATCCACAATGTGGGTAACGTACAACTGCGCACACATGACAACACCGGTGTGCTCGCAATACCAGTAGTCTCCGTTGAGAAAACCAGCACCGACCAGCAGGAAAACCAGCGGTCCATACTGGTCCCCCAACAGGAGGACTTTGACCAAAAAAAAAAAAAAAAAAAAAAATGTTTGAATATGCCTCGATGTAAAAGCAGGTAAAATGGAAACTAGAAATAGTAGTGAAATAAAATGTATATCGTAAAATATGTATAGTCAATCCGGTCACTTACTTATAGGTCCATTAGAACATCTTATACGGCTATTGCCTCACAGTGACGGTCCGCTAGAGTTAAGTAGAGTTTCTCAGTTCAGTCTCCATCGTCGTCAGCAACTGGTTGTGGTCTCATTTTCCTAATGTAATCTTCAGCCTCTTCGTCCGACTTGAAGATGATACGCCTTTCGTTGTGTGTGATCATCAGCTGGGCCGGGTATAGCATCCCATAGCGGATATTCAGAGCACGCAGCTTTGCTTTTACTCCATCGAAGCGCCGCTGCAGGCGGCGGGTCTCTGGCGACAGATCAGGGAACAGACTGAGCCGATGGTCCTTGTAGAAAATCTCCTTCATTTTCCTGGCAGCGGTCATGGCGGTCTCTCGATCCCGGTAGTTCAGGAATTTCATGATCACTACCCTTGACGTCGTAGCTTTAGGGCTGTATGATCCAATCCTATGCGCTCTCTCGATAATGGGAGGCGAAGTAAAACAATCACCGAGCGCGTCTGTGAGCCATTTCTCCAGAAATCCGCACATGTCTTTGTCTTCAGATTTTTCGGGTAGTCCCACCAAACGGAGGTTAGAGCGTCTGTTTCTATCTTCATAACTTGTGATCTTGCTGGATAAGTCGGCAACCGTTTGCTCAAGCTGTTGAACTTTACCTTGGAGAGAAGCTACATCATCTTCAGTCCGTGATATTCGCTCCTCAGCCTCATCGAGTCTCCGTGAATGCGCTTGTACATCCCCTTTCACACTTCTGATGGCCTCCAGTGTGTCAGCAGAATGTTTCTCCATGTCGGCCCGTAATGAACGAATAGCGTCGAGGATTTCACTGTTAGTAGTTGTCTCTCGAGCAGCGTCCTCAAAGTGGGTCAAATGCGGCGGCTGTGTAGCCTTGTTAACACTAGCTGTAGCAACAATAGCGCCGTTGTTTGATCTTGTTGTATTTGTAGTTTGTTGGCCTGGTGTGGCACCTTTAGGTGGTGGCATGATGAACAAAAGATTACTAAAGACAAAAATGCGTCAAAATGACAGTTGGTCAAAAGTTAAGGATAAATCTGAAGGATTTAGTTGCGAGCCACTCACACGTGCGACCTCTTACCAAGCAGCCATAACCGGAAGTCCAAATTGAGCAAGTTATGGTTATTTAAAAGTACATGCACCATGTTACGAGTGAGCGAGCACCCTGTGGTAAGATGGCCGCCGTGTGCGGACGTCGACCTCCATTGGCCAGCAGCGCGCACGAGACATCTAGCCTTTATTATATGATATCTATGGCCAGGGTAGTCTAGCAACTCTCCACTGACTTTCGAGCTGTAAAAACCTAAATTGGGTCAGGCCAATCACATCTTGTATAGAGTAGACAGGGCAGGCTTAACATAATGACGACAGAGTTGCGACGGCTCCCTGCTACTTGAAAACAAAGAATGGCGGCTGCTGCTGGCGAACAGTCTTTCGAATCAGCTTTGGCCGCGACTCTGGCGGACTTGGAGTTAAGTTTTTCTTTGAGAAAAGAGCAAAGAACGGCACTTAAGTCATTCTTAAAAAAGGAAGATGTGTTTGTAGTTTTGCCGGCCAGATTCAAAAGTTGAATCTATCAACTACGTTAGCTCTGCTGTTGGGAAAACACTCTGATTGGTTGAAGCGCTGTCCTATTGCGTGCAGAGGGAATTTGAAAGACAGCCGTTTATCCCGCCCCTCGGATTGAGACGTCTATGGTGAATAAACGTTTGTAGCCTGGCAAGCCAGACCTACATCAAGATGTTAGGTCTGGCTTGCCAGGCTACAAACGTTTATTAAAATTGAGGAATTTTAAGGCATTGGGCTTTTTTCATAGACTCGCCAGATGGCGCTAATGCTCACATTTAAGAAACAACTTCCGAATTGATAGCAATGAATATTAGCTTTAAAAAATATCTGTCAAACCTCTATCAGTAATCTCACTGGTTGATCTCTTCTTTTCTGTGTTTTGTCTAGCATGGATCCAGTGGGAGTGAATTCAATAGAGACTGCAGCTCTAGGGAGACCCTTCCAGCTGGGGATGCTGTATGACTGCAGGAGAGATGCTCTCGTACCAGGTGATCAACGACTGATCACCAGAATCTGTGAAGCCTTCAGTAAATGATTAGTAAAACAACTTATATATTATTTATGAGGTGGTAGTAAAGAACTTACAATATTAAATGTACTAAATCATTTAGCAATATTAATGTACACAAATCCCTAAATTAAAAGCTTTCTCAGCACTTATTCACATCTTACGGCCTTTAAATCCCCATAGCAAATATATTACCATTTTATCATGCATGTTATGTGATATATCGAGATTTAGTATTAATTGTATTGTGTTGCCTATTCTTCAGTATTTCTGATTTTATATTAATTAATCATTTATTAATTTACTCTAGTTTACTGCGTTAGATTAAACTGGGAAGGGTCATAGCACTTGCATGTTGTCTTATAGTTAGTTTAACTGCCTCTATTGTTCTCATTTGTAAGTCGCTTTTGATAAAAGCATCTGCTCGTTCGCTCCATATAGAGCTATAAGGCCATCTAGTGGCAAGAGTCATGAAATATCATGTTATATTATTTTGTTCCACAAGAGATCAGTAGAGCCACACAATGTAAGATATTTTGAGCTGAACAGGGTTATGTATGAAATGTTGAGTTCTTTTTAATTTAATTTGAAAGAATGTGCTTAAATTCTATTTATTTTTTATTTATAGGTAAAATGTAGTAATTTAAAGGTAAATAAAATACAAATAAATTTTAAAAATGCATTAAAAAATAGAAAAAAAAATATCAAAATGAAAAAAGCTTTCTGGACAAAAAAAGGGTATAATTTTAAGGCTTAAATTTTTAAGGTACGAGGAAAGGAATTGTTACAGGCTGTGAGAGTGTTGGTAGCTCTGCAATATGATTGTTGGCATTATTGATGTGATTGTCAGCCAGTGTTTATATTTACTGATTCACTTGCTCAGAGTCATGTAAATAAATTAAATATAAAATTAAATGTAAGAGAATGGTCAATGGTGACAAGAAACACAAAAATAATGTGGTGTTGTTCTACTGGGAGAAAATGTAAGTTGCTTTTTGCAAAGAGGCTGATTAAATTACTGTTTAATGAATAAAGTATTTAGACATAAATAAAATTCTCCATTACAGGAATCAGACTTTGGAGTAAAGAGCAGCTGAAGGAGAACATAAGCGAGAAACCCCAAATCAATACAGTTTTCACTGTCACCGCTTCAGACTCGGTTGAGGAAAAGTCTAGATTGCTGAATATTGATGGTAGTCTGAAACTGAGTCTTTTAGGAGGACTCATCAATGTAACTGGAGCTGCTAATTATCTCAAGGACACCAAGAAATCATTCAATCAACAGAGACTGACATTACATTATCATTCAACCAGTAAGATTGAAGAACTGATCATGAACCACTTTGCTGGAGACATGGCTCACTATGACAATGACATTGCCACACATGTAGTGACTGCAGTGTTGTACGGAGCAGATGCCTGCTTTGTTTTTGATAGATCTGCTAAGTTTCATCAGATGAAGACAAGAGAGTGATAGATGTAGATGTAAAAGTTATCTTTGGGAAGCTAAATGGCATTTCAGCTGGTGCAAACATTAATCTGAATGACAATCTGAAGACTGCTGCCCAAAAATTCAAGTGTACATTTTATGGCGACTTCCAGCTACCATGTAACCCGACCACTTTTGAAGATGCTATGAAGGTTTTTGAAGATCTTCCGAAACTGCTGGGAGAAAACAAAGAGTTTGTGGTTCCTCTGAGAGTTTGGCTTTATCCTTTGGACAAACTTTTCTCAAGAGTTGTAAAGTTTCAACATGAAATCAGCACAGGTTTAAGCTCATACATTGAATCTGTAATTGAGAGTTTGAGTACGACTGAGATGAAATGCAGTGATCTTCTGACAGACACGCCAGCTTCGACATTTACTGCATTTCATGACAAAATCAATGACATGAAGAAAAACTGCTACCAGTGCAGATTGAGTCTCATGAAGAAACTCGGCTCGCTCTTACCAAAGATCCGTGGAAAATTCATAGAGGACACAGCATTGATCGATCTTCTACGAGATCATGAGGAATCTCCATTTGAAAGAAGCGCTCTTGAACAATGGCTGAAAGAGAAAGAGGAAGAATCTGACATTATTAAAGCATTGCTCACACAACTGAATGACTCAGGAGCAATGGTAGAAAACAACCTTAATAAAGAATTAATGAATCTGGAAGTTAAACATTTGGTCAGCTACACTTTCACATCATTGAGCTGGACAGATTTTCTGCTTTATAAACAAAAGGCCTTCCTGAGTTCTTCAACGAAAGGAAAAAATGAGGAGAAACAAGAACACAAGACGTGGCTTATGACTGACATCCAGAAGACTATGAGGAACAACCTGAGGGTATTTAAACACTTGATTGATTTAAACAATAGCAAATCAGTGACATTTATTGTTGCATCAAAAGAAATGGAATATAATCCAGGTTCCTGCATTCTTCTGTATGAAAATGAATCTAATGAAGCTGTTTGCTTCACTCCTCCATCAAAACCAGACTGTCCGATCATTGAAGATGTCAGATATAGGCAAGTGGTTCTGAAAGTGTCTCCACCGGGTCCTGACACAGAGGAGCTCAAATTACTGTACAAAATGAAGGAAGAGAAAGACTGGAGATCTCAAACTGTGTCAAAGAACCAGAATACAGTTACTCTGACTGATCTCAGACCAGATACTGTGTACAATATTAAATGTGCAGCAGTGGGAAAACTCGACTACACCGTAGAGAGTGATGTGACGCGTCTCACAGTCATAAACCAGGATCTCATCAAGGCCAAAGAGTCTGCTACCCAAAATCTCAGTTGGACTGAATACAAGTGCAGTTTACTTTTGGAAAACATCAAGGAAACAACTTTAAGTGCACTTCATAAGAAAATACAAGATATGCGCCAAAACTGCCAAACGTACAGACAAGATTTCAGTGACCTAATTAAATCTGTGATCCAGTCAGTGAAAGCCTGTGAGAAAGA
Organism: Abramis brama; assembly: GCF_963993115.1. Lineage (NCBI taxonomy): Eukaryota > Metazoa > Chordata > Actinopteri > Cypriniformes > Leuciscidae > Abramis > Abramis brama. Next base: position 27,714,971 of record NC_139986.1, on the reverse strand, counting down.
GTCTCGTGCTCTGATGGATCTTCTACAAGCTCATGATGAGTCTCCATTCAATGAAAAGAGTCTGAAAGAGTGGATCACAGTGAAAGAAGAAGAATTAAACACCGTTAATGAATTTCTTCGACAGTTAATGGACTTTGGAGCCGAAGTGAACAGAAGCTTGGACTCGTATTTGTCTGATATTCAGGTGGAGAATGTGTTTTGTTACACTTTCAGTTCTCTTGAGCTGCCAGATGAGTTGCTTAATGAGCAAGAAAATCCTCAAATGATGAGAAATCCACAGAAGAAACCTGATGTGGCGTCTCAATCATGGCTCACTGGAAGCATCAGGGAGAAAATGAGAGAACATTTGAAAATATTTAAAGAGCTGATGATGTCATATAGCAGTCAAAGCAGTAAATTTATGGTTTCCATAAAAGAGCATGAAAAGCATCCAGGTTCCTGCATTCTCCTGTATGAATCTAATGAAGCTGTTTGCTTCACTTCTCTATCAAAACCAGACTGTCCAATAATTAAAGATGTCAGATATAGTCAAGTGGTTCTGAAAGTGTCTCCAACGGGTCCTGATACAGAGGAGCTCAAATTACTGTACAAAATGAAGGAAGAGAAAGACTGGAGATCTCAAACTGTGTCAAAGAACCAGAATACAGTTACTCTGACTGATCTCAGACCAGATACTGAGTACAATATTAAATGTGCAGCGGTGGGAAAACTCGACTACACCGCTGAATCTGATGTCACCACAGTTATCACAAAGGTATGATGCTCATTCATGAAATATCAGCTATATAATTTATTTTTACATCATTAAACACTGTTATTCTATCTTGAGGCATTTTTACATGACTTGTACCCTCCAACACAATCACTGTTCTGGGGCCTCATTTATAACCGTTGCGTACGCACAAAACAGGCCCTGAAAGAGGCGTACGCCACTTC